>NC_073647.1:103928071-104537291 GCF_029407905.1 Bubalus kerabau | reverse complement strand
GCTGTATTAGTATGCCTCTCTAATACTATAGAACTTCAAGAGCTGACGATAAACTTAAAGCAATGACATTCTTACTACTAATTTTCAAATTAGACACACACCCCTACCTAGCTGAGAAGGAGCTTAGCCAGTTCAATAATGGTGTTCTGACAGTGGCTGTCTAATCATGTGCTCACTTAAATGTCTGTTCTTGTAGAGTGACAAAGGGCCTGGCTCTTACAAATACATACAATTTCCAAGTCGGGTTTATAAGCAGAGAATAAGACTCAATGTTTTCCAAATTTTAAACTTCATTTACTTATTTAAAAATTAAATTGATATTTGGCAAAACTAATACAATTATGTACAATTTAAAAAATAAAATAAAATTAAAAAATAAATAAATAAATAAAACGGAAAAAAAATTAAATTGAAGGTCCTACCATATAGCACAGGGAACTATATTCAAGATCTTGTAATAACCTATAATGGAAAATAATCTGAAAAAGAATAGGTGTGTGTGTGTGTGTGTGTATATATACACATACATACATATAACTGAGTAACTTTGCTGTATACCTGAAACTAACACATTGTAAACCAACTATACTTCAGTTTTTTAAAGGGTTTAAAAAAATTTTAATTACACTGGGTGCCTCTTTTGTGTCCCTACTTGCTTAGCACTGAGGAATCCATGGTGGGCAAAATCACATAGATGAGATTTCCTTGAAGCAACACTAGTAAATGAGGGACCCAGTTACCAAAACAGATGTACAGGGAGTGATTATTTGCTTTCCCAGCTTGCTTTACCAAGGCATTCACTCAGTCAATTCTTTCAGCATACCTCTTCTTAAACAAAAATGTAATGCAATAAAACAATGAAATATATACTAATTTCAGGGAATGTGGAAAAACATGAAAGCTTCCAAAAAGTAAATAAAAATTATATAGCAACCGACCAATCAAGAGATAATTACTCATATATTTTTCTCATTTATTTCCTCTGAATACATGCTTATAGTCTACATCAGTGAGATGTTAGGGAATGTGCAATTATGTCTCAAGCTTCCTCCTACCCCAGTCACCTCCCTCACTTAATCATTAGGTCATGTGCATTGTTCTACACTGTATTTGAAAGTGAAAAAAAGTGAAAGTATTAGTCACTCAGTCCTGTCTGACTCTTTGTGACCCCATAGTCTGTAGCCCGCCAGGCTTCTCTGTCCATGGAATTCTCCAAGGAAGAATACTAGAGTGGGTAGCCATTCCCTTCTCCAGGGGATCTTCCCGGCCCAGTAAACACTAATTAATTTTAGCTTAAAATGTATCTACCTGTATGATATGCTTGCTAAACATATGCTTGAAACATAACTATTAAGGGATGTATTAGAGGTATAAAGCAATGAGAGTATACATTTTATGTATACACAATTGGTGTGTCTACACAAACAAAATGTCTCATATATAAATAGCAGACTGAACTCACATTTACTTGGCCATCTAGATTTCATTTGTCCAGCTAGGTTTGTGACTTGAGTTTGGGGGAGACTCACTGTTAAATTTCCAAAAGGAAAATCTAAGTGTCTGAGACTATTTTTTAGCCATATGCAAAAATGTACTGATGGCTTTGTCTCTTTAACACAAAGTTACAGAATCATGCTTTTCTGTGTACCTCCTACCCAGAAGGGAAATACCTATGTGTGAGGACATTATCAACAATTATTAGGAGACAGACTATTCAATTTATCCAGCTTTCATTAACCCAATATAGAAAATTAAGAGAGTTAATAAAATGTGTACAATCCAACCAAGGTTGAATCAGTAATTTAAAAGGCAAATGTAATGCAGTATTGGGTGGCTAAGTGGTTAAGAACAGGCCTGCCAATGCAGAACATGTGGGTTCCATCCCTGGATCAGGAAGATCCCCTGGAAAAGGGAATGGCAACCCACTCCAGCATTCTTGCCTGGGAGATCCCATGGACAGAGGACCCTGGTGGGTTACAGTCCATGGTGTTGCAAAAGAGTTGGACACAACTTAGCAACTAAACAATAACTATGCAGTATTAAGATCAAAATCTTCAGCCTTGTCTGTAGCACTTAGAGATTCTCATCTTCCAAAGTGTTACAAGTATTTGCCGTTTAAGTCTTTTGCTTTTAAAAAGCCTGTAAGAGAGATATTGGCCCCTGAGAACAGGGATTCCCATTGCCTTGTTTCCCTCATAGCAACACAAGGCAAGGTACATGATACTGTGGGATTCTGAGATAAGCGTGATGCTCCCACCCAGAGCTTTGGTGAGTTCTTCTGAAACAAGAAGTGATGGGCATGCGGACTGAGCCTGGCCCCTGCCTCCAGGAGCAGGAGAGGCTAGAAGCACTGCTCACAGGACTCAACTAAGAACACTCAGAATCCTGGATGTTCATTCATTTGCCTTCTGCTGCAGGTAATGTTCTCTTCTGGGATTTTGCAACTTGAGGCAGGAAACGAAAGGTACCTGCTGAGTAAAATTTGTTCATCTCCTTGGCTCTGAGTAGAGATGCTTGAAATCAGGAAAATTTCTCAGTAACCCTGGGCTTTGTCAGTTGAGTTCCCATTCTCCTGAAGTGGCTTCAGCATCATCCTCCAAATCCCAACTCTAATAGTAGTTGCCACATCCTATTTTAGAATTACCTTGATTGTTAACTTTCCTTTAATAAGTGTCATTTGTAATTAATAAGTGTAATCTATTATCTACTTTTAACATACTATTTCATGGTTTACTTACATCACTGTACATCTCCCTTGCAGTATAAAAGGAAAATGTGATGTAGCATTATTAAAACAGCTAAGCATAAACAGAAGAGAGGATAGTAAATGAGGCTATAAAACAAGATTATTGATTTCAGAAAATTAACAAGTTGGTGCCCTTCTCACTAACAATTAATGCTTATTGTGACGATTTCCCTCCTGCCAGACTTGAGTAGAACATAACTTTTCTCTTACCCATAATTTGGATACTGTTGTCCCTTTCTCCCTCACCTTAATCAGCTTGAATAATGTTAAGACTAATTAAAATGATAACTTTGGTGTTTACCATGGTCTCCTTTGCTTTAAAGTACTCAACTTGTAACAAGATCTCCAGGACATTTTTGCTTGTTTTTGACTTCACTTTGGAAGTCCAAGCACCCATTCAGTGGCTCTCTTCATGGTTTTCCTATTATATTGCTTCTCATTAGTGAGTCCTCTGTCTAGAAGTTCTTGGAAAAGTCTTATTTTGCCTTTCCAACATCCCTCATCAGAACTAAAGTTTTTTTTTTTAAGTTTTTTAAAAAGAAGAAAAATTCTTTTCTTCTAATGGTGCAAATCAAAAACATACATTCCCAGGCAGCTTGAAAGCCAGCTTTGTTTTTTTATTTGTTTGTTTGTTTGTTTCCAGTATAGCATAAGCATCATTGTGAACTACACATATCTGCTAATTCGTCCCATTAAGTGTTAATAATTAGATATTGATGTTCTGGGCTTCGCAGGTGGAGCTAGTGGTAAAGAACCCACCTGTCAATGCAGAGATATAAGAAATGTGGGTTTGATCCCAGGTGAGGAAGGTCCCCTGGAGGAGAGCATGGCAACCTCCTCCAGTATTCTTGCCTGGAGAATCCCATGGACAGAGGAGCCTGGTAGGCTACAGCCAACAGGGTTGCAATGAGTTGGATATGACTGAAGCAACTTAGCACACACGCACTGATGTGTTAAATGCTTTACGATATGGTACATATTTGGAGGACAGTTACATAAGTATTTTAGAGTGTTTTAATGAAAACACTAAGTCAGTTGAGGATTTTGAAGATGGAATGGGGAAAGCATTATTACTTTTCCAATTGATAAGAATGGAATAAAGTTGCCCATTACCCAAACTTTTCATGGATGGATTAGATTCAGATATAAGGGATTGCCTAATAACAAATTTACTTTGATATAAGAAATTTAGGAGGAAGAATGAAGTTGTTTGAGGAAAGTGGAAACACTATATCTTCCTCAAACCTAGAGAAAAGTGGAATTAAATTAAACAGGGACAGTGGAAAATATCAGGTAGAAATGTGGTATGCTTGAAGAATTATGGTATGCTTCAAGAAGAATTATGCTTCAAGAAGAATTATGCTTCAATTGGGCAAGTGAGGCAGGGCCTACAGATGGGAGAGTGAGGTATATGGACTTAGAAGTAAACGCCACTTTGATAACATTGTAGACTACAGATTGAAATGTTGTGGAAAATAAAGTGGATTGGGCAAAGTCCTATTGAAACTTTGAAGGCAACTTATACAATTGTGTGTATCATTCAACTGATAGGGTACAACCACTGGAGAGCTGTTGATTAGTAAAATAATGACTGAAGCAGAGGGTTGGCTGATAAGGCATGTAATTAAACACTAACTTTTAATTTCCTTGTATACCAAATTCCAAATAAAACTATTAAAACTAAAAATGGAAGAAAATAATTACATTATCTAGTGTCCCTTTTCTATTGTTTTGGGCCTTCTTTGGCCACATTACACTTTTGTAAGAGCCTAATGTGCTTTCTCTTCAATATTTTTCCTATTTCATACCACAGGATTTTCTACAGAGAAAATAAGAAACCATGATGGGAATCCAGTGAAACCTTTTATCTTCAGTATTGTAGACCCATGGACTGTTGTGAAAGGGACCTTTGGAGTGTTTTTAAAACAATAGTCCAGTATTTTAAAAAACCTTTTTAGCAGTAGAATCTTTTAATGTTTTTCTCAATGAAGTCAAATGAAAGCCTAATATTTAACACAAATGCAAGAAGTATTTCATTAGTCCTTATCTATGCTAATTTGGATCTGTAACTGACCTACCTTCCCAATTCTTTATTTTAAGCTAATAGGAAAGTGAGTTTGTACTCCCTGTTTAGTACTGGCTTCTTAGCAAGGGTGCTGGTGATGTAGGAACATGCTGTATAATAAAAAGAAGAAAGTCAGAGTTTAAACTTTGACCTAATATTCCAGAAACTAGATAATACTGTCCTGGAAACATGGTCATTCTAGAGAGTTCCTCCCTCCTCACCCACCCCAGGAATGTATTACAGCTGTCTTATAAAGTAGGTTGTCATAAAGTAGGTTGTATACTGTCTTTGCTTGTAGAAACATTTTTGTTATTGGGGATTGTGTTTCTGACTAAGGACACCACAAGTAAATTGTAGATAGAACTAAAAGTAGGTAATAAAAGCTAATATATAACTGTAAGCTTCTGTAATAATTTAAAACAATAAAATTGTTCCAAAACCTATAAAATGGGTATAAATGTGTCATACACATTGATTTTGTAAGGGGCCCCAGGGTACTGTAAAATGTGCATTTGAGGAAATGTATATGTTTCCATGCTACTCCCTCATTTCATCCCCCACCCTGTACTTTCCACACTGTGTCTTCAAGTCTGTTTTCTATGTCTGTGTCTCCCTTGCTGCCCTGCAAATAGGTTCATCAGTACCATCTTTCTAGATTCCATGCACATGTGTTAATATATAGTATTTGTCTTTTTCTTTCTTACTTTACTCTATACAATAGGCTTTATACAATAGGTTACTCTACTCTTACTTTACTCTATACAATAGGTTCATCCACCTCATTAGGAGTGACTCAAATGCATCCTTTTTTCTTATAGCTGAGTAATGATAGCCAGTGGGAATTTGCTGTGTGACACAGGGAGCCCAACCCAGGGCTCTGTGACAACCTAGAGAGGTGGGATGGGGTGGGAGGTGGGAGGGAGGCTCAAGAGGGAGAGGACATATGTATAACTATGACTGATTCATGCTGATATATGGCAGAAACCAATATTGTAAACAGAAAACAATATTGTAAAGCAATTATCCTCCAATAATTTTTTTAAATGTGCACATGCAGCACATAAAAGAGCCAATTCTACATAAATGTAATCTATTGTTATTATTTATTTAGAATTCATACTCTGCCTGCATCCAAAAAGAATATAAAGTATTCTACAAAATTAAACACATAAAATAGGACAATTAAGCACGAATAAAGATAGGACAAAACCAATTCAAAGCAGTGGTGAATGAGACTTTAAACTAATATATACTAGTTATAATAAACCCTAATTACACATTTAATTAGCAGTGCTTCTGCCTTTGGTGGTGGAAGAACTTTAGAGAATGATTTGAATGACTCATGTTTCTTAAAGTTGGTATCCGAGGAAGTTAGAGCTAATGCCTCATTTTTATGCAATACATCTTCCTCTAGCAAGCTCTGTGTGTGTGTGTGTGTGTGTGTGTGTGTGTTAGTCGCTCAGTTGTATCTGACTCTTCGCAACCCATGGATTGTAGCCCACCAGGCTCCTCTGTCCATGGTATTCTCCAGGCAAGAATACTGGAGTGGATTGCCATTCCCTTCTCCAGAGGATCTTCCCGACCCAGGGATTGAACCCAGGTCTCCTGCATTGCAAGCTGTAGCAACCACAAAATTAAGAACTAGAGGTTGCCAGGACTGTGGCATAGGTGTTAATTAGCTATCCTAAGAGGCTACAGGTTTGGATTATTTTGGTATGCCTGAATTTTTCTAATATTCTAACGTATGTATGTGACTAAGAGGCATATAAGTATGGAACTTTCTCAAATAAAATTTATTTCTGAAATAAATTAAAATGATACTTTGTAACCAGACATTCAATAGTTTTTGACTCTTTCTTGGATTGGGAGGTACTTCACATTGGTTCTAGTCCTGATCACTCTTTATATAGCTGTGTAATAAGGAGTCGGAGAAGGCAATGGCAACCCACTCCAGTGTTCTTGCCTGGAGAATCCCAGGGACAGGGGAGCCTGGTGGGCTGCCGTCTATGGGGTTGCACAGAGTTGGACACGACTGAAGCTACTTAGCAGCAGCAGCAGCAGTAATGAGTAAACTGCTTTATCTTTCTATAGCTTAGCTTTTGTGACTCTTAAATGAAGCCAGTAATGTGCGGCTGACTCAGTTCAGTTCAGCAGTCTTCTCTAGCAAGTCTTCACCAGTATCCCATCTGGGTTGGGTGCCCTTCTTCTGGACTCCTGTACCACCACCCTGTACAAACTTCTGCTTCTCATTTGCTTCTCATGAACTGAGCTTATCAGCTTGTGTCCCATTAAGGCTATAAAGATAAGGCTCTTAGGGCCTAACATACTTCATGCCACTCCATACATGGTGGCTGAACTACTTTATGAAAAATATAAAGACTGAGTGAAAAATTAGATTTAAAATACATATTTCAAAAATAAAAATATGCAAATACTGGCTTATTTTAGTATCATTTGCATATGTGCCATGATATTTGCCATCATCATTTTCTTTCTTTAGGTATACAGGTAAGTTTTAATATACTCACCCCTCAAAAGCTGGACTTAATGATGCAAGTGCATTACCAATAGGTGATGGGAGGCGGGGCTGCCTCCTATCCTCCCAGAAGGCTATAGTTTTTTCTATCTCACCCAGAAGGATCCTATATATTATTAGCACTCATGTATTGATCATGTGAACTTGAATTACTAGTCTTGAGTTATATGTGTAATCCTGATAAAAATGAGAATGATGAGTTATCTAGTCAGGTTGTTTTTAAAAATGCAAATTTATTAAAACACAAGTATAGCAACACTAAAGAATATTATAGTATATAGAGAGCAAGGTTTTGTGTTTAACTACTTGGCATGATTTTCACTAATCTTAACTGTTAATCAGAATTTAATTTATTTATGGTATTCTTTTCACCACAGTTGAAAAGCTCCTGACTCATTATCTTGGTGTCAAATTTCTGTATCTGGCACCTGAATTTGAAGGTAGATGTCAATATGACTATTCTAAGGTTCTCCCTTTCTTGTGAGGAATAAAAAGCAACAATTAAGCTTTGATGTCCCCTTGGCAGTCCAAGTTTTATCCAAAATAGCTTTCTACTAGTTACAGGAAAAGCCTTAATTTATTTTACCAATGCCTCTGATCAGATCAGCACCCTGAGCTTGAAAATGCTCTGATCAGGAAAGTGAACATGGAGTCTCTACTTAGCAGGGAACTCTAATGGCCATCTTGTTTCCAATCAGGAGCTTCTCCATTAAATGAGGTGGAAAACTTCTACCATTTCTAGACTAGCTACTAGGCAGGATCACCACATAAAGCTGTGCAGGTTGTACACTATATGAGGCTGCCATGCCTAAGGGGACACCTTTTGCAAAGTAGACATCATAAAGATAGATACAGATATTTAGTCTAACAGTTTTCCTGCAGATGGCAGTCAAGTGCCTCACACTAACAAAATCAACTGACCCCTTTGAACAACTCTGGGGTTAGGAGCAGCAACTTTCCACTCAGTCAAAAATCTGTATATAATTTGTAGTTGGCCCTCTGTATTTGGACTTCCTTCATATATGCGCTTCCTCCATATCCAAGATTCTACATCTGCAGATTTAACCTACTGCAAATCATGTAATAGTATAGTATTTACTATTGAAAAAATTCCACCTGTAAGTGGACTTGAACAGTCAAATCCATTTTGTTCAAGGATCAACTGCTTTGTGACAATTTTCTGACAAGGGAAACTAAAATATCTTTAGCAAAGGTACATTTTCCTATTGTGTCTTATGGGCTAATCCTGATACTAATTCCTCACATTTAAATACAGCGGCTCCCTTAGCAACCCCCAGAAGCCTGTAAACCATATGGTTTATATGCTCAGAACTGATTTTAGAAGTCCCTATTTTACTTCATATCACATTTAACCTGAGCATCATTTTATGGACTCAGCACACATCCACTGTGCCACTCTGCTAGATGTGAGCATCATTTTAAAACAGAAAACTGTGACAAGGATTTGAACCAGGAGTTTACAGGGGCACAGTCATGGGAAGGTATACATCCATGGATACATGCTGGTAGATTCACTCCCAGGAACATACCCAAGTATATGTTCTTCAATAGATGAACAACCTGGTAGGTAGGCGTGTGCACATATGCATGCATGCACAACACACACACATGCACACAGAGATAGAGATTTAGTTGCACATTGAAGAATGTAAAGGAGGAGGCTCTGGCATCAAGCTCTTGCCCACCTCTCCTATTTAACCTGTTTTCAGCCTGTTTCATTCCCTGTCTTCTTTAGGCAATGATTTCCCTAAAGTTTACATGCTCTTATGTGATTTCAATTCAACAAACATCTCTAGGGCATACTAGTGACAAAGAACTGTGCTAAGTAGATATAGGAAGTCACTCAGTCTTGGAAGGTTATTTGATAGAAGTGAGATCCGAACTATGTCTGAAGATTGAGGAGGATAGGCAAGCATAGGGAAAGAGATGGGAGGCAGAGGGAATATCTTGAGTATAGACATGGAAGAAGTAGAAAGAGTGATACTCTGAGAATCCCACAAAGACTGGATATGTTTGGAACATTTAGTGCATCAGGAAGAAAGGCTAGAAAAGTTAGTTGGAAGCTAAATTGCACAGGGCCTTGAATGTCAGATGAAGGAATCGTGTGTTCTGTTTCATAAGCAGTAGAGAATTATGGAAGGTTTCTGACTGACAGTAACATGACTAGCTTTAGATTTAAGAAAACTGTCAATTTACAGGATGGGTTAGCCAGGAAGATGCTAGAGAAAGGGACATTAATCTAGGCAAGAGATATTGAGGACCTAAGGCAATGAGTATGAGAAAAAGTGGATAGAAGAGATACTGTCAGGATTTGGTTTGTAACTCATTTGGTGTGGATGGTGGGGAAAGAGGAGAATGGAAGATGACTCTCAACTTTCTAGCCCGAAGTTGTTAAACTGATAAAGAAAACAGGAGCAAAAACAGGCTTAGGTAGAATCCAGAGGAAGATTATGAGTACACTCGTGGAAATTTTGAGTTTCAGGTGTTGGTGATACCTAAGCTCAAGAGAGTGATTAGAAAATGGTGAGACTGCTGCTGCTGCTAAGTCGTTTCAGTCGTGTCTGACTCTGTGCGACCCCATAGACGGCAGCCCACCAGGCTTCCCCGTCCCTGGGATTCTCCAGGCAAGAACACTGGAGTGGGTTGCCACTTCCTTCTCCAATGCATGAAAATGAAAAGTGAAAGTTAAGTCACTCAGTTGTGTCCAACTCTTAGTGACCCCATGGACTGCAGCCTACCAGGCTCCTCCGTCCATGGGATTTTCCAGGCAAGAGTACTGGAGTGGGGTGCCATTGCCTTCTCTGGAAAAGGGTGAGAACTCAAGGGTTAAATGACCAAAGCATGTGTGTTTCCCACGAAATGTAGGCAAGGTGAGAAAAGTTTGTTTCTCCCCCCACCCACCACACACATACACACTAATTGAAAATAATGAACAAAACCAGTAGAATGGAAGAGAGATGAACATGAAAAAAATGTTTGGAGACATAGGCAGAGAAAAAGATATTGATTTCAAATTTGAAATATTGAGCAAGAAGAGAGAAAGAAGAGACTTTGTAATTTTTTACAGAAACATTTTCTTTGGAAGTGTTGATCCTGAGTAATTTTTTTCAACAACTTTTCTATCTTCTCCTTTGGCTGTTTTCTCTTTGTTGAGAAAAATTCTCTGAATGGGGATATTGTTCATGTGTTGTCCTTGGATAGGATGCAAGTAGCTTTTCTCTTATTACTCAAGTCTTTATCTGTGAGTCTAAGAATATACTGTGTTTTGGGAAACCAGTAAGTAAGGTTAACAGTTATCTAGTTATTGATAGGAAGACCATTAGAACATTTTTCTTGTGTTAAAGAAGAATATATTGTTCTCTATATCATAAAGATTCTATTTTAAAGCTCTTCACATATAGTAGGCACTTAATAATTGTTGAATTTGCAATAAATAACAAATAATCATATGTTATTTCTTATAAATTTGATAGCTTGTGATATTAAGATATTTCCAAAGACAGCAAGCTAAGATATACTTAGGGTATTGTAAGATTTACTCTGAAAATATTGAAGGCAGGTGGGGGCTTTCTTAAAAAAAACTATTCTTACCAGGTAAATTTTGTCTTTTAGGTATGAACTGAATAATAAGCCCCTCAAAATAGTGGCAGACAGTGAAAGGAAACAAAGGAAAAGCCAAATGGAATAATCAGGGAATAAATTGACAAATGTTTGAAAATATGAACTAAAGACCTGGTAGGTCCTCAGACCTTTGCTATGCTAGTTGATGTGGAAAGAACAAGGGAAGCTGTGAAGTCTGCAGTTTCACTTAGAAAACAAAACATGTATACCAGAGACAGGTACATAATAATATAAGAAAATATATGAGTATGTTACAGCATGTGTAGGTCAGAGAGTAATGTTACAGAATTATAAAAGAGGGACAATAAGGGATAAAGAAGTGAGGAAAGGCTTCCTGATAGAGGTGAGATCAATGTAACTTAGACCATGCAGCAACATATACAAAGACTTGGAAACAGCAAGGACTCTATTCAACTGATATCAAAGAGTTTTGAGAGAAAGGCAGGAGAATTTGCACATTATTCTGTATAGCAGGACATTATTTAAGGTTCTTGGGTATAAGAAAGTAACATAATGAAAGTAATTTTATGAGATATATATTGTGATAATGAAAAGGATAGACTAGAGTGGGATAAGTAGTGGGGAGATTACTTAGGCTGTTGCAAAAATCCAGGTGAGAGATGATGGTGGCCTGCTTATTGAAAACAATGATGATCATTTGTTCATTCATCTAAAATAACTTCTTGAACATCTATTCCGTGTCAGGCACTGTGCCAATAACTATAAGTTCCCTGAAGAAAATTATAGCCAAGTAAGAAAAATAAGACTGAGCATAAAATAACTACCAGCCCCAAGCAGAAAATGACAATGGTCATGAGAGAAACTCTGAGTTCAAAGGAGATGAGAACTGATTACAGCCTAGCAGGATGGCGTAGACTTGGGTTTGGAAATGAGTAAAAGGACATTCCAGAATTTTTCTTATTTGAGAAGAGATGCTGGGAAGAGTGCTAAGAAGGGAATTCTAGGCAAACAGAACAGTGTGAGCAAAGGAACCAAGGTGAGAAAATACTGGGTATTTTTTGGAGACCAGAGGATGTGGGGTGCAGACAGAAATAAAGAGCTAGGAGAGGGCAAAAACAGGACAAGCAAATGGGGGAGAACAGGTAAAAAGAAGGGACATTAATCATTTCTAATTTTTTTCCTGCTTTGCAGCTCACAGTTTGCTCAAACTCTGTCTGGATTCTTTCCAAGGGTCTGGGATGCTTTTGTTTCATTCCTGGCCTGCCCACTTCTATGCACCATCTTCTCTGACATAAGGTCCTGACTGATAGTCAGAGGTGCCCTGATTTGAGAAGGGAACTGATTCCCCCTCCCACGCATCTTATACAGGGTCGTTTTGACACTAAGCAGCATCTATATTCAATCTTTGGTATTTGAGGACATGTCTCAATTTTGCTGCCAAATATGCTTATTTGGCATGCCTTTGGAATGCTTTGTCATGCATGTAAGGAACACTATCCCTAATTCATTTCTTAGTACATTTCAAACTGAGCCTTAGAGATACTTCTCAATTAGGTATGTTATAGCCATAAAATGTTATGGCTAGATTACCAGACTACTACTTGATATTTGTATCCTACTCTACGGCCTCCTAAAATGCTTTCACATTTCCCATGTCCTATGTCCTTGAATTCTCACCCCAACTCTGTATGTGATATTGGTTCTATCCCCATTGTGCAGATGAGAAAAATGAGGCTAAAGGAAATCAGGGTCAAGATTCAAGCCCAAGGCTCCTGATGCCAAATCCAATCCCTAATCCATGTCAGGCTAGTTAGTACAAGGTTTTCAAAGCAGCTCCCTTGAGCCCAGAAATGATCTAGGATCCTCTAAACAAAGTAGGATAATGGGGGCCATCTGCCTTTATTTTAGAACTAATTACCTTCCTTAAAGCTAACAAATCCAAAAGCTTAAAATGAGACACAGCTTTAAGTTGGTTGTAATGGTTGTTTTCTAAAAAATTCTTTTGGGTGCTTATAATGATGATTCATCGTGTAAATAGTTTGGTACTTCCCAATATCAGAATTCTCAAAAGGTTCTACAGTTTGTAAGAGATTGAAAGCACACCCATCTAGAGGTTTGGGCCTGGAATTGAGATTTAAGAGGCTGATTCTATTCCTAGCTGTGCCTTTGTGATTTGAGGTAAATCCTTTAACCTCTCACTTCTTATTTATCCATTGGTAAGTAAGCATAATTCCCATCATATAATATCTGGGAAACACTTTAAAATTCTAAGCTCAAAGGTATTTTAAAGCCTTGCAAATCCTATAACGCACTTTGTACAGCTTCAAAATGACTGTGGCATCAATACCTGGTGGAATTAGTTCATTAAAAGCAAGTGTATGGAGACAGGGTTAAAGCACGGATTTCTGCCTGCTTACTACTGTTTTTTAATAGGTACAGCTTAGATCTGTGTTCCCCTTTCATCTCTGCCACAATGTGGTATTATTGCCACAGCAAGTTGGTTCATCTTACATGCCACCTCCTGCGAGGTCGTATGTCATTACAACTAATTTCCCCGTGTAGAGATTTTTCTAAGGTAGAAGCCTAGTGAAGAAGGCTAATTCTCTATTTCATTTCTTCCCTTTGAAGGCTAGATTGTGTGGAAGGGAAAATGTTTTAGACTCTTTGGAATAATACTTCTTTGTCCTATGCCTTAATGTCTCTGTCTATAAAATGGAGCTATTAAGATCTGCTTCTACCTGCGGAAACAATACATGAGCCTAACCATGAGAGATGCAGTGTAAACCTAATGGGCCCTAGAGTAGGACACATTTGGGTTGAAATCCATCTCTGTCACTTCCTAGTTCTGTGACCTTGGGCAAAGAACTTCACTCACCTGTCTGAGTCTCATTTTCCTCATCTATCATATGAGATTAATAATTCCCACTTTGTGTGCTTGCTGTATGGATAACATAGCAAGTGTTTACTTCAGTGCCTGGTACCTAGTTAGTTCTTGTCAAATTGGTAGCTATTAACACCTATCCTGCTCAAACTCTTCTCAAAAATTGCAAAGGGAGGAAAACTCCCAGACTCATTCTATGAGGCCACCATCACACTGATACCAAAGTCAGACAAAGGTATCACACAAAAAAGAAAATTATAGGACAGTATCACTGATGAACATAGATGCAAAAATCCTCAACAAAATTCTAGCAAACAGAATCCAACAACACATTGAAAGGATCATACATCATGATCAAGTAGCATTCATCCCAGGGATGTAAGGATTCTTCACTACATGAAAATCAATTAATGTAATGCACCATATTAATAAATTTAAAGATAAAAACCATATGACCATCTCAATAGATGCAGAGGAAGCTTTTGACAAAATTCAACACCCATTTATGATTAAAGAAAAAGAAAAAAACCTCTCCAGAAAATTGGCATAAAAGGAACCTGCATGCGTGGGTGCTAATAAGTCACTTCAGTCATCTCCATGGGATTTTCCAGGCAAGAATACTGAAGTGTGTTACTATGCCCTTCTTCAGGAGATCTTCCCAATCTAGGGATCAAACCCATGTCTCCTGAATCCACCTGCATTGCAGGTGGATTCTTTACCGCTGAGCCACCAGGGAAGACCCTAGAAGGAACCTACCTCAACATAATAAAGGCCATATATGACAAACCCACAGCAAACATTATTTTTAATGATGAAAAACTGAAAGAATTCCCTCTAAGATCAGGAACAAGACAAAGTTGCCCACTCTCACCCCTATTATTCAACATAGTTTTGTAAGTCCTAGACATGGCCATCAGAAAAGATAAAGAAAAAAAAAGGAATCCAAATTGGAAACAAAGAAATAAAACTCTCACTGTTTGAAGACAACATGACACTATATATAGAAAACCCTAAAAATACCACCAGAAAAATTACTAGAGCTAATCAGTGAATATAGTAAAGTCACACAGTATAAAATTAATACATAGAAGTCCCTTAGCTCCCCAACCAGGGATCAAACTTGCACCCCCTGCATTGGAAGGCAAAGTCTCAACCACTGGACCACCAGGAAAGTCCCTATCATTGCTTCTTTTAAAAGTTTTTCAAATGTATTTGATTTTTGGCTGTGTCAGGTCTTAGTTCTGGCACGTGGGCTCAGTAATTTCAGCACACCAGCTTGGTTCCGCTGCATGTGGGATCTTAGTTCCCTGACCAAGGATCAAAGCTATGTCCCCTGCAGTAGAAGGCAGATCCCTAACCACTGGACTGCCAGGGAAGTCCCCCTATGGTTGCTTTTCAACAAATCTTAACATCAGAGTCATAGACCCCCCCCTTTATTTACTGCTGCTCTCTTCTAGTTAAATTAAGAAGGGCATGTCAAGAGAGAGACCTGCAATTCAATTCAACAAGTATTTTTGAGCACTTAGTAATTGCATCTCTGACTTCTTTCATAATAAATTCTCTCCTGTTTCCATAATTTATTGGTAAGAGCAGATATTTCATTCGTATTAACTAATTATAGAATTCTAAATTTCTAGTTAATTATTTCAATTCTGCCTGACATTTGAGCTACTGATATCTCTCAGGATTTTTTTTTTCCCCAGGAAAGCAGCAATTTTAATTTGAAAGCAATCTTATGTGTGAGTGAAAGAGAGGAGAAAGGACCCTCCCCCAGCCCCCTCTGCCGGCGAGCTGCAGGGGAAAAAAAAATCTGCAACACCTATCTGTGTAAACCTGCGAAGAAAGACAGATGATAGATAGAGAGATAGATATGATAGATATAGATAGAAGATAGATTAGACAGGATAGATAGATGATAGATATAGAGAGAGAGGGCTTCCCTAGTGGCTCAGATGGTAAAGAATCTGCCTGCAATGCAGGAGACCTGGGTTCAATCCCTGGGTTGGGAAGATCCCCTGGAGGAGGGCATGGCAATCCACTCCAGTATTCTTGCCTGGAGAATTCCCATGGACAGAGGAACCTGGCAGGCTACAGTCCATGGAGTGGCAAAGAGTCGGACACAACTGAGCAACTAAGCACAGCACAGCATAGAGAGAGATGATAGGTAGATAGTTGATAGATAGATGATAGATTAATAGATACAGATACATAGATGATAGATGCATAGATACATAAATAGAGATGATAGATACATAGATAATAAATGCATAGATAGATTATAGGTGATAGGGAAGACAGATAGGATAGATAGTTATAGATAGGGCTTCCCTGGTGGCTCAGATAGTAAAGAATCTGCCTGCAGTGTGGGAGACCCAGGTTCAACCCCTGGATCAGGAAGATCCCCTGGAGAAAGAAATAGCAACCCACTCCAGGATTCTTGCCTGGAGAATTTCATGGACAGAGGAGCCTGGCAGGCTGCAAAGGATATCTGTCCTCTGGCATATGGCTTCCTTCTAACTCTGGGGTAAAGTGGGGGGAAAGCAAAGTAGCAGTTGGCCTTCTCTTTCTTCATGGGAGGAAAAAGATTTCATGGGATCTCAAAGAGATCTGAGAACTGAGAAACTAACACACATAGATATAGATAGATAAATAGATAGATAATCATAATCTCCAGGGTACATAGAATTGGTACCAAGTTGATTTGGGCTGGCCTCCAGCAAGAATGTTAGTAACATTTGAGTGATCTTCCTTTGAACATCAAGTTCATGATGAACTTTTATGATCAAGCGAAATGAGAATTTACAAAGTCTAGTGTTAAGTTTATTCTAATGTTTGTAGAAGTTGCCACAGGAGCCTAAGTCCTGAAAGAGGCTTTTTTTTCACTTGGAGACTCTCCAAGGGAGATTTTTCAAGCAGATATGATATTTTCTTAGTATTGCTTTGT
Organism: Bubalus kerabau; assembly: GCF_029407905.1. Taxonomy (NCBI): domain Eukaryota; kingdom Metazoa; phylum Chordata; class Mammalia; order Artiodactyla; family Bovidae; genus Bubalus; species Bubalus kerabau. Next base: position 104,520,516 of record NC_073647.1, on the reverse strand, counting down.
AATTTGAGGTTGTAGCATAGCAGTAATGGCAGGCTCACTCTCTGACATGTGGATTTATATCTAAGAACACGGATGTTTATGCACTGATAATACAACAATGTTTGCTATTAAGAGACCTGAACTCTGATATCAAGTTTGGCTTTTTGACAAGGTCTCCAAGATCCTAAGACTCCTCATAGAGAATCATATCATGTATAACCAACTCTCCATCTCTAGGTGAAATAAAAAGAGATTTAGGTATTTAATCCATGGTGCCAAGTAGCCTTGAGATTTTATGAAGGAGGTTCATAGTAGAGCACATCTCTTGTCTTCTGAGAAATTCTTGGACTTGGTAGTTTAAAAATAACACTTAAATTCCAAGGATAGTCATTTAGATACTGCTATGGTTAAATGGTTGCATTTGCTAAGCACATACCTCAGGAGACAGGCAAATTATTATAAATGACAGTACATATACAGCACTGCACTTCTGGGAAGCATGAACAAATCCAGTTTATGTGTCATCCTGCAATAGCATCAAGTTCTGTCCATGGATGGCACTCAGTGGAAAGGTACCACTTAAATCTCACCAATGGAACATGGAGGGCAGTATCAAAAGTCAGGGCAGCAACATCTGAGTTCCCATCACCCCTCAGTTCCTCTGAGTTGGCACTCTGTGGATTATCAATGGAAGCTGGAAATTCGACAACCAGTATGTGATGAAATGAGGTAATCAGAAGCCTAGAGGATGAAGAAAAGCTTCCAAGACACACTCAGTTCAGTTCAGTCGCTCAGTCGTGTCCGATTCTTTGCGACCCCATAAATCACAGCATGCCAGGCCTCCCTGTCCATCACCAACTCCCTGAGTTCACTCAGACTCACGTCCATTGAGTCAGTGATGCCATCCAGCCATCTCATCCTCCTGTCGTCCCCTTCTCCTCCTGCCCCCAATCCCTCCCAGCATCAGAGTCTTTTCCAATGAGTCAACTCTTCGCATGAGGTGGCCAAAGTACTGGAGTTTCAGCTTTAGCATCATTCCCTCCAAAGAAATCCCAGGGCTGATCTCCTTCAGAATGGACTGGTTGGATCTCCTTGCAGTCCAAGGGACTCTCAAGAGTCTTCTCCAATACCACAGTTCAAAAGCATCAATTCTTCAGTGCTCAGCCTTCTTCACAGTCCAACTCTCACATCCATACATGACCACAGGAAAAACCACAGCCTTGACTAGATGGACCTTTGTTGGCAAAGTAATGTCTCTGCTTTTGAATATGTTATCTAGTTGGACATAACTTTCCTTCCAAGGAGTAAGCGTCTTTTAATTTCATGGCTGCAGTCACCATCTGCAGTGATTTTGGAGCCCAAAAAAATAAAGTCTGACACTGTTTCCACTGTTTCCCCATCTATTTCCCATGAAGATCATGGGATGCCATGATCTTCATTTTCTGAGTGTTGAGCTTTAAGCCAACTTTTTCACTCTCCTCTTTCACTTTCATCAAGAGGCTTTTTAGTTCCTCTTCACTTTCTGCCATAAGGGTGGTGTCATCTGCATATCTGAGGTTATTGATATTTCTCCCGGCAATCTTGATTCCAGCTTGTGTCTCTTCCAGTCTAGCGTTTCTCATGATGTACTCTGCATATAAGTTAAATAAGCAGGGTGACAATATACAGCCTTGACGTACTCCTTTTCCTATTTGGAACCAGTCTGTTGGTCCATGTCCAGTTCTAACTGTTGCTTCCTGACCTGCATACAGATTTCTCAAGAGGCAGGGCAGGTGGTCTGGTATTCCCATCTCTTTCAGAATTTTCCACAGTTGATTGTGACCCACACAGCCAAAGGCTTTGGCATAGTCAATAAAGCAGAAATAGATGTTTTTCTGGAACTCTCTTGCTTTTTCCATCATCCAGCGGATGTTGGCAATTTGACCTCTGGTTCCTCTGCCTTTTCTAAAACCAGCTTGAACATCAGGAAGTTCATGGTTCACATATTGCTGAGGCCTGGCTTGGAGAATTTTGAGCATTACTTTACTAGCATGTGAGATGAGTGCAATTGTGCGGTAGTTTGAGCATTCTTTGGTATTGCCTTTCTTTGGGATTGGAATTAAAACTGACCTTTTCCAGTCCTGTGGCCACTGCTGAGTTTTCCAAATTTGCTGGCATATTGAGTATAGCACTTTCACAGCATCATCCTTCAGGATTTGAAATAGCTCCACTGGAATTCCATCACCTCCACTAGCTTTGTTCATAGTGATGCTTCCGAAGGCCCACTTGACTTCACATTCCAGGATGTCTGGCTCTAGGTGAGTGATCACACCATCGTGATTATCTGGGTTGTGAAGATCTTTTTTGTACAGTTCTTCTGTGTATTCTTGCCACCTCTTCTTGATATCTTCTGCTTTTGTTAGGTCCATACCATTTCTGTCCTTTATCAAGCCCATCTTTGCATGAAATGTTCCCTTGGTATCTCTAATTTTCTTGAAGAGATCCCTAGTCTTTCCCATTCTGTTGTTTTCCTCTATTTCTTTGCATTCATCGCCAAAACACACTGAAACATAGCAAGACATGCTCTTGGACTTAACTCACAGTGGGAGCCGTTGAATCACTCTATACTCTATGTGTGTCTGAGCAAGAGTGGGCATCATACCAATAGCATAGATGATAGCACTGGAATAGTTGTGAGCCAGTTCACTTCTTATGGTCAGAGTGCTTTATTACTGCTTTTTCTCTCTAGGGAGCCTGGAAACAGGGGTATATGCATGATGCATTGCCTTCTTTGCTCAGAGGCTGCGTAGGATATCTGTCCTCTGGCATATGGCTTCCTTCTAACTCTGGGATAGAGGAGGGGAAAGCAAACAAAGTAGCAGTTGGCCTTCTCTTTCCTCAGTGTCTTTTAGTCCTATCAGTGATGAACTTGGTCTTAGCTGTTACACGTCTTAGCTTTGTCTTAGCTGTCAAGGCTTTCACCACATCAGACATTTGTGGAATAGCTGTTGGTGGGCAGTTGGGTATGTCATCACCTTCAGGTAGGTCTTTCCCAGCTTCTGCTTGAGGAGGAGAAATGTGGGAGGAGTGACGGAGGAGGGGAGGCTCCAAGTGGGTAATATCTCGGATGCTGTTGTTTCTCCCTCTGACCACTCCCTGGGCTGCCATCCTAGGGAGCACACGGTTCCTGGGTTTTGGTGTCAGCAGTAGTTTAGCATGTTACAGTCCAGAGCTTGAACTTCCTGCCTCACAGGAGTAGTGTAGTGGTGACCTCAACAAAGAAAGAAATTGATATTCTTTGTGAGAAACAACACTAGTGTGGGCAGGCTACTGATGGTATGGGCTGATGATAATGACCTCTGCTTTACCCTGCCCTTGCTGTAGGAAAATGGTCCAAAGAATCATTACAGGTAAAAATACCACTCAGTTCATTCTGATATCCTGGCAATTATTTTGTTAGGGTGGATACAGAGGCAACTCCCTACCCCTCCCAACATCACAGGTCCCTGCAGTCCCTCTAGGGCAGTGAAGGCCACTATTTGTAGTGAATCCTGCAGGAAGAATTGCATGTCAGGGGGCAGGATGGAGCCCTTAGCTTTTATGGATTGCAGTGTGGTTACTGTTGGGGCACCTTCCACAGTGACTCATAGTAGGCGCCTGATCTTCTGAGTCACCACTTCTAAGGGAACATGGTCATCCAGTGCTCAGCATGAGGCCCTGATAGCTACGAAGACTTTACAGGCCCTAAGAAGTACAGGAGAATCTATTTTGAAGCTCATCACCCCCTACTGCACCCCTTCTATGCATTATTGAGTCCATTTATGGCTGTTGTATACTTATGCACTTTCATATGGATTCGCCCCTGGTGATGTATGTGTGCTTTTCTTCCTACCAGTGTGGGTTAGTATTTTGTGTAGGAGTCTAGCATTATATTTTTAAGTCAAGTCCTAGGAGGGGCATTCTCAGAAGAATTAATAGAGCAATTTGTTTAGAAAAAAATTCCCACCTCCAGATGTCCCTAAGCAGACCAGACTGGTTACAAAAAGGACCAATTCAAACCAAAACTCTTTGAGAAGTTCCCAGAAGATTAAATATCTTGATATCAGACCAGCCATTTGTGGCCTGGGGAAAGATATTGGGACTAGAGGCTATAAAATGGAGGTACTGGGCATGGGATAGAAAAAGAGGAGGGGAGAAAGGAGGTTTGGTAAAAGCTTAAAAAGAATAACAACTAAAAAGAACATAGTTCCTGCCAGATGCCTAATTTCTCTTTCAAAGTTTGGAAATACCACACAAATAGCTCTTGCATTTGAGTTGTCGAGGTGACTAGATATCTATTTATTTTGCATTTAACCAAGGGTCAAAGGATCTTTGATGATGTTTTTGCTTAATGGTTCCAAATAAACTTCCCACCATGTTTATCTGGGAATGGACTGAAGTAGAGGTGGTTTATTCAGTACTTAAGTTATTTTTAGATCACCTTTAAAGTCACTCCTTTGGAAGAAAGCAGCATTTATATCCTGAAGGATTTCCAAAAAGAATCCAGAAAAGTTGGGTTACTACCCTTCATTCCTGACTCTGAAAGGATTTCCCACTAGGAATCCAAGTAAGTCACTTGGACTATCTGTTTGCCCCAGTCTCAAAGGGGAAAATAACTGGAATTTGTCAAATAGTGGTAAAAACTAAGCCAATATATCAGAGATATAGCCCTACCTTATACCAAATTGAGTTTCAAAGGCTGATAATGACAACTAGTCAGTGCTTGGCAATATAAACTCATGGAATCTGACTGTCTTCATATGGAATACCGAAAACCACTGTCCTGCTCTGAGTCTCATTTTACTCAATTTTGATTCATGTTGGCAACTTACTAAAAGTAGAAGTGTCAAGCATTTTATGTCTGGCCACATAATTTTTAAGGTATAAATTTCACAGATTTATATGACATTGTATATATATTTGGTGGGCTGCTGTCTATGGGGTCACACAGAGTCAGACACGACTGAAGAGGCTTAGCAGTAGCAGCAGCAGCAGTATATATATTTGGAGAAGGCAATGGCACCCCACTCCAGTACTCTTGCCTGGAAAATCCCATGGACGGAGGAGCCTGGTAGGCTGCAGTCCATGGGGTCACTACGAGTCAGACACGACTGAGCAACTTCACTTTCACTTTTCACTTTCATGCATTGGAGAAGGAAATGGCAACCCACTCCAGTGTTCTTGCCTGGAGAATCCCAGGGACAGGGGAACCTGGTTGGCTGCCGTCTATGGAGTCACACAGAGTCAGACACGACTGAAGCGACTTAGCAGTAGCAGCAGCAGCAGTATATATATATTAGTCATGTGTATCTTTTCTAAATGGAGGAAAGCAAAATTCAAAGAGAAATTGTAATTTTATGAGCTGTTTCTACCCTGCTTATATCAGGCATGGTAAATAAACTCTCAAAATTCACTAGGTGTATTTTATAGTATTATACGCAGTTCCAGGAGCCACATAGTAGTACAAATACATTAGTAATTATACAAAAGCAATCAGCTCAAATTCTTCTAGACAGACCGGTGTACACACACACACACATGGAAAAGCCTTCCAAGGCAAGAAAGACAGCAGAAAGTCATGGTGAATGTGTTCTCCAAAGGTGTTATAAAATAGGCATTTACCAATATGATAGCGAAAGCAAGATCCATAAAAATAAAAGGTAATAAACTCGACTTCATCAAAATGTAAAATGTTTGTTCTGTAAAAGATCTTGTTAAGAGGATGAAAAGGCAAATTACAGACTGGGAGAAATATTTTCAAATCATATATATATATAGATATATATCAAAGGACTTGTTATTAGAATGTATAAAGAACTCTAAAAACTCAACATTTTAAAACAAAAAATCCAATTAGAAAACGGGCAAAAGACATATACAGACATTTCATCCAAGAGAATATACAGGTGGCAAATAAGTATATGAAAAGATGTTCAATATCATTAACCATTAGGGAAATGCAATGAGAACCACAGTAATATGTTACTACATACCTATAAAGTAAAATAATAGTGACACGACCAAATGCTAGAGAGGATATAGAGAAACTAGATCATTCATAAATTGCTGGTGGGAATGTAAAGTGGTACAGGCACTGTGAAATATAGTTTGGCAGTTTCTTTTCAAGCCAAAAGTAGATTTACCATATGGCCCAGCAATTGCATACTTGGGCATATATTCCAGAGAAATAAAAACTTATTTTCACCCAGAAATGTGTACACATATGTTTATAGCAGCTTTATTCATAATAGCCAAATACTGGAAAGTACCCAGATGTCTTTAATTAAATTGAATGGCTAAACAAATGGTGGTACATGCATACCATCGAATACTACTGAACAATACAACTTTGATGATACAAGTTTGATGAAACTATCCTATGTGTAAAAAGTCAATCTTAAAAGAATATGCACTGAATGATTCCATTTATGTAACAATTGTGAAATAACAAATGATAGCGATGGAGAACAGATTTGTGGATGCTATGGGTGAAGAGTAAGAGGCGGGGCCAGAAGAAACAGGTGTGGTTATAAAGGAGTAGTGTGAGGGAGTGGTGATGATACCACAGTAGTGGTGATGGTTCAGTTCAGTATCTTCATTAGTACGATGTTTAGTCAAAGCTACAAATGTGATAAAATTGCATAGAGGTACACACACATACCCACACAACTCACATATAAAATGGGTACATGTATCACTGGTGAAATCTAAAATAGCTCTATGGATTGTACGAATGTCAGTCTCCTGATTTTGATATTGTGCTATAGTTATACAAGATGTTAACATTGAAGGAGGATGGGTGAAGTGTACACAGGACCTCCCTGAACATTTCTTTGCACCTTTCTGTGAATCTGTAATTATTTCAATTTTTTATCTTTAAAAAAACAGGAATAATAATTTTTGGATGCTGCATATTTTGTTTAATATATAAGGTACAACTCTTTGCATTACAAATAATTCCTGTATATTAAAAATAATTTTATATTTTTGTGCCAAAATATAACATAATGTATTTTTAAAAGTATATCTTCTAATGTAAAAATAAATAATTCTGTGGTATAGGGGTGCCAGGGTGGAAATGGGAGATACCTAACAAAGCCAAACCCAGAGTTTTATTGTTAAACTGTAATTGACAAATATAATAGGATCTTTTGTTTAGAATTTTGCAATAATCAGTCCTCAGTTGTCGTAAAGATAATTAAAATACATTTATATTTGTCTTTTAAAATAGGTTTTACACTTTCATTTAAATATGCTTGTATAAGCCTGAGCGACTTCATATTCCATTCAGAAAATAGATGACAATAAATTACATCTTAGACTCATGAAAAGTACTCAAGAACACTTTCTTGGGACTTTAAAAATGTATTTTTCACATATTTCATAGCTTTTAGTTGCTCCTGGTTGTTTATAACATGGAGAAATGGCCTTGTGACATTAAACTTCAGGTAATTAATCAGATATTTTGATTCAGGAAGCCTCTTTGGGGGCTGTAGTTTGCATCAGAATTTAAAAAGAGAAAAAAGATTATCAGTAATCTTCCTCAGGATTCTTTGTTGAATTGTATCAATGAGCTCCTGAAGGCATTTGGGCCCAGGAGAATGAGATCATTTTTACTCATTTATATCAATTTACTAAAAGGTTTATACTTAGACTAATATATGTCTACACACATTCTGAAAAAGCATATAAGTGATGATACTACAAAATGACCATGGTCTATAACACACTTTCACATTCTTAGACGTAGATGCTACTGAGAAAATATGACATTTTGCTACGTTTTAAACTTGGAGAAGGAAAAGCGCTAAGTGTACCTATTGAGGCAATGAGTTACAAAAATGATTACCTACTTCCTCATTCACAAAACTAAAATCATGGCATCTGGTCTCATCACTTCATGGGAAATAGATGGGAAAAAGTGGAAACAGTGACGGATTTTATTTTCTTGGGCTCCAAAATCATTGAGGACAGTGACTGCAGCCATGAAATTAAAAGATGCTTGCTCCTTGGAAAAAAAGCTATGACCAACCTAGACAGCATATTCAAAAGCAGAGACATTACTTTGCCAACAAAGGTCCGTCTAGTCAAAGCTATGGTTTTTCCAGTAGTCATGTATGGATGTGAGAGTTGGACCATAACGAAGGTTGAGTGCCAAAGAATAGATGCTTTCGAACTGTGGTGTTGGAGAAGACTCTTGAAAGTCCCTTGGACTGCAAGATCAAACCAGTCAATCCTAAAGGAAATCAACCCTGCATATTCATTGGAAGGACTGATGCTGAAACTGAAGCTCCAATACTTTGGCCACCTGATGTGAAGAGCTGACTCATTGGCAAAGACCCTGATGCTGGGAATGATTGAAGGCAAAAGGAGAAGAGGGTGACAGAGGATGAGATGGTTAGATGGCATCACTGTCTCAGTGGACATGAATTTGAGCAAACTCAGGGAAATTGTAAAGGATAGGGAAGCCTGGCGTGCTGCAGTCCATTGGGTCACAGAGTCAGACACAACTGAGTCAGACATGACTGAGTGACTGAACAACAACAACATTGCCTTTGTGTGATGTTGTAAGGATAAATCAGGCAGAGTATACAAAGTATTTTAGGCTTAATGCAAAATATATGCTTGAAACATTTTTCTATATAATAAAATGCTTTACACACTGAAAAATTCCTTCACTGACACCTTTTATTCTAATTACCATTTCTTGCTTTGACTCTTATATCCATTCAGTCCAGAACTACCTTCTGTTATCTAAATATCCATATACCTACCCTAGTTTCAAGCCATCAATGAACATGTCCTCTTACTTCTGAACATGCTATTTGGAGGAAATATATATGTGAGACTCAGGAAACTGAGACAGACCAAAGGGCATCCCTTGAATGAGGAGATGACATGTATATGTACTTTACACATTTTGGGGTCAGAAAGATTATCTCCTTTCACACTTACTCAAAGCTCATGAGGTTTCCAGTTTGCATTTCTTTTGTTATTTTTCATTATGTAAGTTGCTTCTCCTAGCTAAAAACAGTTCAGTGAATCATGAGCCTGGAAAAGAGTCTTACACCATGTTTCCAGGTAAGAAAGACCTGAAGAAATCAAAAAGCTCATCAGTTGAGAATGCCAAGGTGGAAATTCTGCCCATCAGGAAAACCCTAGGGATTGTAGGCAAACATGTTGTTGTTCAGTCACTAAGTCCTGTCTGATTCTTTGCAACCCCATGGACTGTAGCACACCATGCTTCCCTGTCCTTCACTATCTCCTGGAGTTTGCCCAAACTCATGTCTGTTGATTCAGTGATGCCACCCAACCATTTCATTCTCTGTCACCCCCTTCTCCCCCTGCCCTCACTTATAGCTCATTTCTCTGTAATAACCATAGAGAATTCACTGGCACGGGCAATCTCCATGTCCTCTACACTCATTTCTCTGCAGGAAAAGTGCTCTTGGTTTTTCACTGGTCTCATGTTAGTAGAGCAAATCTTTAACTGCTCCTGTAGAATTGAGAGCTAAGAAGAATGAGCATCTCCTTTCTTTGCATCAATGGTAAGAGGAGAAAGATTTTTTTAAGAAAAGAAAGAACCAAAAAAGATTTAAAAAAATAAGGACAGTCATTTGGATGAGATAACTTACATATATAGTCTTCTCCCATTGCCATGGGCAAGGTGGTGGATTTGTTGACTGTGAAGTCCACTCCAATCATCTTAAGGTTTTGAAAGGGACACATGTAATGAGAAGATACATTTGCCCATTTTCACTGTATAGCTGTACATTTAGACTTTCCTTGAAAGCCCAAGGAACATCAATTGCAAGGTAGAATAAGAAGGGGTTGGAATTTTTGCTTTAGGACAAATACATGCAGAAGCTATTATATGGATAGTTGCAGACTTCTGGATTCTGTCCATTGTAAAAGATCTAGTCAGCTGGTATGATAAAACCCTGATTTTAGTTATGTGGCAAAATTGCCTTATGATATTTCTGTTTATTTCATTTAACTAGTTTTAAGTTTGCAAGGTTAGACTTCTAAAAGCTAATGATTTCCTCCTAGATAATTGGCCTGGGATAATAGGAATACTATCAGTAGAATAAAATGCCACCTTTAGTTATGGCAGATTATAGCTGCCTTTGAAAACTGTGTTTCTCATAGTTGTGGTTAATGGAATATAATAGAAGAGGATATTTTCAACTCAGTTATCCTTTTTGTCCTTCAAAATTTGCCTCACTGTTTTAACATAAACATTACAGAAGATTAGATTTGAAATGTCTATGTGCTAAGTTTAAAGAGATAGAAACACTTGAGCTCACTAATCCTAACTGTTCTAATCAGCACTTGTTCTCACACTGGTTTCTCTTCCAGGCTTGAACAGAACATTTCTCTTAACTTGCCTTAAATATTCAAACCTACAATCAGAAGCCCTTCTGATATTCTAGGTTCTTTTTTTTTAAGGGAGGGGAGTTCAAAAGTCCCAGCATTATGGGTATCTTTATGTGGATGGCAGGCACAAATTCATCTCCAGACTTAAATTTGATTTTCTATTTATAGTCTTTGTTTCCTTTCTCAGCCATCCCTGTTCTGTTACTCATGGGAAGGAAAGAGTCTGTGTTTGCATGGACTAAATCCACAAAAATCAAAAGCACACTAACCACAAGTATTAAAAGATCCACTAGACTTAGATTATTATCATTTAAATTATGCTCCCAATTTTGGGGGCAAATACTGATTTCAAATTAATCCATTAATCCACCAATACCCCATTGCTACCACATATACACTTACACTTGGTAAGTCTTGTGGTCCAATTTAGAGGTCAAAATATTGACACCATATCCACAGAAGGGAAGAGGAAATATACATTAAATTTCTACTTGGCCATAAGCACTTTCCTGTATTCCCTTGATCTTTGTAAGAGTTGAATGTCTTTATATGTTGTTTTGCAGATAAAAATGCTGAGGTTTGTAAGTTAAATTACTTGCCCAAAAACAAACACATAGTAAGTGATGGAGTTAGTTTCAAATCCAGGTTTATTTGATTTCAAAATCTATAGTCCTTTACACCATACCAAATTGGTTTTTTGCCAGTCGTGGTTAGAAATGTAAATAACATCATGTGTTTCCTGCAATAGCAACTGGCTTTTAGGAGCCAAGTGATAGGCTGAACATTTGAGAAAACCTTTTTTTTTTTTCATTTTCAGTTTCTCATTGTCCTCTCTAGGTGTGTTTTCCCTTACTCAATTTCATTTTATAATTATTTATCAAGTACCTACTATGGGTATGTTGTAGCACTCTGGGCACTTTGCCTGTCAGACGTAACTCAGCTATAGCATATATTTGTGATTACCAAGAAAGCTTTATACTGAGGTTTGCCTTCCTGATCTGCTTGGTTTTGAAATAATTTCTATTTCTGGGGCCAGGGCCTATCCTTTGCTTCCATCTTTAATTTGGTAGGAGGTTACTTTGTGACAATAGACCTGAGCAACCTTAGCAGTTTTGTTCTGTTATGCATTGGTCTTCCCTTGATGAATCAAGTGCCAAATTTTAGCATCTTTATCTGCAATTCTTAGCATAAAGTTGAGAGCTTGGGGAAGTGGCATGACTTGCTTATATAGCAGTTTACTTCTGGAGCCCAAACTGTATGGAATTCATAGTCCATTAATCCACTGTCTTTTCATGGTACCATATGCTGCCCATACTGCACCCACGTACAAATATTTCTGTGAAAACTCACAAGTTGAATCTTTCAGATCTCCCATGGTTTTGCAAACTACCTATCCCCCTACCCTAAATCAACTCTCACTTTCCAGGAGAGAGAGACTAGGTATACAGTATAATGAGTAGAAATGTGTGTAGGCTTTAGAATCAGACAGACCCGGGTTCATAGTCATCTTCGTTTGTAACTGTGTGTGATCTTAGAAAAGTCAGCTGACCATTCTGAGCTCTAGTGCCTTATCTGTAATGTGAGGCTAATAATACTTACCTCACAGTTTTATTGTATTATTACTAATGGATATAACTCGCTTAGCAAGATGCCTAACCATAGTGGACATTTCAGAAAAGGTGTAGATTTCAAAGTTAAGGGGCAAAAGGGGCTAGCCTTGTGTCTCCATATTTCTCTGTATCAATTTTGGTGTATGTATATTGCTATTAGTGAGAGTTTTTCATACTGAGTCTCCCCTGCCATCTCCTCTGCTTCTTTCCTTTCTTAAGCAATGCTAGTTTTTAGGCTCTGTTTCCAATTAAAGAATAGTCCCCTCCCCCTGCCAAAGGACAATTTTGCTTACTGTTTATTTTTTGTGTGACTCAGGTCTAGCTGTCCCCCAGACCTCCGTTGATAAATCCTTCTCTTCCCATTTTAGTCAGGACTGTCTTCTCCCCAGCAAGCTTAGAACAGAGAACTATACACATGGATTAGGGCACAATCTCAGAGCCAATGAAACAGTGGTTGAAAGAAGGTTCCAGGATCAATGAGAGTCCTATGCATCACTGGTGGGGAAATGAGCCTCTTGTGTCATCTATTCTGTGTTTTCAGTTATCCCCAGCCACCCCTCCATGCTCATCCTAGTCTTATTTCTTCTCGATTCCTCCTCTCTTCCCCTTTTCCAGGCCTGTCAGCTTAACTTTCTTCCCCTCTCTCTTTCCCTCTTCTTCAGTGCAATTGTACTTTTCTGGTGGCCCCTTCTGGATAAGCTATAAAGAGCTGAACAGTGCAAAAACTGACTGGTAACAGTCAGTCAGCTTTGCTCTAAGCCCTGGTCAGTGGGTGTGAGAATTTGATTACTGTAGTTAGTAGCCATTTAGGAGTGGAGAAGTCTTAATCCCTTAAACATAGCCTGGCTAGAGAGGCTGGTGGTGTTTTACCAGGTGTTTGACTGCAGGGAGAAGGTAAAGAAGAATGCAGTCTTTCAACAGAGAAATAAATGAAGGTCTAAAACTATGAAAAGAGTAACAGCATGTCTTCTGGTTAAAGCATCTGAATAGGCTGTGGGAAGTGGCCCCTAGGAAGGGAGGGGAACAGTAATAGCAGTGTTCTCAGTCTATCCTAGTAAGATCTTTGTAGAATGCTTTTGTGGGGTAGTTTCACATCCAGGTTAATTTTTCATTATCGTTACTAAGAGTCATCCAGGTCAAAGAAGAGTTTCCCTTTGGGTCCAGCATAGTACTACCATCATTAACCATGAAGATGCCTGCCAATGGCACACTTGACTATGTCCATATTTCTTTACCAGTAGTGATGGCAGAGAGTTCTATTGCTGGATGGCAGAACAGGGGAACAGATAAGGGGAAATTGGACTTTGAAACTACAGACTACTAATTAAAATGATATCAAACAATATAGAAGGCTTCCCAGGTGGCTCAGTGGTAAAGAATCCATCTGACAATGCAGGAATGCAGGAGACAGATGTTTGATCCCTGGGTGGGGAAGATCCTCTGGAAGAAGAGAGGGCAATCTGTTCCAGTATTCTTGCCCGGGAAATCCCATGAACAGAGGAGCCTGGTGGGCTACAGTCCATACTGTTGCAGAGTCAGATATGACTGAGTGACTGAGCATACATAAACAACACAGAAAACATAAAATACAAAGATACAGTGAAAAGAGCCTTGTACCAGAAGTCAGGAGGCCAGAGCTAGTTTACAACATAGTGACCTTGGGCAAGTCATTTCACTTCCTTGAGTCACATTGTTCTTATCTTGAAACTAACCCATAGTATTACCTCCCTCGTTGACTCCTCACAGTTATTTTCAGAGTCAAGTGAGAATCTTCCAGCTCTTTATAGCTGATAAAGTGCTGTATAAATTAAACATTATTGTTGTCTTAATTACTTTAGCATGTAATATTAAAAACAAAACTATGATTGAACCAAATATGTGCGATTGACACCACCACCAAGCTCCCCTGGCTGTCCTGCCTCCTTCTGTTAACTGACGTAGGATAGGGTATAACTTACAATAAGACCAGTGATTTAAACCCTACTCTTTTTTCTTTCAATGAAGGAATAACTTGTCTTCCATGTCCTAAAAACTCCAAGAGAGATTTTCACTCTACCGTTTATTAACCTATTAGAGAATTTACCTAATCTCTCTAAGCCTCAGTTTCTCGATCTATAAAATGAAAATTGTTATGGCACCTACTTATTAGAATTGTTATTGGGCTTAAGTGAGATGTAACATGATTTAATACAGTGCTTCCCACATAGTAAAGGCTCACCAACTGTTAGTAATTCATGTTACTACTACTAGTACTACTACTACTACTACTACACTACTATTACTACTCCCGAAAGCTTGTCCCTGGCAGCCTCCTTTTACTAACTGGCATAGCTTTTCAACTTTGTTACCTGGCCAGTAATTTCACCATAACCAAAGCCTACAACATAGTCACCTCTTTGACAGATTAGTGTCTCCTGCAATCACAGCTCTTTCCTCCATTCCCCTCCAGGCCTGGTGGGCTATTAAATTACCATACCTCCTGCCTCCTGTTGACTTAAAAAAAATGCTCAACATGAGAGTTGCAAGTTAAGTTTTATTTGGGGCAAAATGAGGACTGCAGCCAGGGAGACAGCACCTCAGATAGCTCTGAGAAACTGCTCCAAAGAGGTGGGGATGGGGGAGGTCAGAATATATCTGATTTTGGTGAAAGGAAAATACATACAATCAAACATATATTTTTCCAGAAGGTTTCTGCTAGTCTCGTGAAACTTTCTGCTAGTCACGAGGAACAGTCATCACCATGAAGGATTTTAGTACTTTTCTGGATAGGAGATACAAGAATTGAGCTCATATTAATAAATTGGCTCCTAAAAATATTTAACTGTCTTGAAGACCTGTTCTGCCAGTTTTTCTTCGAGCACAGAGTGCCTCATTTCTGCTGTCCACCCTGAAGTTCTTTTAGGGGCTGTTGAAAATCAGCAGCTACAGCAGCACGTGCTTTAATCCTTGTAGAGGTAGATGGCAAGCACCTATGGCAAGTGTCAATTTTTAGTTGACACTCTGCATGAGGCAGTTTTACTCAGCCAGGGATAGTCCTCTACTCAGAGGCAGCAAGGCTATCCACAGCTTTAGTTGTTGGCTGGAGTCTCCCATGGCTCTGTCCTTCACCCTGATCCCAGGCCAATCCCATCCCTCAGGTTCCCATCCCAGGCCAATCCCATCCCTCAGGTTCCCTTACCTGAGACCTTTCTCCTGCTCTCACCTGTCACTGATGGGGCAAAGTGGGCAAGCACACACACGCGTGCACACACACACACACACAATATGTATATAGATCTTCTATTCCCCCCAACACACAACCACTAGTGAATCAGTGAACTTCATCTTGCCTAGACTATTACTGATGCAAGAAGCAGGCAAGAATCAAGCAAACCAACTGTTTCTAGCATCAGTTTCTGTCTTCCAACCTCACAATTCTTGTCAACACCAATTCATAAGGCTGAGAACAAATTAAAATGAAAAAATCTCACATCCCCTTTTTATCATCTAATCACTTCATCCCCAGAGGACCTCTTAGTGACTGTATTTTTAGGTCCTGTGCACATCTTCAGATGATTGTCTGTGTGGAGCCAGTTTCACAATAAGGCAATCTCCCCAACTCCCCAAGTATATATGGTTAGGTGATATGGGCTCATCCAGCCCACTTATCAGAGACTTTTGAAGCCATGATTTGAAAGAGGTATTTCTAAAGATGAAAGCACTAATCAAATCTTCATTGATTTGCTCTTCAAGTGAGTTATAGCCAAATGAACTACACATTTCCATACTTACAAAGATTTTTTGGTCTCAGGTTGCAAGCACTTTAAAATACCTCTAAAAGCTGAAGTCCTCAGGTTTAGGAGCTCCTAGAAATGGTATGAACCTAACAGAAGCAGAAGATATCAAGAAGAGGTGGCAAGAATACACAGAAGAACTGTATAAAAAAGATCTTCACGACTTAGATAATCACGATGGTGTGATCACTGACCTAGAGCCAGACATCCTGGAATGTGAAGTCAAGTGGGCCTTAGAAAGCATCACTACGAATAAAGCTAGTGGAGGTGATGGAATTCCGGTTGAGCTATTTCAAACCCTGAAAGATGATGCTGTGAAAGTGCTATACTCAATATGCCAGCAAATTTGGAAAACTCAGCAGTGGCCACAGGACTGGAAAAGGTCAGTTTTCATTCCAATCCCAAAGAAAGGCAATGCCAAAGAATGCTCAAACTACTGCACAACTGCACTCATCTCACAGGCTAGTAAAGTAATGCTCAAAATTCTCCAAGCCAGGCTTCAGCAATACGTGAACCGTGAACTTCCTGATGTTCAAGCTGGTTTTAGAAAAGGCAGAGGAACCAGAGATCAAATTGCCAACATCCGCTGGATCATGGAAAAAGCAAGAAAGTTCCAGAAAAACATCTATTTCTGCTTTATTGACTATGCCGAAGCCTTTGACTGTGTGGATCAGAATAAACTCTGGAAAATTCTGAAAGAGATGGGAATACCAGACCACCTGCCCTGCCTCTTGAGAAATATGTATGCAGGTGAGGAAGCAACAATTAGAACTGGACATGGAACAACAGACTGGTTCCAAATAGGAAAAGGAGTTCGTCAAGGCTGTATATTGTCACCCTGCTTATTTAACTTATATGCAGAGTACATCATGAGAAACACTGGGCTGCAAGAAGCACAAGCTGGAATCCAGATTGCCGGGAGAAATATCAATAACCTCAGATATGCAGATGACACCACCCTTATGGCAGAAAGTGAAGAGGAAGTAAAAAGCCTCTTGATGAAAGTGAAAGAGGAGAGTGAAAAAGTTGGCTTAAAGCTCAACATTCAGAAAACGAAGATCATGGCATCTGGTCCCATCACTTCATGGGAAACAGATGGGGAAACAGTGGAAACAGTGTCAGACTTTATTTTTCTGGGCTCCAAAATGACTGCAGATGGTGACTGCAGCCATGAAATTAAAAGATGCTTACTCCTTGGAAGGAAATTTATGTGCAACCTAGATAGCATATTGAAAAGCAGAGACATTACTTTGCCAAGAAAGGTCTGTCTACTCAAGGCTATGGTTTTTCCTGTGGTCACGTATGGATGTGAGAGTTGGACTGTGAAGAAGGCTGAGCACTGAAGAATTGATGCTTTTGAACTGTGGTGTTGGAGAAGACTCTTGAGAGTCCCTTGGACTGCAAGGAGATCCAACCAGTCCATTCTGAAGGAGATCAGCCCTAGGATTTCTTTGGAAGGAATGATGCTAAAGCTGAAACTCCAGTACTTTGGCCACCTCATGCGAAGAGTTGACTCATTGGAAAAGACTCTGATGCTGGGAGGGATTGGGGGCAGGAGGAGAAGGGGATGACAGAGGATGAGATGGCTGGGTGGCATCACTGAGTCGAAGGACGTGAGTCTGAGTGAACTCCGGGAGTTGGTGATGGACAGGGAGGCCTGGTGTGCTGCGATTCATGGGGTCGCAAGGAGTTGGACACGACTGAGCAACTGATCTGAACTGAACTGAGACATGTGGGGTCGCACAGAGTCGGACACGACTGAAGCGACTTAGCAGCAGCAGCAGCAGCAGCAGACGTGATCCAGCATATTGTTACAAAGTATCAACATATGAAAATATGGGATTATGATATTTCAGGCATCCCTCAAAAAAACTGACTTTTTTCTTCCCTTGTGAAATCATTTATAATACATGGTCTCCTTCCGTTAAACTAGTGGGAAAAATGCAGACATTACTGGCCATAGCTTTGCCTCCTAAGTGAAATAGTGGCCTCTAGGGGAAGAAATACCAGACCACCTTACCTGCCTCCTGAGAAATCTGTATGCAGGTCAAGAAGCAACAGTCAGAACTGGAGCTGGAACAACAGACTGGTTCCAAATCGGGAAAGGAGTATGTCAAGGCTGTATATCGTCACCCTGCTTATTTAATTTATATGCAGAGTTCAGTTCAGTTCAGTCACTCAGTTGTGTCTGACTCTGCGACCCCATGGACTGCAGCACACCAGGCTTCCCTGTTGATCACCAACTCCCAGAGCCTACTCCAACTCATGTCCATTGCATCGGTGATGCCATCCAACCATCTCATCCTCTGTTGTCTCCTCCTCCTGCCTTCAATCTTTCCCAGCATTAAGGTCTTTTTCAATGAGTCGGTTCTTCACATCAGGTGGCCAAAATATTGGAGTTTCAGCTTCAGCATCAGTCCTTCCAATGAATATTCAGGACATATGCAGAGTACATCATACGAAATTCCAGGCTGGATGAACCACAAGCTGGAATCAAGATTGCCAGGAGAAGTATTGATAACCTCAGATATGCAGATGATACCACCATTTTGGCAGAAAGTGAAGAAGAACTAAAGAGCCTCTTGATGAAAGTGAAAGAGGAGAGTGAAAAAGTTGGCTTAAAACTCAACATTCAGAAAACTAAGATCATGGCATCTGGTCCCATCACTTCATGGGAAATAGATGGGGAAACTTTATGGAAACAGTGAGAAGCTTTATTTTGGGGGGCTCCAAAATGACTGCAGATGGTGACTGCAGCCATGTAATTAAAAGACAGTTACTCCTTGGAACGGAGAAGGCAATGGCACCCCACTCCAGTACTCTTGCCTGGAAAATCCTATGGAAAGAGGAGCCTGGTAGGCTGCAGTCCATGGGGTCGCTAAGAGTCGGACACGACTGAGCAACTTCACTTTCACTTTTCACTTTCATGCATTAGAGAAGGAAATGGCAAGCCACTCCAGTGTTCTTGCCTGGAGAATCCCAGGGATGGGGGAGCCTTGTGGGCTGCCGTCTGTGGGGTCGCACAGAGTCGGACATGACTGAAGTGACTTAGCAGCAGCACTCCTTGAAAGGAAAGTTATGACCAACTTAGACAGCATATTAAAAAGCAGAGACATTACTTTGCCAACAAAGGTCTGTCTAGTCAAGGCTATGGTTTTCCCAGTAGTCATGTATGGGTGTGAGAGTTGGACTATAAAGAAAGCTGAGCACTGAAGAATTGATGCTTTTGAACTGTGGTGTTGGAAAAGACTCTTAAGAGACCATTGGACAGCAAGGAGATCCAACCAGTCCATCCTAAAGATCAGTCCTGGGTGTTCATTGGAAGGACTGATGCTAAAGCTGAAACTCCAATACTTTGACCACCTGATATGAATAACTGACTCATTGGAAAAGACCCTAATGCTGGAAAAGATTGAAGGTGGAAGAAGGGGACGACAAGAGGATGAGATGGTTGGATGGCATCATTGACTCGATGGATATGAGTTTGAGTAAGCTCTGGGAGTTGGTGATGGACAGGGAAGCCTGGCGTGCTGCAGTTCATGGGGTCACAAAGAGGCGGACACAACTGAGCAACTAAACTGAACTGAACTGAGGGTAAGAAATAAGTGGACTGAAGTGATCCCTAGGTTGGATCTGACACCCATGCCAGATCATGATGACCATCATTCTGTTGATGCTTAGGATTTTGTGGGGGGAGAGGCAGTAGAGTCAAACAGAGCTGGCTTTAAACCCCAGCTCTGCAACTCACTGTGACTTGGAACTAATTACTTAACCTCCCTAATCCTCAACTTCTCCACCTCCCCAACAGAACAATTTCTGTAGGCAAGAAATTAGATAATGCATATAAAACAAAGGCAGATAGTAGGCATTTGTCAGCCAGAAACAACTGTCTTCCTCTGGAGAGAGATAATTGAAGAGAAGCTAAGAGAAGATGCTGCCCTGGCTGCTTCTATGGGGATGTCACCAGAGTCAGAACAGGAGCCACATGTCTCACAGAAGGTGGTTAGGACCGAGAGGCGTGTGACATGGTGGTGGCACCAAAGGGCTAGAAGCAGTAGAGGCAGTATCCCTGAGAGAGGAAACATACACAGGATGTTATAAAAACCTATCCATTTCTGACTACAGATAGTCAGGTGAAGATATGGGGAAGAAAGCAGTTGGAAGCAGTTATGTTTTGTCATTCCTTGTAATTCAGTGGCACTAGATATGATAATGTGTGTTCTGGCCTCTGTGAGCTTGGTTAGGTTGAAGGCCAGTGTCCAAAATTCCCTAATATCTTTCCTTTAGGGATTTTGTGTGACCACAGAGCTTCCTTTTCTAGGCAGCAGTTGCTGCTTCCACTAAGCTTCTACTTCTACTGCTCCTTTAACTGGATTTCCTGCTTCCAAGATTTTGGTTCTCCCAAGGCTGAAACTGGGACTCAAATGGTAAAGAATCGGCCTACAATGCAAGAGATATGGGTTAGATTCCTGGGTCAGGAATATTCCCTGGAGAAGGCAATGGCAACCCACTCCAGTATTCTTGCCTGGAGAATCCCATGGACAGAGGAACCTGGCAGGCTCCAGTTTATGGGGTTGCAAAGAGTCAGACATGACTGGGCAACTGAGCACAGCAGAGCACAACACATGTTTGTGCATGTATATAAAATCTCTTTGGAATGATATGGAAGAACTGGTTAAAATTTTCGCATATTCAGAGAAAAATGTGGCATCATTTTCAACTGTCTTTTATTTCATTAACAGAGAATAGGGATGTGGTTGAGCCTCTGCAGTTCTTCCTTAGCACAGCAAGCAGCAGGAGGGATTTGCAGCTATAGTCCTTGTAGACCTGAGCAGTAGAGAGACCTGGCTCCTGAATGCTAGGGTGACCAACAGGTCTCAGTTTGCCTATGACTCTTCTGGTTTTAGCACTGAAAGTCCTGGGTAAACTGAGACAGTTGGTCCCTATTCCTCGTTCTTCTGCTTCAGCCTTTAGCCAGCCAGGCCTGCTAGTAGGGCCAGAGACAGGAGCTCCCAGTAGTGGGATGAATGGACTGCTTGCCCCCACACACCACAAGGGACTCACACGTAGATGGTGGCTGTCAGGCACATGCTCTGCAAGGTATTCTCATCTGACAGACAAGGAAATTGAGGCTCAGAGAGGTTAAGTGATTTGCCCAAGGTTACACAGCTAGTCAGTGCTGGAGCCAGTCTGTCTGACTCTGGCAACATCAACAAGGACCCTGGGGAATGTAAAGCTTTCAGAGACGCAGCTGGTCTGGCCTTTCTTAAAGCCTAAAAACTCCCAGAGTTGCATTTTAACCAAATCAAACATTGTTGCTCTGAATCAACTTTGGCGGGCCTGGGTTACGAAATGGCTTTCTTTCCATCACCCCCACCCCCAAAGCAAAGAGAATAGATGTTCCAGGTTTTGGACTGAAGGAGCCATAGATACAAAACTGACTTCCTTAGCTGTGCTCATAGTGGAAGTCTGGTTTTCACTGGAGGAATGGTAACCCACTCATCCCAACTTGGTCCAGCCTCCCTCCAAGAAGCAGCACGAGGAAGTAAAACAGAAGAACAGCCAGCTAATAACAGGTAGTGGTGTATGTCATGATACTTGCTTACTTTTTGATTAGGTGGGGGTGAAATTCACTCTGGCTATGTAATAGGGGCTTCTTTTGCTAGGACAGGGTAAGAGAATCCTCCAAAGCCTCATCCAGCAAAAAACCACTGAGCCACAGAAAAAGAGGCCTAACAGATAGTAGAAGCTTTGGAGGATTTTGGAGGAGCACAAGGAAAGTTTCATAGAAGCAGTTGTACTTGCCCTTTCCCAACTAAGCAGCAGGCAGGTGTTAATTATATATAGGCAATTGGGCTGCTTTACAGACCTTGTTGAGATATTTTATAAAATATACTTTTATAAATATGGAGCAAAGGAAATCCTTACCATCACTGTTGGCAATTAATTTGTACATGCCGAGTTGTAGAACATCAGGGAGAAAGATCACTGGTGCTAGAGTGCAGGGGTTTCTGGGAATAATGAATTGAGGGGTTGGCTTATTAAAGAAGACACAAAAAGAAAGTGCTTTTTCTTCAAGGGCTGCCACAGGTTAGGCAAAGATGTTCTGTGTGAATGCTGTACTCAAGACCTGAATTAACTATGCCTCAATAAGTCCTGGGGGCTTCCCAGGTGGCTCAGTGGGTAAAGAATCTGCCTGCAATGCAGGGTCGCAGGAGACTGGGGTTTGATCCCTGTGTGAAGAAGATCCCCTGGAGGAGGGCATGGCAACCTACTGCAGTATTCTTGCCTGGAGAATCCCATGGACAGAGGAGCCTGGCTGGCTACAGTCCATAGGGTCACAAAGAGTTGGACAGGACTGAAGCAACTGAACGCATACGCACGATAAATCCTGCGCTCTTGGATTTGAATGAAGTCAGTTGATGTCTGTGGTAATTAAACTCAGCATCACACTCACTCCCACTACGAAACACCCAGCCTTGAGAGTTTAAGAGTAGAGATATCAGTGCTATTTGCGTTTTAATGTCAGATAGAACTGCATGCAATGTGTTCTGATTTAAGAAGCATTTCAGTATGTACAAGGATCCAATGGCCCTTCCTAACTTCTTCCTATTTGCAGCACCACACATATTGCCACAGGAATGTGGCAGCTTGAACCAAGAGGATTACAGGTGTGCCTCATTTTATGAACTATCTGTGTGCCTATAAACATGGCCACCAAAAAACAATTCCCATACATAATCCTGTTTTTTATTGCCTCCCATAATAACACTGGAGATGCATTCTTCTGACAAATATTGTAGTCCCAAGATGCTGCAAAATCTCAAAAATATCAAACATTGACCATCTTACTTGAGAAGGAAATTTTCAACTGTCTTGATAATGCCTTAGAAATAAAAATATTAGTCACTTAAAGAAATAAAAGTTCAGAGTATCTTTCATAGGACAGAATTGATGTAGGTGCCTTTCACTACCTACTTCAGAGTGATGCTGGGGAGTTTCAGTAACAAAAGTAAAAGCACTTTATCCATTGCAAAGCTCTGTATGCATGTGAATTCTCCTTACTCTTCTAATTATTCTTGGATAGTCACTTTAAAGAAACAGAAAAACTCCCCATCTGGAAATTGGAAGTAACATTTCACATGGTTGTGGCAAGGGGTCAATGAAATGATGTTATCTGGAAACTGAAAATCCTGTTACAGGATAAGTGAGGGTTCTTCTGCTAATGCGTCACTTTATAGGCTGTATTTTTTGGTTTGTTTCTTCCAATTTTTGTCTTATGTCCTTGTTAAGCTTAGTGACCCTAGGCAGGTAAAGTTTCGTTTGCATGCACATATTTTATTGACTTGTGGTAGCCTATTGATTTGAGTGGCTTTTTAGCGTCTGCTTGTTCAAACTGACTTCTGGGAGCTGCTTATTGTGTTTTTAAGTAAACCATGGTTTATTTAGAAACATGTCCCCAAGGGGGACAGAGTTTAAAGAGAAAGAAACTATAGGAATTTTACCTTCTCTCAACCCATTAATGGGTATTTTTGAACAGTAATGGATTAATGGATATTTGTAGAAGTTCAGAGTTGACAATATAGAGCCTGAGTTTAGAACTTGGTACATTATTTACCAGAGACATATTAATGCTAGAGGCACTAGTTTCTGCAAAAATCGCCCAGTCAATAATGTGTTAAGAAACTTTTAAATGGTCTTCTAACCTTTCTCCTTTTAAATGGTCTTCTAACCTTTCTCCTTAATTACTATACATGAGTCACATCAACATTTATCTGCTACGAACTTGGTAATATATATCTTACATATACAGGCACACAAACGCTGAACTCATACACTGCAACCTCTTCTGCTGCCAGCCAGGAATACCCACCACTCACTCATTTTGTCATCAGAGAAACTGACAGTAGTTACAGCTCAGAAATTGCAAATTGGTTGTCTGTGGCATGATTTTGGCCTATCTATGTTTTGTTTGGCCCTCTCAGGTTTTTTGTTTTAATTTAATTAGTAGTTAATATGTCCATATTCCAAAACTTCACACAAATTTTCACCTGGATTGCCAACTTGTCTTGAAAAATGGAATGAATTGGTAACACCAGGTCAGCATTCAATAATCCCCTAGAATTTAGCAGCAACTGGGCTTGGGCTCCCCAGTTCCCCTGCTAGGTTTTTGATTCTTTTGTAACCAGCTAGCCTTCTATAGTCATTGAGTAGACAGCCCTGCACTTAAAACTAATGCATTCACAAAGACCAGTTTAATATCATGGAACAGAGAGGAGATTATTGTGATTTGGCCAGTGTACCCAATGGCAGGATGTGTGAGTGGATAGCCACTATCTTAGTGGAACCTCTCATTTGAACCAGAAGGTAAACATTTAAGGCAATGGACATGAAGCTCCCAAGGCTCTTTCAAATAGTGCTCTGAACTCATATAACTTCATGTTTGTCTACATGGATTATCTGTCCCTCCACCCCCACTCCCACTATCCATATCTTTGAGACAGGGAAGTGAAAGTAAAAGTGAAGTGACTCAGTCGTGTCTGACTCTTTGTAACCCAATGGACTGTAGCCCATCAGGCTCCTCTGTCCATGAGATTTTCCAGGCAAGAGTGCTGGAGTGGATTGCCATTTCCTTCTCCAGGGGATTGCTGGACTGGATTGCCATTTCCTTCTCCAGGGGATCTTCCCAACCCAGGAATCGAACCCAGGTCTCCCAAATTGCAGGCAGACGCTTTACCATCTGAGCCACCAGGGAGACAGGGAAGGTGCTTGCAACTTCTTTAGATGCTTCTAAGGGCCTGGAATGTGAAGTTAAGTGGGCCTTAGAAAGCATCACTACGAACAAAGCTAGTGGAGGTGATGGAACTCCAGTTGAGCTATTCCAAATCCTGAAAGATGATGCTGTGAAAGTGCTATACTCAATATGCCAGCAAATTTGGAAAACTCAGCAGTGGCCACAGGACTGGAAAAGGTCAGTTTTCATTCCAATTCCAAAGAAAGGCAATGCCAAAGAATGCTCAAACTACCACACAAATGCACTCGTCTCACACGCTAGTAAAGTAATGCTCAAAATTCTCCAAGCCAGGCTTCAGCAATATGTGAACCGTGAACTTCCTGATGTTCAAGCTGGTTTTAGAAAAGGCAGAGGAACCAGAGATCAAATTGCCAACATCCACTGGATCATGGAAAAAGCAAGAGAGTTCCAGAAAAGCATCTATTTCTGCTTTATTGACTAGGCCAAAGCCTTTGACTGTGTGGATCACAATAAACTGTGGAAAATTCTGAAAGAGATGGGAATACCAGACCACCTGACCTGCCTCTTGAGAAATCTGTATGCAGGTCAGGAAGCAACAGATAGAACTGGACATGGAACAACAGACTGGTTCCAAATAGGAAAAGGAGTTCGTCAAGGCTGTATATTGTCACCCTGTTTATTTAACTTATATGGAGAGTACATCATGAGAAATGCTGGGCTGGAAGAAGCACAAGCTGGAATCCAGATTGCCAGGAGAAACGTCAATAACCTCAGATATGTATGCAGATGACACCACCCTTATGGCAGAAAGTGAAGAGGAACTAAAAAGCCTCTTGATGAAAGTGAAAGTGGAGAGTGAAAAAGTTGGCTTAAAGCTCAACATTCAGAAAACGAAGATCATGGCATCACTTCATGGGAAATAGATGAGGAAACAGTGGAAACAGTGTCAGACTTTATTTTTCTGGGCTCCAAAATCACTACAGATGGTGACTGCAGCCATGAAATTAAAAGATGCTTACTCCTTGGAAGGAAAGTTATGACCAACCTGGATAGCATATTCAAAAGCAGCGACATTACTTTGCCAACAAAGGTCCATCTAGTCAAGGCTATGGTTTTTCCTGTGGTCATGTATGGATGTGAGAGTTGGACTGTGAAGAAGGCTGAGCGCCAAAGAATTGATACTTTTGAACTGTGGTGTTGGAGAAGACTCTTGAGAGTCCCTTGGACTTCAAGGAGATCCAACCAGTCCATTCTGAAGGAGATCAGCCCTGGGATTTCTTTGGATGGAATGATACTAAAGCTGAAACTCCAGTACTTTGGCCACCTCATGCGAAGAGTTGACTCATTGGAAAAGACTCTGATGCTGGGAGGGATTGGAGGCAAGAGGAGAAGGGGACGATAGAGGATGAGATGGCTGGATGGCATCACTGACTCGATGGACCTGAGTCTGAGTGAACTCCGGGAGTTGGTGATGGACAGGGAGGCCTGGCGTGCTGCGATTCATAGGGTCCCAAAGAGTCGGACATGACTGAGTGACTGATCTGATCTGATTTGAAGGGCCTAGCATCTGAATGCAGAGTTCCAAAGAATAGCAAGAAGAGATAAGAAAGCCTTCCTCAGCAATCAATGCAAAGAAATAGAGGAAAACAACAGAATGGGAATGACTAGAGGTCTCTTTGGAGAAGGCAATGGCACCCCACTCCAGTACTCTTGCCTGGAAAATCCCATGGACGGAGGAGCCTGGTAGGCTGCAATTCATGGGGTCGCTAGAGTCAGACACAACTGAGGGACTTCACTTTCACTTTTCACTTTCATGCATTGGAGAAGGAAATGGCAACCCACTCCAGTGTTCTTGCCATGAGAATCCCAGGGACGGGGAAGCCTGGTGGGCTGCCGTCTCTGGGGTTGCATAGAGTCGGACACGACTGAAGCAACTTAGCAGCAGTAGTAGCAGCAGCAGAGATCTCTTCAAGAAAATTAGAGATACCAAGGGAACATTTCATGCAAAGATGGGCTCGATAAAGGACAGAAATGGTATGGACCTAACAGAAGCAGAAAATATTAAGAAGAGGTGGCAAGAATACACAGAAGAACTTTCCAAAAGATCTTCATGACCAAGATAATCATGATGGTGTGATCACTCACCTAGAGCCAGACATTCTGGAATGTGAAGTCAAGTGGGCCTTAGAAAGCATCACTATGAACAAAGCTAGTGGAGGTGATGGAATTCCAGTTGAGCTATTTCAAATCTTGAAAGATGATGCTGTGAAAGTGCTATACTCAATATGCCAGCAAATTTGGAAGACTCAGCAGTGGCCACAGGACTGGAAAAGGTCAGTTTTAATTCCAATCCCAAAGAAAGGCAATGCCAAAGAATGCTCAAACTACTGCACAATTGCACTCATCTCACAGGCTAGTAAAGTAATGCTCAAAATTCTCCAAGCCAGGCTTCAGCAATACGTGAACCGTGAACTTCCTGATGTTCAAGCTGGTTTTAGAAAAGGCAGAGGAACCAGAGATCAAATTGCCAACATCCGCTGGATCATGGAAAAAGCAAGAGAGTTCCAGAAAAACATCTATTTCTGCTTTATTGACTAGGCCAAAGCCTTTGACTGTGTGGATCACAATAAACTGTGGAAAATTCTGAAAGAGATGGGAATACCAGACCACCTGACCTGCCTCTTGAGAAATATGTATGCAGGAGAGGAAGCAACAATTAGAACTGGACATGGAACAACAGACTGGTTCCAAATAGGAAAAGGAGTTCGTCAAGGCTGTATATTGTCACCCTGCTTATTTAACTTATATGCAGAGTACATCATGAGAAATGCTGGGCTGAAGGAAGCACAAGCTGGAATCAAGATTGCTGGGAGAAAGATCAATAACCTCAGATATGCAGATGACACCACCCTTATGGCAGAAAGTGAAGAGGAACTAAAAAGCCTCTTGATGAAAGTGAAAGAAGAGAGTGAAAAAGTTGGCTTAAAGCTCAACATTCAAAAACGAAGATCATGGCATCTAGTCCCATCAATTCATGGCAAATAGATGGGGAAACAGTGGAAACAGTGTCAGACTTTATTTTTGGGGGCTCCAAAATCACTGCAGATGGTGACTGCAGCCATGAAATTAAAACACGCTTACTCCTTGGAAGGAAAGTTATGACTAACCTAGAAAGCATATTCAAAAGCAGAGACATTACTTTGCCAACAAAGGTCTGTCTAGTCAAGGCTATGGTTTTTCCAGTGGTCATGTATGTATGTCAAAGTTGGACCATGAAGAAAGCTGAACACCGAAGAACTGATGCTTTTGAACTGTGGTATTGGAGAAGACTCTTGAAAGTCCCTTGGACTGCAAGGAGATCCAACCAGTCCATTCTGAAGGAGATCAGCCCTGGGATTTCATTGGAAGGAATGATGCTTAAAGCTTAAACTCCAGTACTTTGGCCACCTCATGGGAAGAGTTGACTCATTGGAAAAGACTCTGATGCTGGGAGGGATTGGAGGCAAGAGGAGAAGGGGACGACAGAGGATGAGATGGCTGGATGGCATCACTGACTCAATGGACCTGAGTCTGAGTGAACTCAGGGAGTTGGTGATGGACAGGGAGGCCTGGCATTCTGTGATTCATGGGGTCGCAAAGAGTCAGACACGACTGCGTGACTGAACTGAACTGAACTGAAGGGCCTAGCAAAAGGTGGAGTCAATAGTAGGAGCTCGGAAAATATGAAGCTTTCTATCCAGTGATCAGTTCAGTTCAGTTCAGTTCAGTCACTCTGTCATGTCTGACTCTTTGCAACCCCATGAATCGCAGCATGCCAGGCCTCCCTGTCCATCACCAACTCCCAGAGTCTACCCAAACTCATGTCCATCAAGTCAGTGATGCCATCCAGCCATCTCATCCTCTGTCGTCCCCTTCTTCTCCTGCCCCCAATCCCTCCCAGCATCAGAGTCTTTTCCAATGAGTCAACTCTTTGCATGAGGTGGCCAAAGTATTGGAGTTTCAGCTTTAGCATGATTCCTTCCAATGAAGACCCAGGAATTGATCTCCTTTAAGACAGCTGGTTGGATCTCCTTGCAGTCCAGGGGACTCTCAAGAGTCACACATGTATACCTGTGGCGGATTCATTTTGATATTTGGCAAAACTAATACAATTATGTAAAGTTTAAAAATAAAATAAAATTAAAAAAAAAAGAAAGTAAAGAGTAAAAAAAAAAAAAATTCAAGAAGCTTGTTTTGAATAGCTGCACTTTAGTTGTATAACCAGAAGCTAGAGAGTAAAATTAACAAAGTATTTTATAAATAAAAATATATCTAAGTCTTCAACAATGGAACAAATAATAGCTTCAATAGATTTACTTATAGATAGATCTTTTGCAATAAAAAAGAACATTTTGAGAAATGTTCCATTTTGAAAAATCTGTAAGATTTATCAGTAGTAGTTTTTTCCCCATACCAGAAGCATAATCTATGTAGCTTTATTAAAAATTAAACTTCACAGAATTACAAACTTTTAGTTAGAAGATGAGTAAATTTGACAGATTTGAGTTATAGCACAGTGACTACAGTTAATAATACCATATTGTATACTTGAAATTTGCTAAGAGAGTAAATCTCAAGTGTTCATGCCAGAAAAAGAGGTAACTGTGTAATGTGATAGATGTATTAATTTGCTTGTACACTTTAAATATATTCTATTTTATTTGTCAATTATTCTCAATTAAAAATTAAACTTCATAAAATATGTATAAAAAAAAAGTCTTCTCCAACACCACAGTTCAAAAGCATCAATTCTTCGGCACTCAGCTTTCTTCACAGTCCAACTCACATCCATACATGACCACTGGAAAAACCTTAGCCTTGACTTACAGACCTTTTTTGGCAAAGTAATGTCTCTGCTTTTGAATATGCTATCTAGCTTGGTCATAACTTTCCTTCCAAGGAGTAAGCGTCTTTTAATTTCATGGCTGCAGTCACCATCTGCCATGATTTTGGAGGCCCAAAAAATAAAGTCTGACACTGTTTCCACCGTTTCCCCATCTATTTGCCATGAAGTGATGGGACCAGATGCCATGATCTTAGTTTTCTGAGTGTTGAGCTTTAAGCCAACTTTTTCACTCTCCTCTTTCACTTTCATCAAGAGGCTTTTTAGTTCCTCTTCACTTTCTGCCATAAGGGTGGTGTCATCTGCATATCTGAGGTTATTGATATTTCTCCTGGCAATCTTGATTCCAGCTTGTGCTTCTTCCAGTCCAGCGTTTCTCACGATGTACTATGCATATAAGTTAAATAAGCAGGGTGGCAATATACAGCCTTGATGTACTCCTTTTCCTATGCACCATAAAGTCTTTCTTTTTTTAAGTATAGCAACATGAAGTTGATTAAAGTAAACTAACATGCATGCAGTTAAAGCTATCCAGTCCTTACAATTAGAGTAGCTGGATATTGGTTACATGGCTTTTACCCTGAAAAAAACAATTCTTAGTTAACCAAATCACCTATCATTTTCTTTCTTTCTTTTCTTGACCATGACAAATGCTGAGTTCATGAAATGAGAACTGAACATTTGATGATTTGCTGTATCTCCAGATTAATGGATTAATTAACTAATTAATTAACTGGTTTTCTGTGTGCCTAGGTGGATAACATGATTAATTAGTAGGCCACAAATAAGGAAAGAAAAGGAAACATTTCTTAAGTACCAGGAAGGGGAATTAAACAGTGATCATTACTACAGGTTGATAGAAGGAAGTAGCTGGGGAGAAGAGGCTGAATTCTATTTGTTTTAGTGTGTCAAATCATAGGGTGTGGCGATTTTCTGAGGGAACCAGAGGGTCCAGGGTTCTGGGAGTCTTCTAGAGAAGCAAATCCCCCTCCTCATTTCATCATTGCCACCTCAACCCCATCATCCTAATCCTGAAAGCAACAGGAGGAGAAGGAACCTGGGTATGCCACAGGGGTGAGAAAAAGCAGTTGAAATTAAGAGATGTTTTTAACTTAAAATGGAATGGGGGAAATATCCAGCCAAAATGGAATGGGGGAAATATCCAGCCAAAAACTGTAAATAAACTGTTACAAAGGATACCATACATGGTAAAATAAGAACAATGGAAGAATTTAGCAATTGACAAAGTAGAATAGCTTGGGAAAGGGGAAGAAATAATGGCTGTGGCTTCAGTTGTATGAAGTTGGAGCACTTAAAATTTTGAACATAAGTCTTTGGCAGAGAGAAGTAAATATGACTGTCTAGGTATCATGAAGACTTAGTGTGGAACAATATATGGCATAAAGTTGAAAAGATTGGGATAGAGAATACCAAATGCCATCATTGAGAATATATTCCATAGGCCATCCGACCAGAGAAAGAGTGATGGAATCACAGTGCTTACACAGAGTTGTTTTCTCATTGATGACTCAATTTCAACAATTTAAATGTTATTTCTCACTCTCCATGCCACATTCCTACAAGATCTTTTTTTATCTCTTTGTCTTGACTCCTTGGCACCATTCTTTTGTAAACATCTCAAGGGTGGTACAATAACTTGGAAACTCCCATAAGTTATTAAGATGATTCAGGTAAACTTTGATTGCTATGAACTGACTTTTCAATTGACATACAAAGGCTCTCTCCATTAGTACTAACTTATTGGTTAAAGAATTGAACAGATAGTATAACAGGTGTGGGTATATTTGGGAGAGCAGGAGTAGCAAATGATTGTTTAAGTGGGGTCCCAAACTTAAATACCTGCTGGAATCGGGTGCCCCATCTAAAGGGAGCAGCTGCTACTCTGTTCCAGCAGACTGTGGCCATGTGAAAATGTAGGTCCCCTGTTACCAGATGTTCAGATTTTTTAATAGAAACTTGGATTTTTATTTGAAATTTTTTGCTTTTTAAATATTATCAATTAATTAAGAACTGAAAAACACTAGGAGGGCCAAGCAAACACTCCCACAACCACCAAATGGTGAATTCTAATTTAGATGATGGATGGAATTCATGGTAGAGCTTTGATTTTATGACTTAAGTCTGTCTCTTCGTCCATTCAGCATGGGCTTATTTGCAGCTTGGTGGATGTGAGTACTCCCAGATGGTAGTCTTGCATGTTGACTTGTATCCTATAAGGTTACATTAGGGAAAGCCTCCCCAACGGTAACATGGTAAGCAGACTCTATGCTTGGTTAGAATCAATCTGTTCGACAAGTAACAGAAAAATCAGTTGGTAAAACTATGAGATATGTAAATAATCAGATGGTAGTTCTTTTTCATGTACTTTTTGCTCTCACCAGATCATGAATCCCTTGAAGGCTATGATAAAGACTTGGGATTTGGTTCTAAAACTGTTGGGAAGCTATTGGAGGCTTGCGAGCAAGAAGGGATATGATCCAACTTATTATTCTAAAAAGAACACTCTAAAATAGCAGATATGAAAACCCTATCTAGGGCTGCAACCTGAAGATTTCCAAAATATCTGTCCTTACTGAACTCAGCCTCTCCCCCAGCCATTTGTTCTTCTCTAGGAATGTAGCTCTTATATTTATGTGTTCTGTCTCTCATCCCTCCTCCTACCACAAATGAAAATGTTTTCCATGGTTGTTGGGCCATGTGTCCTAAGAAACTTAGAGCCTATATGATTTGGAATGCGTTATCCAAGGGTAACCAATGCTTTTTCTGAATAAACTAACTAAGAAACTCTAAGAAACTCTGTATTATTGCCTGGCCCTTAGGCCATTTCTCAGATATGTGACAGGGCCTTCTAGATATCTGAACTTCTCAAATGAGAGGACAAGTGATATGGTCTTATAAATTGACCTAATTACTCAAAGCTATGCTTCTATCTTTCAGAAAATACTGAAGGAAGGACCTCTGCTAAAGAACTGTAACTCATTCAAGAGATGGAAGCTTAGATATTTTCTGGTTCGAGGACAAAGGCTCTGCTTTGCACACCATCCTGCGGTAAGAGAATATATATATATATATATATATATATATATATATATATATATATATATATACACGTATATGTGTCAATTGTCAATTGTGTTAGTAGGTAGGTACCAGGAAATAATTTGAGAGGAGATAAACCAAGAGGTAAAGACATGTTAGCAAGAATTAAGGTGGATAATCCTAATCTGCTCCACTATGTCCCTAGCTAGACCATATCCCATTACGTTGTTGCTGTTCAGTCCCTATGTCGTCCCAGACTCTTTGCAACCCCATGGACTGCAGCACTCCAGGCTACCCTGTCCTTCACTACCTCCAGGATTTGCTCAAATTCATGTCTACTGAGTCAGTGATGCTATCTAATCATCTCATCCTCTGCTGCCCCATCTCCTTTTGCCTTCAATCTTTCCAAGCATCAGGGTCTTTTCCAATTTTTACATCAGGTAGCAAAAGTATTAGTGCTTTAGCTTCAACATCAGTCCTTCCAATGAATATTCGAGGTTAATTTCCTTTAAGATCGACTGGTTCAATCTCCTTGCTGTCCAAGGGACTCTCACGATTCTTCTCCAACACCACATTTCAAAAGCATCAATTCTTCAGTGCTCAGCCTTCTTTATGGTCCAACTCTCACATCCATACATGACTACTTGAAAAAATATAGTTTTGACTACACAGACCTTCTTTGCAGGCAAAGTGATGTCTCTGCTTTTTAATATGTTGTCTAGGTTTGTCACAGGTTTCCTTTCAAGGAGCAAGCATCTTTTAGTTTCATGGTTGCAGTCACTGTCCATATGATTTTGGAGCCCAAGAAAATAAAATCTGTCACTACTTGCACTTTTTCACCTTCTATTTACCATGAAATGATGGGACCAGAGGCCATGATCTTAGTTTTTTGAATGTTGAGTTTCAAGCTAGCTTTTTCCTTCTCCTCTTTCACCTTCATCAAGAGGCTCTTTAGCTTCTCTTTACTTTATGCCATTAGAATGATATCATTTGCATATCTGAGGTTATTGGTATTTGTCCTGACAGTCTTGATTCCAGCTTGAGCTTCATCCAGCCTGGCATTTCTCATGATGTACTCTGCCTATAAGTTAAATAAGCAGGGTGACAATATACAGCCTTCTCACACTCCTTTCCCAATTTTGAACCAGTCCATTGTTCCATGTCTGGTTTTAACTGTTGCTTCTTGACCTGCATACAAGTTTCTCAGGAGACAGGTAAGGTGGTTTGGTACTTACGCCTCTTTAAGAATTTTCCACAGTTTGTTGTGATCCACATGGTAAAAGGCTTTAGTGTAATCAATGAAACAGAAATAGATGTTTTCCTGGAGTTCCCTTGCTTTCTCTATGATCCAACAAATATTGGCAATTTGATCTCTGGTTCCTCTGCTTCTGTTAGGTCCATACTATTTCTGTCCTTTATTGTGCCCATCTTTGCATGAAATGTTCCCTTAATATCTCTAATTTTTTTCAACAGATCTCCAGTTTTTCCCATTCTATTGTTTTCCTCTATTTATTTGCATTGATCACTGAGGAAGGCTTTCTTATCTCTCCTTGCTATTCTTCGGAACTCTGCATTCAGATGGATATCTTTCCTTTTTTCCTTTGCCTTTCACTTCTCTTCTTTTCATAGCTTTTTGTAAGGCCTCCTCGACAACCATTTTGCTTTTTTGCATTTCTTTTTCTTGGGGATGCTCTTGATCAGTGCCTCCTGTACAATGTCATGAACCTCCGTCCATAATTCTTCAGGCACTCTGTGTATCAGATCTAGTCCCTTGAATCCATTTGTCACTTCCACTGAATAGTCATAAGGGATTTGATTTAGGTCAAACCTGAGTGGTCTAGGGATTTGATTTAGGTCAAACCTGAGTGGTCTAGTGTTTTTCCCTACTCTCTTCAGTTTAAATCTGAATTTTTCAATAAGGAATTCATGACCTGAGCCACAGTCAGCTCCTGGTCTTGTTTTTGCTGACTATATAGAGCTTCTCCATCTTTGGCTGAAAAGAATATAATCAATCTGATTTCAAATCCCTAAAGATGATGCTGTGAAAGTGCTGCACTCAATATGCAAGCAATTTTGGAAAACTCAGCAGGGGCCACAGACTGGAAAAGGTCAGTTTTAATTCCAATCCCAAAGAAAGGCAATGCCAAAGAATGCTCAAACTACCATACAATTGCACTCATCTCACACACTAGCAAAGTTATGCTCAAAATTCTCCAAGCCAGGCTTCAACAGTACATGAACCATGAACTTCCAGATGTCAAAGCTGGATTTGGAAAAGGCAGAGGAACCAGAGATCAAATTGTCAACATCTGTTGGATCATTGAAAAAGCAAGCGAGTTCCAGAAAAACATCTACTTCTGCTTTATTGACTATGCCAAAGCCTTTGACTGTGTGGATCACAACAAACTGTGGAAAATTCTTCAAGACATGGGAATATCAGACCACCTGAACTGCCTCCTGAGAAATCTGTATGCAGGTCAAGAAGCAATAGTTAGAACTGGACCTGAACAGCAGACTGGTTCCAAATCGGGAAAGGAATACAGCAAGGCTGTATATTGTTACCCTGCTTATTTAACTTATATGCAGAGTACATCATGAGAAATGCTGGACTGGATGAAGCACAAGCTGGAATTAAGATTGCCAGAAGAAATATCAATAACCTCAGATATGCATATGACACCACCTTTATGGCAGAAAGTGAAGAACTAAAGAGCCTCTTGATGAAAGTGAAAGAGGAGAGTGAAAAAGTTGGCTTAAAACTCAACATTCAGAAAACTAAGATCATGGCATCTGGTCCCATTACTTCATGGCAAATAGATGGGGAAACAGTGGAAACAGTGACAGACTTTATTTTGGAGGGCTCCAAAATCACTGCAGATGGTGAGTGCTGCCATGAAATTAAAAGACACTTGCTCCTCAGAAGGAAAGTTATGACCAAACTAGACAGCTTATTAAAAAGCAGAGACATTACTTTGCCTGCAAAGGTCCATCTAGTCAAGGCTATGGTTTTTCCAGTAGTCATGTATGGATGTGAGAGTTGGACTATGAAGAAAGCTGAGCACTGAAGAATTGATGCTTTTGAACTGTGGTGTTAGTGAAGACTCTTGAAAGTCCCTTGTACAGCAAGGAGATCTAACCAGTCCATCCTAAAGGAAATCAGTCCTAAATATTCATTGGAAGGACTGATGCTGAAGCTGAA
The DNA here is from genome assembly GCF_029407905.1 of Bubalus kerabau. Classification (NCBI taxonomy): domain Eukaryota; kingdom Metazoa; phylum Chordata; class Mammalia; order Artiodactyla; family Bovidae; genus Bubalus; species Bubalus kerabau. Next base: position 104,484,863 of record NC_073647.1, on the reverse strand, counting down.
ACTCCAATACTTTGACCACCTGATGCTAAGAACGGACTCATGTGAAAAGACCCTGATGCTGGGAAAAATTGAAGGAAGAAGGAGAAGGGGATGACAGAGGACAAGATGGTTGGATGGCATCACTGACTCAATGGACATGAGTTTGAGTAAACTCCAGGAGATGGTGATGGACAGGGAGGCCTGGCATGCTGCAGCCCATGGGGTTGCAAAAATTCAGACATGACTGAGCGACTGAACTGAAGGCCCACTTGACTTCACACTCCAGGATGTCTGGCTCTAGGAGACTTGACCACACCATCATGGTTATCTGGTTCATTAAGACCTTTTCTGTATAGTTTTTCTGTGTATTCTTGCCACCTCTTCTTAATCTCTTCTGCTTCTGTTAGGTTCTTACTGAGCCACTTCATTCTTTCTGGCCTGAGTACATGCTAAGTCACTTCAGTTGTGTCCGACTCTTTGCAGCCCTAGGTACTGTAGCCTGCCAGGCTCCTCCGTCCATGGGATTCTCCAGGCAAGAACACTGGAGTGGGTTGCCATGCCCTCCTCCAGGGGATCTTCCTGAGGCAGGGATCAAATCTGCATCTCCTGTGGCTCCTGCATTGAAGGCAGATTCTTTACCCCTGGGCCACCAGAGAAGCCTTATTCTTTCTGGAGCTATTAGTAATTGCCCTGAACTCTTCCCCAGTAGCGTATTGGACATCTTTCAACCTGGGGGCTCATTTTCCAGTGTCATACCTTTTTGCCTTTTCATACTGTTCATAGAGTTCTCCAGTCAAGAATACTGGAGTGGGTTGCCATGCCCTCCTCCAGTGGACCACATTTTGTCAGAACTCTTCACTATGTCCTGTCCATCTTGGGTGGCCCTGCATGGCATGGCTCATAGCTTCCTTGAATTATGCAAGACCCTTCACCACAACAAGGCTGTGACCCTTGAAGGCAGTATCCCACTATATTCTCCAGCATAAACCTTTAGTTTTAAATAATCCTGAGCTACCTAAGCTTTCCTATGAATCCACATTAAAGTTTTGGGAAGAGTTGTGTTTTGGGTTTAGTTTGGTTAATTTTCTGTTTGTTACATGATATATCAATCAAAATCATGATGCTAAATAAATCCAGCACTCAAGCCAAATAAATAATGGGATTATAACTGCCAAAAATGCCTTTTAGTGTGCCTGTGTGTGTGTTTACTTTTTAGTGTATCTTTGCCTCAATAACCACATGGTTCCTTTTCCCTCTCCCTCTCCTACCTTTCCAGTTTGCACGCTTTGAAACAATTGATTTGTCTCAAGTTGCCTTGGCAGAAAGCAGCTGTAGAAACCTTTGCCACAGTTTTTGCGTAAGTAAGATTAAGATTGCCTGGAAGGGCAAGGGTGAGAGCTAGCTGGGAAGAGGGGTCTCCATACCCACCTGTTGCCTGTTTGGAATTCAAATTTCCCAAGTCTTCTTTAATCCCAAAGTGTGTTTGGAAATCCACTTAAAGTAGCATTGCAAGTGAGTGCTAAAGATTATTCATGTGAGTATTTTCTATCAGCCCACTGATGGGAGGGAAAAGCATGATTGCCCAGTTTGATATAAAAGCAGAGCTGATTTCAGGATGGGGGTGACTATTTCAAAAATCAATCCTTCTGGTGAAGGTAATTTAAATGAATATCATTGGGAGGCTTTCAAGAGACTGCTAATATGTTGTAGACTATATCAAGATATTTGAGCTACATGACATTTTCTCCTTTGATGAAACAGATAAGAACCTAAATCCAAAGTGAAAGTTACTCTATGCTGAGATTACTGAGAGTACCTCAAAGAAAGCAGAGGATTTTCCAGGGATGTATTCAAGGGCTTGTCACTGCTAAAATGTCATAAGACTTGGTCATTCAGGTAAATTCAGAACAGAAATCTCACTGAAAAATAACAAGTCCATTGGCCCAAGAATTCTCATACCCATCTTCTCACAGAAATGTTTTTTTCTCAGCGTCAGTGGTGGGCTATGGAGAGCAGGGTTCCTCTTCAGGCAGGTGGAGAGTGGTACTTAGCAGACTAAAGAGCTCTGGGCCCAATACCCTGCTTCCATAGCTGGTCCACAGTCTCTTCTCCTTTGAAAGGAGAGCAGTTGAAAGGAGACCCTACTCTCATTTCTCTCTCATTGCATCATACTGACCCAGGAAAAAGCTGAGGGTTCTGTTGACCCAGTTCCAAAATCTTAACTTTTGAGTGATAAGCACACAAGATAATGTTTTGGGTATTCATTCTACAAAAATTCCAAGGGCTAGGTTTCCCCTTAGCCTAATTAAAACATAGAGGCACTATGCATCAACCCCACATAAGAATGGGTTTAGACCAAAGGAGCGACTGTTGTTACTAATTCCAACTAGTTCCTATTGCCATTATCACAGAATCATGCAGTGCTACATGCACAAGAAGAACAAATTGTTTGTTGTTGTGGTGAGCTCTAGCTGCAAGATTTGGGCTTGGGGTGGTGGACACTGGTAATGAAGACAAGTAGGGCCATTGAAGCAATGCTATAGCTATAGCTATCCATGCTCCCTCCTGCCCTTTGGGAAAAGATGAAGTTAGCAGGGTCTACCTCTGCTAGACCCTTAACATGGCTTTCTCATTGTTTCTGCAAGGTTCTTGCACCAAGCAGGATTAAGAGAGATAATAGTAAAATTCTCTTCAGATTTTCCCTGACCATAAGAAAGAAAGAAACTGGATTTGTAGTTTCCTCACTCCAGTCTCACTCTCCCCTCAAACAGAAATAGCCACACCCTGATGAAAAAGAAACACTTTTACCATTTCAGGTAGGTAGAGCAGGAAGTAAACAAGTAAGATTTTCAGGCAACTTTATTTTAGTAACAGATGGGTGCTTGGCCTAGTGTTTAAGAGCATGTGTGCTGGAGCCAAAGAATCTAGATTCAAATTCTGGCTTAGTTTCTTACCTACTCTTTTGCCCTGAGCAAGTCATTTAACTCCCTTTGCCACAGAAAAAATATCCTGACTATAAAGTGAGGGAAAATAATACTGCCTAGCTCTTGGATTTGTAATGAAGATTGAAATAAATAAGATACATAAAGTACAATAGAACAGTGCCCAGTACATAGTAAGTGCCTTTAAATTGTTGTTTATTACTGTTATTAGTTGGGCTGGCTCTGGAAACTGCTGTCATATATTTAAGAAGTGGCTTTGGTTGTGCTTGGTAGACCTGTCTAGTATCTTAGAGAGTTCAAACGCTCTGTTTGGGGGGCTAAGTTTGAGTTGGGAACCAGCTAATAATGTGACTTTCTGTAGGTGATCACACCACAACGAAAAGTTACGCTGGCTGCACCCAATCGGAAAGACATGGAAGAATGGATTAACGTCATAAAAACCGTGCAACAGGGAGAAATCCGTAAGGTAGGCTAAATAATAGAGGATCCACTCAACTCTCATGGGTAAACACTTAATTGACTGCATTAGCTAAGCCACCTTTCAAACACGGAAATAATAAAATGGAAGCAGATACCATCTGATCAGGAATTTTGGATGTATATCATTAGGAAATCTGTCTATAAATAGAATTAATTCGCTTAGACTCAAACCTTGGTAAATATGTGGTTTAGAAACCTCTGTACACATCCACTTTATATATAGATGTCACTGTTTGCTCAATGGATGAGGTACTCAAGATGAATGTGAGAAGCTAACTTAGATGTTCTTATGTTATTAATAGCATAGCTGCAATCAGCAGTCTTGACTTGAGTCTGCGAAGTGACTATAGTAACAACTAAGGAAACTGAGGCTCAAGGATAAGGAACTAGACCAAGACAAAATAACTATTCAGTTGCAAAGCCAAGATTTAGACCCAGGCTATGTGAATCCAAAGCCTTTGTCCCTAACCATTATGCCCTTCTGCCTCTCTGTTTACTGTTCACAATAAAGGAAATATAGAGGGAGGAGCAAGGAACAGTCTTCCCCAAAGCGTGGCAGGGTTCCTTTTCTCCTTAACAATACCAAGCCCTGGGCTACTGCTCCAGGCAACAAGTGGTACTGCCACTGAAACTCTGGGCTATGCCCTCTGCTCAGTCTTCCACAGACCTACTGCACTAGAAGTTATGTAAGTTCCAAGAGAGGAGGGATTTTTGTCATTTATTTACTTAGAGCAGTGTCTGGCACATAGTAGAGGCTCAATAAATATTCTTTGAATGAATAAGTGAATCTGAGGGTAATCTTGGGGCCAGGGTTTAGAAAGAGAGTGACATATAGTTCATCCTAAACAAAGTTCTACTGTGAAGATTTTGAGATAATGGGGAAGATTAATTCAAACGTGAAAAGAAACTTATGTATAGGAGATGTATAGGCCCTGTGATACTCAAGAGGGATAATGGATTCTATACTCCCATAATCATAAGCTAGCAAACTTTATAAAAACCATTAAAAAGTAGAGAACCTATATATGAAAGGGGTCAAGTTTTCCAGTAAAATGCTAGTGTTTTATAGTTTAAGAATTCAGGATTTCTTTCTCTACTTATTAGCAAAAATGCATATAAAAGTTAAAAAATATAACCTGATGTCTTAAGTAACTAGTAAAGGGTAGAGGATTGTTATAGATATTTGGGGTGGAGCAGTAATGGCACCCCACTCCAGTACTCTTGCCTGGAAAGTCCCATGGACGGAGAAGCCTTGTGGGCTGCAGTTCATGGGGTCGCTAGGAGTCGGACACAACTGAGTGACTTTGCTTTCACTTTTCACTTTCATGCATTGGAGAAGGAAATGGCAAGCCACTCCAGTGTTCTTGCCTGGAGAATCCCAGGGACAGGGGAGCCTGGTGGGCTGCCGTCTATGGGGTCACACAGAGTCAGACATGACTGAAGCAACTTAGCAGCAGCAGTGTAAAATAATAGGTAGTAATATTGTTCAGTCGCTCAGTCGTGTCTGACTCTGCGACACCATGGACTGCAGCATGCCAGGCTTCCCTATCCTTCACCATCTCCTGGAGCTTGCTCAAACTCATGTCCATTGAGTCAGTGATGCCATCCAACCATCTCATCCTCTGTTATCCCCTTCTACTGCCTTCAATCTTTTCCAGCATCAGGGTCTTTTCTAATGAGTCGGTTCTTTGCATCAAGTGGCCAAAGTATTGGAGCTTCAGCTTCAGCATCAGTCCTTCTAACAAATATTCAGGACTGATTTCCTTTAGGATTAACTGGTTTGATCTCCTTGCAGTCTAAGGGACTCTCAAGAGTCTTCTCAAAACCACAACTCAAAAGCCTCAATTCTTTGGCATTCAGCCCTCTTTAAGGTCCAAATCTCCCATCCATACATGACTACTGGAAAAACCATAGCTTTGACTATATCGACCTTCGTCAGAAAAGTAATGTCTCTGCTTTTTTAATATGCTGTCTAGGTTTGTCATGGCTTTCTTCCAAGGAGCAAGTGTCTTTTAATTTCATGGCTGCAGTCACCATCTGCATGATTTTGGAGCCCAAGAAAATAAAGTCTGTCACTGTTTCCATTTTCCCCCCATCTATTTGCCATAAAGTGCTGAGACCAGCTGCCATGATCTTCATTATTTGAATGTTGAGTTTTAAACCAGCTTTTTCACTCTCCTCTTTCACTTTCATCAGGAGGCTCTTTAGTTCCTCTTCACTTTCTGACATAAGGATGGTGTCATCTGTATATTAGACGTTATTGATAGTTCTCCCTGCAGTCTTGATTCCAGCTTGTGTTGCATCCAGCCCAGCATTTCTCATGATGTATTCTGCATATAAGTTAAATAAGCAGGGTGACAATATATAGCCTTGATGTACACCTTTCCCAATTTTGAACCACTCCATTGTTCCATGTCTGGTTCTAACTATTGCTTCTTGACCTGTATACAGATTTCTAGGAGGCTGGTAAGGTGGTCTGGTATTCCCATATCTTTAAGATTTTCCACATTTTGTTGTGATGCACACAGTCAAAGGCTTTAGCATAGTCAATGAAGCAGAAGTAGATGGCTTTCTGGAATTCTCTTACTTTATCTATGATCCAGCAGATGTTGGCAATTTGATCTCTGGAGAACTCCATGGACAGTATGAAAAGGCAAAAGGATATGACGCTGGAAGATGAGCTCCCCTGGTTAGAAGGTGCCTGATATGCTATTGGAGAAGAGAGGAGGGCAATCACTACTAGCTCCAGAAAGAATTAAGAGGCTGGGCCAAAGCGGAAACATTGCTAAGTCGTGGATGTATCTGGTGGTGAAAGTAAACTCTGATGCTGTAAAGAACAATATTGCATAGGAACCTGAAATGTTAGGTACATGAATCAAGGTAAATTAGACATGGTCAAGCAGGAGAGGGCAACACTGAACATTGATATTTTAGGAATCAGTGAACTAAAATGGACAGAATTGGGAGAATTTAATTCAAGTAACCATTATATCTACTACTGTGGGCAAGAATCCCTTAGAAGAATTGGAGTAGCCCTCATAGTTAACAAAAGAGACTGAAATGCAGTACTTGGGTGCAACCTCAAAAATGACAAAATGATCTCAGCTTGTTTCCAAGTAAACCATTCAACATCACAGTAATACAAGTCTATGCCCCAACCACTGATGCCAAAAAGGCTAAAGTTGACCACGTTTATGAAGACCCACAGCACCTTCTAGAAGTAACACCAAAAAAAGATGTCCTTCTCATCATAGGGGATTGGAATGCAAAAGTAGGAAGTGAAGAGATACCCGGAATAACAGGCAAGTTTGGCCTTGGTGCACAAAATGAAGCAGGGCAAAGGCTAGTAGAGTTTTGTCAAGAGAAAACACTGGTCATAGCAAACACCCTTTTTCAACAACAAGGGACAACTCTACACATGGACATAACCAGATGGTCATACAGAATTCAGCTTGATTATATTCTTGGCAGCTGAAGATGGAGAAGCTCTATACAGTCAGCAAAAACAAGACAAAGAGCTGAATATGGCTCAGATCATGAGCTCCTTATGTAAAATTAAGGCCTAAATTGAAGAAAGTAGGGAAAACCACCAGAGAAGGCAATGGCACCCCACTCCAGTACTCTTGTCTGGAAAATCCCATGGATGGAGGAGCCTGGTAGGCTGCAGTCCATGGGGTCGCTGAGGGTTGGACACGACTGAGTGACTTCACTTTCACTTTTCACTTTCCTGCATTGGAGAAGGAAATGGCAACACACTCCAGTGTTCTTGCCTGGAGAATCCCAGGGATGGGGGAGCCTGGTGGGCTGCCGTCTCTGGGGTCGCAGAGTCAGACACGACTGAACTGACAGCAGCAGCAGGGAAAACCACTAGATCATTCAGGTATGACCTAAATCAAACCCCTTATGATTATACAGTGGAGGTGACAAATAGATTCAAGGGATTAGATCTGGTAGACAGAGTCCCTAAAGAACTGTGGACAGGTTTGTAACATTGTACAGAAGGCAATGACCAACACCAACCCCAAGAAAAAGAAATGCAAGAAGGCAAAGTGGTTATCTGAGGAGGCTTTACAAATAGCTAAGGAAAGAAGAGAAGCGAAAGTCAAGAGAGAAAGGGTAAGATATACCCAAATGATTGTAGAACTCCAGAGAATAGCAAGGAGAGATGAGAAGGATTTCTTAAGTAACCAATGCAAAGAAATAGAGAAAACAATAGAATGGGAAAGACTAGAGATCTTATCAAGAAAATTGGAGACACCAAGGGAACATTTCATGAAAATATGGGCACAATAAAGGACAGAAAAGGCTAGGACCTAAAAGAAGCAGAGGAGATTAAAAAGAGGTGGCAAGGATACACAAATCTATACAAAGAAGGTCTTAATGACCCGGATAACCACGATGGTGTGGTCACTCACTTAGAGCCAGATATCCTGGAGTGTGAAGTCAAGTGGGCCTTAGAAAGTATTAGTATGAACAAAGCTAGTGGAGATGATGAAATTCCAGCTGAGTTATTTAAAATACTAAAAACAATGATGCTGTTAAAGTGCTATACTCAATATGTCAGCAAATTTGGAAAACCCAGCTATGGCCACAGGACTGGAAAAGGTCAGATTTCATTCCAATCCCAAAGAAGGGTAATGCCAAAGAATGTTCAAACTACCATACACTTGTGCTCATTTCACATGCTAGCAAGTTAATGCTCAGAATCCTTCAAGTTAAGCTTCAATAATATGTGATCTGAGAATTTCCAGATGTACAAGCTGGATTTAGAAAAGGCATAGGAACCAGAGATCAAATTGCCAACATCCGCTGGATCATAGAAAAAGCAAGGGAATTTTAGAAAAACATCTACTTTTGCTTCATTGACTATACAAAAGCTTTTGTGTGGATCACAACAAACTGGAAAATGCTTAAGGAAATGGGAATACCAGACCACCTTAGCTGCCTCATGAGAAACCTCTATGTAGGTCAAGAAGCAGCAGTTAAAACTGGACATGGAACAACTATGTGGTTCAAAATTGGGAAAGGAGTGTGACAAGGCTGTATATTGTCACCCTCCTTATTTAACTTATAGGCAGAGTACATCATTCGAAATACTGGACTGGATGAATCACAAGCTCTAATCATGATTACCGGGAGAAATATCAACAACCTCAGATATGCAGATGATACCATTCTAATGGCAGAAAGTGAAAAGGAACTAAACAGCCTCTTGATAAGGGTGAAAGGAGAGTGAAAAAAACTGGCTTAAAACTCAACATTCAAAAAAACTAAGATCATAGCATCTGGTCCCATCACTTCATGACAAACAGAAGGGGAAAAAGTAGAAGCAGTGACAGATTTTTTTCCTTGGGCTCCAAAATCACTGCAAATGGTGATTGTAGCCATGAAATTAAAAGATGTTTGCTCCTTGGAAGGAAAACTATGACAAACCTAGACAACATATTAAAAAGCAGAGACATCATTTTGCTGACAAAGGTCTGATAGAGCTATGATTTTTCCAGTAATCATGTACAGATGTGAGAACTTGACCATAAAGGAGGCTGAGCACTGAAAAACTGATGCTTTTTAATTGTGGTGATGGACAAGACTCTCAAGAGCCCCTTAGACTGCAAGGAGATCAAATCGGTCAATCCTAAAGGAAAACAACCTTGAATATTCACTGGAAGGACTGTTGTTGAAGCTGAAGCTCCAATATTTTGGCTGCCTGATGAGAAGAAATGACTTGTTGCAAAAGACCCTGATGCTGGAAAAGATTTAGGTCAGGAGGAGATGGGGGTGGCAGAGGATGAGATGGTTAGATAGAATCAGCATTGAGTTGGAAGATAGTGGAGGACAGATGAGCCTGGTGTGCTGCAGTCCATGAAGTCCCAAAGAGTTGGACTGGACTTGGCAACTGAACATCAACAACAGCATATATAATTAAATCACTTTACTGTACCTGGATCTAACACAATATTGTAAATCAATTATACTTCAATATTAAAAAAAGAGATAACACAAGAGGTAATTACAAGAGGTAATAAGTCCTGACAAGAATGTGGAGAAAAGAGATTAATAATAAATTATTATTGGTACAGGCCTTATAAAAAGTAGTATTGCAGTTTCTCAAAGTATTAAAAATATAACTATCTTATGCTCCAGCAATTCCACTTCTGGGTATATATATCTATCGGACATGAAATCAGGATCTTGAATATGTATTGTCACTCTCATGTTTCTTTCTGCATTATTTGCAGTAACCAAGATATGGATGTAACCTAAATGTCCCTCAGTGGATTAATGGGTTTAAAATGTAATATTTTTATATACAAATACAATGGAATATTGTTCAGCCTTTAAAAAGAAGCACATCTTGCCAGTTGGAATAACATGGATGAACCTGGAAGACATTATGCTAAATTAAATAAGCCAGACACAGAAAGACAGTACTGTATGTCCTAATTCATATGTGGCAGCTAAAATAAACTCAATCCCCAGGGGAAGGAAATAGCAACCCACTACAGTATTCTTACCTGGGGAATCCCACGGACAGAGTAACCTGGTGGGCTACAGTTCATGGGGTCACAAAGAGTTGGACCCTAAACTTCTTGTCACTAAGAGTTGGACCCCAAACTTCTTGAAGGGGTTAGACTGCAAGAACTTGGACTGCTACAACAAATCCACAAATTGTGTGTATTAAGAAAATCTGTCACAGTTCTGGAGTTTAGAATTCCAAAATCAGTGTATTGGCAGGGCCATGCTCTCCTGAAGCCTCTAGAAGAGAATCCTTCTTTACCTCTTCTTAACTTCTAGTGATTACAGGCATTCCTTGGCATTCCTTCGCTTGTAGACACATCATTCCAATCTCACCCTCTGTCAGCACTTGCGGTTCTCTCCTGTGACTGTGTCTGAATTTCCCTCTTTTTATAAGGACAGTAGTCACTGGTTTAGGACCTACTCTAATCCATTGTGTGTGTGTGTGTGTGTTTGTGTGTGTGTGTAAGTTGCTCAGTCGTGTCTGACTCTTTGTGACCCCATGGACTGTAGCTCGCCAGGCTCCTCTGTCCACGGAATTCTCCAGGCAAGAATATTGGAGTGGATTGCCATTCCCTTCTCCAGGGAATCTTCCTGACCCAGAGATCAAACCTAGGTCTCCTGCATTGTGGGCAGATTCTTTACCGTCTGAGCCTCCAGGGAACCCCAATCCATTATGACCACATCTTAAATTGATTGCATCTATAAATATCCTATTTTCAAATAAGATCACATTCACAGATACTAGGAATTTGAACATATTTTGGCAAGGGACATAATTCAGCATACCACACATACTAACTCAGGGTTGTATGTATCAAAGTTTCCTTATACAATAAGATGCACATAAGGAATATAAATCCCATTTCCTCTACTACTAAACCAAAACAATGTCCATTTTATATATGTTTATATTATGTAGCCAATTGTACCATGAAATTCAGTATTGTACTCAGAGTTCTTCATTTCTTCCATTTGTCCCATAGAATCTTGATCATTATAGGAGAGCTCACTTGTAACTCTATACTGGAAGGATCTGTTTAGGAAGTTGTCTCCTACGTAGACCATAAGCTCCTTGAGGGCAAAAACTATGGATTATGCATCTCTGCATCTCTAGTTCCTAGCTTCATAGATGACACAAAGTAGCTCTTAGTAATTATTGGAGGAGAGGGGGAAGCTGGAAGGAAGGAAGGTACTTGTAGAGTTATAATCTAGTGGCTTGGGAAATGGAAAGGTGCTGGTTGCTCAGTATGTCAAGACCAAGTCTATCTCATTTCCTCATGACTCTACACTCTCTACTCTGATCTTCCTGGAAATTTGCCAGGGTCTCAATATGCAAAAAATAATACAATCACAAAGTGACCACATACTAGATGAGCCTTTGTCTCATCCAAGTAGCTTTTCCTTCCAGAAGCTTCCTGGTCAATCCAACAGCAATTTAGCACATAAATAGCATGTCAAAGAGGGAAGCAAGGTTCAAAGAGTACCATATACAGGCTATGTTTTAGATGACTAATTCCTATAAATTAATCAAAGTTGAAGACTAAATGTGCTAGGTCCCTCAATAGTGCCCTCTCTCCTCCCCCTCTTTTTTTTTCTCTCTCTCTCCTATCCTTCTCTCTCTCTCTCTCTCAGGGACCACTATCAGGAAGACTGTGTATTTCATTTTAAGGTCTTATGCCTTTACATGCCTAAATGATTATAACGTCAAGAATAAATAGCTGAATATGTATGCCTATGTCTACATTCCAGAGGAAGGCAGAGAAAGAAGAGATCAGGCATCCACAGGAATTAGAGAAAAGGTGGAAGTGTCCTGTGGAATGTACACCCAGAATAAATTGGAGGGTTTTTGGTGCCCACCCCTCCCCTTCTCCTTTTAACCCCAAAACTAGTTGCTGTTATACCCTGTGCCTGCCCAACAGTCATGAGAAATAGGCTGTGTTAAACAAATGCAGCATTTACAGGCAGGTTAATAGTAAACATCAAATTCAATACCATGAAAGAGGGACACCAAACAGAATGCTGTTTCAAGAAAGCAGAGACTTTGTCTTATTCATCACTATATCCCCAGTGCCTTGAAAAGTGCCAAGCACATAGTAGTTACTTGGTAAATATTTAATGAATTTTGAATGAATTAAATTGATTAACCAGAAAATTTCTATAGGCAGTCAGAGCATGGTATTCAGAAAAGAATGCTTTGGCCAGAAGCTTCTGAAATGAAACTGTTGTCCCAGCAATGCAATTCTCTACTCACTTGGCAGCACTAAGCCAGGAAGGGTAACATATATCTCCAGGAGGAAGCTAAAGCCTGACAAGTATTCCTTAGCCCAGGGTCAGAGCCCTACTTCCTCCCTTTCTTGCCTGGTCAGAGGATTTGGAACCCATGCGCCCTGCACTGGGAGTGTGGAGTCTTAATCACTCGACTGCCAGGGAATTCCACCCCCCTCATTCTTTTTCCCTTTCCAAAACCACTGGGAAAAAATAGAGATGGGAGGTTTATTAAGTGTCAGCTCAACTTTGATTCTTACTTTTCACATGCTCTGGCACCTTATATAGATGGCCATTTCACCCTTAGCATCAGGTTTTCTGGCCTTCTCTAATCCATCTCTGTGATTAACTCTCTATCCTTTGTTCTCTTTGCTTTATTTTAGATACCTGCAGCAGAAAACAACCCTTTTCTTGTTGGAATGCACTACTGGTATTCGAGCCACAGTCCCCGGACCCAGCACTGCAATGTTTGTCGGGGGAGCATTCCTGCCTTATCTCAAAATGTTATCATCTGTGAAGGTAGCTTTCTGATTCCTTTAGGAGGTGGAGCTCAGTGGGTGGAGAGAGGGGTGAAAAAGTTCATGTGGCTTTAGTATCATTGACTCAAACCACATCGCTGAGTCTAGTGTAAGATTAACCCTGATTATTTAACAGACTGGGAAAAGAATATGGGAGGAAACTGGCATGAGGAAGAATTTTCATGAATCAAAAGAGAGGGTTGGATCTGGGAGGACTGGACAATACAGTCACATGGTTGAAAAAAAAAAAACAGAAAATCACCTCTTTTTTATCATCGATTTCCATTAAAGTTGGGTAGTAGAAAATTTGGCCAGGAAGAATAAAAAGAAACTGAAATATACGGAAAATAAGCCTTTGGAGTTAAGTCATAACTACTTAGATGCATCTAGGTTCTAACTTTTAGAGCAGCTTAGGGAAAAAAATTAGAATCTTCATTGTCACCAGATTAACATCCATCTTTTTTCTTCTTTTTACAGTGTGCAAAGTAAAGTCTCACAGATTATGTGCTTTAAGAGCAAACAAAGATTGCAAATGGAATACATTATCCATTACTGATGACCTCCTCATGCCTGCAGATGAAGTAGTGAGTACCAGCCATGCTTTCTCGTAATCACCCCTTCAGTCAGGACACACAGACAACCCAAGTAGGCTTGTTCCCTAAGCTCATGATCCAAACAAATCTATAAGAATGAAAGCCTCCTCCCATCTCCCACCTGTCATTGGTCACTAGCATTGAATTAGGGAGAGCAGGACGATGGAGAACTTCCTTAGGGTTATCTAGTGTCCTCCGGGGGGTAGTACAGTTATTCCAGCTGGCCTTCCACTCTTTATATCTCTAACTTCTATATCTTGTCTCTTTCTATCCTTCAGAAAACCATGCCTCATCAGTGGGTAGAAGGAAACATATCTGCCAGTTCTCAGTGCGCAGTATGTCATGAGAACTGTGGCAGTTACCAGAGACTTCAAGATTTCCGGTGTCTCTGGTGTAATTCTACGGTAAGACTCTTCTCATCTTGATACTTAGAGAATTGACTTCTAGAGAAGGGGTGGGTTGGAGGTTGATTGTGCCTACATATAGATAGAAATCTCAGTGACCCTTACTCAAGAATAGATTATACAGATTCTATAGTGTAGAACTCAATATCCTACCTTTCCAAAATTGGCTATGGAATCTTTGAAAGAAAGATGTAATACTCCCTCTTATCTTTGAGGGTCTTAAATGATGAAGCCTGCTAGCAAATGGGAAGAGCTGAACTCTTTTATGACATTATGGTCAATTAAAAATTTTGTTCTCAGTATACCCTTAAGAAACCTGCTTTCCTCATTTACCATTTCCTAGGAAATTGTAATATTTGTTAATTAATAATGGTTAATAATATTAGCACATTATTACTGCCACTGTATATTATTTTATATACATGATCTCATTTAATCTTACAACAACCCTAAACCAACCCTCATTGTCCCCATTTACAGAAGGGGAAAGTGAGGTTCAGAAAAGTGAAGTGATTTGCTCAAGGTCATTCAGCAAGTAAGCAAAACAGTCTTGATTTATACATAATTGTGCAAAAAACTATGCTCTTAACTACAACATTACCATACCTTTAAACCAGTGGTTCTCAGTTGGGGTTATTTTCTCCCACCCCCAGGACACATTTGACAATGTCCATAAAATTTTTTGCATCCAATGATATTCTGATGCAATTTTTTCTATTTATTGAAGTATAGTTGTTTTATAATATTATATAAATTTCAGGGGTACAAAATGATGATTCACAATTTTTAAAGTTTATACTCCATTTATGCATATTATAAAATATTACATATATTCCCTGTGTTGTTCTATATATCCTTATAGCTTATTTATTTCATACATGATATTAATAATTTGTACCCCTTAATCCCCTACCCCTATCTTCACCTCCCCTCTTCCTTCTCCTCACTAGTAAACACAAGTTTTTTCTCTATACCTGTGAGTCTATTTCTTTTTTGTTATATTCACTAGTTCATTTTTTAGATTCCGTATGTAAAAGATAATATACAGTATTTGTCTTTCTCTGTCTGACTTATTTCACTTAGCATAATACTGTCAAGGTCCATCCATGTCAGTGCAAATGGCAGATTTTCATTCTTTTAAATGTCAGAGTACTATTCCATTTTATATAACAGAAAAAAAAAAATGAACTTTTTAGCTCTCCAACCTTTATATATGTAACAATTGTTCTTTATCGATTCATCTGTTGATGGGCACTAAGTAAGGATGCTTCCATATCTTCACTATTACAAAAAATGCTGCTGTGAACATTGAGGTGCCATGTATATTTTTGAATTAATGTTTTCTTCAGATATATAGCCAGAAGTAGGATTGTTGGATCCTAGGAGCCTAGCAAGCTATAGTCCATAGGGTCACAGAGTTGGACACAACTGAAGCGACTGAACACGCATGTGGTACCTCTATGTTTAGTTTTTTGAAGAACCTCCATACTGTTCTCCATAGTGACTGTACCAGTTTACATTCCCACCAACAGTATACTAGGGTTCCATTTTCTCCACATCCTTGCCCACATTTGTCATTTGTGGTCTTTTTGATGATAACCATTCTGACAGGTGTGATGTGATATCTCATAGTGGCTTTGATGTGCATTCCCCTGATAATTAGTGATATTGAGCATCTTTTCATGTGCCTGTTGGTGTTCTGTATATCTTCTTTGGAAAAATTGTCTATTTGGGTCTTCTGCCCATTTTTTTATTGGAAGATAATTGCTTTAGAATGTTGTGCTGGTTTCTACTGTACAAAAACGTTCATCAGCCATAAATATATATAGGCTCCCTCTTGAGCCTCCCTTCCATTTTTTAATTGGGTTGTTTTTAAATATTGAGTTGTATGAGCTATTTATATATTTTGGATATTAACCCCTTATTGGTCATATCATTTGCAAATAGTTTCTCCCATTCTGTCGGGTGTCTTTTCATTTTGTTGATGGTTTCCTTTGCTATGCAAAAGCATTTAATTTTAACTGGACCCCATTCATTTATTTTTGCTTTTATTTCCCTGCCTTAGGAGACAGATCAAAAAAAAATTGCTATAATTTATGTCAAAGAGTGTTTTGCCTATATTCTTTTCTAGTAGTTTTATGGTTTCAGTTCAGTTCAGTTCAGTTCAGTCGCTCAGTCGTGTCTAACTCTTTGTGACCACATGAATCGCAGCACGCCAGGCCTCCCTGTCCATCACCAACTCCCAGAGTTCACCCAGACTCAGGTTCATCGAGTCAGTGATGCCATCCAGCCATCTCATCCTCTGTCGTCCCCTTCTCCTCCTGCCCCCAATCCCTTCCAGCATCAGAGTCTTTTCCAATGAGTCAACTCTTCGCATGAGGTGGCCAAAGTACTGGAGTTGCAGCTTTAGCATCATTCCCTCCAAAGAAATCCCAGGGCTGATCTCCTTCAGAATGGACTGGTTGGATCTCCTTGCAGTCCAAGGGACTCTCAAGAGTCTTCTCCAACACCACAGTTCAAAAGCATCAATTCTTCGGCACTCAGCCTTCTTCACAGTCCAACTTTCACATCCATACATGACCACAAGAAAAACCATAGCCTTGACTAGACGAACCTTTGTTGTCAAAGTAATGTCTCTGCTTTTGAATATGCTATCTAGGTTGGTCATAACTTTCCTTCCAAGGAGTAAGTGTCTTTTATTTTATTTTTTTTAATTTTATTTTATTTAACTTTACAATATTGTATTGGTTTTGCCATATATCAAAGTGAATCTGCCACAGGTATACAGTAAGCGTCTTTTAATTTCATGGCTGGAGTCACCATCTGCAGTGATTTTGGAGCCCCAAAAAATAAAGTCCGACACTGTTTCCACTGTTTCCCCATCTACTTCCCATGAAGTGATGGGACTGGATTATATTTAGGTCTTAAATCCATTTTGAGTTTACTTTTGTATATGGTATGAGAAAATGTTCTAATTTCACTTTTTTACATGTAGTTGCCCAGTTATCTCAGCACCACTTATTGAAGAGACTGTCTTTTCTCCATAGTCTATTCTTGCTTCCTTTTTTGTAGATTAACTTATCATAAGTGTGTGGGTATATTTCTGGGCTCTTTATTTTGTTCCAATGATCTATATATCTGTTTTAGTGCCATTACTATTGCCTATTGCTCTGTGTAAGGTCTGAAGTTAGGGAGTATTTCTTTCTCAAAAATGTTTTGGTTTTCAGGGTCTTTTGTCCCATATAAACTTTTAGAATTATTTGTTCTGGTTCTGGAAAAATGCCATTGGTATTTTGATAGGGATTGCATCAGACCTGTAAATTTCCTTGGGTAGTATGGTAATTTTAACAATTTTAATTCTTAAAATCCATGAAAAAGGTATATCTTTCCATCTGTTTGTATTGTCTTTCATCAGTATATAAGTACAGGTCTTTTTACCTCCTTAGATAAGTTTATTCTTACATCTTTGATTCTTTTTAATATTATTGTAAATAGGATTTTCCCATAATTTTCTGATGGTCCATTGTTAGTGGATAGAAATTCAACAGATTTCCATATATAAATTTTGTATCCTGCAACTTTACTGAACTCATTGATGAGCTCTACTTGTTTTTGGATGGTGTCTTTGGGATTTTCTATGTATAATATCATGTCATCTGCAAATAGTGACAGTTTTACTTCTTCCTTTCTAATGTGGATTCCTTATAATTATTTTTTTTTTGTCTGATTGCCATGGCTAGGAATTCCAATACTATGTTGAATAAAAATAGTGGGAATGTCTTTTCCTGATCTTAGGGGAAATGCTTTCAGCTTTGTGCTACTGTTGAATATGATGTTAGCTGTGGGATTATCATATATGGCCTTTATTATGCTAAGGTATGTTCCCTCTATATACACTTTCTGGAGAGTTTTTATCACAAATGGATGTAGAATAAAGAAGGCTGTGTGCCAAAGAATTGATGCTTTTGAACTGTGGTGTTGGAGAAGACTCTTGAGAGTCCCTTGGACTGCAAGGGAATCAAACCAGTCAATCCTAAAGGAAATCAGTCCTGAATATTCATTAGAAGGACTGATGCTGAAGCTGAAGCTCCAATACTTTGGCTACCTGATGCAAAGAACTGACTCATTGGAAAAGACCCTAATACTGGGAAAGATTGAAGGCAGGATTAGAAGGGGATGATAGAGGATGAGATGGTTGGATGGCATCACAAACTCAATGGACATGAGTTTGAGCAAGCTCTGGAAGTTGGTGAAGGACAGGGAAGCCTGGCATGCTGCAGTCCATGGGGTCACAAAGAGTTGACCATGACTGAGCGACTAAACTTAACTGACTGAACTGAGAATTCACCTGTGAAGCTATCTGGTCTTGGACTTTTGTTTGTTGGAAGTTGTTTCATTACTGATTAAATTAAATTATTGGTAGTTGATCTGTTCATATTTTCTATTTCTTCCTGGTTCAGTCTTGATAGATGATACATTTCTAGGAATTTGTCCATTTCTTCTATATTGTCCATTTTATTGGTATATAATTATTTGTGGGAGTCTCATTATCCTTTGCATTTCTATGGTATCAGTTGTAACTTCTCCATTGTCATTTATAATTTTATCCATTTGGGCCATCTCTCTTTTTTCTTGATGAGTCTGGCTAAGGGTTTATCAATTCTGTTTATCTTTTCAAAGAACTAACCCGTAGTTTTACTGATCTTTTCCATTGTATTTTAGTCTTCATTTTATTTATTTCTACTCCAATCTTTATGAATTTTCCTCTACCAACTTTGGGGTTTGATCTCTTTCTACTTCCTTTAGGTGTAAGGTTAGTTTCTTTGAGATTTTTCTTCTTTCATTAGGTAAGCTTATATCACTATAAAATTGTGTCTCATATATTTTGGATTGTGTGTTTTCATTTTCATCAGTCTCCAGACATTTTTTTAAAATTTCTCTTTGAGTTCTTCAGTGATCTATTGGTTGTTTAGTAACATATTATTTAGTCTCCACATGTTTCTGTTTTTCACAGGTTTCTTTCTTTCTTTCTTTCTTTTCTTTCTTTTTTTTTTTTTTTTTTTTTTTTGCTTTTAGTTGGTTTCTAGTTTCATAATATTGTGAAAAGAAAAGATGCTTTATATGATTTCAGTTTTCTTAAGTTTACCAAGGGGCCTCCCTGGTGGCTCAGATAGTAAAGAATCAGCCAGCAATGCAGAAGACCCAGATTCAATCCCTGGGTCTGGAAGATCCCCTGGAGAAGGGAATGGCTACCCAATCCAGTATTCTTGCCTGGAGAATCCCATGAACAGAGGAGCCTCGTGGGCTACAGTCCGTGGGGTCACAAAGAGTTGGACATGACTGAGCAACTAAGCACATATACACATGCAAGTTCACTGAGATTTGTTTTGTGATCTAGTATGTGATATATCCTGGAGAAAGTTCCTTGTACACTTAAAAATATGTGTATTCTGCTGTTTTTTGATGGAATATATATACATATATATTCCACTTTCTCTAATATGTCTTTTAAGTGTTTATTTCCTTTCTGGATGATCTGTTCATTGATGTAGTGGGGTGTTAAAGTCCCCTCCTATTATTGTGTTGCTATCAGTTTCTCCCTTTATGTCTGTTAATATTTACTTCATGCATTTAGGTGCTCCTATGTTGGGTGCATATATATTTACAATTGTTATACCTTCTTCTTGGAATGATCCCTTTATCATTATGTACTATCCTTCTTTCTCTCCTGTAATAGCTTTTGCTTTAAAGTCTTTTTGCCTGATATAACTATAGCTATCCCCTTTTCTTTTCCATTTGCATGGAATAATGTTTTCTATCCCCTAACTTACAGTACGTGTTTGTCTTTAAATCTGAAGTGAGTCTCTTTTAAACAGTATATATACATGTCTTGTTTTTGTATCCATTCAGCCACTCAATATCTTATGATTGGAGCACTTAGTTCTTTTACACTGAAAGCAAATACTGATAGGTATGTACTTATTGCCATGTTGTTCATTGTTTATGGTCATTTTTTGTACTTTTTGTTCTCTTCTTCCCTTACTCTCTTCTCTTATGATTTGATGACTATCTTTAGTGTTATGTTTGGATTCCTCTGTTTTGTCTTTTGTGTGTGTGTACCTATTATAGATTTTAAATTTGTGGTTACCATGAGGTTTATATCTATATCTATACTTAATTGTTTTAAGTTACTGATCTCTTAATTTCAAATACATTTTAACAATCCAACATTTGTACACTCCTCCCTTCACAATTTACTGTTTTTGACATCACATTTTATATCTAACTCTTCTGTATAATCCTTAACTATTTATTGCAGATATAGATTATTTTATTCCTTTTTTCTTTTAACCTTCCTACTTTCTATGTGGTTGGTTTTCTACCTTTACTGTATATTTATTTTTTACCAACGAGTTTTTTCATTTTGTAATTTTCATGTTTCTAGTTGTGGGCTACTGTTTTTCACTTAGAGAAGTCTCTTTAACATTTGTACGACTTGTGTGGTGATGCTGAACTCTTTTATCTTTTGCTTGTATGTATAGCTTTTCACCATTCCATCAATCTAAATGAGAGCCATGCCAGGTAGCTTATTCTTGGTTATAGGTTTTCCCCTTTCATCACTATAAATATATCATGCCACTCCCTTCTAGCCTGCTGAAAAGTCCACTGGTAGATTTATGGGAGTTCCCTTGTGTGTAATGTGTTGCTTTTTCCCTTATTGCTTCTATGGTGGCTCAGATGGTAAAGAATCTGCCTGCAGTGCAGGATACCCAGGTTCAATGCCTGGGTTGAGAAGATCCCCTGGAGAAGGGAATGGCAACCCACTCCTGTATTCTTGCCTGGAGAATTCCATGGAGAGAGGAGCCTGGCAGGCTACAGTCCATGGGGTCACAAAAAGTCGGACATGACTGAACATGACTTTCACTTCACTTCATTTTCATTTTTTCCATTTTAATTACAGTGTATCTTGGTGTGTCCCTCTTTGGTTTAATCCTGTATGGGTCACTCTGCACTTCTTGGACTTGAATGTCTGTTTACTTTCCCAAGTTAGGGAAATTTTCAGCTATTATTTCTTCAATTATGTTCTCAGCGCCTTTCTCTCTTCTACTTCTGGGTTCCCTATAATGTGAATATTAGTGCTCTTGATGTTGTCTCAGAGATCTCTTAAACTGTTCTTATTTCTTTTCATTCTTTTTCTGTTCAGCATCAATGATTTCTGCTACTCTGTATTCCAGCTTGCTGATCCATTCCTCTGTATCATTTAGTCTACAGTTGATTCCTTCTAGTGTATCTTTTATTTCAGTTATTATATTCTTCACCTATTTTTGGTTGTTCTTTATATTTTCCAACTCTTTGTTAAAAACTTCTAACTTCTCAACTCTGTGCATCCATTCTTCTCCCAAGTCCTTTTTTTTTTTTTTTTTTTTTTCTGTACCTGCCTGCTTTATATTTTCCCTCCCTACCTATGGAGTGTCTCTGCATATTTAAATTTTTTGTTCTTCTTTTAATGGATCGAATTGTTTGAATAATATACTGGATAACTGCATAGAGGTGGAAGTGATAAGAGTTGGAAGGCTGTAGGTTTAGGTTTCTCATCTTAAAAACACTCTTGGAAGACCTGTGATTTCCTCTGCCCTGGGACGCCTCTGATTTCAGCTCAGTGTCCTAGCAGTCTTTTTTTTTTTTTTTTTTTTTAATTTTTTTTTTTTAATTTTATTTTATTTTTAAACTTTACATAACTGCATTAGTTTTGCCAAATATCAAAATGAATCCGCCACAGGTATACATGTGTTCCCCATCCTGAACCCTCCTCCCTTCTCCCTCCCCATTCCATCCCTCTGGGTCGTCCCAGTGCACCAGCCCCAAGCATCCAGTATCGTGCTTCGAATCTGGACTGGCAACTCGTTTCATACATGATATTTTACGTGTTTCAATGCCATTCTCCCAAATCTTCCCACCCTCTCCCTCTCTCACAGAGTCCATAAGACTGTTCTATACATCAGTGTCTCTTTTGCTGTCTCGTACACAGGGTTATTGTTACCATCTTTCTAAATTCCATATATATGCGTTAGTATACTGTATTGGTGTTTTTCTTTCTGGCTTACTTCACTCTGTATAATAGGCTCCAGTTTCATCCACCTCATTAGAACTGATTCAAATGTATTCTTTTTAATGGCTGAATAATACTCCATTGTGTATATGTACCACAGCCTTCTTATCCATTCATCTGCTGATGGACATCTAGGTTGCTTCCATGTCCTGGCTATTATAAACAGTGCTGCGATGAACATTGGGGTACACGTGTCTCTTTCCCTTCTGGTTTCCTCAGTGTGTATGCCCAGCAGTGGGATTGCTGGATCATAAGGCAGGTCTATTTCCAGTTTTTTAAGGAATCTCCACACTGTTCTCCATAGTGGCTGTACTAGTTTGCGTCCTTTGATTATTTGTATGATCACTACCCCAAACTCTTTTTTAGTTAGATTGGCTGTCTCCACTTCACTTAGTTTTTCTTCTGGGATTTTGCCTTGTTCCTTCATTTGGAACATGTTTGTCTGTCACCTCATTTTCCTAAGTTGTTGTTTGTATATATATGGCAGGTTAGTTACATTTCCCAACCTTGAAAAAGTAGCCTTTTGTAAGAGACATCCTCTGTGTCCCAGAAACACATTCCTCTCTTATCACCAGAGCTAAATTCTCTAGGGGTCCCCCCTATGTGGGCTACATGGGTCTTTCTGTTGTGGTGGGCTGACTACTATGGGTCGTCTGGTAGTCATGGCTGACCTTCAGTCCAGCTGGTTGACAGGTTTTGCCTCATGTGGGTGCTGCAGGACCAAGTCACTCGGCGGCTGGCTGTGAAACAGCAGGGGGCCCTAGGACTAGTGCTGGCTTACTGGTGGTCAGAACCAGGGTCCAAGAGATCCTGGGGCTGTTGCCAACAGACTTGTGGTTGAAGCCAGGTCCTCTGACTAGTGGTGGCCCACTAGCAGAAAGAACTGAGTCCTGAGGTCTGGCTTCAGGGCCCCACAGCTGGTGTTGGACTCCAGTGGGTAGGGCCAATTTCTGACACAACTGGCCTGGGGTGTCTTGAAGCTTGTGTTGGCCTGCTAGAAAGCAGGACTATGGCCCAGTGGTCCCATGGCTGGTGCTGGACTACTGTTGGGTAGGCTGAGTCTGCAGGCTGTGAGGCTGTAGTTGTCTTGTGGGTGGTGTCTGTCCACTGATGGGTAAGGCTGGTCCTGAGGCTAGAGCAGTCTTGCTGGTGGGTGGGTCCAGGCATTCTAGAGCTGGTGCCTGCCAACTGGTGGGTAGAGGTCAGTCCCAGGTCTCTGGCTGCCAGACTCTTAGGGCTCCTGGTCTAGTACCTTCAGACACTGGCGTGTGGGGACACTTCCTGGGCCCTCTGGTGGGCAGGGCCATGTGTAGGGGGCTGTTTGTGGGTTCAGAGGATCTTAAGGTAGCATGTGTGCTGGTGGGTAGGGCTTGCCCTGAGGCATTCTGGTACTGATGCCTATGGACTGTTGAGTGGGAGTGGGAAGGGTCCTGAGATTAGTAAGATGTAGGGATGATTCCAAAATGGTGCTTGCTAGCTCCAGTATCCCCACGGTAGAGCAAGCTTCCCAAAATGGCTGCAACCATTGTCCCCAGAGTGAACTCCACTTGCCACCTGCCTCTCCAGGAGAATCTCCAAGATCATCAGTTAGGTCTAACCCAGGATCCTTTCAAATTACTGCTTCTACCCTGGGTCCAAGAGCATATGAAATTTTGTTGTGTCCTTTAAGAGTGGAGTCTCTATTTCCCACAGCCCTCTGAGACTCCTGAAAGTAAGCCCTGCTGACCTTCAAAGACAAACATCTAGGGGCTCGTCTTCCAGGGCAGGACCCCCAGACTGGGTAGCCTGATATGGGGCTCAGACCCCTCTCTTCTTGGGGAGAACTTCTACAGTTGTAATTCCTATTTGTTGGTTGCCCACCCAGGGGTATGAAAATTGACTATACCACAACTCCACCCCTCCTACCCATCGTGTTGTGATTCCCTCTTTATAGTTTTAGTTGTGTTAATAGAAGATCTTTTCTGATAAGCTCCAGAATTTCTCATGGATGGTTGTTCTGTAAATAGTTGTATTTTGGTGTGCCCAGTGAAAGGAGGTGAGCTCAGGGTCTTTCTACTCTGCCATTTTGGCTGATGTCTTTGTCTAGAGATATTTTTATTGTTACAGTGTCTTTGTATAGAGATATTTTTATTGTTACAACTCAGGGGGAAAGGATGTGCTGCATACTTCTAGTGAATAGAGGCCTAAGATTCTGCTAAACTTCCTGCAATACACAGTATAGCACAAAGAACTATTTGGCCCAAAATATCAGTAGCAATGATATTGAGAGACCCTGATCCAGTCTTTGTAGCCTTTTATATGCTTCTTTAAAACCGATCATTCTAAACAAGAAGAAATGAAAGTATGAGCTTCTTCTTAGAAGATTTTGGTTTCCTCTGCCTTGCTTCTGCCAGTGGACATCATCTTTGTAATTTCCTTCTGCTCTGCTCCAGCTTACCATTATCTCCTGGAAGGAAGCTTCAGCCCTCATCAGGTGTCCTGATTTTTGCACCTGCCCCCCAGGGAACACCTCTAGATCACCTGGATCTGATGACCAGCAGGATTTTTGCTCAGAGGTCCCAATGAATTGTAACAAATGAAGAAAGAGTTCTTATAGCTGCCACCACCAGGGCACAGCAAGAAGCACAGATTGAGGAGCCCAATCTTTCTGCAAAAGAGGTCTGTTATCTTATCTTCATCCTTGCAGCCTGAGGAATAGACTTTTAATTAAACATATATCTAAGAGCCAACTCTAATCCTTTCCACAGACCTTAGAAGCAGGTGCTTTTTCATGCTCTCTTTTTTGACATGATCCAAAATGCTAGTATCTCCTGGAGAGGAGCTGTTACACATGTTTTGTGCCCAAGTGTTTTGTGATTTCTGCCCAAGGGACAACTCTTGATTGCCTGGCTCTGGTGGCCAGTCTAGCTTTCATTTTGGGGTCCCATGGGACTGTAACAGAGAGAGAGTTTTTGGCCAACCACCACCCGAAGGGCACACACAGACAGTAGGCTGAAACACAACTCATCTTTCTGTGAAAGAGGCTTATTTACTTGTCCTGGAACTTTGGCATGGAGAGCAGGCCTCTGGCTTCACACACATCTAAGAATCTACTGAGATGCTCTTTGAGGATGGTGGATGCCACAATTCTGCTCTCCCTATGATTTACAACAGCTCATGGACATCTACTGGAAAGGGGCATGTATACTCATCTGGCACCCCAGTTTTTGCAAATGCCACACAGGTGACACTTATAGGTCACCCAACTCTGGTGACCAGTGGGACTTACATATTCAATCCCACAGAACTGTATTTATTGGCATACTCTAAAACCTATGGCCTGAGGGCCCAGCTACCAATTAACCTGAATCTAGGTACTTATTGAGCTATTCTCCTTTGGGACACTGAGGTTCAGTTCAGTTTAGTTCAGTGGCTTAGTTGTGTCCAACTCTTTGCAAACCCATGGACTGAAGCACACCAGGCTTCCCTGTCCATCACCAACTCCCAGAGCTTACTCAAACTCATGTCCATCGAGTTGGTGATGCCATCAAGCCATCTCATCCTCTGTTGTCCCCTTATCCTCCTGCTTTTGATCTTTCTCAGCATCAGGATATTTTCCAGTGAGTCAGTTTTTCGCATCAGGTGGCCAAAGTATTGGAGTTTCAGCTTCAGCATCAGTCCTTCCAATGAATATTCAAGACTGATTTCCTTTAGGATTGACTTGTTTGACATCCTTGCAGTCCAAGGGACTCTCCAGAGTCTTCTCCAACACTACAGTTCAAAAGCACTGATTCTTTGGTGCTCAGCTTTCTTGTTTTCTCACATCCATACATGACTACTGGAAAAACCATAGCTTTGACTAGATAAAACTTTGTCGGCTAAATAAATAAATAATTTTTTTTTTAAACAAACAAACTTTGTCGGCAAAGTAATGTCTCTGCTTTTTAATATGCTGTCTAGGTTGGTCATAACTTTCCTTCCAAGGAGTAAGCGTCTTTTAATTTCATGGCTGCAATCACCATCTGCAGTGATTTTGGAGCCCCCAAAAATAAAGTCAGCCACTGTTTCCACTGTTTCCCCATCTATTTGCAATGAAGTGATGGGACCAGATGCCATGATCTTAGTTTTCTGAATGTTGAGCTTTAAGCCAACTTTTTCACTCTTCTCTTTCACTTTCATTAAGAGGCTCTTTAGTTCTTCACTAGTTGGGACACCCCAAATATTGTGATCCATTAAAAATAAAATAGGCTGCTTGGAAAATCATAAAAGCTTGAGAAACAACCAAGACCTAGGGAAGGGTTGAACAATAAGATTCATCCTCTATGAGGCCACTTCCCCAAGACTGGGAGAAGTAACTGTTTTATATAATGCTAAAAAAAAAAAAAAACCACACAGAAAGCCAAGGAAAATGAAGAAACAGAGGAATATGTTCTAAATGAAATAACAATAACATAAACAAGTTCAGAAAAAGTCCTTAATGAAACAGAGATAAGTGATTTACCTAATGCAGAGTTCAAAATAACAGTCATAAAGATGCTCACCATGCTGAGGGGAAAAAATGGATGAACACAGTGAGAACCTCAACAGAGAGATGAAAATTATAAAAAAAAAGTACCAAATGGAAGTCATAGAGCTGAAGAAAACAATTAAAGTGAAAAATACACTAGAGTGTTTCAACAGCAGACTAGATGAAACAATAGAAAAGATTAGAGAACTCAAAGACAGAGAAATGGAACTCACCCAATCAGAGTGACAGAAAGAAAAAAAGACTGACAAAAAGTGAAGATAGCTCAAATAATGTATGGGGCAACATCAGGCAGACAAACACTCACATTATAGGGTTAACAGTAATAGAATAGAGACAGAAAGTGGCAGAAAACTTACTTGAAGAAATGATAGCTGAAAACTTCCCTAACCCAGGGAAAGAAACAGCCATCCAGACCACTTAGCCCAGAAAGAGCCAAATAAGAGGAACTCAAATAGACCACACCAATATACATTGGAATTAAAATGTCAAAAGTTAAGGACAAGGAGAGAATCATAAAAACAGCAAGAGAAAACAGTTATGTACAAGGTAACACCCATAAGACTATGAGCAGATATTTCAGCACAAAATTTGCAGGCCAGAAGGGAATTGCACAATATATTCAAAATGCTGAAAGAAAAAACCTTCCAACTCTGCCAGAAAAAGCTATCCTTCTGAATTGAAAAAGAGAGAGTTTTCTAGACAAGCAAAGGTTAAAGGAGTTCATCACCACTAGACTAGCATTACAAGAATATTAAAGGGAAATTAAGCTGAAATTAAAGGGCACTAACATGAAAACACAGGAAAGTATAAAGTTCACTGGTAAAGGTAAATATGCAATAAAATTCAGAATAATCTAATGTTGTAAAGGTTGTACATTGATCACTTATAAAACTAATATGAGGTTTCATGAAAAGATGCTCAATGTTGCTCATTATTAGAGAAATGCAAATCTAAACTAAAATGAGATATCATCTCACACCGGTCAGAATGGCCCTCATCAAAAAGTCTACAAACAATAAATGCTGGAAAGGGTGTGAAGAAAAGGGAACACTCTTGCACTGTTGGTGGGAATGTAAATTGATATAGCCACTATGGAAGATGGTATGGAGATTCTTTAAAAAACTAGGAATAAAACCACCATATGACCCAGCAATCCCACTCCTAGGCACATACCCTGAGGAAACCAAAATTGAAAGAGGCACATGTATCCCATTGTTCATTTCAGCACTACTTACAATAGCTAGAATACGGAAGCAACCTAGATGTCCATTGACAGATGAATGGTTAAAGAAATTGTGGTATATATATATACAATGGAATATTACTCGGCCATAAAAAGGAATGCATTTGAGTCAGTTCTAATGAGGTGGATGAACCTAGAACCTATTATACAGAGTGAAGTGAGTCAGAAAGAGAAAAATAAATACCGTATTCTGAAAGGTCCATCTAGTCAAGGCTATGGTTTTTCCAGTGGTCATGTATGGATGTGAGAGTTGGACTGTGAAGAAAGCTGAGCACTGAAGAATTGATGCTTTTTGAACTGTGGTTTTGGAGAAGACTCTTGAGAGTCCCTTGGACTGCAAGGAGATCCAACCAGTCCATTCTAAAGGAGATCAGTCCTGGGTGTTCTTTGGAAGGACTGATGCTAAAGCTGAAACTCCAATACTTTGGCCACCTCATGCAAACAGTTGACTCATTGGAAAAGACTCTGATGCTGGGAGGGATTGGGGGCAGGAGGAGAAGGGGACGACAGAGGATGAGATGGCTGGATGGCATCACCTACCTGATGGACATGAGTTTGAGTAAACTCTGGGAATTGGTGATGGACAGGGAGGCCTGTCATGCTGCGATTCATGAGGTCGCAAAGAGTCAGACATGACTGAATGACTGAACTGAACTGAACTGAACTAAATACATATATACAGAATCTAGAAATATGCTACTGAAGAATTTACTTACATGGCAACAATGGAGAAACAGACATAGAGAATAGACTTATGGACATGGGGAGAGGGGAGGAGAGGGTGAGATGTATGGGAAGAATAACATGGAAACTTACATTACCATATGTAAAATAGATAGCCAATGGAAATTTTCTGTATGGCTCAGAAAACGCAAACAGGGGCTCTGTAACAACCTAGAGGGGTGGGATGAGGAGGGAGATGGGAGGGAGGTTCAAAAGGGGAGGGGTATATGTATACCTATGGCTGATTCATGTTGAGGTTTGACAGAAAACAGCAAAATTATGTAAAGCAATTATCCTTCAATAAAAAGTAAATTAATTTTTTAAAAACTAGTATGAAGGTTAAAAGACAAAAGTAGTAAAGAATAACCATAACTACAAAGAGAAAGAGGTAAACTGTGGAAACAAAAACATTAAAAGTTGTCAAGGGAGAGTAAAAATGTGGACCTTTAGAAGGCACCCAAACTTAAATCATTATCAACATAAATTAGACTATTTTAAGTCCTTGTGTGTAAACCTCATGTTAACCATAATGCAAAAACCTATAGTAGATACACAAAAGATAAAGATAAAGGAATCTAAGCATACCACTATAGAAAATTATGAAATCACAAAGGAAGAAAGCAAGGGAAGAAGAATGGAACAAAGGAAATACATCCAGCAAACAATTAATAAAATAGAAATAAGCACGTACCTATCAGTAATTACTTTCAAAGTAAGTGGTCTAAATTCTCCAATCAAGAAACATAGAGTGGCTGAAGAGATAGAAAAACATGGCTTATCTGTATGCTTCCCACAAGAGACTCACCACAGATATAAGGATGAAAGGTGGTATTTTGTGCAAATTTAATGCAAAAGAAGGCAAGGGCAGCTATACTTATATCAGGCAAAATGGACTTTAAAACAGTGACTGTAATGAGACAAAAACTGGCCATCATATAATGATAAAGGGGATAATCCAAAAAAATCCTAACAAAAGGATATAGTATTTGTAAATATTTATGCACTCAACATAGAAGCACCTAAATTATAAAGTAAATATTAACCAACTGAAAGGGAGGGATGTACAGGGTATATTAAGAGCAGGGGATTTTAATATCCCATTATCGTTAATGGATAGATCATCTAGAAACAAATCTCAAAGGAAACTGGCTTTAAATGATATGTTATATCAGATACATACAGAACATTTCATCCAAAAGCAGCAGAATACAAATTCTTCTCAAGCACACATTGAACATTCGCAAGGATAGGTCATATGTAAGGCCACAAACAAGTCTTGATAAATTTGAAAATATTGAAATAATCTTTCCTTACCACAATAGTATGAAACTTCAAATTAATTACATGAAGAAAACTGGAAAATTCACAAAGATGTGGAGATTAAACAACATGCTACTGAAAAACCAATGGGCAATGAATAAATCAAAAGATAAAAACAACTTTGAGACAAATGAAAATTTTTTTAAAAAAGCATGCAAAAACATATGGCATACCACAAAAGCAGTTCTAAGCAGAAAGTGTGTTGTGTTTAGTCTCTAAGTTATGTCCAACTCTTTCACAGCCCTATGGACTGGAGCCCACCAGGCTCATCTGTCCATGGGATTTCCCCAGCAAGAATACTGGAGTGAGTTGCCATTTCCTTCTCCAGGGGATCTTCCCAACCCAAGGATCAAACCCACATTTCCTGCATTGGCAGGCAGATTCCTTACCACCAAGCCAACAGGGCAGCCCATAAGAAGAAAGTACATCATAATAAATGCCTACATTAAGAAAGAAGAAATTTTTGAAATAAACAACTTAACTTTGTACCTCAAGGAATTAGAAAAAATGAAAATATAGAGCCTAAAGTTGGTAGGAAGAAGGGAATAATAAATATCAGAGTTGAAATAAATACAACAGAGACTAAAAAGAAAGCAGAAAAAAAATCAGTGAAATTAAAACAAGCAGAATCAACAAATTATTAGCTAGACATACCAAGAAAATAAGAGACAGGATTCACATCAATAAAATCAGAACTGAAAGAGGAGAGATTGAACCAACACATAAGAAATAAAGGATCATAAAGACTACTGTGAAATATTTCTCAAGTGGAAACATAAGAGATGGACAAATTCCTAAAAACATAGACTGAATCATGAAGAAATAGAAATATCTGAACAAACTGATTGCAAGTAATGAGACTGAGTCAGTAATCAAAAAATCCCCCCAAAGACAAAAGTGCAGAAACAGATGGCACTTGGCTGTTGAATTCTACCAA
This sequence comes from Bubalus kerabau, assembly GCF_029407905.1. NCBI lineage: Eukaryota > Metazoa > Chordata > Mammalia > Artiodactyla > Bovidae > Bubalus > Bubalus kerabau. Next base: position 104,454,323 of record NC_073647.1, on the reverse strand, counting down.
ACATTCAAAAAAGAATCAATAGCAATCCTCAAATTCTTCCCAGAAAATAAAAGAGGAAGGAACATTTCCAAACCCATTTTACCAGGACAAAATTACCCAGACAACAAAACTGGACAAAGATGATACAAGAAAAGAAAATTATGGAACAGTACCCCAAATGAACACAGATGCAAACATCCTCAACAGAATATTAGCAAACTGAATTAAAAAATACATTAAAAGGATCATATCCCATTTTCAACTGAGATCTATTCCAAGGATGCAAGGATGATTCAACATCTGCTCATAAAACAATATGATACATTAATACAATGAAAGACAAAAATCATACAATCATCTCAACAGATGTAGAAAAAGCATTTGACAAAATTCAACATTCATTTATGATAAAAACCCTCAATAAAGGGAGTATAAAGGGAATGTACCTAGACATGATAAAGGCAATATATGACAAATTCTCAGCTATCATCACATTAAATTGGAAAGGCTATAAAGTTTTCCTCTCAGATCAGGAATGAGAATGGACAAGGATGCCGATTCTTGCCTCTTTTATTCAACATGGTGTTGGAAGTCTTAGCCACAGCAACTGAGCAAGAAAAAGTAACAAAAGGTAACAAAATCATGAAGAAGTAAAACTGTCACTTTTTGGAGATAACGATGTATTTTTTCCTTGCAATTTTATTGAGATACAATTGACATACATTCATGAAAAGATGGGCACAATAAAGGACAGAAATGGAAAGGACCAAACAGAAGCAGAAAAAAATTAAGAGGTGGGAAAAAAATACACAGACGAACTATACAAAAAAGGTCCTAATGACCCAGATAACCACAATAGTGTGGTTACTCACCTAGAGCCAGACATCCTAAAGTGTGAAGTCAAGTGAGTCTTAAGAAGCATTAGTATGAACAAAGCTAATGGAGGTGATGGAATTCCAGCTGAGCTATTTCAAATCCTAAATGATGATGCTGTTAAAGTGTTGCACTCAATATGTCAGCAAATTTGTAAAATTCAGCAATGGCCAGAGGACTAAAAAAGGTCAGTTTTCATTCCAATCCCAAAGAAAGGCAATGCCAAAGGATGTTAAAAGTACTATACAATTGTGGTCATTTTGCCTGCTAGCAAGGTTATTCTCAAAATCCTTCAAGCTAAGCCTCAACAGTACATGAACCAAGAAATTCCAGATGTACGGGCTGAATTTAGAAAAGGCAGAGGAACCAGAGATCGAATTGCCAACATCTGTTGGATCATAGAAGAAGCAAGAGAATTCCAGAAAATCATTTACTTCTGCTTCATTGACTATGTGAAAGCCTTTGACTATGTGGATCACAACAAACTGTGGAAAATTCTTCAAGAGATAGGAATACCAGACCATCTTACCTGCATCCTGAGAAGCTAGTATGCAGGTCAAGAAGCAACAGAACTGGACATGGAACAATGGACTGGTTCAAAATTGGGAAAGGAGTAGGTCAAGGCTACATATTGTCACCCTGCTTATTTCTATGCAGAGTACATCAAGCAAAATTCTGGGAAGGATTAATCACAAGCTGGAATTAAGATTGCTGTGAGAAATTTCAACAACCTCAGAAATGCAGATGATACCACCCTAATGGCAGAAAATGAAGAGGAACTAAAGAGCCTCTTGATGAAAGTAAAAGAGAAGAGTGAAAAAGTGGGCTTTAAACTCAACATTCAAAAAACTAAAATCATGGCATCCAGTCCCATCACTTCATGGAAAATAGATGGGGAAAAAATGGAAAGAGTAGCAGATTTTAATTTCTTGACTCCAAAATCACTGTGGACAATGACCACAGCCATGAAATTAAAAGGCACTTGCTCCTTGGAAGAAAAGCTATGACAGATCTAGATGGCATATTAAAAAGCAGAGACATCACTACACCCACAAAGATACATATAGTCAAAGCTATGGTTTTTCCAGTAGTCATGTACAGATGTGAGAGCTGGACCATAAAGAAGGCTGAGTGCCAAAGAATTGATACTTTCGAATTATGATGAGCAATGGCACCCCACTCCAGTACTCTTGCCTGGAAAATCCCATGGACGGAGGAGCCTGGTGGGCTGCAGTTCATGGGGTCACTAAGGGTTGGACATGACTGAGCGACTTCACTTTCACTTTTCACTTTCATGCGTTGGAGAAGGAAATAGCAACCCACTCCAGTGTTCTTGCCTGGAGAATCCCAGGGACCGGGGAGCCTGGTGGGCTGCCATCTATGGGATCGCACAGAGTCGGACACGACTGAAGCGACTTAGCAGCAGCAGCAGCAGAAGACTCTTGAGAGTCCCTTGAACAGCAAGGAGATCAAACCAGTCAACCCTAAAGGAAATCAACCCTGAGTGTTCATTGGAAAGACTGTTGGCTGAAGCTGAAGTTCGAATACTTTGGCCACCTACTGCATAGAGCTGACTAATTGGAAAAGACCCTGATGCTGGGAAAGATTGAGGGCAAGAGGAGAAGGGGGTGGCAGAGGATGAGGTGGTTGGATGCATCACTGACTCAATGAGTGAGCAAACTCAGGGATAGTGAAGGACAGCAAAGCCTGTCTTGCTTCAGTCCATGGAGCATGGAGTTGCAAAGTCATCTGAACAACAAATTGACATACAGCACTGTACAAGATTACGCTATCCAGCATAATGATTAGACTTAACTACATACATCATGAAATGATTGTTAAAATAAGTTTAGTAAGCCTACATCATCTCATAAAGATACAAAATTAAACAAATAAAAACATTATCTTCCTCATAGGGAGAGCACTTAGGATTGACCCCCTTAACAACTTTCATATATAACGTGTGCATGCATGCTTAGTGGCCTCATTGTGTCTGACTCTATGCAACCTCATGGGTCGTTTCTCTTTTCTTTCTTGTACCCTTATAATGCAAATGTTGGTGCATTTAATGTTATTCCAGAGATCTCTTAGGTTGTCTTCATTTCTTTTCATTCTTTTTTCTTTATTCTCTTCTGCAGCAGTGAGTTCCACTATTCTGTCTTCCAGGTCATTTATCCATTCTTCTATCTTAGTTATTCTGCTATTGATTCCTTCTAGTGTATTTTTCATTTCAGTTATTGTATTCTTCATCTCTGTTTGTTCTTTAGGTCTCTGTTAAACACTTCTTACATCCTCTCAATCTTTGCCTCCATTCTTTTCCCAAGATCTTTGATCATCTTCACTATCATTATGCTGAATTCTTTTTCTGGAAGGTTGCCTATCTACACTTCATTTAGTTGTTTTTATATGATTTTATCTTGTTCCTTCATCTAGGAGATAATCCTCTGCATTTTCATTTTGTTTAACTTTCTGTGATTGTGGTTTCATTCTGGAAGCTGCATGATTGTAGTTCTTTTTGCTTCTTCTCTCTCTGTCCTCTGGTGGATGAGGCTATCTAAGGCTTGTGCAAGATTCCTGATGGGAAGGACTGGTGGTGGGTAGAACTGAGTCCTGCTCTGGTGCTCAGTAAAACTTTAATCCACTTGTCTGCTGATGGGTGAGGCTGTGATCCCTCCCTGTTATTTCTTTGGCCTGAGATGAACCAGCCCTGAGTCTACAAGCTCTATGGTAAGGCTAATTATGACCTCCCGGAGGGCTCATGCCAATGGGTACTTCCTAAGACTGCTGCTTCCAGTGTCTTTGTCCCTGCAGTGAGCCACAGCTGCCCCACACCTCTGTAGGAGAGCTTCCAACACTAGCAGGTAGGTTTGGTTCAGTTTCCTGTAGGGTCACTGCTCCTTTCCCCTGGGTCCTGGTGCACACAAATTTTTTTGTGTGCCTTCCAACAGTGGAGTCTCTGTTTCCTCCAGTCCTGTGGAAGTCCAGCAACCAAGTCCCACTGGCCTTCAAAGTCAGATTCTCTGGGGATTCCTAGTCCCTTGGGTGCCAAAAGCTCAGCTTCTCTGTACACTGGTGCTGAATCAAATCTCATAGACAGGGTTTGGGGAGAAGTAGAGAAGGATAGCTTTATTACTTTGTCAGGCAAAGGGGGCCACAGCCAGCTGATGCCCTCAAAACTGTGTGTCCCAACTTGAGAAAGATAGTGAGAAGTTTTATAGTGATTGTTCAAGGGGGATATGATCAGCTCTGGACATTCTTCTGAAGGGTTGGTGATAAGATAAGTAGGAGTCAGCATCATCAAGCTTCAGGTCTAATTGGTCTGGGGTCTACATGCTCATGGGGAGCATATCACCATTAACTGTTAACTTCTCCCAGGTGGAGGGGAGTTCAGTATCTACAAAATAGCTCAAAGATATTGTTGTGTGTATCTGTTGATGGGAAAGCAGGACCTTGCCCCAAGGCTGCTCTTGACTGTCTCTCCCTGGTCTCACCCCCTCTCCCTTCTCTAATTAACAACTGATTGAATCTTCCCATTGGTACTCAGGAAAGGTTATGGAGGCTGAATGAATGCTGAAAGAAATGGGGGACACAGAAAGGCTTTGTGCCCTGGAGCCCCACAGGGCCCTGCATGCTATCACCTTTGCTGGATGCTCAGGCTGGGAAGCCTGGTTGGGCTCAAAACCTTCACGACAATGGGAGAACTTCTGTGGTATAACTGTTCTCCAGTCTGTGGGTCACCCACCTGTGGGTATGGGATTTGATTTTATTGTGACTGCAGTCCTCCTACCTTCTCCTTTGTTTTTGGATGTGGGATATCTTTTCTGTTGGGTTCCACTGTCTTCTTGTTGATGGTTGTTCAGCAGTTGTGATTTTGGTCCTCTCATAGGAGTAGATGAGCACACATCCTTCAACTCCACCATCGTGAACCAATTTTCATTGTGGGTTTTACTTACATTTCCATGATGATTAGTGATATTGAGCATCTTTTCATGTGCCTGTTGGCCATCTATATGTCTTCTTTGGAGAACTATTTATTCAGGTCCTCTGTCTATTTTTCAACCAAGTTTTTTGTTTTTATGATGTTAAGTTATATGAGTCCTTTGTACAATATATTTTGGGTATTAAACTCTTATTGGATATATTGGTTGCAAATATGTTTTACCATTCACTAGGTGGTCTTTTCATTTTGTTGATAGTAACCCTCACAGTGCAAAAGTTTTGTATGAATATTTTGATTAGGTTCCATTTGCTTTTGTTTCCCTTGCCTGAGCATCACTCCCAAAATATTTATATTACTAAGACCAGTAATATTTATATTACTAAAACTTACTGTGTTTACTTACCTGTGTTTACTTCTAGAATTTTTGCAATTTTAGGTCTTACATCTAAGGTTTTAATCCATTTTGAAATTTTTTTGTCATGGTATGAGAGAGTAATCCAGTTTATTCTTTTGCATGTAGCTGCAAAGGTTATCTAGCTCCATTTATTGAAGAGGCTGTCTTCTCCCTGTTGTATATTCTTACCTCCTTTGTCATAGATTAATTGCCAAAAAGTGTGCATTCATTTCTTGGCACTCTATTCTGTTCCATTGAGCTATGGCATTTTGTACCACTACCAATGTGCTTTGATTACTGTAGCTTTGTAGTACAGCTTGTAATCATGGAGGGTGATATCTCCAGCTCTGTTTTTTTCAAGATTATTATAGCTCTTTTGGGTCTTTTGTGTTTCCACACAAATTTTAGAATTATTTGTCCTAGTTCTGTAAAAAATGACATTGGTATTTTTATAAGGATTGCACTGAATCTGTAGATTGCCTTGATAATATGGTCATTTTAACATTAATTCTTCTAGTCCATGAAGATGGTATATCTTGTGTCATATTCAATTTCCTTCATCAGTGTTTTATAGTTTTTGTGTAAAGGTCTTTAATATCCTCGGTTAGATTTATTCCTAGGTATTTTATTCTTTTGATGTTATTGTAAATAGGATTGTTTTCTTAATTCCACTTTCTCATAGCTTGTTGTGAGTATATAGAAATGCAACAGATTTCTGTGTCTTAATTTCATATCCTACAACTTCCCCAAATTCATTGATGAGTTCTAGTAGTGTTTTCATGACATCTTTAGGGTATTCTATGTATAGTACCGTGTCATCTGCAAACAGTGACAATTTTACATCTTCCTTTCCAGTTTGGATTCCTTTTATTACTTTTTTTTTCTATTGTGGCTAGAACTTCCAATATCATGTTGAAAAAAGTGGCAAGAGTGGAATGCTTTGTCTTGTTCCTGATCTCAGAGAAAATACTTTCAGCTTTTCACATTGAGTATGCTGTTAGCTATCAGTTTGTCATTTTGTTAGCTATCAGTTGGCCTTTATTCAGTGAAAGTATGTTTCCTCTATTCCCACTTTCTGGAGAGTTTTATCATAAATAAATGTTGAATTTTGTCAAAAGCTTTTTAGGCATCTATTGAGATTATCATATGATTTTTATTCTTTAGTTTGTTAATATGGTGTATTACATTGATTGATTTGCAGATATTGAATCATCTTTACATCCCTGGGATAAATACTACTTGATGTATGATCCTTTTCGTAATGCATTGTTAAATTCAGTTTACTAATATTTTGTTAAGGATTTTTTTTTAATTTGTGACATCTTTATTGAGACATAATTCATGTGCCACACAATTCACCCATTTAAAGTGTACATTCAGTTTTTTTTTAGTATATCACAGTGTTGTGTAATCACCACTACAATATGTTAGAACATTTTCATCACCTCAAAAAGAAACCACACACCTATTGGCAGTCAATCCCCAGGACCCCTCTTTGCAGGCTCTGGCAACCACTAATCTACATTTTGTCTCAGAATTTGACTATTTTGGACATTTCATATAAACAAAATCACACAATAGTGGCTTTTTTGGACTGATGTTTCATTTAGCTTAATATTTTCAAGGTTCATCCATGTATAAGAATGAATGTACTAGAGACTGTCATGCAAAGTGAAGTAAGTTAGAAATAGAAAAGCAAATATCGTATATTAATGCATATATTTGGAATCTTGAAAAATGGTATACATGATCTTATTTGAAAAACAAATAGAGACACAGACATAGAGAACAAATGTGTACACACAAAGCTGGGAAAGGGAGGGGTGGGATGAATTGGGAGGTTGAGATTGATATATATGTATATACTATTGATACAATGTATAAAATTGATAACTAATGGGAACCTACTGTATAGCTCAGGGAACCATACTCAGTGTTCTGTGGTGACCTTAGTGGGAAAGAAATCCAAAAAAGAGGAGATATATGTATCCATATAGTGTATCAAAGACGGCAGAGTAGAAGAATGTGCGCTCATCTTCCCCTGCAAGAACTCCAAAATTGCAACTTGCTGCTGGGCAACCATCAACAGGAGAATGTTGGATCCCACCAAAAAAAAGATACTCCACATCCAAGGACAAAGGAGAAGCCCCAAAAGACAGGAGGAGGAGTGAAACTGTATTTAGAATCAAACCCCATATCTGCCAGAGAAGCTCAGGGGGCTCAAATGTTTGAGTGTTGACTGCGGAGGCACTAGTCAGCAGAAGCCTGCTGCGGGGACAGTGGCTCTGGCTGCAGCAGATCTGGGAGGCGCAGTGGGTGGCATAAGTCCTCTTGGAGGAGGTCGCCATTAGCCCCACCATAGAGCCACTGATCAGATGACCCACAAACTGGAGAACAGTTTTAGCAAATAATTTATCACACTGTTATGAAAGTTATAGGGCCCACAACAGATTTCCCAACCTGGGGATCTACAAAGGGACTGAGAACCCCCAGGGAATTTGACTTTGAAGGACAGTGGGATTTGATTACAGAACTTCCACAGGACTGGAGAAACGGACACTTGGAGGGAACAAACAAAACCTTGTGCACACCAGGACCCAGGAGAAAGGAGCAGTGATCCCTCTAGAGACTGAGCCAGACTTGCCTGTGTGTGTCCAGGAGTCTTCAGTGAAGGCGTGGGTCAATAGTGGGCTGCCATGGGGTCAGGAGCACTGAATACAACAGTCCTGGGAGCCTCAGCATAAGTCCTTTTGAAGGAGGTTGGCATTATCCCTACCATAGTTTGGCCTCAGGCAAAACTACAGGGAGGGAACACAGTTCCACCCATCAACGAAAAAGTGGATTAAAGATTTACTGAGCATGACATTGCCCATCAGAACAAGGCCCAGATTCCCCCATAGCCAGTCCCTCCCATCAGGAAGCTTCCACAAGCTTCTTATCCTTCTCCATCAGAGGCCAGACAAAATGGAAACTACAATCACAGAAAACTAACCAAATTGATCACATGGATCACAGCCTTTGTCTAACTCAGTTAAACTATGAGCCATGCCTGTGTAGGGCCACCCAAGATGGATGTGTCATGGTGGAGAGTTCTGACAAAATGTAGTCCATTGGAGAAGGGAATGGCAAACTACTTTATTATTCTTGCCTTGAAAACCCCATGAATAATATGAAACGGCAAAAAGATATGACACTGAAAGACGAACTCTCCAGGTCAGTAGGTGCTCAGTATGCTGCTGGGGAGAAGAATGAAGAAATAACTCTGGAAAGAATGAAAAGATGGAGCCAAAGCAAAAACAACACCCAGTTGAGGATGTGACTGGTGATGGAAGTAAGTCCGAAGCTGTAAAGAACAATATTACATAGGAATCTGGAATGTCAGGTCCATGAATCAAGGTAAATTGGAAGTGGTCAATCAGGAGATGGCAAGAGTGAACATTGACATTATAGGAATCAGTGAACTAAAATGGACCAGAATGTGTGAATTTAATTCAGATGACCATTATATATACTACTGTGGGCAAGCATCCCTTAGAAGAAATGGAGTAGCTCTCATAGTCAATAAAAGAGTCTGAAATGCTTTGGATGCAGTCTCAACAGCGACAGAATGATCTTTGTTTATTTCCAAGGCAAACCATTCAATATCACAGTAATCCAAGTCTATGCCCCAACCACTAATGATAAAGAAGCTGAAGTTAAATGGTTCTATGAAGACCTACAAAACTTTCTAGAACTAACACCAAAAAAGATATCCTTTTCATCATAGGGGACTGAAATGCAAAAGTAGGAATTCAAGAGATATCTGGAGTAACAGGCAAGTTTGGCCTTGGAGTACAAAATGAATCAGGGCAGAGGCTAATAGAGTTTTGCTGAGAGAATGCACTGGTCATAGAAAACACCCCTTTCCAACAACACAAGAGACGACTCTACACATGGACATCACCAGATGGTCAATACTGAAATCAAACTGATTATTTTATTTGCAGCTGAAGATGGAGAAGCTCTATACAGTCAGCAAAAACAAGACGAGGAGCTGACTGTGGCTCAGATCATGAACTCCTTATTGCAAAATCCAGACTTAAATTGAACAAAGTAGGGAAAAACCACTAGGTCATTCAATTATTAACTAAATCAAATCCCTTACGATTATACAGTGGAAGTGACAAATAGATTCAAGGGATTAGATCTGATACAGTGCCTGAAGAACTATGGATGGAGATTCGTAACACTGTATAGGAGGCTGTGATCAAAAACGCCTCCAAGACAAAGAAATACAAAAAGCAAAATGGTTGTCTGAGGAGGCCTTACAAATAGCTGAGAAAAGAAGAGAAGCAAAAGGCAAAGGAGAAAAGGAAAGATATCCATTTGAATGCAGAGTTCCAAAAAATAGCAAGGGGAGATAAAAAAGCCTTCCTCAGTGATCAAAGCAAAGAAATAGAGGAAAACAATAGAATGGGAAAGACTGGAGATCTCTGCAAGAAAATTAGAGATACCAAGGGAACATTTCATGCAAAGATGGGCACAATAAAGGACAGAAATGGTATGGACCTAATAGAAGCAGAAGATATTAAGAAGAGGGAGCAAGAATAAATAGAAGAACTATACAAAAAAACATCTTAATGACCCAGAAAACCACGATGGTATGATCATTTACCTAGAGCCAGACATCCTGGAGTGAAAATTCATGTCATCCTTAGGAAGCATCACTATGAAAAAGCTAGTGGAGGTGATGGAATTCCAGCTGAGCTATTTCAAATCCTAAATGATGATGCTGTTTAATTGTTGCATTCAATATGCCAGCAAATTTGAAAACACAGCAGTGGCCCCAGGACTGGAAAAGGTCAGTTATCATTGAAATCTCAAAGAAAGGCAAGGCCAAAGAATGTTCAAACTACTGCACAATTGCACTCACCTCACAAACTACTGCACAATTGCACTCATCTCACACACTAGCAAAGTAATGCACAAAATTCTCCAAGCTAGGCTTCAAAAGTACATGAACTGAGAACTTCCAGATATTCAAGCTGGAATTAGAAAAGGCAGAGGAACCAGAGATCAAATTGCCAACATCCGTTGCATCATAGTAAAAGCTAGAGAATTCCAGGAAAACATCTATTTCTGCTTTATTGACTACACTAATGCCTTTGACTGAATGGATCACAACAAACTGTGGAAAATTCTTCAAGAGATGGGAATACCAGACCACCTTACCTGCCTCCTGAGAAATCTGTATGCAGGTCAAGAAGCAACAGTTAGAATGGGACATAGAACAATGAACTGGTTCCAAATTGGGAAAGGAGTATATCAAGGCTATATATTGTCACCCTGCTTATTTAAGTTATATGCAGAGTTCATCATGTGAAATGGGAGTCTGATTGAAGCACAAGCTGGAATCAAAATTTCCAGGAGAAATACCAGTAACCTCAGATATGCAGATGACACCACCCTTATGGCAAAGAGGAATTAAAAAGCCTCTTGAAAGTGAAAGAGGAGAGTGAAAAAGCTGGCTTAAAGCTCAACATTAAAAAAAACTAAGATCATGGCATCCAGTCCCATCACTTCATGGCAAATAAATGGGTAAACAATGGAAACAGTGAGAGACTTTATATTCTTGGGCTCCAAAATCACTGCATGAAATTAAAAGACACTTGCTCCTTGGAAGAAAAGCAATGACAAACCTAGACAGCATATTAGAAAGCAGAGACATTACTTTGCCAACAGAAGTCCATCTAGTCAAAGCTATGGTTTTTCATTGTCATGTATGGATGTGAGAGTTGGACCATAAAGAAAGCTGAGTGCCGTAGAATTGATGCTTTTGAACTGTGGCATTGGAGAAGCCTCTTGAGAGTCCCTTTGACTGCAAGGAGATCCAACCAGTCCATCCTAAAGGAAATCACTCCTGAATATTCATTGGAAGGACTGATGCTGAAGCTGAAACTCCAATACTTTGTCCCCCCTGATGTGAAGAACTGACTCATTAGAAAAGACTCTGATGCTGGGAAAGATAGAAGGCAGGAGGAGAAGGGTACGAGAGAGGATGAGATGGTTGGATGGCATCACTGACTCAATGGACATGAGTTTGAGCAAGCTCCGGCAGTTGGTGATCCACAGGGAAGGCTGGCGTGCTGCAGTCCATGGGGACACTAAGGACTGAACACAACTGAGTGACTGAACTGAAAGTTGATCCACTTGGCTGTACAGTAGAAACTAATACAACATTGTAAAGCAACTCTACTCAAATAAAAAATAAAAGGCTAGTAAACAAAACAACAGCAACAAGAATGAATGAAATACTTCAATCCTTTTTATGGATGAATAGTATTGCATTCTAAGTGTTTCTATTGCTTCCTATCCTCATCTACACTCTTTATAACCTTTTGTTTCATTTTTAATGAAAGTATAATTGAGTTATAAAAGTATGTTAACTTCAGGTGTACAGTACTCAATTTTTTGCAGATTATATTCCATTATGGATTTTTACAAGATATTGTACATACTTCCCCATGCAGTATATATACTATATATACTGCATATTCCCTATATAGTAAATCTATGTTGTTTATTTATTTTATGTATAGTACTTTGTATCTATTAATCCCATACTCTTAATTTGTCCCTCCTCTACTTCCTCTCCCATTTGAAAAACCCAAGCTTTTTTCTTTCTCTGTGAGTCTATTTCTCAAATTTATTTGTATTATTTTTTAGATTCCACATAAGAATAATATCATATCAGTCAGTTCAGTCGCTCAGTCGTGTCCTACTCTTTGCAACCCCATGAATCACAGCACGCCAGGCCTCCCTGTCCATCACCAACTCCCGGAGTTTACCCAAACTCATGTCTATTGAGTCGATGATGCCATCTAACCATCTCATCCTCTGTCGTCCATAGTATTTGTCTTTCTCTGTCTGACTTATTTCACTAAGCATAATATTCTCTAGGTCCATTCACTTTGCTGCAAATGGAAAGATTTCATTCCTTTTATGACTAATATTCCATTGTGTATACATTTCATACTTTCTTAAACCAGTCATCTTTTGATGGGCACTTGGGTTACTTCCACATCTTGGCTGTTGTAAATAGTGCTGCTAAGAACATTGAAATGCATGTATCTTATCAAATTAGAGTTTTCATTTTTTCCAGATACATACCAAGGAGTATAAATGCTGGATCATATGGTTTAGTTTTTTATGAAAACTCCATACTGTTTTCCACAGTGATTATACAAATTTACATTCCCACAAACAATGTAGGAGGGTTCTCTTTTCTATAAATCCTCTCCAGCATCTATTATTTTTATACCTTTTGATGATAACCATTCTGAGTGCTGTGAAGAGATACTTCATTATAGTTTTTTCCCTATTTGCATTTCCCTAATAATTAGTGATATTGAGATCTTTTTGTTAGCCAACTGTATTTCTTCTTTAGAAAAATGTCTTTTTAAGTCTTCTGCACATTTTTTGATTGGGTTGTTTGTTTTTTCAATATTGAGTTGTATGGGTTGTTTGTATATATTGGATATTAACTGCTTCTTGGTCACATTGCAAATATTTTCTCTCATTCCATAGGTTATCTTTTCATTTTGTTGATGGTTTTCATTGGTGTGCAAAAGCTTTTAAGTTTGATTATGTCCTATTTTAAAATATTTTCCAATTATTTCTTTTGCTTTGGGAAACTGATCTAAGAAAATATTGCTATGATTTATGTCAAGGAATGTTTTGCCCCTGTTCTCTTCTAAAAGTGTTATGTCATAACATTTAGGTCTTTAACCATTTTGAGTTTATTTTTATATGTGGTTTAAGGGAATATTCTAATTTTTTTTTAATCTACATGTCCAGTTTTCCCAGGACCACTTACTGAAGAGACTCTCTTTTATCTATTGTATAGCCTTGCCTCCTTTGTCATGGGCCATATCTGTGTGGGTTTATTTCTGGGCTCTCTATTTTATTCCATTGATCCATGTGTCTGTTTTAGTGCCAATACTATAATGTTTTCATTACTGTTGCTTTGTATTACTACAAAGTCTGAAGGTCTGAAGTTAGGGAGTGTGATTCTTCCAGCTTTCTAATTCTTTGTCAAGATTTTTTTTTTTTGGCAATTCTGGGTCTTTTGTGGTTTCCTATAAATTTTAGGATTATCTGTTCTAGTTCTGTGAAAAATGCTATGGGTATTTTGATAGGGATTGCATTGAATCTGTAGATTGCTTTGGGTAGTATGGCCATTTTAGCAATATTAGTTCTTCCATTCCAAGAACAAGTGATTATCTTTCCATTTCTCTGAGTAATATTTAATCACTTTTATCAAAATTTTATAGTTTTCATATAATGAGTCTTTCACCTCCTTGGTTAACTCTATTCCTAGAGTTTTTTTTAATGCTACTTCAAATGAGATTTTTTTCACTTTCTTTTTCTTATATTTCATTGTTAGTGTATAGAAATACAAAAGATTTCTGTGTATTAAACTTGTATCCTAGTCCCTTTCTGAAATCATTTATTAGTTCTAGTAGTTTTACATATCGGAGAAGGCAATGGCACCCCCACTCCAGTACTCTTGCCTGGAAAATCCCATGGATGGAGGAGCCTGGTGGGCTGCAGTCCATGGGGTCGCTAAGAGTCGGACACGACTGAGCGACTTCACTTTCACTTTTCACTTTCATGCATTAGAGAAGGAAATGGCAACCCACTCCAGTGTTCTTGCCTGGAGAATCCCAGGGACGGGGGAGCCTGGTGGGCTGCCATCTGTGGGGTCGCACAGAGTCGGACACGACTGAAGCGACTTAGCAGCAGCAGCAGCAGCAGTTTTACATACAGACTTTAGTATTCTGTATATAGAGTAGCATGTCATCTTCAGATAATGACAGTTTTATTCCTTCCATTCCAATTTGGACAATTTTTGTTTCTTTTGCTTGCCTCATGGCTATATCCAAGACTTCTAATGATATGTTAAACAGAAGCAGTGAGAGTTGGCATCTTTGTCTTATGCCTCAATTTGGCAGGAAGGTTTTCAGCTTTTCTCCACTGAGTATTATGTTTGCCATGAATTTGTTGTAAACAAACACATCTTTATTATATCCACTTTGATGAGAATTTTTATTTTGAATTTTGTCAGATGCTTCTTATATATTTATTGAGATTATCAAGTGCTTTTTCCTTTCTTTTTGTTAATGTGCTGTATCACATTGATTGATTTGTGTATGTTGAACCACCCTTGTGACTCTAGAATGAATCCAGGTTTATCATCATGTATGATCCTTTTTATGTATTGTAACATTTGTTTGCTAATATTTTGTTGAGGATTTTTGCATCTATATTCATCAAAGATATTAGCCTTTGATTTTCTTTTTTGTAGTGTTTTGTCTAGTTTAGGTATCAGGGTAATGGTGGCCTCATAGAATGAATTTGGAAGTGTTCCCTCTTCTTCAATTTTTTGAATACTTTGAGAATATAGGTGTCAACTCATCTAAATGTTTGGTAAAATTCACCTGCAAAGCCATCTGGTCCTGGACTTTTCTTTCTTGAGAGTGGTGTTTGATTACTGATTTAGTTTCATTACTAGTAATTGGTCTAATAATAGTTTCTATTTCTTCTTGGTTCAGTCTTGGGAGATTGTACATTTCTAGGAATTTGTCCATTTCTTCTACATTGTCCTTTTTACTATTATATACTTTTTCATAGAAATCTCTTATGATCCTTTGTATTTCTGTGGTATCAGTTGTAAATTCTTTTTCATTTCTGATTTTATTTACTTGGATCCTCTCTCTTTTTCATGATTCTGACTAAAGGTTTATCAATTTTATATTTTAAATAACCAGCTCTTAGTGTCATTGATCTTTTCCATTTTTTAGTCTCTATTTCATTTATTTATTAGAGAAGAAATCTTTATCATTTACTTCATTCTATTAACTTTGGGTTATATTTGTTCTTCTTTTTCTAGTTCCTTTAGGTATAAAATTATAGATTGTTTATGAGATTTTCCCACCATTCTATCTTTCAGCTCACTTATCCTCTCTTCTGCCTCAGTTATTCTACTGTTGGTTCTCTCCAGAGGGTTTTTGATCTCATTTATTGCATTATTCATTATTGATTAACTCTTTTTTATTTCTTCTAGGTCCTTGTTAAACATTTCTTGCATCTTCTCAATCCTTGTCTCTAGTCTGTTTATCTGTAACTCCATTTTGTTTTCAAGATTTTGGATTATCTTTACTATCACTATTCTGAATTCATTTTCAGGTAGACTCCCTATCTCCTCCTCTTTTATTTGCTTTGGTGGATTTTTATCATGTTCCTTCACCTGCTGAATATTTCTCTGCTTTTGCATTTTGTTTAGATTGTTGTGTTTGGGGTGCCCTTTCTGAAGGCTGGAAGTTCGTGGTTCTTCTTAATTGTGGAGTCTGCTCCCTATGGATGGGGTTAGACTAATGGCTTCTCAAGGTTTTCTGGTTGGAGGAGCTTGTGTCTGTCTTCTGGTGGGTGGAGCTGGATCTCTTCTCTCTGGAGTGCAATGAAGTGTCCAATAGTGAGTTTTGGAGTTTCTATGGGTTTGGCATGGCTTTGGGCCGCCTGTTTTTTAATGTTCAGGGTTGTGTTCCTGTTTTGCTGGAGAATTAGTATGGTGTGTCTTGCACTGGAACTTTTTGGCTCTTGGGTGGAGCTTGGTTTCAGTGTAGGTGTAGACACTTTTGGGTGAGTTCTTGTCTATTAATGTTTCCTAGAGTTAGGAGCCTCTTGATGAAAGTGAAAGTGGAGAGTGAAAAAGTTGGCTTGAAGCTCAACATTCGGAAAACGAAGATCATGGCATCTGGTCCCATCACTTCATGGGAAACAGATGGGTAAACAGTGGAAACAGTGGCAGACTTTATTTTTCTGGGCTCCAAAATCACTGCAGATGGTGACTGCAGCCATGAAATTAAAAGACGCTTACTCCTTGGAAGGAAAGTTACGACCAACCTAGATAGCATATTCAAAAGCAGAGACGTTACTTTGCCAACAAGGGTCTGTGTAGTCAAGGCTATGGTTTTTCCTGTGGTCATGTATGGATGTGAGAGTTGGACTGTGAAGAAAGCTGAGAGCCAAAGAATTGATGCTTTTGAACTGTGGTGTTGGAGAAGGCTCTTGAGAGTCCCTTGGACTACAAGGAGATCCAACCAGTCCATTCTGAAGGAGATCAGCCCTGGGATTTCTTTGGAAGGATTGATGCTAAAGCTGAAACTCCAGTACTTTGGCCACCTCATGTGAAGAGTTGACTCATTGGAAAAGACTCTGATGCTGGGAGGGATTGGGGGCAAGAGGAAAAGGGGACGACAGAGGATGAGATGGCTGGATGGCATCACTGACTCGATGGACCTGAGTCTGAGTGAACTCTGGGAGTTGGAGAAGACTCTTGGGAGTCCCATGGACTGCAAGGAGATCCAACCAGTCCATTCTGAAGGAGATCAGCCCTGGGATTTCATTGGAAGGAATGATGCTAAAGCTGAAACTCCAGTACTTTGGCCACCTCATGCGAAGAGTTGAGTCATTGGAAAAGACTCTGATGCTGGGAGGGATTAGGGGCAAGAGGAAAAGGGGACGTCAGAGGATGAGATGGCTGGATGGCATCACTGACTCGATGGACGTGAGTCTGAGTGAACTCCGGGAGTTGGTGATGGACAGGGAGGCCTGGCGTGCTGCGATTCATGGGGTCGCAAAGAGTCGGACATGACTGAGTGACTGATCTGATCTGAGAGTTAGGAGTTCTCTGATGTTTCACAGTTTTGGAGTTAAGCCTCCTGCTTCTGGGTTTTGATCCTTGTCTTACAGTAGCCTCAAGACTTTTCCATCCATACAGCATAGAAGATAAAACCCCTAGGTTATTGGTGAAATGATTCTCCACAGCCAGGAGCACCCAGAGAGATTCACAGAGTTATATACAGAAGAGAAGAGGGAGGAGGGAGATAGAGGTTACCAGGAGGAGAAAAGGGAGAGTCAAAAGGAGAGAGAGCAATCTAGCCAGTAATCAAATCCCTAAGTACTCTCCATAGCCTGGAACACCCAGAGAGATTCACAGAGTTATATAGAGAAGAGAAGAGGGAGGAAGGAGATAGAGGTGACCAGGAGGAGAAAAGGGAGAGTCAAAAGGGGAGAGAACAATCAACCCAGTAATCAAATTCTTAAGTGAAAATGGATAGCAAATATTAGATTCTTAGCAGTACAAAATTGATAACAAATATCAAAAAGCAAAGATTAAAAGCCTAGAATAGAGGTTAGACTCTCAAAAATACAATATAAAAAATACAAAACATAATCACAAATTTTTTTTAATATATATGGAACTTGTTTTAAAAAATAGGGTTTTTTTTTGAAAAGTAATAGTAGGCTATAAAAATGAAAGTTAAAGGAGTAATAAAAAACTAATTTTAAAACAATAATTAAAAAGTGGTAATAGTAAAAATATATCTAGAAATTTCTCTTGGCTGTTGTGGGCAGTGTGGGGTCAGTTGTGTCAGATGGTCCCTCGTTCCAGCTTGTACTTGTTCTCAATGTCTATGAGTGAAAGTGAAGTCACTCAGTCGTGTCCGACTCTCTGTGACCCCATGGACTCATCTGTCCATGTGATTTTCCAGGCAAGAGTACTGGAGTAGGTTGCCATTTCCTTCTCCAGGGGATCTTTCCCACCCAGGGATCGAACCCAGGTCTCCCGCATTGCGGGCAGATGCTTTACCATCTAAGCCACCAGGGAAACCCATTAAGGTCTACCGGTGCCCTTCAAATGCACAGTCTCCAGTACTAAATGCAGGGTTTTAATCTGTTGCACCTGTCACTTCCAGAGTGGTTCCCCCTTCTTTGTTTATTTTGGCTTCCTTCCTTTGCAAGTCTCTTCAGTATCTAATTTCCACCCTGACACAAGGGGGCAAAGGGGGCCACTAATTTAGGCTCACTTGTTCAGTTGTGTTGTGGGGAGGGAAGGACACTGCAAACAAATACCACTGGCATGTGGGGGGCAGTGCTTGCAGTGGATGGACCACATTAGTTTTGCCACAGCCCAAGGCACCATGTATTTCCCAGGTCTACACTGCTCAGGCTCCAGGGTTCTCTGCAGGGTCACTGTCTCAAGTGGGCCCTGCATTTCATGCAATTCCCAGGTATAAGCCACTCAGGTTCTCCGCAGGGGCACAGACCCAGATGGGCTGTGTGTTTTGTGCCCTTCCCAGGTCCGAGCAGTTCAGGCAACTGGGTGCTTGACGAGAGCACTATCCCAGGTGGGCTGTGCTCTTATTCACCTCCCTGGTCCTGGTCACTCGGTTTCCCAGGTGCGCCACTAGAGCACAGTCCCAGCTGTTTCGTGTGTCTCCTCTGGGGAGCTGATCTCAGGTTGTGACACTCCTGACAGATGTCAACCTTCCAGGATCCCAGGAAGATGTGGTTAGCAACTGAGAACCTGCTCACAGTTTGGTGGAAGATGCAGTCTCTGGGGCCAAGGTTGCAGCAGCCCCTTGCCTTCTGGCTCTGGCTGTCGCAGGCCTGCCTCTCTGCCTCTGGGGAGGGAGGGCCCTATGTGGCAGCCAGCTTGCTCTCCTTTGGTATTCACTCAATCCTTTGTTCTGTGATCATGCCAGGGGTCACCATGAGGCTTTAGAGCCTTTTGCAGGAAAAAGTTTTTGTTTTTTTTTTTTGTCTCTGGTGTTCTGAGGATTTGGGTTGTTATCTCACATTAGCTCCTTCACATTGTCCTCAAGGCATTCAGGCCCAGTCCTTACCCTAAAGACCAATGATGCAGCCCAGGTCCCCCTGCCCAACCCCCACTTGCTACTGGAGGACATGAGTGTCTGGGCCACTTCTCCACTGGCAGTTGTGGTTAGGTGCATATTCTGTGGATTTTTTTTCCCTCCCAGTTATGTTGCCCTCTGAGATTCCAAAACTCCCCACAGACATGCCTGTGAGAGGGTTTCCTGCTGTGTGGAAACTTCTCCTTCATGACTCCCTCCCCAGGAAGGGTCTCCATCCCTAAATCTTTTGTCTCTTTTTGTCTTTTATATTTTGTCCTGTCTCCTACTGAAGAGATTGGGCTGCCTTTCTGGGTGCCTGGTGTCCTCCACCAGTGTTCAGAAGTTGTTCTATGGAAGTTGCTCAACATTCAAATGATCTTTTGATGAATTTGTGGGGGAGAAAGTGGTTTCCTGTCCTATTCCTCTTCCATCTTGGGATTGCCCTCCTCCAGTTTTGTTTTTCGTCCTATTCCTCTTCCATCTTGGGATTGCCCTCCTCCAGTTTTGTTTTTTCTCCTTGTAGTTTATTTATAGTCTCATAACATTGTGGTCTGGAGAGGGCAATGGCACCCCACTCCAGTACTCTTGCCTGGAAAATCCCACGGACGGAGGAGCCTGGTGGGCTGCAGTCCATGGTGTCGCTAAGAGTCGGACACGACTGAGCAACTTCACCTAACGTTGTGGTCAGAAGAGTTGTTTGATATAATTTCAATTTTCTTAAAATTTACTGAGACATTTTCTTCAGCCTAACGTGATCTATTCTGGATAATTTTCCATGTATAGTCAAAAATAATTTATTTTCTGCTGCTTTTGAATGGAATATATATAAAGAACAGTTTGTCTTATGTATTAAGGACAATATTTCCTTATTGGTTTTCTATCTCAATAATCTGTTTATTGATATGTGGGTTGTTAAAAACCTATTATTGTGTTACTATAAATTTCTCCCTTTATGTCTGCCAGTATTTGCTTCTGCCTGCATGCAGGAGACCTGAGTTCGATCCCTGGGTCTGGAATCCCCAGAGAAGGAAATGCAACCCACCCCGGTACTCTTGCCTGGAAAATCCCATGGACAGAGAAGCCTGGTAGGCTACAGTCCATGGGGTGGCAAAAGAGTCAGACATGACTGAGCAACTTCACTTTCACTTTCTTTAGTGTTATGTTTAGATTCCTTTCTCTTTTTTGTATGTATGGTTGTTGTTCAGTCACTCAGTCATGTCCAACTCTTTGTGACCCCATGGACTGAAGCATGCCAGGTTCCCCTGTCCTTCACCATTTCCGTGAGCTTCTTCAAACTCAGGTCCATTGAGTTGGTGATGCCATCCAACCATCTCATCCTCTGCCATTCCCTTCTCCTCCTGTTCTATCTTTCCCAGCATCAGGATCTTTGTATGTATATCTAATAATTATATATATATATATATATATATATATATATATATTGTTGTTGTGGTTGTTTAGTGTCTAAGTTGTGTCCAACTCTTTGCAACCCCATGCACTACAGAACACCAGGCTACTCTTGTCTTCCACTATCTCTAAGAGTTTGCTAAAATTCATGTCCATTAAATAAGTGATGCTATCTAACCATTTCATCCCATCCTCTGCTGCCCCCTTCTCCTTTTGCCTTAATCTTTCCCAGCATCAGGGTCTTTTCCAATGAGTCAGCTCTTTGCATCAGGTGGCCAAAGTATTGGAGCTTCAACTTAAGCGTCAATCCTTCCAATGAATATTCAGGGTTGATTTCCTTTAGGATTGAGTTGGTTTGATCTCTCAAGAGTCTTCTGTGGCACCCCAATTCAAAAGCATCAATTCTTCAGTGCTCAACCTTCTTTATGGTCCAACTCTCACATCCATACATGACTACTGCAACAACCATAGATTTCACTATATGGTCCTTTGTCAGCAAAGTGATGTCTATTTCTCAATATGTTGTCTGGGTTTGTCATAGCTTTCCTTCCAAGGAGCAAGCATCTTTTAGTTTCATGATGGCAGTCACTGTCTGCAGTGATTTTTGGAGCCCAAGAAAATAAAATCTGTCACTGCTTCCACTTTTCCCCCTTCTATTAATATTTGCCATTGAGTGATGGGATCAGATGCCATGATCTTAGTTTTTCTAGTGTTGAGTTTCAAGCCAGCTATTTCACTCTCCTCTTTACCTTCATCAAGAAATTATTTGGTTCCTCCTCACTTTCTACCATTAGAGTGGTACCATCTGCATATCTGAGGTTGTTGATATTTCTCTTGGCAATCTTGATTCCAGCTTGTGATTCATCCAGCTTGGCATTTCACATGACGTACTCTGCATATAAGTTAAATAAGCAGGGTGATAATATACAGCCTTGTTGTACTCCTTTCCCAATTTTGAACCAGTCAGTTGTTCAATGTCTGGTTCTAACTGTTGCTTCTTGACTATCATATTGGTTTCTCAGGAGACAGGTAAGGTGGTATGGTACTCTGATCTCTTTAAGAGTTTTCCACAGTTTGTTGTGATCCAAATAGTAAAAGGCTTTAGAGTAGTCGTTGAAGCAGAAGTAGATGTTTTCCTGGAATTCCCTTGCTTTCTCCATGATACAATGAATGTTGGCAACTTGGGCTCTAGTTCCTCTGCCTTTTCTCAACCTAGCTTGTACATCTGCAAGTTAGTTCACATACTGCTGAGACCTGTGCTGTGTGCTGTGCTTAGTCACCCAGTTGTGTCTCTTTGCAACCCCATGGACTGTAGCCCACCAGCCTCCTCTGTCCACAGGGATTCTCCAGGCAAGAATACTGGGGTGAGTTGCCATGCCCTCCTCCAGGGGATCTTCCCAGTTCAGGTATCAAACCCATGTCTTCCACATTGCAAGCAGATTCTCTACCATCTGAGCCACCAGAAAAACCCAAGAATACTTGGATATTCTTGTGGATATCTATCTGAGGGATAGTCAGATAGAGAAAAACAAATACAGTATTATTTCATATATATGTGGAACCTGAAAAGAAAACACATGAACAAACATAACAAAACAGTGATATCTTGTGGATAGCCTATCCCTCCTCCAGGGGATCTTCCCAGGAGTCATACCTATAACCCAGGAATCATATCGGGGTCTCCTGCATTGCAGGCGGATTCTTTACCAGCTGAGCTACCAGGGAAAACCCACTGAGGCCTAGCTTGAAGGCTGTTTTATAGCCCTAAGTTTGTGCCTCTTAATCCCACTCACTTATTTCACTCATCCCCCAACCTCTTCCACTCTGGCAACCACCAGTTTGTATATATGAGCCCATTTCTGTTTTGTTATGTTTGTTCATGTGTTTTCTTTTCAGGTTCCACATATATATGAAATAATACTGTATTTGTTTTTCTCTATCTGACTTATTTCACTTAGCATAATATCCTCCAGGTCCATCCATGTTGCCACAAATGACAAAATGTTGTTCTTTTTTATGGCTGTGTGATATACCATTCAGTTCAGTTCAGTTCAGTCGCTCAGTCATGTCCGACTCTTTAGGACCCCATGAATCACAGCACGCCAGGCCTCCCTGTCCATCACAAACTCCCGGAGTTCACTCAGACTCACGTCCATCGAGTCGGTGATGCCATCCAGCCATCTAATCCTCTGTCGTCCCCTTCTCCTCCTGCCCCCAATCCCTCCCAGCATCAGAGTCTTTTCCAATGAGTCAACACTTCGCATGAGGTGGCCAAAGTACTGGAGTTTCAGCTTTAGCGTCATTCCTTCCAAAGAAATCCCAGGGCTGATCTCCTTCAGAATGGACTGGTTGGATCTCCTTGCAGTCCAAGGGACTCTCAAGAGTCTTCTCCAACACCACAGCTCAAAAGCATCAATTCTTTGGCACTCAGCCTTCTTCACAGTCCAACTCTCACATCCATACATGACCACTGGAAAAACCATAGCCTTGACTAGACTATATAAATATATATGTACATATGTATGTATACATTATATATATTATATATGTGTATGTATATACATATGATGTATGTGTGCATATGTATATGTATGTATTATATATGTATACATTATATCTGTGTGTGTGTGTATATATATATATCTCACATGTTCTTTATCCATTCACCTATGAATGGACACTTACAGTGGTTCCATATCTTTGTTATTATAAGTAGTATTCAGTGAACATAGGGGTATGTATATCTCTTTGAGTTAGTGTTTTCATTTCTTTGGATAAATACCTAGAAGTGGAATTGGTGGATTGCATGGTAGTTCTATTTTTAGTTCTTTTGAGGAATCCCCATAATGTTTTACATAGGGGCTGCATCAATTTAAATTCCCACCAACATTGCACAGGTGAACCTTTTCTCCACATCCCCACCATCAGTTGTTGTTTCTTGTCTTTTTGACAAGTCATCAGAAACTTGTGAGATGATATCTTATTGTCATTTTGATTTGCATTTCCCTGATGATTAAGGATGTTGAGCATCTTTCCATGTGTCTGTTGGCTATCTGTATGTCTGCACTGGCAAATGTCTGTTCAGGTCCTCTGCCCATTTATTAACCAGGTTTGGGGTTTTTTTTGTTGTTGTTTTTCTTTTTTTTTTGTATTGAGTTGTATGTGTTCCTGATATATTTTCCATATCAACCTTTTTCTGGGTATATCACTTGCAATTATCTTCGCCCAGTCAGGGGGCTGTCTTTTCATTTGGTTGGTGTTTTCCTTCACTGTGCAAAAGTCTTTGTTTCATATAGTTCCATTTGTTTGTTTTTGCTTTTGTTTCCTTCCCTGAGGATACATATACAAAAAAATATTTCAAAGAGCTCACTGCTTATGTTTTCTTCTAGTTTTATGGTTTCAAGACTTACATTTAAGCCTCTAATCCATTTTATTTTATTTTCATATATTTGTAAGAAAGTGGTCCAGTTTCATTCTTTTCAATACAGCTGTCCAGTTTTATTGAAGAGGCTGTCTTTTTTCCATTTATATTCTTATTATCTCTTTTGTCATAGGTTAGCTGATCATATGAGTGTGGATTTATTTCTGGACTCTCTGTTCTGCTCCCTTGATCTGTGTGTCTTGTTTCTGTGCCAGTTCCATACTGCTATGAATTCTATAGCTTTGTAGTATAGAACTGTGACAGCTCTAGTTTTGTTCTGTCAAGATTGCTTTGGCTATTAGGAGTCTTTTGTGTTTTCATTTAAGAACTGTGTTTTTACTTGTTCTGTGAAATATGCCATTGATATTTTGATAGGGATTGAATTTACTCTGTTGATTACTTTGGGGAGTATGGACATTTTAACAATATTGAATCATCCAGTTCATGACTGTGGTATATTTTTCCATATTTTGGTGTGTCATCCTCAGTTTCTTTAATCATTGTCTTACTGTTTTGAGGTTACAGGTCTTTTTACTTCCTTGGTTAAATTTATTCCTAGGTATTTTATTATTTTTGATGCAATTATAAATTGGATTATTTTCTTCATTTCTCTTTCTGATAGTTCATCATTAGTATATAGAAATGCAACAGGTTCCTGTATATTAATTTTGTGTCTGCAAATTTCTTAATTCATTAGCTTTACTACATTTTTGGTGCAGTCTTTGGTGTCTTCTCTATATAGTGTTCTGTCATATGAAAATAGTGATTTTTTTACTTTTCTTATTTTGATGATTTTATTTCTTTTTTGTACCTCATTGCTATAGCTAGGTTGAGGATTTTTGCATCTATATTTATCAAAGATATTGGCCTGTAATTTTCTTTCTTGTAGTGTTTTTGTCTGGTTTTGGTATCAGGATAATGGTGGCCTTATAGAATGAGTTTGGAAGTGTTCCTTTGTTTTTTTTTTCAAACTGATAGATATTAACTCTTCTTAAAATATTTGGTAGAATTCATCATGAAGCCATCTGGACCTTGATTTTTCTATGGGGGAGTCTTTTGATTACTGATTCAATTTCATTACTAGTAATGAGTCTATTCAGATTTTCTGTTTCTTCATGATTCTGTATTGGATGATTATATGATCTAGAAGTTTTTTCCATTTCTTCTAGGTTGTTTAATTTGTTGGCATATAATTGTTCATAATATTCTCTTATAATCCTTTGTATTTCTGGTGTGTAAAGTTGTAATTTTTCCTTTTTAATTTCTAATTCTCTTTTATGGGGTGCTCCTTTTTTTTTCTTGATCAGCCTAACTAAATATAAGTTTCTTGATTTTGCTTGTCTTTTTAATGCCATGACCTTAGTTTTTTCAGCGTTGAGTTTCAAGCCAGCTTTTTCACTCTCCCTTTTAACCCTCATCAAGAGACTCTTTAATTCCTCTCTTAAACCAACTCTTACTTTCATTGATCTTTTGTATTTTTTAGGCTCTATTTCATTTATTTCCTCTATGATCTATTATTTTCTTCCTTCTCCTAAGTTTGGGCTTTGCTTATTCTTCTTTTTGTAGTTCCTTTAAATGGATATTTAGATTCTTTGAGATTTTTGTTTCTTCGAGTACACCTGTATCATTATAAAGTTCCCTCCTAGGGCTGCTTTTTCTGTGTCCCATAGATTTGGGGACATGCAAAAAAATGCTCAAACTACACTACACTGTGCTCATTTCACATGCCAACAAGGTTATGCTCAAAATCGTTCAAACTAGGCTTCAGCAATACGTGAACTAAGAACTTGTAAATGTACAAGCTGGGTTTTGAAGAGGCAGAGGAATCAGAGATCAAATTGCCAACATTCATTGGATCATGGAGAAAACAAAGGAGTTCCAGGAAAACATCTACTTCTGATTCATTGACTACTCTAAAGCCTTTGACTGTGTGGCTCACAACAAACTATGGAAAATTCTTAAACAGACAGGAATACCAGACCACCTTACCTGCCTCCTGAGAAATCTGTATGCAGATCAAAGAAAAAAAAAAACAGAACCAGACTTGGAACAACTGACTGGTTCAAAATTGGGAAAGGAGTATGACAAGGCTGTATATTGTCACCCTGCTTATTTAACTTATATGCAGAGTACATCATGAGAAACGCTGGGCTGGAAGAAGCACAAGCTGGAATCAAGATTGCCGGGAGAAATATCAACAACCTCAGATATATAGATGGTACCACTCTAATGGTAGAAAGTGAAGAGGAGTTAAAGAGTCTCTTGATGAGAGTTAAAAGGGAGAGTGAAAAAGCTGGCCTGAAACTCAACGCTGATATAACTAAGATCATGGCATCTGGTCCTATCACTCAACAGCAACTATTAATAGAAGGGGGAAAAGTGGAAGCAGTGACAGATTTTATTTTCTTGGGCTCCAAAATCAGTGCAGACGGTGACTGCAGTCATAAAATTAAAACAAGGCTTGCTCCTTGGAAGGAAAGTTATGACAAACCTGGACAGTGTATTAACAAGCAGAGACATCACTTTGCTGACAAAGGACCATATAGTCAAATCTATGGTTGTTGCAGTAGTCATGTATGGATGTGAGAGTTAAACCATAAAGAAGGCTGAGTGCCAAAGAATTGATGCTTTCAAACTATGGTGCTGGAGAAGACTCTTAAGAGTGACTTGGACTGCAAGGATATCAAACCAGTCAGTGTGTTAGCCACTCAGTTGTGTCCGACTCTTTGCAGTCCCATGGACTATAGCCTGCCATGCTCCTCTGTCCATGGGATTTCCCAGGCAAGAATACTGAAGTGGGTTGCTGTTTCCTTCCTAAAGGAAATCAACCCTGAATATTTATTAGAAAGACTGATGCTGAAGCTGAAGCTTCAATATTTCGGCCACCTGATGCAAAAAGCCAACTCACTGGGAAAGACCCTGGTGCTGGAAAAGATTGAAGGCAAGAGGAGAAGAGTGTAACAGAGGATGAGATGGTTAGATAACATCACCAACTCAATGAACATGAATTTGAGCAAACTCCAAGAGACAGTGGAGGACAGGGGAGCCTGACATGATACAGACCTTGGGGTTGCAAAGATTTGGATACATCTTAACACTGAATACAACAACATAGATTTTAGAGGTGTGTTTCCATTTTCATTTGTCTCAAGGTATATTCTGATTTTTTTATTGACCTATTGGTTATTTAGCAGCATGTTGTTTAGTGTCCCTATGTTTGTGTTTCTTCCAGTTTTTTTCATGTAGTTGATTTCTAGTTTCATAGTGTTGTTTTCAGAAAAGACGTTTACCATGATTTGAATCTTATTACATTTAATGTGACTTTGTTTTATGGCTTACCATGTGATGTATCTGGAAAATGTTCTATGCACACTTGTGTTAAGGTAATCTAATTTGTAATCTAATTTGTTAAGGCCAGTGTTTTCCTTATTGACTACCTGTTGGCTGATGTATCCATTGATGTAACTGGGATATTAAAGTCCTCTAAAATTCTTGCATTTCTGTCTCTTTCTTCAGTTATTTCTGTTAATATTTGCTTTATATATTTAGGTGCTCCTCTGTTGAGTGCATAAATGTTTACAAATGTTATATATTCTTGTTGGATTGACCCCTTTATCATAATTTAATGCCCTTCCTTGTTTTGTTACAGTCTTTGTATTAAAGTCTGTTTTGTCAGATATAAGTATTGCTACTATGGCTTTCTTTTAATATCCATTTGCACTTTCAGTCTGTGTGTGGCTTTAGATCCGAAGTGAGTTTCTTGTCAGCAACATATATGTGCCCTGTTTTGGTATCCATTCAGCCCTCTATTTCTTTTGATTGGAGAATCCGTCCATATAAATTTAAAGTGATTATTGATAGGTATTTACTTACTGCTATTTTGTTCATTGTTTTCTGGTTGTTTTTGTGGTTCTCTGTTCTTGTCTTCTCCTCTTGGTTTCTTGTGTTTTGATGGATTCCTTTAGTAATATGTTAGGGTTCTTTAAGAAAGTAGATCTAGTAACCATCAGTGACATACTGAACAGCACAGGGAACTCTGATCAATATTCTATAATAATCTAAATGAGAAAAGAACATGACAAAAGAATATATACATGTACATGTGTAACTGAATCACTTCACTGTATACCTAAAACTAACACAACATCGTTAATCAGTTATACTCCAGTATAAAATAAAAATTTTAAAGGAAAGTAAATCTTAAGTTTTCATCACAAGGAAAAAAATGTAACTATGTATAATTATTGATTTAACTAGACTTACTCTGGTGACAATTTCACAATGTATACAGATATCAGGTCGTTAGGTTGTATACCTGAAATTAATGTAATGTTTATTTCAATTATATTGTCATTTAAAAAATAAGACAACTCTGCTTGTCCTCTGGATCTTTTTTAATTAATTTTGCCTAATTAGGCCAGGTTCATGTCATCTAGTAACTGTGTAATTTTTCAGGAAGTGATGCTTGAAGATATCAGAAATCTGCGAAGTATGACATTAGTAGGGAATGTAGCCGAGTCTTAGGTTTTTTACTTCAAGGTTTGACCTTGAGCAAAATCCTTTTCCTCTCTGAGCTTTGGTTTTCTTATTTCTAAAACAAATTTAATAATGTCTTCCCTAAAACACATCACTGTTGTAAGGCTTGAAGTATAATAACATATTGTCAGGATTAGCACTCTTGTACTGCAAGTAAACTCCCCATTCTGTAGGCCACTAAAATTGTACCCTAGGACTGGCATCTACTCAGTGTCTATAATAGTATCTTCTGAAAGGCACCTTTGAAAGGAACAGGGTTCAGAGACCACATTCAGGGATGATGCAGACTCAAAATGGAGAAAGACATTGAGTCAGGAGTATGTGTATGGCACCAAATCTCAAAAAGGGAGTTTTGAGTACTGAGCACTTAAATTTTGGAATTGAGACAAAATGATGCTCTATGTTATCCTTTTCTCACCCCACTCATGTTTTTTTTCTTCTTTCTTTCTTCTGTCGTTCCAGGTGCATGATGACTGCAGGAGACGGTTTTCCAAGGAATGCTGGTTTGGAAGTCATCGATCATCAGTCATTCCTCCCACTGCCCTGAGCGACCCCAAAGGTGATGGTGAGTAGCTAAATGTTAATCTCAGAAATACATTGGGGAGGGAGGGAAGGTGCAAAGCCTGGGGGAAATGACTGCAATTAAATTATTCTGGTCAACCAGTCAAGCATTTCTGAAAGTACAAGTGTGCAAATGTGTAGAGCATGCCTGTGTGCTCAGTTGCTCAGTGTGTCCTACTCTTTGTGACCCCATGGACCATAGCCCACCGGGCTCCTCTGTTAATGGGATTTTCCCAGCACAAATACTGGAGTGGGTTGCCATTTCCTCCTCCAGAGGATCTTCCTGACCCAGGAATCAGACCTGTGTCTCCTGTGTCTTGTGCACTGCAGGCAGATTCTTTACCGCTGAGCCACCAGGGAAGCCCCTATGTGTAAGGACAGCTCATGATTTTTAGACCTTTGGGATGGTGAATTAGATGTATCTGTATGTGGGGATGTTCTTTGTAGCCTCTGTCACAATTGTTTCCAAATGATCAGAATTCATTTCAGCTTTTTCATGATTTCCAGACACTAGATAATCCATGAAATAATTTTGTTTGCTTGCTGCCTACTTCATTGCCAAGGAAAACCCAGCATTAGCTGGGAGCAGAGAAAGGAAAAGAAAGAAGAGTATATAGTTTCCTTAGAGAACAGAAGGGGGAAGTATTCCTGTAATCATTACAACAGTTTTAGAACTGGACACAGCATATGTGCACATACATGTATGTGAGCTGCTCTAGTCTTTTCCAGCTTCTTTCCTAATCCCAACACAGATACAAACAGACATTGGTACATGGAATGAGCCACTCACACAGTTTTCTGCAGGCAAGCATACTCATATGTCCCCGTGATGACATGCTCAGGCACATATCCCTCACTCAGGGATGCATGCATATAATAATCTCCGATCTATTCAAATATTTATCCACATAGATTCACCTACAAGATAGGTGACTAGAGAGGTCATGAGACTGATGCCTTGGTACATAAGAGATACTTGACTGGCTAGGAGAAAAAAGAGACTACGGGAAAGATGGAGTTGATAGAACAGGAAAAGTAGCCAACTAGTCAGCCAGGTGCACTCAGGCTCCTAGTGAAAGTCAATGAAGTCCTGAATCTGAAGTGGTGAGACTTTGCTCACCACTACAGGAACCTGGGAAAGATGTCTCTGGGGAGTCTGAAAGATAGCCACTTCAGCATCTAATAAATCACTCCCAAATAAGTGTTAAGGGGCTGCCACCTCTTCCATGTAATTGGCCCAATGGGTTCTATGTTTCCTGGCCTGGTGGAAGTTAGAGTTTTTTAGTTTGTTTTTTCCCATCCTATATAATTTCTTATTCCTGTTATAGATGGCCAACTAATAGCATTGCTGCTTCCTTTTGCTTTCCACCAATGTCATATTATTTCTTAGAAGCACCTATGCTAAGCCATTCTTTTGGTGTAGTGACTCATATTAATGCCCCATGAGTTAGCCTTTCATCCTCGTCGTCTGCAGTCTTGATCCAACTGAATGTCACTCTTGAGAACCCGTCATTCTAGCATGTATTACTTGGTTTATTAGGAGTATCTTTTAAAACCTCCGTATCTTCTTGACTTTTTCTGGCTTCTTGGACCTATCCTTAATGGATAGGTCTCCTGTTGGGAAGTCCCACCCATCTTGGAGATGATAAAATCATTAAAAATGATCTGGGCCAACCCCTCTGGCCAAGCTAGGGAATCCCTTCTCCAACATCCCAGAGTGGAGGCATCTGAGGAAACATGTGCCATTGTTGAGTAGCACTCATCTATTCATTCATTATTTATTCAGTCAACAAACTCTTAATTTCTGAGAAGGTCTTCTAATTTCCCCTTTTTCCTACCCAATCTGCTTAGTAAATGTCTTCTCTCATCCTAGAGGGTGAGAACAAAATTAATTCTTATCTCCTGTTTAAAGGTTTCTGTAATTGCCCCTCCCCATTTCTCTTGACAAATAAATCACTTCCTTTGCTGTGAACCCAGAACACATATCTCAGAGCACTTACCACACTATACTATAGTTCATCACATGAATGTTTCCTACTCTAGACTGGGAGCTCTTGTACCACTAGCACTTAAACCTGGATACATGGCATATTCACAGTCAAGATTTGTTGCATGAATTAATTAATACATTTGCTGAATACCAAGTATATGTAAGGCTCAGTGATGAACAATGTAAAGAATAGGATATGACTAAGACAGAATCCCTGATTCATATGGGGGCAAAATTCATATGCAGTATTTGTCAAATCTGAGAATGCATCAGAATCATCTGGAAGGCTTGTTAAAACACAGATTTCTAGGCCCCAGTCCCTGCCCCACAGCTTTTGATTCAGTAGAGCTGAGTAGGGCACAAGAATTTTCATTTCTAACACATCCCCAGATGATGCTGATACTACTAGTCTTGGGAGCATACTCCATCATGTACTAACTGTGTGACTTTGGGCCAGTTACTTAACCTCTCTTTGCCTCATGTACCATGTGTTTCCTGCCAATAGGAAATAAATTTGTACTTGGATGCCTTATGAGGGTTAAACGAGGAGTTAACATTTGTAAAAGAGGATTTTAAAATACAGGAAGGGGAACAGGAAGCCAACCTTAACATCCTTTTGTGATATGAACTGAACAAGTTTGAGAGTTGGCTCCTTGGTTTGGGGCACTGTGATTATATTAATGTACCTCAAAGAAGCATGAGCTCTTTTTTGAAAGGCTCTTTCAGACTGTTGACTCATCTGGAGCTTAAAGTCAAGTAAATCCCCTAAGCCCTTTTCACACTTTGATGCTGCCAAGCCAAGTTCCTATTGTCCTGTTCTGCTGCAATTTATGCCCTTGGGCCTAAAGGCCAAGCCTCACATTTATTCCTTTTTCAGCTTGTTGACTTTGACCCAACTGCTTGTTAAGGTCATTTGTCAATCTTGATTCTGTCATCCAGTGGCTCTCCATCCAGCTGTAGGTACTTCAAAGTTGACAAGTTGCCCTTCTATATTTTTATTTTAATTAGTTAAAATTGCTGAATAATGCAGGACATTCCCTTACAATTAACATTAGCCTATTCAAAAGCAACCTTGTGGACATGATTATTTACTTGGTTATGAATCTTCTTAACATTGCTATATTCTAGCCCACATTACTATCCATGTAGTAATCTTGTCACCTTGTTCACAGGATTCATCTAACATCTTATTGTCATTTTATCTGGTTCCTGTCACCTCTCTCCCTCACTCCACAGTAGCCATGCTCTTCTCTTCACTGTCCCTAGACATCCTAGGCCGTCTCCCTTCTCTGGGTAGCTTCTTAATCTTCCTCCTGACCCCTAAAAAACTCTTCCCCCAGATATCTGCTTTACTTACTACCTCCCTTCAGTCAAATCTCATCTCAAATGTCATCTCCCCAGAGGAGCCATTCCTGACCATCTTGTCTAAAATAACATCCCCTTCAGTCTCCATCCCCTTTTCCTGCTCTATTTTCTTCATATCACATTATTTCTATATTTATTTGTTACAGTCTATATCCTTATATTAGAATATATGTTCCACAAGAGCAAAGATTGTTTCTATCTTGTCTATCATTATATATCAGAACATAACAAGGACAAGCACAAAGAATGCCCTCAATACATATATGTTGAATGAATGAATGTCTTAACTACCACTATTTTAACATATTTTTCGTTAAAAAAAAAGTGTTAAAAAAGGATAATGTGTTCAAGGGGGATAACTCCTTCCAGGCTATGCTACTGAAGGGACATAGCAGACTCCTCGTGTAGTTATGAGCCCTGGCAAGCCCTGAAAATTTGGTGCATGACAGCCTAACTGGTTCAGGATGCCTTCAAGTTCCACTGGCCAGTGAGTAGAACTTAGCCCATAGAGGAAGCTTGCTTTAGATTTTTCCAGGTAAAATAGCCAAGTCAGTAGTCTTCCTTCAGGCTCCTTTTTATCCAGGTTACAACAAATGGGACATTTCAACCTGCCTCTCTCCCCCTAGCCCACACCATTCAGGAGCAACCCACATCCTTTTTCCTCTTTGCACTTATTTTTGCTGGGGAATCCCTGCAAAGCCATGAGCTCAGAGGTTTGGGGGCTCACAATTTGTCTAGCATCTCCTATGAGGCCATTGCTCACTGCCTGTCTCCCTGCCAACAGACTCTATGACTCTGCATGAGCTGGCAGGCTTTGGCAATTTAGACTGCTATAACTCCACTTCTCTATGGGGAATTTTACTATTGGGGATTATTAAAAGCTTCTGTCTTGTCCAGACAATTTCCCTATAGTCTTGTTTCCCCTGAAAGTTGATATGATAACTTAGACTGCTCTACCGGAGCCTTAGAGGAGCAATTAAATCGCCCTGCTTCACCCCACGTTGATACTTTCTGTTATTCGTTCTTGGCTGAAAGGCAGCCTTTCCTACCTATCTCTCCTGACCTTATATCTTCTCAGTGTAGCAACTGAGCTATCACTCACTGAGCTAGTACTCATTAGGTATGCTGATCCTTCTCCTAAGCTCTCAGTCTTCTCATTCCTTAGTTTCCCCTTGGCATTTTATTGATCTTTGGTTGTGGTACCAAATTTTTATTCTTTGTGTTACAATACACTCTTGTGTATGTCTGTCTCCCCAGCCTGAGGGCAAGGTCTAGAACCCTAGAAGTATCTAGCATGATGATTGGTATGTAGTAGTTGCTTAGGAAATATTGGCTACCTGGCAACAGCTAGGCAAAGACCAGCTGGTTTTGTTTTTGTTTTTGTTTTTGTTTAATGAAAGCCCCTTTGGTTTGCATCTGACTTCCCTTCTGTTCTTCAGTCTCAGAAGCACAAGGAAGCTGTGGGAGGTATTAGATGCCTGTTATCTTGATGGTGGTGATGGTATCATAGGTGTATGCATATGTCTAAGCTCACTAAATTGTACACATTAAATATATGCAGTTCTTTGTATATGTTATACCTCAATAAAGTTGTTTTTAAAAGTCTGCAAAATTTGATGTTAAGTCATCTCAATAGCCCTTTTCTTTTTTTTTCTTTTTTTTCTGTTGTGTGCATTATTAGGCCAATTAGTAGTATCTCCAGACTTTTGGAATCTTGATTGGTCTTCAGCCTGTTCATGCCCCCTTCTCATCTTCATCAACTCCAAAAGCGGCGATCATCAAGGGATCGTCTTCCTCCGGAAATTCAAGCGGTACCTTAACCCATCTCAAGTGTTTGACCTGTCGAAGGGTGGACCTGAAGCCGGGTAAGCATGGGGTAAGGGATGTAGTTGGGCATATAGAAATGATTCCCCTCTCTGCACATTATAGAGTAGGATAGGCTTCCTGGAATTAGTTCTAGTACCTGGATAGGAAAGATCTATTTTCTCAAGACAGGACACAAACACAGCTCCAGAACATCTTGAGTTGGCTGGCTAGAGAACTTTTAGCCCTCTCCAGAAATCCTTTCAAGCCTGTGTCTTGCTCTCAGGTTTGCTTCATCTTTTCCAGTTGGAAAAGGTAAAACTATGTCTCCTGACTTCAGAGGAGGAGGCAAACTGATATTACTATACACGTTTCCTGTCATTCACTCTTTTTCCTGGGGCCAAGTAGATATATCTCTACTGGAGAGCTGTATTATTTAGAGACCATCTGGCTATTCAGCCCTGGTTTCTGTGAACTCACTTGCAACTGTGCAAGGCACTCTTCCTAGGCCTCAGCAAGTAGATTTGGCTAGGCCACTAGTAACTTACAGAACAAGGTTGAGCCAACAAAAGTGTGAGTCAAGGCAAGGCCTGCACTCCAGGATTGCCTGTGGGAGCATTACCTATGATCTTAAGTACACAGAGAGATAGAGGTTAAGGAAAAGGAGGCAGGTAGCCTAATAGCAAAGTGCAGAAGGACCAGTCCATAGCTCCTGGCACATTGTAGGAAAGAGTTTTAAAACTTGTCAGTTCATGAAATGACTGCCCTTTCCCTTCTTCTTTCCAGGCTCTGCATGTTCAAGAACTTTGCTCGCTTTCGCGTGGTGGTTTGTGGTGGAGATGGCAGCGTGAGCTGGGTCTTATCTCTGATTGATGCCTTTGGATTACATGAACAGGTGAGTCCCTCACTGATTTAGTTTAACCATCGCTAGGAGACTAGGAGTATGGAGCTACTTATCCCATGACGTCCCCGTCTTTACTCTTTTTGTCTATAAAAAGTATGTTTCCTACTGGTTTCACAGTCAACCTGACTGGTAGGAATATACCTATACCATTTTGGGGGTCTATCAATAGGAAGGAGAAAAGAGGAAATTAGCAGAAAAAATGAGCAATGCTCTATTCCCCAAGCCCCAAGATGAAGATTTGAAGGGGAGGAAGGCAAGCAAAAAAGAAGTGGCATCAGGGAGCATTCAACACCCATTCCCTACCCTTCCTGAGGCCACTTATTTTATTTGCTGAGTCTCAAGTGTAGCAGAATGTTCCTCTACCTCTACCTTACCTCGCTCTCCCTTAGCAGCCCCCTACTCTTCTGACTGCAGTAACTTTGTCTCCTTGAGGCACCTCATCTCCTTGGACCAGCCTAGATAAAAATTTGTGGCTATGTTTCTCTTTTAGAAGCATGACTACAAATATTGGCATATTCCAGCAACTTTTCCGCTTACTGAGTAGGTTCTGTATTGCCACGAGTGGCACCCAACTACTTAGGGAAAATTTCACTCAATTTCAAACATCTTCCTATATACTTCCTAAAATCACAAGTCCTTTATTGCCACTGACTTTGAGACAATATTCTTTCCCAAAAAGCACTCTCTGGGTCCTTTTATGGGTGGATCTTGGGAGGATTGTCTGAAAAGGTTGCCTGGTATTGTTCTTGCAGTGTCAGCTGGCAGTAATCCCTCTTGGAACTGGTAATGACCTGGCCCGTGTCCTCGGCTGGGGTGCATTCTGGAACAAAAACAAGTCACCTCTGAACATCCTCAACAGAGTAGAGCAAGCTGGTGTGAGGATTCTAGACAGGTGAGTGGCTGAAAGATCAAGTCATTGTGGCTCTTCCAGTCCCTTGCCAGTTGCTCTCAGTTAGTTATATTATCTCAATCAGGGATGTTCTAAACTTCTTCACAGAGCCTCATTGCTTTTCTGGCTCCAGTGCAGGAAATTTGGGGGATCTTGTTTATTAAGAAAAAAGAATCTACTATGTATCCTTTAAACATCACTGAAGCCCCTCTTCAAACTTAAAAGATCCTAGAGCAGGAACCCCCATTAGTAAATTTCAAGGGTTCTTCGAACCTCCTTCAAATTGCATAGCTAATTATCTATGTAAGCATAGTTTTTCCTTGGGGAAATTTCCATCTTTCTATTCTAAGATTGTATAAAAAACTATTCTATAATTCTATAGCTTCATCCAGTTCTCAAAGAAATTAAAAAATAGAATTTAATAAATAAATAATTGGCCTGGATTATTTGTGCCCTAGAAAAGAGAGAATATTGCCCTCCAATCTTCTGAGAAGAAAGATTTTCTATGAGGGGGCATACTATTTGATTTATGGCTGCTAATAAGACTATCCTTGGGAGCTTTTTCAAGGTACCAAGCTGGGGCCTAGCACAAATATTCTTATTCAGTAGGTCTTGGGTAGGGCCCTGGTATGTATATGTTACAAAAGCACCTCAAGTGATCTTGATAGTTATCACTGCTTGGGAAGTGCTGCTCTCTGAGAACCCTGTGGTAGAATTCCTTCCAACAAACTGGCCTTGAGAAGTCATGAGGCAGAGGACCCTCTTGGTCCTCTCACCTTGAGATCAAGTGACCTGAGATAACTTGGGCATCCCATACAACACATCATGACTCACCACATAAATATTTTGACCTTTTTCATGACATATGAAGCATTGCTGCCACCCTTTAATGAAACAGAGCCCTAAATATTTGTCTTTAAACTTCATCTCAGATGGAGTGTGATGATCCGTGAGACTCCCAGACAAACCCCATTGCTAAGAGGGCAAGTTGAAATGGACGTACCCCGATTTGAGGTAACTACTGCCTAGTTGTAATTCAAGCCAACATCTTTATTATGCATTGAAACAATAGGTAAAACCCAGAGAGAACCATTTGTATTATCCATGGGCTTGATGAAGATGAGATCAGTGAGGATTAGGGACATTTCAATCAGCAGTTCTTTGCCAAACAAAACTGTGTGAGGTGTTGGGGATATAATTCCATTGGAAAATATGGATTAACTATAGTGTGTGAGATACTGTTCTAGTTGTTCTTATAGGCTAATTGGCAAAGAAGATTTACACAGTTCATGCTGTCATGGAGCCCATAGTCTATGTGCAGTGGTAGAAAAATAGTTTAATAAAATAGTAAGAGTGTTTGTATATAACGAAATAGAAGGGAATGGAAATACCCAGCAGGTGTACCTAACCCAGGGCTTCCCAGGTGGTGCTAGTGGTAAAGAACCCACCTGCCAATGCAGGTAGGTGTAAGAGATGCAGGTTTGATCCCTGGGTCAGGAAGATCTCCTGGAGGAGGGCATGGCAACCCACTCCAGTATTCTTGCTTGAAGATTCCCATGGACAGAAGAGCCTGGTGGGCTGCAGTCCATAGTGTCGCAAAAAGTCAGACATGACTAAAGCGACTTAGCACACACGAAACTAACCCAGTCTGGGCAAAATCAGGGAAAACTCAGAAGGTCATTTTAGAAGCGATTCAAGGACCAGAGGGAGTTAATTCAGATAAAAAGAAAAGAGGAGGCCTGTTTCAGACAGATGGAACAGTATATGTTACAAAGGAAAGACCATGGAATATTCACAGAATATAAATGCATTCATAATGGCTAAGGCATAGGGACCTTAGCCATAGTGGGTATATAGGGAAAGTAACCAAACATGAGGTTGGAAAGGTAATCAGGGGTCAGGCCAGGAAGGACCTGATAAACCATGGCAGGAAGTTTAAACTTTTTTTTAGTTGATTTAGGGCTCCCCTGGTGGCTCAGACAGTAAAGAATCTGCCTGCAATGCAGGGGACCCAGGTGCAGTCCCTGGGTCAGGAAGATCTCCTGGAGAAGGGAATGACAATCCACTCCAGTATTCTTGCCTGCAGAATTCCATGGACAGAGGAGCCTGGCAGGCTACAGTCCACAGGGTCGCAAAGAGTTGGACACAACTGAGCGACTAACACTTTCAACACGTAGTTGATTTAGGGCTTCCCTGGTGGCTCAGATGGTAAAGAATCTTCCTGCAATGCAGGAGACCTGGGTTCGATCCCTGGGTGGGGAAGACCCTCTGAAGGAGAGCATGGAAACCCACTCCAATATTCTTGCCTGGAGAATTTCATGGATAGAGGAGTCTGACAGGCTATAGTCCCTAGGATTGCAAAGAGTCGGACATGACTGAGGCAACTTAGCATGCATGCACACAAAGTTTAAAGTTATTACAATATAATAGCTATATTTTGCTGTGCAATATAATATATCTTTATTGCTTATTTTATAGATAGTAGTTTGTATCTCATATTCCTGCCTTGCTCTTCCCATCTTCCTTCTCCCCACTTGTAGCCACCAGATTTTTCTAAATATCTGAGTCTATTTCTGTTTTCTAGTATTAATCCTTTTGTATTATATTTTGGATTCTACATATAAGTGGTAACAGTATTTGTGTTTCTAGTTTTACTTATTTCACTATGAATAATACCCTCTAGGTCCATCTAAATTTTTGAAAATAGCAGAATTTCATTCTTTCTATGACTGTTATATCCCATTTTGTGTGTACACACACACACATACCCCCAAATCTTCTTTATCCATTCATCTGTTGATAGATATTTAGGTTGCTTCCATATTTTGGTCATTGTAAATAATGCTGCTAAGAATATTGAGGTACATGTATCTTTTCAAATAAGTGTTTTCATTGCTTCAGATATATTCCTAGGAATGGAATTTATAAATCATATGGTAGTTCTATTTTCAGTTTTTTCAGGAATTTTAATACTGTTTTCCATAGTGGCTGTACCAATTTATATTCCTACTGATGGTATAATTGGGTTCCCTTTTCTCAGCATCCTCACAAATGTTTACTATGTATTGTCTTTTTTATGATAGTCATTCTGACAGGTGTGAAGTGGTATCTCATTGTGGTTTTCATTTGCATTTCTCTAATGATTAGCAGTTTTGAGCATCTTTTTCATGAGCCTGTTGGCCATTTGTATATCTTCTTTGGAAAAACATTTATTCAGGTCTTCTGCTCATTTTACTTTAAATTTTTTATTTTGCACTGGGTGTAGTCCAAGCTTGATAGTTTCAGGTGAACAGCAAAGGGTCTCAGCCATACATATACATGTATCCATTCTTCTCCAAACTCTGCCACATAAGATTGAGCAGAGTTCCATGTGCTATACAATAGGTCCTTTTTGGTTATCCATTATAAATATACCAGTGTGCACATGTCCATCCCAAACTCACTATCTCTTCCCCCCACCCTTCCTCCTGGCAACCATGAACTTACTGTCTAAGTCTGTGAGTCTGTTTCTGTTTGTAAGTAAGTTCATTTGTATCATTTCTTTTTAGATTCCATATATAAGGCATGTCATGTGATATTTCTCCTCCTCTTGTCTGACTTACTTCACTCAGTATGACACTGTCTAGGTCCATCCAATGGCACCCCACTCCAGTACTTTTGCCTAGAAAATCCCATGGACGGAGAAGCCTGGTAGGCTGCAGTCCATGGGGTCGCTGAGAGTTGGACACGACTGAGCGACTTCACTTTGACTTTTCACTTTCATGCATTGGAGAAGGAAATGGCAACCCACTCCAGTGTTCTTGCCTGGAGAATCCCAGGGACGGGGGAGCCTGGTGGGCTGCTGTCTATGGGGTCGCACGGAGTCGGACACGACTGAAGTAACTTAGCAGCAGCAGGTCCATCCATGTTGCTTCAAATGGCATTATTTTGTTCTTTTTAATGGCTGGGTAATATTCCAAAATTGCATATATGTATCACATCTTCTTTATCCATTCCTCTGTCAATTGACATTGCTTCTATGTCTTGGCTATCGTAAACAGTGCTGCAATGAACATTGGGGTGTATGTATCCTTTTGGATCATGTTTTTCTCTGGATAAATGCCCAGGAGTGTGATTGCAGGGTTATATGGTAGCTCTATTTTTAGTTTGCTTTTTTTTTTTTTAAAGAACCTCCATTCTGTTCTCCATAGTAGCTATACCAATAAGAGGGTTCCCTTCTCTCCACACCCTCTCCAGCATTTATCATTTGTAGATTTTTTGATGATAGCAATTCTGGCTGGTGTGAGATATTATCTCATTGTAGTTTTGATTTGCATTTACCCAGTAATTAATGATGTTGAATATCTTTTCATGTGCCTCTTCTCCATCTGTATGTCTTCTTTGGAGAAACATCTATTCTTCCCTTTTTCTGATTGGGTTGTTTGTTTTGATGCTGTTAGGTGTCATAAGCTGTTCAAAAATTTTGGAGACTAATCCCTGATCAGTCACATCATTTGCAAATATTTTCTCCCAATCTGTGGGTTGTCTTTTCATTTTGTTTATTGTTTCCTTTGCTGTGCAAAAGCTTCTGAGCTTAAGTAGGTCCCATTTGTTTATTTTTGCTTTTATTTCTATTATTCTGGGAGACCTTCTGCCCATTTTTGTAGGTTGTTTTTTTTTTATACATGATATTTTACATGTTTTAA
Source organism: Bubalus kerabau (assembly GCF_029407905.1). Classification (NCBI taxonomy): domain Eukaryota; kingdom Metazoa; phylum Chordata; class Mammalia; order Artiodactyla; family Bovidae; genus Bubalus; species Bubalus kerabau. The sequence goes on along the minus strand of NC_073647.1, from coordinate 104,413,837 downwards.
TGCCATTCTCCCAAGTCTTCCCATCCTCTCCCTCTCCCACGAAGTCCATAAGACTGTTCTATACATCAGTGTCTCTTTTGCTGTCTCGTACACAGGGTTATTGTTACCATCTTTCTAAATTCCATATATATGCATTAGTATACTGTATTGGTGTTTTTCTTTCTGGCTTACTTCACTCTGTATAATAGGCTCCAGTTTCATCCACCTCATTAGAACTGATTCAAATGTATTCTTTTTAATGGCTGAGTAATACTCCATTGTGTATATGTACCACAGCTTTCTTATCCATTCATCTGCTGATGGACATCTAGGTTGCTTCCATGTCCTGGCTATTATAAACAGTGCTGCGATGAACATTGGGGTACACGTGTCTCTTTCCCTTCTGGTTTCCTCGATGTGTATGCCCAGCAGTGGGATTGCTGGATCATAAGGCAGTTCTATTTCCAGCTTTTTAAGGAATGTCCACACTGTTCTCCATAGTGGCTGTACTAGTTTGCATTCCCACCAGCAGTGTAAGAGGGCTCCCTTTTCTCCACACCCTCTCCAGCATTTATTACTTGTAGACTTTTGGATCGCAGCCATTCTGACTGGTGTGAAATGGTACCTCATAGTGGTTTTGATTTGCATTTCTCTGATAATGAGTGATGTTGAGCATCTTTTCATGTGTTTGTTAGCCATCTGTATGTCTTCTTTGGAGAAATGTCTATTTAGTTCTTTGGCCCATTTTTTGATTGGGTCATTTATTTTTCTGGAGTTGAGCTGTAGGAGTTGCTTGTATATTCTCGAGATTAGTTGTTTGTCAGTTGCTTCATTTGCTATTATCTTCTCCCATTCTGAAGGCTGTATGAGTTGTTTATGTATTTTGGCTATAAACTCCTAATACTTGTCGTATCATATATGAATATTTTCTTTCATTCAGTAGGTTGTCATTTCATTTTGTCAATGATTTCCTTTGCTGTGCCAAAACCTTCAAGTTTAATTAGGTCCCACTTGCTAATTTTGTTTTTGTTTCATCTTAGACATATACAAAAAAATATTGCTACAACTTATGTAAAGTAGTATGCTGCTTATGTTCTCTTCTAGGTTTATAGATCTTTAATCAGTTTGAGTTTCTTTTTTGTATATGGTATGAGAAAATGTTCTAATTTTTTTCTTTTGCGTGTAACTGACCAGTGATCCCAGCACCATTTTTTGAAGAGATAGTCTTTTCTTCATTGTATATTCTTGATTCATTTCTTATAGATTAATTGATCATAAATCTAAAGGTTTATTTCTGAGCTCTCTCTTCTGTTCCATTTATCTTTGTGTCTGTTTTTGTGCCAGTGCCATGCTGTTTGATTACTGTAGCTTTGTAATATAGTTTAAAGTCAAGTAGCATGATACTTCCCACTTTGTTCTTTTTTCTCAAGATGGCTTTGGCAATTTTGGTTCTTTTGTGGTTCCATATATAATTTAGGATTATTCTAGTTCTGTGAAAGATATCCTGGATATTTGATAGAGATTGCATTAAATCTATAGATTGCTTCAAGTACTATGGACATTTTAAACCATATTTACTTTTTCAACCCATGAACAAGAGATATATTCCCATTTCATTGTATCATCTTCAGTTTCTTTCATCAAGTTTTTATAGTTTTCAGAGTACAGGTCTTTCACCTCCTTGGTTAGGTTTACTCCTAGTTATTTTATTCTTCTTCAATGCAATTTTAAACAGGATTATTTTCTTGCTTTCTTTTTCTGATAGCTCATCATTTGTGTAGAGGAAAGCAACAGATTTCTGTACATTTATCTTGTATCCTGCAACTTTACTGAATTCTTTTCTGGTTCTAATAGTGTTTTGTGGAAATTTTAGAGTTTTCTATATATGTAGTTTCATGTCACCTGCAATTTGTGACAGCTTTACTGCTGCTGCTGCTGCTAAGTCGCTTCAGTCATGTCCGACTCTGCGACCCCAGAGACGGCAGCCCACCAGGCTCCCCTATCCCTGGGATTCTCCAGGCAAGAACACTGGAGTGGGTTGCCATTTCCTTCTCCAATGCATGAAAGTGAAAAGTCAAAGTGAAGTCACTCAGTCGTGTCCGACTCTTAGCGACCCCATGGACTGCAGCCTACCAGGCTTCTCCGTCCATGGGATTTTCCAGGCAAGAGTACTGGAGTGGGGCACCATTGCCTTCTCCAGACAGTTTTACTACTTCCCTTCTAATTTGGATGCCTTTTATTTCTTTTTATTTTCTGACTGCTATGGCTAGGACTTCCAACAATATGTTAAATAGAAGTAGCAAGAATGAGTATCCATGTCTCATTCTTGATTTTAGAGGAAAGGCTTTCAGCTTTTTACCACTGAGTATGATATTGCCTGTGGATTTGTCACAATGGCCTTAATTATGTTGAGATATAGTCCCTCTATACCCACTGGGATCAGAGTTCTATCATGAATGGATTTTGAATTTTGTCAAATGCTTTTTCTGTATCTATTGAGATGGTCATGTGATTTTTTCCTTCCTTTTGTTAATGTGATACATCACATTGATTAATTTGCAAATATTGAATCATCTTTTCATTCCTGGAATAAATCCAACTTAATTATGGTGTATGATTATGTTTATATGTGATTGGATTTGGTTTGCCAATATTTTGCTGAGGATTTTTACATCTATAGTCATCAAAGATATGTGTGTAATTTTGTGTGTGTGATGTCTTTGTCTGGTTTTGGTATCAGGGTAAAAGTGGCCTTGTACAACGAATTTGGAAGTGTTCTTTTTTCTTCAATTTTTTGGAATAGTTTGAGAAGACTAGGTATTAGTTCTTCTCTGTATGTTTGGTAGAATCTCCTGTGAAGTCATACAATCATGGACTTTGGTTTGCTGGGAGGTTATTTTGTTACAAATTCAAATTTACTACTAGTGATCAGTCTGCTCAGATTGTCTATTTCTTCCTTATTCAGTCTTAAAAGATTGTATATTTCTAGAAATGTGCTCATTCCCTCTAGATTGTTCAATTTATTGGCATATAACTGTTCATAGTATTCTTTTTGAATCTCTGTGGTATTGGTTGTTACGTCTCCTGTTTCATTTCTTATTTGGGTCCTCTCTCTTTTCTTCTTGGTGAGCCTCACTTGAAGGTTTATCAATTTTATCTTTTCAAAGAACCAACACTTAGTTTTATTGCTTTTTTTTCTACTGTTTTCTTATGGGGGCCTGTATTTTATTTATTTTCTCTTGAGCTTTATTTCCTGCCTTCTGATGACTTTGGGCTTCATTTGCTCTTTTTCTCTTTTAGGTGGTAGTATAAGTTGTTTACTTGAGATTTTTCTTGTTGCTTGAGGTAGACCTGTATCCCTGTAAATTTCCCACTTAGAATTTCTTTGCTGTTTCCCACAAATTTTGGAAAGTTTTGTCTCCATTTTCATTTGTATCAAGATATTTTCTGATTTCCTCTTTGACTTCATCATTGTCCCATGATTTTTTTTTTAGTAGCATGTGGTTTAGTCTTCACATGTTTGTGTTTTTCCATCTCTCTTCCTGTAATTGATTTCTAGCTTCATATTGTCATGGTCAGAAAAAATGCTTGATATAATTTCTATCCTCTCAAATTTGTTGAGGCTTGTTTGGTGGCCTATCATGTGATCTGTCCTGGAGAACATTCCATGTGCACTTGAAAATAATGTGTATTCTGCTGTTTGGGGATGGAATGTCCTGTAGATATCTACTGATATTAAGTCCAACTGGTATAATATGTCATTTAAGACCATTTCCTTCTTGATTTTCTCTCTGGATGATATGTCTATTGACATAAGTGAGGTATTAAAGTCCCCTACTATATTTGTATTATTGTCAACTTTTCCCCTCACGTTTGTTAATATTTGCTTTATATAGTTAGGTGTTCCTATATTTGGTGTGTATATGTTAAGGAGTGTTGTATCCTGATTGTATTTATCACTTTGTCATTATATAACACCCTTCATCTTTTGTTAAAGACTGTTTTGTCCTATATGAATATTCCTATTCCCATTTTCTTGGTGTTTTCATTTACATGAATTATGTTTTTCCATCCTCTGGTTTTCAGTCCATGTGTGTCTTTAACTCTGAAGTGAGTCTCTTGTAAGCAGCATATATATGGGTCTTATTTTGATCCAGTCAGCCACCCTAAGTTTTTCAGTTGGAATATTTAGTCCATTGACCTTTAAAGTAATTAGTGACAGGTATGTATTTATTTGGAGAAGGCAATGGCACCCCACTCCAGTACTCTTGCCTGGAAAATCCCATGGACGGAGGAGCCTGGTGGGCTGCAGTCCATGGGGTCGCTAAGAGTCAGGCATGACTGAGCGACTTCACTTTCACTTTTCACTTTCATGCATTGGAGAAGGAAATGGCAACCCACTCCAGTGATCTTGACTGGAGAATCCCAGGGACAGGGGAGCCTGGTGGGCTGCCATCTATGGGGTCACACAGAGTCAGACATGACTGAAGCGACTTAGCAGCAGCAGCAGCAATGTATTTATTGCCAATTTGTTAATTATATTTTACTTGTGTTTGTATTCATCCATTCTTCTTCTTTTAGTTTCTTCCCTTGTTGTTTGATGGTTTTCCTTATGGTATACTTATATTCTGTTCACTGTAGTTTTATGTTTCAGTTGTAGGTTTTTAATTTGTGGTTATCAATGGGTTTCTATATGTTGACCTACTTTTTTAAAACTTTTAGTCCTTTAAGTTCAAACATATTCTAAAATATCTACTTTTTTACTCCCCTCCCCCACATTTTGTTTTTGATATCATATTTTACATCTCTATGTTTATCCCTTCAGTTTATTGTAGTTATAATTGATTTTACTTTTTTTTTCAATCTTTGTACTAGCTTATTTAGGTGGTTGATTCTCAGCCTTTACTATATATTTGCCTTTACTAATGTAAATGTAAGTCTACCCTGGTGGCTCAATGGTAAAGAATCTGCCTCCAATGAGGAGACATGGGTTTGAGCCCTGTGTCCAGAAACTCTGCTGGAGAAGGAAATGGCAACCAATTCCAGTATTCTTGCCTGGACAGAGGAGCCTAGCAGGTTACAGTCCCTGAGTCACAAAGAGTTGGACATGACTTAGTGACTAAACAACAGCAAATGTAAATGTAGCCCTTTCAATTAGAGAAGACCCTTTAATATTTCTTTTAGGATAGGTTTTTATTTCTCAGTGTTTTTAGTTTTTGCTTGTCTGGGAAGTTCTTTTATCTCTTCTCCAATTCTAAATGGTAATTTTGCTGGGTAGAGTATCCTAGGTTGCAGGTTTTTCCCTTTTAGCACTTTATATACAGCATGCCCTTCCTTCTGCCCTGCAAGTTTTCTGCAGAGAAATCAGCTGATAGCCTTATGAAGGTTCTTCATAAGATTCTTATGATTCTTTTGATTTTTCTTGCTGCATTTAGAATTCTTTTTCTTTATCTTAAACTTTTGCTGTTTTAATTACTTTTTTGGTGTGGGTTTGTTGGGATTCATCTTGTTTAGAACCCTCTAAGCTTCATGTACATGGATATTGGTTTCCTTCTTCACATTTAAGAAGTGTTCAGCCATAACTTCATTGAATACATTTTCAACAACCCCCCTCACTCTGCTTCTGAGACCCCTATAGTGCAGATGTTAGTATGCTTTAATATTGTCCTAAATATCGCTAAACTGTTATCATTTTTTTAAATTTTCTTTTTGCTGTTCTGATTGTGTCCTTTCTGTTATTCTGTCTTCCAGATAACTTATGCATTCTTCTGTATCACCTAGGCTCCTGTTAATGCCTTCTAGCATGTTTTTCATTTCATCTTTAAAAAATTCTTATTTCTGTGTTAAAATTCTCAGTGTTCATCTATTCTTTTCCCTAATTCAGTTAGCCTATCTATTACTAATGCTTTGAATTCTTTATCTAGCAAATCATTTATTTCTGTTTCATTAGTTGCTTTTTCAGGGGTTTTCTCCTGTTTTTTCAATGAAACAAATCCCTCTGCCTTCTCATTTTTGCTGTATGTATTCTATGAAATTAGATGAAACAATTACCTTTTTCCAGCCTTGAAGGGGTGTTCTTGTCTCTGGGCATCCCCACACACTCTGCCTGTGCCCAAGGACTTTAGTGTGAGAGCTACATCTGACTTGAGCACAAGTCATGTCTTTCCCCAGAGTGTGCTAGCAGCTATCATCTTGTTAGGAGGTAATGCTGGAGATAGAGCAGCAAGAGCCAGAGTCAGGTGTGAAGCAGGGCTTCTCCTTCCTTCAGTGCCAACACTACCCTCTTAGAGTGGGGGCAGGTCCCAAATTGCTGGAGCAGAAGCCCTGAGGGTCAAGTCTAAGATAGCTCTATTCCCTCTAAGTGTATTCTTTCCCTCCCAGCACCAGCACACTTCCTCAGAGGGGAAGAGAACTAGAGCAGGAGGGGCTGGAGAGGGCACTTGGCATGGGCCTGGGCCCAGACTGTGGTGTCCCTAGTTTCACTCAGAATTCTGGAATACTTCTGATGTGGTGCCTCCATAAACTCCAGTTTGAGGCCCCTGCCTCATTCAGATGCCATTCAGGATCTGGACTGGCATAGTCCCTCACATCTGAGCACTCCCCTCAGCCATTCTCACCCTAGTGTAGAACTACTATTGTGAAGCAAATGGGATAAAATGGGTTCTTGGCTTAGGCTGGCCATGGGCCAGAGGTTGTGAGAAACTGGCCAGAGTCCTATTCAGTTTCAATCTGTTTCTTCTGCCTTGTTTCAGGAGAAAGCACATGTGTGTGATCACTAGCAAAGAAAAAGGTTTCTTTGATTTGTTTGCTGTACAATATATCCAAGTTGTTTATTTTTTCTACATATAACTTGCTTATATTTTATAAATATATATGTATTTTGTATTTCTAAATCTGACACTCCTATCTCACCCCTCCCTGTTCCCTCTACACTTGTAACCACTAGTTTGTTCTCTGTACCTGTGAGTCTGTTTTTATTCTTTAAGTATACATTTGTTTTATTTTTCATATCCTATATATAAGTGATAAAATATTCTTTTTTTCTCACTGACATATTTCATTAAGCATAATACCCCCAAGGTCTATTCACATTGTTATAAATGGCAGGATTCCATTTTAGGGGGGAGCTGAGTAGTATTCCAGTAGTATTGTATGTATAAACTACATCTGTATCCATTCATCTGTTGATGGGCACTCAAGTTGCTTCCATATCTTGGCTATTATAAATAGTGCTGCTATGAACATTGAGGTCCATTAATCTTTTCAAATTAGTGTTTTCGTTTTCTGCAAATACACACCTAGCACTGAAATTGCCGGATCATATCATAGTTCTATTTTTAGTTTTTTGAGGAAACTCCATACAGTTTCCCATAGTGACTGGAAACAGTGTAAAACCCCACCAGTAGTGTATGAAGGTTTCCATTTCTCCACATCCTATCCAACATTTGTTATTTGTAGACTTTTTGATAATAGCCATTCTGACAGGTGTGAGGTGATATCTCATTGTTGTTTTGCATTTCTGTAATAATTACTGACATTGATCATCTTTTCATGTGCCTGTTAGCCATATAGTCTTCTTTGGAAAAATGTCTATTGAAGTCTTCTGCCCATTTGTTGATTGGGTTGTTTCTTTTTGTGGTATTGAGTTGTATGAGCTGTTTGTGTATTTTAGATAATAACCCCTTGTCAGCCACATCACTTGGAAATATTTTCTCCCCTTTCATAGGTTGTATTTTCATTTTATTGATAATTTCCTTTGCTGTGCAAAAGCTTTTAAGTTTAAATAGGTCCCATTACTTTATTTTTGCATTTATTTCCTTTGATTTAGGAGACTGACCAAAAATATTGTTACAGTTTTGCAAAGAACGTTCTGCCTATGTTTTCTTCTAGGACTTTTATGGTGTCATGTCTTACATTTAGGTCTTTGAACCACTTCGAGTATATTTGTGTATATGGGTCTGAGGGAATGTTCTAATCTCATTGTTTTACATGTGGTTGTCCAGTTTTCCCAATACCACTTGCTAAAGAGACTGTCTTTTCTCCACTGTATATTCTTGCCTCCTTTAATTAATTGACAATAGATGTGTGGGTTCATTTCTGGTTCTCTATTCTGCTCCACTGATCTATGTATCTGTTTTTGTGCTAGTACCATGCTGTTTGATTACTGTAGCTTTGCAGTATATTCTGAAGTCTGGGGGGTTATAACTCCAACTTTGTTCTTTTTCTCAAGATGGCTACAGCAATTTGGGGTCTTTTGTAGTTACATATGGATTTTTACTTATTCTGGTTCTGTGAAAAATGTCATGGGTGTTTTGATAGATGTAATCAGTCATGTCTGACTCATTGCAACCCTATGGACTGTAGCCCACCAGGCTCCCCTGTCCATGGGATTCTCCAGGCAAGAATACTGGAGTGGGTTGTCATGCCCTTCTCCAGGGAATCTTCCCAACCCAGGAATTGATCCTGGGTCCCCTGCATTGCAGGCAGACTCTTTGCCATTAAATCTGCAGATTGCTTTGGGTAGTATGGCCATCTTAAAAATATTTATTCTTCTAATCCAAGGGAATAGGGTATCTTTCCATTTCTTTAAACTGTCTTCAATTCCCTTAATCAGTGTTTTTTCAGGTTTTAGATTATAGGCCTTTCACCCCCTTCGTTAAGTTTATTCTTAGTATTTTATTCTTCTGGTTGTGATTTCAAACAGGATGATTTTTTACTTTCTGTTTCTAAAATTTCCTTGTTAGTGTATAGAAATGCAATATATTTTTATATAGTAGTCTTGTATCCTTAAACCTTATTGAATTCATTTATTAGCCCTAATATTTGGGGGCAGAGACTTTAGAATTCCCTATATAAATATAGTGTCATCTGCAAATAGTGACAGTTTTACCTCTTCCCTTCTAATTTGGATGCTTTTTATTTCTTTTACTTCTCTGATTACTGTGGCTAGAACTTCCATTACTATGTTAAACAGAAGTAGTAAGAGTGGGCATCCTTGTCTTGTTCCAGAATATAGTGAGAAGTTTTTCAGCTTTTCATCGCTGAGTATGATGTTGGTTATGGGTTTATCAATATGGCCTTAATTATGTTGAGATATGTTTCCTCTATACATACTATATGAGAATTTTTATCATGAATGTCAGTTCAGTTCAGTTCAGTCGCTCAGTCATGTCCAACTCTTTGTGACCCCATGAACTGCAGCACGCCAGGCCTCCATGTCCATCACCAACTCCCAGAGTCCACTCAAACCCATGTCCATTGAGTTGGTGATGCCATCCAACCATCTCATCCCCTGTTGTCCCCTTCTCCTCCTGCCCTTAATCTTTCCCAGCATCAGGGTCTTTTCCAATGAGTCAGCTCTTCGCATCAGGTGGCCAAAGTATTGGAGTTTCAGCTTCAACATCAGTCCCTACAATGAACACCCAGGACTGATCTCCTTTAGGATAGACTGGTTGGATTTCCTTGCAGTCCAAGGGACTCTCAAAAGTCTTCTCAACACCATAGTTCAAAAGCATCAATTCTTCTGTGCTCAGCTTTCTTTATAGTCCAACTCTCACATCCATACATGACCACTGGAAAAACCATAGCCTTGACTAGACGGACCTTTGTTGGCAAAGTAATGTCTCTGCTTTTTAATATGCTGTCTAGGTTGGTCATAACTTTCCTTCCAAGGAGTAAGCATCTTTTAATTTCATGGCTGCAATCACCATTTGCAGTGATTTTGGAGCCCAGAAAAATAAAGTCAGCCACTGTTTCCACTGTTTCCCCATCTATTTGTCATGAAGTGATGAATGGATGTTGAAATTTTTCAAATGCTTTTTCTGCATCTATTGAGATGATCATGTGACTTTTTTATCCTTCCTTTTGTTAATGTTGTGTATCAGGGGTCCCCACTCCCTGAGTCATGGACTGCTACTGGTCCATGGCCTGTTAGGAACCAGGCTGCAGAGCAGGAGGTAAGTGGCAGGTGAGCAAGCAAAGCTTCCTCTGCTGCATCCCATTTTCCCCCATTGCTCCCATTACTACCTGAACCATCCCCCGCCCCTCCACACTACCTGCAGGTCTGTGGAAAAATTGTCTTCTGTGAAACTGATCACTGGTGCCAAAAAGTTTGGGGATACTGTTGTACATCACATTTATTGATTTGCAAATGTTAGTCTACCCTTTTGATCCTGGAATAAATCCAACTTGATCATGGTGTATGATTCTTTTTATATATTGTTGGATTCAGTTTCCTAATATTTTGTTGAGGATTTTTGCCTCTATATTCATCAAAGATATTGGCCTATACACTATGGAGAACAGTATGGAGCTTCCTCAAAAAACTAAAAATAGAGCTACCATATGACCCTGCAATCACACTCCTGGGCATTTATCCAGAGAAAAACATGATCCAAAAGGATACATGCACCCCAATGTTCATTGCAGCACTGTTTACAATAGCCAAGACATAGAAGCAACTGAAATGTCAATCGACAGAGGAATGGATAAAGAAGATGTGGTACATATATGCAATTTCAGAATATTACTCAACCATTGAAAAGAATAAAATAATGCCATTTGCAGCAACATGGATGGACCTAGACAGTGTCAAACTGAGTGAAGTTAAGTCAGACAGAGAAGGAGAAATATCATATGACATCCCTTATATGTGGAATCTAAAAAGAAATGATACAAATGAACTTACTTACAAAACAGAAACAGACTCACAGCCTTAAAGAGTGACTTTATGGTTGCCAGGAGGAAGCATGAGAGGAAGGGATAGTTAGGGAGTTTGGGATGGACATGTCCACACGGGTATATTTTTTTTTTTTAATTTTAAATTTTATTTTATTTTTAGACTTTACATAACTGTATTAGTTTTGCCAAATATCAAAATGAATCCGCCACAGGTATACATGTGTTCCCCATCCTGAACCCTCCTCCCTCCTCCCTCCCCATTCCATCCCTCTGGGTCGTCCCAGTCTCCTTCTATACAGCACCACTGATAAAACATCTACGTTAAAGATGAAAAGTTTCTCTACTGTGAGGGTCACTCAGAGAGGTTCACAGCGTTACATGGAGAAGAGAAGAGGGAGGAGGGAGTTAGAGGTGACCCAAATGAGATGAGGTGGAATCAATAGTGGAGAGAGTGGGCTAGCCAGTAGTCACTTCCTTATGTGCACTCCACAACTGGACCGCTCAGAGATGTTCACGGAGTTATACAGAGAAGAGAAGAAGGAGGCAGGAGACAGAGGTGGCCAGAAGGATAAAAGGGGGAAATGAAAAGGAGGGAGACAGATCCAGCCAGTAATCAGTTCCTTAAGTGTTCTCCACCGTCTGGAACACACAGAAATTCACAGAGTTGGGTAGAGTAGAGAGGGGTTAGGGAGGAGATACAGGTGACCTGGTGGAGAAAATGGAGAGTCCAAAAGGAGAGAGAGCAGTCAAGCCAGTAATCTCGTACACTAGTGAAAAATGGGTCCTGAAGATTGGGTTCTTAAAGGTACAAAATTGGTAACAAATACATAAAAGCAAAAATTAGAAATCTAGAGTAGAGTTTGGAATTTCAAAAATGCGATGTTAATGAAAAGAAGAAGGAAAAGAAAGAGAGAAAAAACGAACAAAGAAAAACAAACAAGGTCGTGAAAATTATAAAGAAACTACAGGTACAAAATTGATAACTAATACCAAAAAGCAAAAATTAAAAATCTAGAGTAGAGTTTGGAATTTCAAAATTACAACGTTAAAAAAAAAAAAGAAGAAGAAGAAGAAAAATAGAGAAAACAAACAAACCAACAAAAGCAATGTCGCAAAAATTATAAAGAAAATACAGGTACAAAATTGATATCAAATACCAAAAAGCATAAATTAAAAATCTTGAGTAGAGTTTGGAATTGCAGATATACGATGTTATATAAAAGAAGAAGAGAAAGAAACAGAGGGAAAAAAAGTCACAGAAATTATGAAAAAAACTATAGGTACAAAATTGATAACATATACCAAAAGGCTAAAATTAAAAATCTAGAGTAGAGTTTGGAATTTCAAAAATACAATGTTAAAGAAAAGAAGAAAAAGAAAAAAAAAACGGTCAAAAAATTATAAAATATATATATGAAGTTTGCTGAAGAAGAAAAAAAAAATAGGGTCTTTTTTTTTTTGCAAAGTAATAGTTATACAAGTAAAAATTAAAGGACAATAGAGGACTTAAAAAAATTTTTTTTAATTAAAAAAAAAAGAAAGAAAGATTGATCGTAAAAATAGTAAAAATATATCTAGGTCTTTCTCTGGTTTTGTTGTGAGTATTGTGGGTTCAGTTCATTTTTGGCAGTTCCTTAGTCCGACTTATATTTCTCAAGATCTGTAGGCCCCTTCCTATGTAATCCGTAGTAACCACAGGGTTTTAATCTATGGCCTGTAGCTTCCAAGGCGTTTCCCTCTGTTATAGCTTCTTCTGTTTTCTGGTCTCTTCAGTGTCTGGTTCCCGCCCTGACACAAAGGGGATGGTTGAGGACACTATTTTTTTTTTTTTTAATTTAGGCTCACTTGTTCAGCCGTGCTGTGGGGAGGGAGGGAGGGATGCTGCAAACAGATAACCCTGGCGTGCGCTCGCAGTGCCTCAGCCACACTGGGTCTGCCCCCGCTCACGGTGCGTGTAGCCTCCCTGCCCACACTGCTTGGGCTCTAGGTTGTTCCACCGGGAACAATCAGAGGCCGGCCCTGGGCTGAGCTCCCAGGTCCAAGCCACTCAGGTTCAGGCACTCGGGTAGTCCTCAGAGGCGCAGACTCGGTTGGGCCTGCGTTTTGTGTTCTTCCCAGATCCGAGCAGCTCAGGTGATGAGGTGTTTGGCGGGCGCCAATGCTGCGACTTATCGCCTCCCCGCCACTCGGTTATCTGGGTGTAAAACCGGCGCACCTTCTCAGGCAGCTGTTGACCGTCCAGACCCCCAAGAAGTTTTAGTTAGCAAAGAAGCCTGCTTACAGTTTTATAGATAGTGTCTCTCTGGGACTGCGATTGCCCCCTTCTGGCTCTGGCTGCCTGTCACCGGAGGGGGAAGGTCTGCAGCCGGCTATCTCTGTTCAGTCCTTTGTTCCGTGCGTGGGCCTGGCGGTGTCTTAGGTTAGGGCTGGCTTTTCGCGTGGTAGATATCCCACAGTCTGGTTTGCTAGCCCAAATTATTTCGCTCAGATAGCGCTCAGGACATTCGGCCCGATTCTTACTCTAAGGGACACAGCCCGTGCCGCACTTCCCTGCCCAGCCCCCGCTTGCTAATGCCGTGTGCAGGCGTCTGCGCTGCTTCTCTGCTGGGGGAGTTACCGTAGGGCTCACAATCCGCGATTTTTAATTGTTTTTTTTTTTTTTTTTTCCCCTCCCTTTTATGTTGCCCTCTGTGCTTCCAAAGCTCGGCACAGATTCGGCAGTGAGAAGGTTTCCTGGTGTTTGGAAACTTCTCTCTTTTTAAGACTCCCTTCCCGGGACGGAACTCCGTCCCTCCCTCTTTTGTCTCTTTTTTTGTCTTTTATATTTTTTCCTACCTCCTTTAGAAGAGTTGGGCTGCTTTTCTGGGTGCCTGATGTCCTCTGCCGGCATTCAGAAGTTGTTTTGTGGAATTTACTTGACGTTTAAATGCTCTTTTGATGAATTTGTGGGGGAGAAAGTGTTCTCCCCGTCCTACTCCTCCGCCATCTTGGCTCCTCCCACACGGGTATATTTAAAATGGGTAACCAACAAGGACCTAGTGGAACTCTGCTCAATCTTATGTGGCAGAATTTGGATAATGGATACATGTACATGTATGGCTGAGATCCTTTGCTGTTCACTTGAAACTATCACAACATTGTTTGTTAGTCAGCTATACCCCAATACAAAATAAAAATCTTTTTAAAAAATATATATATATTGGCCTATAATTTTCTCTTTTTTTGTAATGGTTGGTTTTTTTTTCTTTTTTGGTCATATTTTGGTATCAGGATAAGGGTGGCCTTGTAGAATAAATTTGGGAGTACTCCTTCCTCTTCAAGTTTTAGAACAATTTGACAGGGATAGTTATTAACCCTTGTCTATATCTTTGAAAAATGCAGAGACATTACTCTGCTGACAAAGGTCCGTCTAGTCAAAGCTATGGTTTTTCCAGCAGTCATGTATGGACATGAGAGTTGGACCATAAAGAAGGCTTCACGCCAAAGAATTGATGCTTTTGAATTGAGGTGTTGGAGAAGACTTGAGAGTCCCTTGTACTGCAAGGAGATCAAACCAGTCAATCCTAAAGAAAATCAACCCTGAATATTTATTGGAAGGACTGATGCTGAAGCTCCAATACTTTAGCCACCTGATGCAAAGAGCCAACTCATTGAAAAAGACCCTGATGTTGGGAAAGATAGAAGGCAGGAGAAAAAGGGGACAACAGAGGATGAGATGGTTGGATGGCATCACCGACTCAATGGATATGAGTTTGAGCAAGCTCTGGGAGATGGTGAAGGACTGGGAAGCCTGGCGTGCTACAGTCCATGGGGTTTCAAAGAGTCAGATATGACTGAGTGACTGAACAGCAACAAATATCTTTGTTAGAATTCTTTTCTGAAATCATCTGATCCTAGACTGTTCTTAGCTGGAATTTTTTATTATAAATTGAATTTTACTTGTAGTGATTACTCTGTTCAAATTGTTTCTTCTTGAATCAGTCTTTTTTTTAAAAAAAACTTTACATAATTGTATTAGTTTTGCCAAATATCAAAATGAATCCGCCACAGGTATATATGTGTTCCCCATCCTGCACCCTCCTCCCTCCTCCCTCCCCATACTATCCCTCTGGGTCATCCCAGTGCACTAGCCCCAAGCATCCAGTATCGTGCATTGAACCTGGACTGGCAATTCGTTTCATACATGATATTTTACATGTTTCAATGCCATTCTCCCAAATCTTCCCATCCTCTCCCTCTCCCACAGAGTCCATAAGACTGTTCTATACATCAGTGTCTCTTTTGCTGTCTCACATACAGGGTTATTGTTACCATCTTTCTAAATTCCATATACATGCGTTAATATACTGTATTGGTGTTTTTCTTTCTGGCTTATTTCACTCTGTATAATAGGCTCCAGTTTCATCCACCTCATTAGAACTGATTCAAATGTATTCTTTTTAATGGCTGAGTAATACTCCATTGTTTATATGTACCACAGCTTTCTTATCCATTCATCTGCTGATGGACATCTAGGTTGCTTCCATGTCCTGGCTATTATAAATAGTGCTGTGATGAACATTGGGGTACACGTGTCTGTATTTTTCTAGAAATTCATTCATTTCTTCTAGGTTGTCCAATTTGTTGGCATATAACATAGTATTCTCTTATGATTTTTTACATTTTTGTGGTATTAGCTGTTTTGTCTCCTCTTTCATTTTTATTTTATTTGGGTCCTCACTCTTTTTTTCTTGGTGACCCTGGTGAAAAGTTTATCAGTTTTATCATTTCAAAGAACCAGTTCTTGGTTTCATTGATCTTTTCTATTGTTTTTTATTTTTTTAATTTATTTATTTTAATTTGAGGCTAATTACAATATTGTGGTGGTTTTTGCTATACATTGACATGAAACTGCCACAGGTGTACATGTGTCTCTATTTTATTTATTTCTTCTCTGATCTTTATTTTTTTTCTTCCTTCTACTGTCTTTGGGTTTTGTTTGTTCTTTTTCTAATGCTTTTAGGTGATAAGATGTTTTATGTAAGATTTTTCTTGTTTCTTGAGAAGGGCCTGTAGTGGCACTAACTTCTCCATTAGAACTGCTTTTGTTGCATCTAATAGATTTTGGAAAATTGTGTTTCCATTTACATTTGTCTTGAGAGACTTTCTGATTTCCTCTTTGCTTTCATCCTGTCCCAGTGGTTTTTAGTAGTGTGTTGTGTAGCCTCCATGTGTTTGTTCTTTTACCATTTTTCTTTTTGTAGTTGATTTCTAGTTTCATACTGTTTTGGTCATAAAAAAATACTTGATATAATTTCTATCTTAAATTTGTTGAGACTTGTTTTGTGGCCCAGCATGTGATCTGTCCTGGAGAACATTCCATAAGCACTTGAGAAGAATGTGTATTCTGCTATTTGGGGATGGAATGTCTTGTAAGACATCTTTTAAGTCCAACTTGTCTATTGTGTCATTTAAGTTCACTGTTGTCTTATTATGTGTCTAGATGATATGTCTATAGATATCAGGGGAGTGTTAAAGTCCTCTGCTAATATTGTATGATTGTCAAATTCTCCCTTTATGTCTGCTAGTATTTGCTTTATATATTTAGGGGGTCCTGTGTTAGGTACATACATGTTAACAAGAGTAATAGCTTCTTTATATATTGATCCCTCTGTGATTATATAATGCACTCGTCTTTTGTTATAGCCTTCATTTTAAAGTCTTTTTGTTCTATATGAATACTGATACCCTCACTTTCTAGTCATTAACGATTTCATAAAGTATCTTTTTCCATTCCTTCACTTTCATTCTGTATGTCTTTGGCCCCGAAGAGCTTCCCTTAAACTCTTAGGCAGCATATTAAAGGGTCTTGTTTTTTAATCCAATCAGCAATCCTTTATCTTTTGGAATATTTAGTCTATTGACATTTAAAGTCATTTAAACTAATTATTTATTGGTATGTACTTACTGGGCTTCTCAGGTAGCTCAGCTGTAAAGAATCTGCCTGCAATACAAGAGCTGCAGGAGCCACAGGTTCAATCCCTGTGTTGGGAAGATCCCCTAGGGGGGCATGGCAACCCATTCCAGTATTCTTGCCTGGAAAATCCCATGGACAGAGGAACCTGGCTACAGTCCACGGGATCACAAAGAATTGAACATGACTGAATCACCTTTATTGACTATGCCAAAGCCTTTGACTGTGTGGATCACAATAAACTGTGGAAAATTCTGAAAGAGATGGGAATACCAGACCACCTGATCTGCCTCTTGAGAAACCTATATGCAGGTCAGGAAGCAACAGTTAGAACTGAACATGGAACAACAGACTGGTTCCAAATAGGAAAAGGAGTACGTCAAGGCTGTATATTGTCACCCTGCTTATTTAACTTATATGCAGAGTACATCATGAGAAATGCTGGACTGGAAGAAACACAAGCTGGAATCAAAATTGCAGGGAGAAATATCAATAACCTCAGATATGCAGATGACACCACCCTTATGGCAGAAAGTGAAGAGGAACTAAAAAGCCTCTTGATGAAACTGAAAGTGGAGAGTGAAAAAGTTGGCTTAAAGCTCAACATTCAGAAAACGAAGATCATGGCATCTGGTCCCATCACTATATGGGAAATAGATGGGGAAACAGTGGAAACAGTGTCAGACTTTATTTTTCTGGGCTCCAAAATCACTACAGATGGTGACTGCAGCCATGAAATTAAAAGATGCTTACTCCTTGGAAGGAAAGTTATGACCAACCTAGATAGCATATTCAAAAGCAGAGACATTCCTTTGCCAACAAAGGTCCGTCTAGTCAAGGCTGTGGTTTTTCCAGTGGTCATGTATGGATGTGAGAGTTGGACGGTGAAGAAGGCTGAGCGCCGAAGAATTGATGTTTTTGAACTGTGGTGTTGGAGAAGACTCTTGAGAGTCCCTTGGACTGCAAGGAGATCCAACCAGTCTATTCTGAAGATCAGCCCTGGGATTTCTTTGGAAGGAATGATGCTAAAGCTGAAACTCCAGTACTTTGGCCACCTCATGCGAAGAGTTGACTCATTAGAAAAGACTCTGATGCTGGGAGGGATTGGGGGAAAGAGGAGAAGGGGACGACAGAGGACGAGATGGCTGCATTGCATCACTAACTCGATAGACGTGAGTCTGAGTGAACTCCGGGAGTTGGTGATGGACAGGGAGGCCTGGCGTGCTGCGATTCATGGGGTCGCAAAGAGTCGGACACGACTGAGCGACTGATCTCATCTGAAGCACCTTAGTACAGCACAGCACATGTACTTGTTTTCATTCTATTACTTGTTTTCCAGTTGTTTTTATAGTTCTCTGTTTATTTCTTCTGTTTCTCCCACTGTGGTTTAATGATTTTCTTAGGTAGTATGCTTAGGTTCCTTTCTGTTTGGTTTTTGTATGTCTTTTGCAGGTTCCTGATTTGTGGTTACCATGGGGTTCAAATATGTTGACTCATAATTATATCTATGTGATTTTTTAAAATTTATTTACTTTCAGTTCAGTTCAGTAACTCAGTCATGTCCGACTCTTTGTAATCCCATGAATCACAGCACTCCAGGCCTCCATGTCCATCACCAACTCCCGGAGTTCACTCAGACTCACGTCCATCGAGTCAGTGATGCCATCCAGCCATCTCATCCTCTGTCGTCCCCTTTTCCTCCTGCCCCCAATCCCTCCCAGCATCAGAGTCTTTTCCAATGAGTCAACTCTTCACATGAGATGGCCAAAGTACTGGAGTTTCAGCTTTAGCATCATTCCTTCCAAAGAAATCCCAGGGCTGATCTCCTTCAGAATGGACTGGTTGGATCTCCTTGCAGTCCAAGGGACTCTCAAGAGTCTTCTCCAACATCACAGTTCAAAAGCATCAATTCTTCGGTGCTCAGCCTTCTTCACAGTCCAACTTTCACATCCATACATGACCACTGGAAAAAACATAGCCTTGACTAGACGGACCTCTGTTGGCAAAGTAATGTCTCTGCTTTTCAATATGCTGTCTAGTTTGGTCATAACTTTTCTTCCAAGGAGTAAGCATCTTTTAATCTCATGGCTGCAGTCACCATCTGTAGTGATTTTGGAGCCCAAAAAGATAAAGTCAGCCACTGTTTCCACTGTTTCCCCATCTATTTCCCATGAAGTGATGGGACCAGATGCCATGATCTTCGTTTTCTGAATGTTGAGTTTTAAGCCAACTTTTTCACTCTCCTCTTTCACTTTCATCAAGAGGCTTTTTAGTTCGTCTTCACTTTCTGCCATAAGGGTGGTGTCATCTGCATATCTGAGGTTATTGATATTTCTCCTGGCAATCTTGATTCCAGCTTGTGCTTCTTCCAGCCCAGTGTTTCTCACGATGTACTATGCATATAAGTTAAATAAGCAGGGTGACAATATACAGCCTTGACGTACTCCTTTTCCTATTTGGAACCAGTCTGTTGTTCCATGTTCAGTTCTAACTGTTGCTTCCTGACCTGCATACAAATTTCTCAAGAGGCAGGTCAGGTGGTCTGGTATTCCCATCTCTTTCAGAATTTTCCGCAGTTGATTGTGATCCACACAGTCAAAGGCTTTGGCATAGTCAATAAAGCAGAAATAGATGTTTTTCTGGAACTCTCTTGCTTTTTCAATGATCCATCAGATGTTGGCAATTTGATCTCTGGTTCCTCTGCCTTTTCTAAAACCAGCTTGAACATCTGGAAGTTCACAGTTCACGTATTGCTGAAGCCTGGCTTGGAGAATTTTGAGCATTACTTTACTAGCGTGTGAAATGAGTGCAATTGTGCGGTAGTTTGAGCATTCTTTGGCATTGCCTTTCTTTGGGATTGGAATGAAAACGGACCTTTTCCAGTCCTGTGGCCACTGCTGAGTTTTCCAAATTTGCTGGCATATTGAGTGGCTAATTACTTTACAATACTGTATTGGTTTTGCCATACATCAACATGAATCCGCCACGGGGGTACACGTGTTCCCCATCCTGAACCCCCCTCCTACCTCCCTCCCTGTACCATCCCTCTGGGTCATCCCAGTGCACCAGCCCCAAGCATCCTGTGTCCTGCATTGAACCTGGACTGGCGATTTGTTTCATATATGATACTATACATGTTTCAATACCATTCTCCCAAATCATCCCACCCTCTCCCTCTCCCACAGAGTCCAAAAGACTGTTCTATACATCTGTGTCTCTTTTGCTGTCTCACATACAGGGTTATCGTTACCATCTTTCTAAATTCCATATATATGCGTTAGTATACTGTATTGGTGTTATTCTTTCTGGCTTACTTCACTCTGTATAATCGGCTCCAGTTTCAACCATCTCATTAGAACTGATTCAAATGTATTCTTTTTAATGGCTGAGTAATACTCCATTGTGTATATGTACCACAGCTTTCTTATCCACTCATCTGCTGATGGACATCTAGGTTGCTTCCATGTCCTGGCTATTATAAACAGTGCTGCGATGAACATTGGGGTACACGTGTCTCTTTTAATTCTGGTTTCCTCGGTGTGTATGCCCAGCAGTGGGATTGCTGGGTCATATGGCAGTTCTATTTCCAGTTTTTTAAGGAATTTCCACACTGTTCTCCATAGTGGTTGTACTTGTTTGCATTCCCACCAACAGTGTAAGAGAGTTCCCTTTTCTCCACATCCTCTCCAGCATTTATTGCTTGTAGACTTTTGGATCGCAGCCATTCTGACTAGAGTGAAATTGTACCTCATTGTGGTTTTGATTTGAATTTCTCTGATAATGAGTGATGTTGAGCATCTTTTCTGTGTTTGTTAGCCATCTGTATGTCTTCTTTGGAGAAATGTCTGTTTAGTTCTTTGGCCTATTTTTTGATTGGGTCATTTATTTTTCTGGAATTGAGCTGCAGGAGTTGCTTGAATATTTTTGAGATTAGTTGTTTGTCAGTTGCTTCATTTGCTATTATTTTCTCCCATTCTGAAGGCTGTCTTTTCACCTTGCTTATACTTTCTTTTGTTGTGCAGAAGCTTTTACTTTTAATTAGATCCCATTTGTTTATTTTTGCTTTTATTCCCAATATTCTGGGAGGTGGGTCATAGAGGATCCTGCTGTGATTTATGTCGGAGAGTGTGATTTTAACTGATAGTCATTTAAGTTTAAACACATTTTAAAAGATCTACATTTTAATTCCCTTCCCCAACATTTTGTATTTTTTTAAATCATATTTTACATCTTTACATTTTTTTCCTTCACTGTTTAATTTCTTTATAGTTGATTTTACAATTTTTCCTTCTTCAGGGGATCTTCCTGACCCAGGGTTCAAACCCATATCTCCTGAGTTGGCAAGCGGATTCTTTACCACTGAGCCACCAAGGAAGCCCTTTTAATCTATGTGCTTGCTTATTTAGGTTATCTTAAATCCTTTCCTATTTTGGAGTTTCCCTTTCCTATAGATTCTTACTTCTTTTTCATTTGGAGTAGGACATTTCTTTTAGAGTAGGTTTAGTATTGCTCATTTATTTTGGTTTTTGCTAGTTTGAAGAGGTCTTTATCTCTCCTAAATAATAACCTTGCTGGGCAGAGTATCCTAGGTAGCAGGTTTTTCCTTCTCAGTATTTTGAATATTTCTTATCATACACTTCTGGCCTGCAACATTTCTCTAAAGAAATCAGCTGATAGCCTTATGGGGGTTTACTTGTAACTGACTATTTTTCTCTTGCTGCCATTAGAATTTGTTTTGACATTTTAATTATATGTCTTGGTGTGGATCTGCTTGGGTTCATCTTATTTGGGAACTTTTGTGCTTCTTATACCTGGATATCTGTTTCTTTTTTCAGGCTTGGGAAGTTTTCAGCCATAATTTCATTTAATACATTTTCAACCCCCTTCTCTCTCTCTTTTTCCCTTCTGCAATGCCTATAATGTGAAAAAGTCACATATATATATATATATATGGACTACATATCAGGCAAGCAAGTTTTCATGGGCTCCTTCCAAGCAGAGTCCAGGCTTCCCTGCAGCCCTTCTATTAGTCCCACTGACCCTCCAACCAGCCCAGGAGGCTGGTCTCCCCTTTGCTGAACCCCAGGGATGGAATGCCTGCTATATATAGCTCCTGCTATATCTATATATACAGATATCTCCATATACAAAAATCCACTTATAAAAGTTCCTTTTAAGTGTGTGCTCTTCCCCCTCCCAGCACTGGCACCCTCACCCAAGTAGAACAGTGCTGGAGCAAGAGGGGCTAGTGTGGGTATTCAGCAGGGGTGGAGGGATGGGCTGTGGTGGTCTGGCTGCCATCAGAGATCTTGTCTGCCTCTGATGCTTCAACTTAGCAACTGCCAGTAGTCGATGCCCTCTCCCTGCTCAGATGCCACTTAAGGTTTTATCCACCATAGCATCTTTTTTACTTATTTATTTTATTTACAATATTTCAGGTGTACAGCAAAGTTTTATACACACACACATTCTATTTTCAGATTCTTCTCCATTGTAGGTAGTTACACCATAGCAATGTTAAAAAGCAGAGACATTACTTTGCCAACAGAGGTCCGTCTAGTCAAGGCTATGGTTTTTCCAGTGTCATGTATGGATGTGAGAGTTGGACTGTGAAGAAAGCTGAGCGCCGAAGAATTGATGCTTTTGAACTGTGGTGTTGGAGAAGACTCTTGAGAGTCCCTTGGGCTGCAAGGAGATCCAGCCAGTCCATTCTAAAGGAGATCAGTCCTGGGTGTTCATTGGAAGGACTGATGCTGAAGCTGAAACTCCAATACTTTGGCCACCTCATGCGAAGAGTTGACTCATTGGAAAAGACTGATGCTGGGAGGGATTGGGGGCAGGAGGAGAAGGGGACGACAGAGGATGAAATGGCTGGATGGCATCACCAACTCGATGGACATGAGTTTGAGTAAACTCCGGGAGTTGGTGATGGACATGGAGGCCTGGCGTGCTGCGATTCATGGGGTCACAAAGAGTCGGACATGACTGAGCGACTGAACTGAACTGACACCATAGCATCTTACTGCAAAGGTTTTTCCTTGTTGTGGCAGCCCTTAGTCCTGTATGGAGCTGCTAATGGTGCTAGAGCATTTGCTTGGCTCAGGCTGGGGCACACACCAGAATGGTCAGAGGAAACCAGTCAGCCCTGGGTGGTTTCACCCACCATTTCTACACTGCTTAGGGAGCTAGTAAGTGTTCGTGGGCTCCTTCCAAGCAGAGTCCAGGCTTCCCTGTAGCCCTCCTATTAGTCCAACTGACCCTCCAACCAGCCAAGGGGGCTCGTCTCCCCTTTGCTGAACCCTGGGGATGGAATGCCTGATATGTAGCTCTCACTGCTCGCTCCCCAGGGAGGGCATGTACCCATGTAGTCTCCCTTTTTCTACACATCCCCTCGTAGGGACACATCCCATCATGATCGATTCTCTTCCCTCCTATGTGATTCTGTGTGGATCTTTCTTATAGCCTTGGCTATATAGGAGTCTTTCTGCCAGTCTCCTGTTAGTTTTCAGTGATAATTGTTCCACATGTAGATGTATTTTTGATATATTCATGGGGGAAGCTGAGTTCCATATCCCCCTACTCTGCCTTCTTGATTTGAATCCCTCTGAGTCTAGGTTTCTTACAGCCTTCATATTAGTCCCACTGGTTTTCTAACCCGCTTAAGGGACCTGTCTTCCTGGTGTCAAACTCCAGGGATGTGGCGCCCAATATGTGGCTTGAACTGCTCACTCCCCAGGGAAGCTCTCTGCCTTTGTAATGCTCTTCATCTTCTATGCCCCCCACCAAGGGCACAGGTCCCAACATGATTGCTACTCCTCCATTCCTACCGGATTCTGTATGGCTCTTTATTATAGCCTTGGTTGTACAAAAGTCTTTCTGCCAGTCTCCAATTCGTTTTCAGTGATACTTTCTCCACATTTAGATGTATTTTTCATGTTCACTGGGGAAGTGAATTCCATGTCCTCCTAATCTGTCTTGATCTCTCCCAGGAAATTTGAACTTTTATCCTAAGAACAGTAAGAATTATAGAAGAACACTTTCTTATTTTATTATGAAATTTTCAAACATATAGGAAATTTTGAATGGTAGATTCTACCATTGATATTTCACTATACTTTATCTATATCTATCCATCTATCTATTCCACTATCTAATAGAAAGGTGTTAAGCAGAATATTTCCATGGTATATGGAGAAACAATTGAAGGAATAAAGCATAGAAGCAAGGAAAAAAGATAAGCAGTGCTAAAATTGTCTAGGCAAAATATGATGGTGATTTGGACTGCTGAAGTGGTAATAGGGCATATTTAAAACATATTTAAGTGATAGAATCATCAGATCTTGGTATATATTTCAATACAGAGGGTGATAGAGAGGGGTGAGATAAGTTATAGTTAGGAGTGCAGACTCAAGAACCAGACTACCTGGAATCAAATCTTGTCTCTACCATTTAACAGCTCTCCCTCTCCTATGCCTCAGTTTTCTGTTGGGTGAAATGGGGATAATAATCCTTATTTCATAGGACTCTTATAAAGGTATATATATATATATATATATATAAACAGAGCCTGGCTCATAGCAAGTTCTATATAAGTGGATGCTGTTATTATTTTTCCCTGGAGAAAGAAATGGCAACCCACTCTAGTATTCTTGCCTGGAGTCTTCAGGCAAGAGATGTAAATAATATACATCTCTTATTTTTAGAGTAACCACAGATCTAAGATCATCTGTGGAGATTTTCAATGAGAATTCTTTTTAAGTGTATTAT
Source organism: Bubalus kerabau (assembly GCF_029407905.1). Lineage (NCBI taxonomy): Eukaryota > Metazoa > Chordata > Mammalia > Artiodactyla > Bovidae > Bubalus > Bubalus kerabau. The sequence continues at coordinate 104,389,458 of NC_073647.1, read as the reverse complement.
TTTCAAAGAAGCAGCTGTGTTGCTGGTAAAGCATCAGTAGGAAATAATGAGGGGTGGGGATGTGTAGCACACTATGTCACAGTGCTAAGATTCCAGGGCTGAACACTCATTTTCTCCCTAGGCTGCTGCCATCCAACACTTAGAATCTGCATCCGCTGAGTTAAACAAAATCCTGAAGGCCAAGTACCCGACAGAGACGATTATCGCAACCAGGTCAGTCTTCCTTTGCCTCTCAACCTTTTGGGGTGTTTTTTCTCATAGGCTGTTCCATCAGTCAGAGATGGTGCTCATTTTAATAGCTTGGGGGTTGAGGTCAAAGAAAGCATATGTTTACCTTCCCAAATCAAATTTCTTCTAACTCAAACCTCCTGAGTGGGAAGTTTATGAAAAACAAATTTTTAAAAAAGATGAGATTGGGGTGAGGGCTCCTGCTACTCCAAAATGACAAAATTGCAAACCACAGATTTGGAAGAGGGGTTACAGAAGGGAAACACAACATTCCATACCACTCAAGAGCATAGCATAGCTCCCTCTAGTAGGGATACCTTTTCCATCTAATACCTGGAAAACTCACTGTGGTGCCTACTACTGCTGCTTTCTCATAGCTGAGCAACACATTCTCCTCTTCTAAATATGTGGGCCATTCATTCCTCCTGGGACTCTGGTGGAGTCCTTCCAAGTCTACCACATTCTTTTTTGAGAAACAGTCCCTACATGGGCCATAATACCAAAGTCATTATATTTCTACTAAATTAGCTGGGTCCTTGAACCATAGTTGATTTGACCCAGAATGAAATCCGGACCCAAGTTATACCAATTGAATTCTGTTTTCTGGAAATTTGGAATTTGGGCTAAGAAATGTTAGTTAAACTCTCTTAGGTACTGGCATATTTGCCCAAATGCACATGAAGAATCAGAATAAACAAAGAGAGGAGAGGGAGTTGGGAGAGAGGGACAAGGAGAAGGAGAAAGGAGAGATCAGAAAAGAGAGAGGGAGAAGGAAGAGGAGGAAGATGGAAACTAATGACATTATAAGACAGAAGGGCTCTGGACCTCATGTCCATGTCACATTGTGCCATCTATCTTATCTTTCCAGATTCCTGTGCTCAGCAGTGGAAGATTTTGTGGTTGATATTGTAAAGGCCTGGAGCCGGATAAAGCAGAACAATACAGCAATTGAGTCTGTCATTTTGAAAGTAAGTTTCCATCCTTTTGTCTTGTACTCTTTGTGGCAAAAGCCCCATTTTTTAATAAAAGCAAATGTCCCTCTCACTAGGAAACGTTAAAGGGCAAGGAGAAGCAGCTGGTAAGCCTCCCTGATGGTGAAAATCCTCACTGAACTTCCACCTTTCACCAAATAGAGTGGCACTGTACATGCTTATCCATGTACCATGTACCTAAGCATCTGTTAAGCATCTGTACACACCTAGACACAAGCATATACCAACATGTATGCACATGGCTGTATACCAGAACATTCTTGAAACTACATACGAATACATGCTAGAAATACACCCATGGTCACCGCTATGATAACAGTAACAATAATAGCTAATACTTCTATAGCACTTATTCTGTGCCAGGAACTGTTCTAAGCACTTATAATGTATTCACTTATTTAATCTTCACAACTTCTCAAGAATATAAAAGCACAACAAGATTAAGTTACTTGCCTCAGTTCACAAACTATTAAGTGATGGAGCTGGGAATCAGGCCATAATCATGCAGTACATCCCCAAACATACACACAGACAAAAGCAGATACCAGGCACCCATGCAGAGCCACATCCGTATCCATAGGAGCATGCCCATGAAAACACCAATCCAGAAACGTTTGTTTATCTTTCCTCAATCTTGCTATATTGTATATCATTTTACAGACCATTTGGACATGAGAAAGACTAGGCAACGTACATTGGTGCCTGCAGCTGCTCAGAAACAAATGATGTCTCTTTAACCCCCTAACACTCTTTGGCTCCTATCACATCTACCCAAAATTTCTTTCCCTAAACTTTCATCTCCCCACATTTAGCTTCCTATGCTCAGTGTCCTGGCCAACTGTTACCCTTCTGCACTTCTCTCCATGCTATCTAACTATTCATTCTGTCCTTTCAAGCATGAATTTCTCACAACAATGCCCTGTCTGTCTCATTCCCTATATAGAGTGACTTAATGTACGACAAGCTCAGTGTCCTGATTGATATCCTTGCTGAGGATGCAGCAGTTGAGAAGAGTGCCAAAGCACATAAAGAAAGTGCCAAGGCAGATGGAAAGCCCTCCATCCCTCAAATAGACCACATAGCCAAGTGCAAGTTGGAGCTGGCAACAAAGGCCCAGAATCTCCAAAAGTCATTGAAACTCATCATATTCCAAGTTGAACAAGGTAAAGTTTCCAGGGTTGTGCTGACTGAGGGAGGGGAAAGAGAAGGTTCCTGTGGATGGTTACTGATCTACCTCACTCTGGGTCTTCTATTTGACACCACTACCCAAACTTGACTAGATTCTGCATTCGTAAAGCATCAAAAAAGTCCTCAGACTGACTTTGAAAAGCCTCACTCCTGATAAGCTGCCCCTTTGGCACCTTCTACCTCACAGGGACTAAACTCTTGCTACTTATTTATTTTTGTAACTAACACTCATCCTAAACAATTACAGCTGCTTAGAGGCTTGGCTCAAAGCTCTGTCAGCTTCCACCTCCAGCCATGGAATTTTTTTCCACCTGCTCCTATCCCCTTCCAACCACTGAGCCTATGATGATTCTAGAAAGAAAACAGTGTTCATCTCTGCATGTCTTACACAGTATTCATCAGGCACAAGGGCCCTGAGAGTGGTCCTGGCAGCTCTGGCATTGATTGCCATTTCCCATAATTCAGGACAACCTACAAGCTTCCAACTGAGTATGAAAGCTCTTTCAATTCCTCCAACTTCTTAATTTAACATTCTGGTTTCCATTTCTTCTCACAATGCTTCTTTGAAAAACAGATCAGAAAATTATGTTAACACCAAGTGTGTTCTGCCTGAGCTATTGGAATTGAGCAGTAGTTCGTGTAGCAAGGAAGTCCCTTTGGCTGGCCTTTAGCTTTTACCTATGGTACCTTCTCCTGCCTTGGTGCATGTAGGTACAACCTCAGCCAAGTTTCTAAGAAAAAAAAAAAAGGAAATATCCCTTCTGCAGTGTGAAATAACCAAAGAGCCTATTTGCCTCTATTTCTGTAGGTAGTTTCCATGGGGGCTTCCCAGGTAGCGCTAATGGTAAATAACCCGCCTGCCAATGAAGGAGACACAAGAGATGTGGGTTCGACCCCTGGGTCAGGAAGATCCCTTGGAGGAGGGCATGGCAACCCACTCCAGGATTCTTGCCTGAAGAATCCCATGGACAGAGGAACCTGCCGGGCTACAGTTCATAGGGTCACAAAGAGTCAGACACGACTGAAGTGACTTAGCATGCACGCATGCACAGTTTCCAAGGAGCAGGGATCAGATCAATCTGATGTAGCCATAACACTGTCACGACTAGTACTCAGCCTGCTCCATTAATACATAAGTCAGGTTTAGAAGTATAGCTTGTGGCCATGGGACAGAGAAAGGCACCCCTGGGTAGGATAGGGATTGAACCTATAGGCTTTGGCATAAGCCAAGCACCTGAGCTATGTGATATTAATATATAGGTTGGTGAAAGGAAGGCGACTTCTCAAATATTCTGGGTATTGGTGACACATTTGAGTGAAAGAAAGCCATGGTCCTAGAGGGTTAAGTTTAGAACAAAGGGCACATGAGTAAATGAATTGCAAATAGGATGAAAATGGAGTTAGAAGAGCAGAGGGTTTCCTATCCTGCTCCACCTACCCCTGGCCCCAAGCTTCTACTCATAACCACATTTACTGGGTGATGGGAAAAGAGTAACAAGTAAAACAGAGAAAGCTCAAGCATGGACATAAAGAAACGTGCCAATCCTATAGAAAAAAACTGAAAACATAAACAGCATCATGGAGCAGAGGTGGTGATCAAATGGGAGTCTCCGTTGTCTCCCCATACACTGACTGGTGTTAACAAAAGAGATGCTCAAGAAACATGACCAATCCTCCTTTTCTCCTTTCCTCCCTCTGTCCCCCCTCCTTCCTCCCCTTTCTTCCTTCCAACCCTCCTTCCCTCCTTCCTTCCATTTTTTTCTCTGTAGTTCTTGATGAGCAAAGCCGACAGACAATATCGGTTAAGAACTTCAGTTCAACTTTCTTCCTAGAAGATGATTCAGAAGATAATAACCAGATGAGCCCAAGACACCGTAAGAATCTTTCTCCTTTTATTCTATGCTTCATCTCTGTCTTCTAGTTCTCAGAGAATATATCTTTAGTATTTTCATGCATCTTCCTTTTGCCTTAATCCTATTCTGCCATGTGGCTCAGCTGGTAAAGAATCCACCTGCAATGCAGGAGACCTGGGTTTGATCCCTGGGTTGGAGAAGGGAAAGGCTACCCACTCCAGTATTCTGGCCTGGAGAATTCCATGGACTACAGTCCATGGGGTTGCAAAGAGTCGGACATGACTTATCAATGTTCGCTTTCACTTATTCTGCCATAGAGATCCCTCCTTCTTCTCCAGAAACCCTACACTATAAGGCCCCATGCCTATCTCCAGAAGTAATGACTCCATTAGGTTCTTTGAAAAGGCCTGATGAAACCCAAGATTTGAAGCTGTTTCCCTGCCAGCAAGCAGTCTTCCCAGCCTTATTATTCTCTCAGTGGAAGTCCCTGTCCATCCAAGATGATCCCTCTTTGGAATGAGAACCCTGAATATTATCTAAAAGAAAGTCATTGAGCTTGACTCTGTTCCAACAGAGAAAGTAGGGTGAAATAAAAGTAGGGGAAGGGCTTTCTTTTTTGTATCTGACACCAAGGTGCTATCTTTTGTGTCTAGGTTCTCGTCTTGGTACTCTGTCTTCTATATCTTCTCTCAAAAGTGAAGACCTAGAAAACCTCAATTTGGAGCACTTACATTTTACACCTGAAACTATGTAAGTATTTATAGACCTATTACCTTTCTATGGCTTCTTCCTTTCTCTGGTTGAGAGAGTAGAATAAGGATACCTAGAGTCAGATGCTGACTCACTAATTGTGTGACTTTACACAAATAGTTCAACCAAACCTCAGTTTCCTCACATATAATATGGAGATAATTGTAGAACTTGTCACATAGGTTTGTTGTATTTATTGAGTTTATTTATCCAAAGTACTTACATTGCTCAGTCTTTGGCACCCATAGTTAGGTTTATATGTATTATAGTTGTTATTATTATTATCACAACTTCATTTCATTTCAAAGGACCTGTTTTTCACTGTTGCCTTTGATAGTAAACAACTGAAGTTGCTAAGAAATAAGTGGGCATTTAGGGGACTAGGAAACAAATGTAAAGACATTTGTCTCAGCAACCCTACCTCTTTAGAATACTCTTTAGTAGCCAAGTTCCAACACACTCACTCATTTTGAGTTCCATTAAGAAGATTGGTGATATCAGTCAAAGAAACCCCAATATCTGGACTATAGTCAAGGGAGGCAAATCTTACATGAAAGATGTAGGGTCAGTTTAGTAGTGAATTATAAAAAATCTGTGATTAAGTAGCTAAACTACCTATTTTTAGTTTCTTGAAAGACAGTTAGCAATTATATGTTTTCTACAGCTTCCCCCCATTTTCAACTCCCACTTCCCTCCACTTTGCCACTGGCTTAAGTTCATATCTGAGACCTCAGTGAACTTATCACTTTGATCAATGGTGTGCTGAAAAATATTTAACAACCAGCTCCCAGGGGTGGGTGCAGGTGGGAAGTCCTGATTTATTCCTGTTATATACCTTCCCATTATGGCTTATTTCAAGCTACTGATACAATGTCATTGATTGCAGAGTTGGGAATTATAGGCATAATCAGCTTACATAAGCTAATATGAACTGCCTCCAGCACACCACTGGTTTTAATGGATGGATGCAAAAGAATCAAATAAACTGCTTGTTTTGTTTGTTTGTTTTTGTTCTACATATATCTACCTTCTTTTATAAGGTTTTCCCCCCTCAAATGTGTGGTCACTTTGCCCTTGGATGTGAAAGTGCTAAAAGGAGTTCAGAATCTCTAAAAACAGTAATACAGAGTTTCCTCTCATCATACATTTTAATATGCACTGTTTATAATAGCCAGGACATGGAAGCAACCTAGATGTCCATCAGCAGATGAATGGATAAGAAAGCTGTGGTACATATACACAATGGAGTATTACTCAGCCATTAAAAAGAATACATTTGAATCAGTTCTAATGAGGTGGATGAAACTGGAGCCTATTATACAGAGTGAAGTAAGCCAGAAAGAAAAACACCAATATAGTATACTAACGCATGTATATGGAATTTAGAAAGATGGTAACGATAACCCTGTATGCAAGACAGCAAAAGAGACACAGATGTATAGAACAGTCTTTTGGACTCTGTGGGAGAGGGAGAAGGAGAGGGTGGGAAGATTTGGGAGAATGGCATTGAAACATGTATAATATCATAAATGAATCGCCAGTCCAGGTTCGATGCAGGATACAGGATGCTTGGGGCTGGTGCACTGGGATGACCCAGAGGGATGGTATGGGGAGGGAGGTGGGAGGGGGGTTCAGGATGGGGAGCACGTGTACACCCATGGCGGATTCATGTTGATGTATGGCAAAACCAATACAATATTGTAATTAGCCTCCAATCAAAATAAATAAATTTAAAATTTAAAAAAATGAAATACTTGAAGGTTCTTTTTGGGAATAAGTCAATGACTCTTATTTCCCTCTAGTTTATGTGAAGAAAATATTGGCCACTCATATCTGACAGTCTCCAAAGATGACTTCTTCATTATGAGTCTCAATCCCACTGAACCCTCCCAGCGGGCTGGGTATCCTCTCTTACAGCTAATAAGCTACTTGTTAACTAAATAGGATGTCTACATGTGCCTCTCAAGAATATTAAGCCTTGTATCCAATGTAGAATAGGCCTTCTTTCATTGGTTTTGAACATTCAGATAAAGTCTGCAGCCCAGTGATAATAGCACTTCTTTCCTATACCAATGTCTACTCTTCTCTTCCCTTTGGCTAATTTCAGACGCTTCAAAGAAAAGCGTGTCATGAACAACTATTTTGGAATTGGACTAGATGCTAAAATTTCTCTGGAATTCAACACCAGAAGAGATGAACACCCAGGACAATACAAGTAAGGAAAAGAAACTTCCCTGCCCACATGCAAACACACAATCACAATACACACATGTACTCCTACATCCCCCACATCACAAACAACAACAGAACTCTTTTGAAAAGTAAAGAGTCCGTCATTTGAAAGTAAAACATTAGTCCGAAGCTTAGCCTAATAAGACAGCTTGCCGCAAATGTTGACCAAATCTGTGATGACGGCACTGGTATTCTGAACTTGGAGCCATCTTCATGGTCTTGACCTGTGGACTGCTGTGTAAATACAGCTAACTGTGTTACTGTTAGTGAAAACAGATTACATTGACTTGATTCAGCCAATTCTCTATCTTTGTTCTGTCTCTGAGAATTTGACAAGGTCCTAGTAGTAGTTTCAGGTCTGCTTTTGCTTGGCAAGGCTGCAAAGTATCAAAGATCACTCTACTAGTTCTTAGGGTTCCTAACCTGGTTCCCCTGGACCTACTGATTTTACCCCATTCAGGGCTGGCCTGCTTGGCACCTTCCAGTATTTTTGTACTGCAGATATACCCTAAGGCAGCCTCAGAGTTCTTCTGGTAGATTGAAATTAGGAAGAAAAATAAGCCCCTCCTCCATCCACCATCATCACCCCTGCCACCTGCCACCAGAACTTCTTTCTCACAGCAGGTCTGGGCTGAGAAACAAGTACTTTATCAGATAAGTGTTTTGAAAATATTGTTTCCCAGTTGCTTGTCTTTTTTGTTGTTATTGCTTGTCTTTTCATTTAATGGTATCTTATGATATACACAAGTTTTGAATTTTGATGAGTTCCTATTAATTGATTTATTTTTTTTACGGACCATGATTTTGATGCTGTATCTAAGAAATCTTTGCCTAACCCAAGGTCTTAAAAATTTACTCTGTTTTCTTCCAAAATTATTGTTTTTTCTCTTACCTTTAAGTCTGTGACCTGCTTCGAGTTAATTTTTATGTGTGGTGTTAGGTAAGAACCTAGTTCATCTTTTTGCACATGGATATCCAATTATCACAACACCATTTTTTAAAACTATCCTTTGAATTGTATTTCCCCCAACAAATTGTGTTGGCACCTTTGTCAAAAATTGCTTGACCCTAAATATAAATGTTTTTTCCCTAGACTCTCATGTATGTTCCGCTGATCTATGTATCTATCCTATGCAAGCACCACACTGTCTTGATAACTGTAGCTTTATAGTAAGTTTGGAAATTGGGAGATGAAAGTCCTCCAACTTTGTTCTTTTTTAAGAATGGTCTTAGTTGTTCTAGGTATTTTGCATTTCCATATAACTAAGCTCTGATTTTTAATAGATGAGGAAACTAAAGTGTCCAGAGAACTTATGGTTTAAAGCAGAGTGCAAATAATTTTGTGCTAGCCTTGTTACATTTCAAAATCCATGCCTTGTGGTGGCTCATTTCTGTGACTCTACTTTGAAAGTTCAGAGTAGATTCTATCCAGCCTTTCTAGGGATTGTGAGTATCCTGCCTGCTTTTATCAGAGACTCTACAGTGAGCAGGACCTTGTTCTTCCCACCTCCACCACAAGTCTCCTGATATCCTTGCCTGTCCCATACTCTCTCCACTGGGCCCTCCTCTACAGTCTGTCTAGTAAGCTTAGCTCTATTCTATAGCACTGAATTAAGTGTTTAGCCTTTGACTGTGTGGATCACAACAAACTGTGGAAAATTCTTAAAGAGACGGGAATACCAGACCACCTGACCTGCCTCCTGAGAAATCTGTATGCAGGTCAAGAAGCAACAGTTAGAACTGGACATGGAACAACAGGGTGGTTCCAAATCAGGAAAGGAGTACATCAAGGCTGTATATTGTCACCCTGCTTATTTAACTTATATGCAGAGTATATCATGCTAAATGCTGGGCTGGATGAAGCACAAGCTGGAATCAAGATTGCCAGGAGAATATCAATAACCTCAGATAGGCAGATGACACCATCCTTATGGCAGAAAGTGAATAAGAACTAAAGAGCCTCTTGATGAAAGTGAAAGAAGAGAGTGAAAAAGCTGGCTTAAAACTCAACACTTAGAAAACTAAGATCATGGCATCCAGTCCCATCACTTCATGGCAAATAGATGGGGAAACAGTGGAAACAGTGTCAGACTTTATTTTCTTGGGCTCCAAAATCACTGCAGATGGTGACTGCAGCCATGAAATTAAAAGACGCTTGCTCCTTGGAAGAAAATCTATGACAAACCTAGACAGCATATTAAAAAACAGAGACATTACTTCGCCAACAAAGGTCCATCTAGTCAAAGGTATGGTTTTTCCAGTAGTCATGTATGGTGAGAGTTGGGCTATAAAGAAAGCTGAGTGCCAAAGAATTGATGCTTTTGAACTGTGGTGTTGGAGAAGACTCTTGAGAGTCCCTTGGACTGCAAGGAGATCCAACCAGTCAATCCTAAAGGAAATCAGTCCTGAATATTCATTGGAAAGAATGATGCCGAAGCTGAAACTCCAATACTTTGGCCACCTGATGCAAAGAACTGACTCATTGGAAAAGACCCTGATGCTGGGAAAGATTGAAGGCAGAAGAAGAAGGGGATGAGATGGTTGGATATAGCATCACCGACTCGATGGACATGAATTTGAGTAAGCCCCAGGATTTGGTAATGGATAGGGAAGCCTGGCGTGTTGCAGTCCATGGCTTCTCAAAGAGTCAAACATGACTGAGCAACTGAACTGAACTGAAGTCTTTGAGATACAGGTCTTACAAAATCCCTCCACTTTGCCAGAAAAGTTATGCTTCAAAGAAACTGCAGTCTGTCACATATTTCAAATGAAATTGATTCCAAGAGGCTAAAATCTTGATTTCCCAGAGTGGCACTTGCTGGTATGTACCAGCCAGTTGGGCTTCCTAGGTGATGCAAGTGGTAAAGAAACCAGTGCAGGAGACATAAGAGAAGCAGGCTCAATCCCAGGGTCAGGAAGATCCCCTGGAGGAGGGCATGGTAACCCACTCAAGAATTTTTGCCTGGAGAACCTCATGGGCAGAGGAAGTTGGTGGGCTACTGTTCAAAGGATTGCAAAGAGTCAGAAACAACTGAAGTGACTTAACACATACAAGCCAGTTATGCTCACAGCTTTTTATGAGCTTTATTTTAAAATATAGCCTATCTCTTGCAAAACTGAACCAATATCCACAGCAAGTGACAAATCAATGGGATGCTGAGGTCTCAAGGACACCCAGGAACCCATTACAGCTGGTGTATGAATAAGGATTCCAGTTACACTATCCTAGCATTCCCTCTTGTGTCACGTTACCATGACTCCTCCCTATAACAAGGCACTTGAGGAATAAGATGGTATCTCGTCTTACTTTTCTTCATCCGTTTACCTTTATTCACCCTCTGACTATCTTTCTCTACCTTTATCTCCCTGTAGTAGCCGCTTTAAGAACAAGATGTGGTATGGCCTTCTGGGAAGCAAGGAACTCTTTCAGCGCTCTTACAGGAAACTGGAAGAACGAGTGCACCTAGAGGTCAGTGGAAAAAGAGGATGATCCTTCCTGGGCATGAAGAAAGGAAATATCATGACCTTGGGAATCAACTTCCCTCTTTATCCTTAGTTTTTCTCAAGCTTTAACTCTGATCCTCACTTATGGGAGGAAAGCATGAAGATAGGTTTCCATTTTATGGATAAGAAAATGATAACATGATGAGAAGACAGAGCCTTTCCCCCATGTCTGTAAATATCCCTTCACACTGGTATCTGAAGAGCCAGCCAATAAGGGCTACTCTTTTCTTTCAGTGTGATGGAGAGGCCATCTCCTTGCCAAATCTGCAAGGCATTGTAGTGCTCAACATTACCAGCTATGCCGGAGGCGTCAACTTTTGGGGAAGCAGCACGGCAACCACAGTGAGTATGGAACAGGGAATGGGGAGGGAGAAAATCTTGACCCCTCTAAAGTCTATCAGAAAGGAGAGCTGAACTGACTGGAGTGTGGGGGAAAAGGAGGCAGGCTGGGGACCATTATTAGCAGCTGTATAATGTGTATTTTTAAGGCAATTACCACCCCATAGCACAAGAATCAACCAAAAACCTGAGGATCAGATCAATTCTTCTGTGTTGCATGGACTTTGAATTTTCCATTTCTCAAGCCTGAATGATCCTTGAAAGGTTGACTACATCATGATCTTTTCTCTACGGAGGTCTATCAATAAAATCTCCTGAGAAATTGGTCATGAATCCTTTCCTCTGAGCTCGCCCAAGAAGGCCATGAGACCAGTGGCTTTGGGGATTTATGATGCTATATTGGACAGGGAGGGAACCAGCTAAGAGTTGTGATCTCAAAAGGAGCTGAGTTTAGGTCTCAGTGCCTTTCTCCCAAGTTGGCTTCCTGACCTCATCCTTCCCCTTTTCATAATGTAGTAGTTTCTCCACTCTTCATGAGCTAGAAAAAATTTTACCATGAGCTTTCAAAGCATACCTGCTTGTGACAAAGTGTGGTTCTTCAAGAGTGAGATATGTGACACAGTTCTTTTTCTTCAGGAATATGAGGCTCCTGCAATAGATGACGGGAAGCTAGAGGTAGTGGCAATCTTTGGTTCTGTACAGATGGCAATGTCTCGTATCATCAACCTGCATCATCATCGCATCGCCCAGGTAGGCACACGCTGGGTGGGCACCAGAAAGGGTCTGAGCTCTATGGCTACAACACAGGATGTGGGGTGCTCCCAGGAATTTAACCAGGTATAAGAATGGCAGGGTGGAGGGAGTAGGGTATCTGGCAGGCACCAAGGTGCTGGCTGAGGTTAGAAATAAAGGTGGAAGGGACCAAAGGAGCAAAAAGTCTATAGCAAACATGTTTCCTCCCTGGGATAGTCTGATTCACAATTTTGCTGATCCTGTTCAGATACGCATTTAGGCTGTGACTGTGAGATTATCAGATTAGTCTATAGTCATTGCCTGATTTTTCTTCCCCATTCTCCCTCCTCTTCTTCTCTGGCAGTGCCGTGAGGTGATGATAACTATCAATGGTGAAGAAGGTATCCCAGTGCAGGTGGATGGAGAGGCCTGGGTTCAGAGGCCAGGCCTTATCAAGATTAGATACAAGAACACTGCTCAGATGTTGACCAGAGATCGGGTAAGAAAGGAAAGGCTCGTCTTGGGCTCCTCCATTGTCTCATCTACAGCTATCACTTGAGTACTGAATGCTTCCAGTCAGGCAGAATTTCTCAAAGGGAGGTCTGCATGACATCTCAGAATCACCTTGGGTGCCTGTTAGAGATGCTCATTCCTAGGCCTCACAGGGTCCCACTGCATCAGAATGGGGAAGGGTATTTCCTGGGAACTTGCATTTGCAGACAAACTGTCTGAGATACTCTCATACATAGAGACACTTGCAAAGCACTGTCCAAGAGAGTGAGACAAGGAGCTGCCTCCTGTGGTTTTCAACAAAGTTGTCCTCATTCTTACAATGCACAGAGAGCTAAAGACCTCACTGGTTATGGAGAAATCTGCTCCCCCAACAAGATATTCTTCATTGAATAGGATCTTTAGGTTCCAAATGGTATGGACCTAACAGAAGCAAAAGATATTAAGAAGAGGTGGCAAGAATACACAGAAGAACTGTACAAAAAAGATCTTCATGATGAAGATAATCACGATGGTGTGATCACTGACCTAGAGCCAGACATCCTGGAATGTGAAGTCAAGTGGGCCTTAGAAAGCATCACTACGAACAAAGCTAGTGGAAGTGATGGAATTCCAGTTGAGCTATTTCAAATCTTGAAAGATGATGCTGTGAAAGTGCTGCACTCAATATGCCAGCAAATTTGGAAAACTCAGCAGTGGCCACAGGACTGGAAAAGCTCAGTTTTCATTCCAATCCCAAAGAAAGGCAATGCCAAAGAATGCTCAAACTACTGCACAATTGCACACATCTCACACACTAGTAAAGTAATGCTCAAAATTCTCCAAGCCAGGCTTCAGCAGTACATGAACCATGAACTTCCTGATGTTCAAGCTGGTTTTAGAAAAGGCAGAAGAACCAGAGGTCAAATTGCCAACATCTGCTAGATCATGGAAAAAGCAAGAGAGTTCCAGAAAAGCATCTATTTCTGCTTTATTGACTATGCCAAAGCCTTTGACTGTGTGGATCACAATAAACTGTGGAAAATTCTGAAAGAGATGGGAATACCAGACCACCTGACCTGCCTCTTGAGAAACCTGTATGCAGGTCAGGAAGCAACAGTTAGAACTGGACATGGAACAACAGACTGGTTCCAAGTAGGAAAAGGAGTACATCAAGGCTGTATATTGTCACCATGCTTATTTAACTTATGTGCAGAGTACATCATGAGAAACACTGGGCTGGAAGAAGCACAAGCTGGAATCAAGATTGCCAGGAGAAAGATCAATAACCTCAGATATGCAGATGGCACCGCCCTTATGGCAAAAAGTGAAGAGGAACTAAAAACCCTCTTGATGAAAGTGAAAAAGGAGAATGAAAAAGTTTGCTTAAAGCTCAACATTCAGAAAAGGAAGATCATGGCATCTGGTCCCATTACTTCATGGGAAATAGATGGGGAAACAGTGGAAACAGTGGCTGACTGTATTTTTCTGGGCTCCAAAATCACTACAGATGGTGACTGCAGCCATGAAATTAAAAGACGCTTACTCCTTGGAAGAAAGTCATGACCAACCTAGATAGCATATTAAAAAGCAGAGACATTACTTTGCCAACAAAGGCCCGTCTAGTCAAGGCTATGGTTTTTCCAGTGGTCATGTATGGATGTGCGAGTTGGACTGTGAAGAAAGCTGAGCACTGAAGAATTGATGCTTTTGAACCATGGTGTTGGAGAAGACTCTTGAGAGTCCCTTGGGCTGCAAGGAAATCCAACCAGTCCATCCTAAAGGAGATCAGTCCTGGGTGTTCTTTGGAATTACTGATGCTAAAGCTGAAACTCCAGTACTTTGGCCACCTCATGCGAAGAGTTGACTCATTGGAAAAGACTCTGATGCTGGGAGGGACTGGGGGCAGGAGGAGAAGGGGACGACAGAGGATGAGATGGCTGGATGGCATCACCGACTCGATGGACGTGAGTTTGAGTGAACTCCAGGAGTTGGTGATGGACATGGAAGCCTGGAGTGCTGCAATTAATGGGGTCACAAAGAGTCGGACACGACTGAGCAACTGAACTGAACTGATAAGGCATCTTAAAGGGCTTCCCTGATAGCTCAGTTGGTAAAGAATCCACCTGCAATGAGGGAGACCTGTGTTCAGTCCTGGGTTGGGAAGATCCCCTGAAGAAGGGAACGACAAAAGAAAAAAAAAAAAAAGAAGAAGAAGAAGAAGGGAACGGCTACCCACTCCAGTATTCTGGCCTGGAGAATTCCATGGACTGTATAGTCCATGGGGTCACAAAGATTTGGACACAACAGAATGACTTTCACTTTCACAGCATCTTAAAATACTGCATTCACAAATATCACCCACCTCAGCTAAAGCACCTAAAGCTAGAAAGGAACCATTATTGATCAGTGTTCAGTGATTACAGGCTTTCTTACACTGTGGCCTATGCACAGTCCATAGACACAGCACTAGTGAAGGCATGGGATGTCTAGTTTATAAACTATCTGCTTTGTGTGGGGCACTTTACATATATTCTCTCAAATAGATCTTCTCAACAATCTATGAGGTTCAGTTAAGTTCAGTCGCTCAGTCGTGTCCGACTCTTTGCAACCCCATGAACCGCAGCATGCCAGGCCTCCCTGTCCATCACCAACTCCCGGAGTTTACCCAAACTCACGTCCATTGAGTCGGTGATGCCATCCAGCCATCTCATCCTCTGTCATCCCCTTGACCTCCTGCCCTCACTCTTTCCCAGCATCAGGGTCTTTTCAAATGAGTCAGCTCTTCACATCAGGTGGCCAAAGTATTGGAGTTTCAACATCAGTCTTTCCAATGAAAACCCAGGACTGATCTCCTGTAGGATGGACTGGTTGGATTTCCTTGAAGTCCAAGAGACTCTCAAGAGTTTTCTCCAATACCACAGTTCAAAAGCATCAATTCTTCAGCGCTCAGCTTTCTTCACAGTCCAACTCGCACATCCATACATGACCACAGGAAAAACCATAGCCTTGACTAGATGGACCTTTGTTGGCAAAGTAATGTCTCTGCTTTTTAATATGCTGTCTAGGTTGGTCGTAACTTTCCTTCCAAGGAGTAAGCGTCTTTTAATTTCATGGCTGCAATCACCATCTGCAGTGATTTTGGAGGCCACAAAAATAAAGTCAGCCACTGTTTCCACTGTTTGCCCATCTATTTGCCATGAAGTGATGAGACCAGATGCCATGATCTTAGTTTTCTGAATGTTGAGGTTTAAACCAACTTTTTCGCTCTCCTCTTTCTATGAGGTAGATACACTTATTCCCATTTTACAGGTGAGGAAAATAAGGACCAGAGAGGTTAAACACTTTTCTAAAAGTCACATGACTAGTGAATGACAGAAGCACAATTCAAAATTAAATTAGATACATCTGGGTCTAAAATCCATCAGCATATATTGCCTAGATTCGGCAAAGAAGGGAGCATGAAATGGGCTCCACTGTCTTACTGATCATGATGCCTTCCTATAGGAGCTTCTGGAAGGCAGACATCTGTCTGATTCAAGCATCTTGTCCCAAAACTTGGCATTGTAACAGTAAAAACAACAACAAAACTAAAAGTGCTTAGTATTAAAGACATTGAATAAAATGTTGGACAGATGTATAAAGTGTGGAGATGGGTGTACGGGGGAATATATGGGGCCCTCATTCCCCTTGACCCACACATATCAGACTCACAGACAGACCTGTCATGTGCCCTCTTAGCTAACAGCAGTCATTAGGATCTGCCACTGTCTTCATTTCCAGGACTTTGAGAACTCAATGAAAATGTGGGAGTGCAAGCATTCTGAAATCCAAGCTGCCTCTCAACCCCAGCTGGATTCCCAGGAATCTCAAGATAGCCTCTCTGATGAGGAGTATGCCCAGATGCAGCACTTAACTCAGCTTGCAGAAAACCTCATCAGCAGGTAAGTGGTCTGGCCCAGATACAGGCCTAGAAATCCCAAGAAGGGATGGGGAGAAGAAGCCACCTTGTGTCTGTAAGCTACTGGAGAGCCTGACCTCAGAAAGGAGTCTTGCCCAGAGTTCTAAGGATTGAAAGGGACTCTAACAATCCAGACAGGAAATAGTCTTTGTGGTCAGCTTGGACTTCTCCCATTAAGTCCAAAGATGAATTTTGATCTCTTCCTGCTGCCCCAGACCCAACAGGATTTAAAATGTTTATCCTTGGCCTTAAATATCAGGAAGGCCTTAGAGTTTCTGGAATCAGCTCCTTCCTCTATTCTAGCCTCCCACTCTTCCAAAGTACCTAGTATCTAATTCAGGTGAGATAAGGATGGACAAAGTGGGAATTCCCGGCAGTCCAGTGGTTAGGACTTGGTGCTTTCACTGCCAGGACCCGGGGTTCAAGCCCTGGTTGGGAAACTAAGATTCCCCCAAAAAAGGATGGACAAAAGGGAATACCTATAGAAGAGTAGAAACATTTTCTGGCATAAGTGGCTACCTAGAAACGAGTAGAAATAACAGGAGGGAGTAAAGAATACAATTCAGGTACTCAGAGCTTTCATTTTTACTTTTAATCCTAACCCTCACAAGTACCTCAGACCAGAAGTCCTTCAGAACTCTAGACTCATTTATTTCTCCTTGCTTTATTACAGACTTACTGACCTGAGCAAGGTCCACCAGCATGTGTCTGTCCTCATGGATTCTGTGAATGCCAGTGCTAACATCCTAAATGATGTATTTTACAAACAAGAGAGTGGCAATGAGACAGCTGCAGCTTCCTGCACTCCCATTGAGGTAAGGGAGGAAGGGGCAGATGAAGGAAAGGAGTAAACCAAATAGGAAAGGGAATAGAAAGGAAGGAAGAGGAACCAGAGGCTGGATAGAAAACCCGAGCAAATGACATGGCAGGAAACTGATGGATGGAGTAGAAAGGGAGGCAGATATTCCTTGACTTGTTACAGGTTCAGAGTGGCCACTGGGAGAATCCCATAGCAGACTTCATCAGCCTGAGAGCTATCTACCACACTGGTCTCAAGGAGAAATAGCCTGTGAATGGAGAGGAACTTGGCTTTGGCCCTTCCTCATCCCAGGTGGATCCCTGTATAACCTGTTAAGGTGATACTTGTCATTGAAACCTGAACTCCAGGCTGCCTTGGTTTTCCTCTTGAGGGAAAGGTCCATATTAGGATAGTTGATGTTAAATGTGCCATCTTGTGATTTGACCCACTGGCAGAAGAATTTTAAGTGATATTTTTAAAAGTAACTTTATGCTAAGAAAAACCATACAAAAGGGCCACATACAGGATCAGGGTCTCCTAAAATATAGGCTACCTATTTATGGGGGGCCAGATCTTCGTTGGAAGGGGCCTGGAGTTTCAAGAAGAGAGATGGTTAGGCCTAATTCCACATTCCTTGGAAAAGGCGGCTTTAGCTAGTGGAACGGAGAGGGCAATGGCACCCCAATCCAGTACTCTTGCCTGGAAAATCCCATGGATGGAGGACCCTAATTGGCTGCAGTCGATGGGGTCGCTCAGAGTCGGACACAACTGAGCGACTTCACTTTCACTTTTCACTTTCATGCATTGGAGAAGGAAATGGCAACCCACCCCAGTGTTCTTGCCTGGAGAATCCCAGGGACGGCAGAGCCTGGTGGGCTGCTGTCTATGGGGTTGCACAGAGTCAGACACGACTGAAGTGACTTAGCAGCAGCAGCAGCTAGTGGCAAGAAGTGGCCTTAAATTTATGTCCGGTTTGCATATTTTGTGTTTCCCTATACCCAGAGCATTCAATCAGTGATGATAAATGCAGAGTTGCCCTTTGTCACTACATAGGACACACCAGTACAGCTGCACTTATAGTTGATAGCTGGCATCAGTTTTGACTGGTTGGTGCCCATGCTGAACTATTAGTTGTGCTATATTGTGAATATTACTTTTTCACTTACAGCCACATCCTACTAGCCTGCCCCTACCTTCCCGCAGAAAAGCCAGTTGCATGCTTACTAACCAACAACTTCTCTCTCTTTGTCCTTTCCCTTCCTTTCTTTTCTTCTCCTCTCAGACTTTAACCAGAAATGATGCAGTAGATGTTACATTTAGTCTTAAAGGGCTCTACGATGACACCAAAGCTTTCCTGGATGAAAACTTGGTGAGTGGATGGGTTTGGAACAAGGGAGGGCAATGTATCGCGTCTGAAGTTGGTCACGGTCTGCACTTGGTTCTAAGGCATTGGAAAACATGTAGGAGCATTTTGCCCAGGTGTTTATCTGGCAGTCCCTCCTGTGTCATCCTCACCTAGAGTTATCATCGATCATGTCACTTCATATATTATGCGAGTCCATAGGAACTATTGTATCCTTGAAGAAAAATCTCCCCCTCTCCTTTGGCAAATATCTCTTAGGTCCATACGAGACCAAACAGAAGTGGGGTGTTCTCATTACACCCAATACAGCTTCAGTAGAAAAGGGTGAGCTCTTTTGAGCTGCTCTGTGTCTCCCAAGTTTCCACAATATGTCTTTCACCATGTGGGAAGAGAGTAAGGGACAGTGGGGGAAATTGGCGGTCTCTGAGTTCAAATCTGCCAGTTACTAACTATTAATTTCCTAAGGATGCTGTAACAAACACTGAAACCTGGGTGACTTTGGACAACAGAACGTCAATGTTTCACTGTTCTGTAGGCTAGCGGCCTGAAATCAAGGTGTCAGCAGGCTTATGTTCCCTCTGAAACCTGTAGGGAAATCCTTCCTTGCCTCTTCCCAGCTCCTGGTGATTTGTTGGCAGTGTTTGGAGCATCCCTTGGCTTGTAATACAGATGCACTGCTCCAATCCTCCATATTCACATGGTGCGCTCTCTGTCTTCCCATGGCCATCTCCTTAAAGGACACCAGTCATACTGGATGAGGGCCAGCCCTACACCAGGGTCCAGACCAGGCCAATGATGTCAGTAATTACATCTTCAGTGACCCTATTTCCCAACAGTTGAGGTACTTAAAGTTAGGATTTCAAGATATCTTTCTGGAGGGGACACAAATGAATCCATAACAGTATCTGTGTGAGGTAACTTCACCTCTGTTTCCCAACCTACAAAATAGGGATTGTAATCTCTACCTCTCCAGGTCGTTGTGAGGATTGAAAAAACTACTGTTTATTAAGTGCCTAGCTCTGCCTAGCAGCTTGACAGATGGTAGATTTTATCAGTGGTAGGGAAAATGGACTGAGGCTCAGTTTTTGAGCTACAAGAAGAGTTGCTGTTTCTCATACTGCAAAGCCCATAGGCACACCTGGTGACTGTGCACTAATGAGTCAACTGAACATGACCTCCCCACTTTGAGTTTCACTGCTAAGGCCCTGAGGAGGATGCTGTTCTTGCTTCTCATCTAATTAAGGGTTATTTGAAGAGGGGCCTCTGAGTTGATTTGGAAGAAGTGCATCCACTTCCCCCTTCCATTTGCACATCTAATTGGCACACTGCACAGGTGGCAGAGTGGCAAAGACAATCAGGCCAGACTGTCCCAGCATCTGAGCCCCAGGCTAGAGTTTCAGCCTTTAGAGACAGCACCAGAAGTACCTTCTATATATAGGTAGAGCTCAATGGCCTTGCCAATTTGGGCAGCAGGAAATATGGGAGCCTGGCCTCTCATTGACACTCAGGCTTTCTTGAGGCTCATGGGCTCATGAAAATTGACTTATACCAGCCAACAACCCAAACTGAGCACATACCACACTTAATAAAGAACCTGGTAAGGACCCACACACACATACAAACATCCAAATGAGACCTGGGTGCAAATGGAAGCTAAGAAAGGCCGTATCATGAAGGTGACATGGACATAAGGTTTATTTCATTTGAATGTTGTTATTTCTCCCTTTGCAGGAGGAGGACAATAAGGAGCTCAGTGTTGGGAGAGGGTTGTAGCCTTTTGATGAAGAAAATCCCACCCAGTAACTCCCACTTCCCTTATTTGGCAAACTGACTTACTGATGTGTTCGAACAGGAACAAGAAGTGAGCAACAAAGTCCCCTGAGTCAGTTTGCACATTTATCTCAGAGAAGAGTCCTGGACAAGGTCTCTCTTGGAGCCAGAAGGACAAGAGAATATAGCACGAGATTCAGGCCCACCCACGTACTGTTTTTCAGAGCCTGATTCTCTAGGTGCCAAATAGGAAGTTCTTAGGAAGCCATTTTACTCCTCTCCTATTATGATCAGGAATCATTTTCTAAGGCCCCAGCTCCTCATTTTATTCTGTGGCTGTGGGTTTGCCTACCAAATCCCTTTTGAGCATTGCTGGTAAGTATGCCCCCAAGGGCCCCTGCCCCTCTCCCCCTTACCCCAAGTGATGGCGTGTCTGCCTGCCACCGCCGATCCCCAGCCCACGAGTGCACACACGTGTCCTGTGCACCTGGGCTGCCCTGTACTGTCCTAACTCATTAGTTGTAAAGCAAAAGCAGATCATTTGTCAGCATGACTTGGTCACCCTCTCATATCCCATCCTGATTGGTCATAACCTCCAAGCCCCACCCCCCTGCTCATTCACCTGCCACTCATTTGTGACAGTTGGCAAGGTTCCACTAAAGGCTGGCTCATGCACAGGAAGAAGCCACTGTGGCGGATTCATTTTGATATTTGGCAAAACGAATACAATTATGTAAAGTTTAAAAATAAAAAAAAAAAGACAAAGCCACATGAGTACCAAATTGAAAGTAGAGCACATGCCAGGGAGGAGAGATGAAGGCAAGTTAGGTGAGCTGGAAAGGACATCAGGGCTGATGATATCGGCATGCATCTGTCCTCCCAGCTCACTAATGGAATATGAACGATCTCACCCATGTTGTTGGTCTGGAACTTGGGTCTTCTAAGTTGGAGATGGTTTTAGAAGAATCTATTTTAACTCTTCCATGGAGTATACAGAGTTCATCCTGTGGGTGCTGGGGGATACTAGGGAATGCTTAAGCTTTGTTTCTTGAACCTGTGAGACAAGCCAACTGAAACTATTTCTTATTTACTAAGAGTGAATAGCTAGGGGCTAAAAGCACAGCCTGGAGAGGCAGACCCTCTTTGCCAGGAAGGGAAATTTTGAGCCTGTCTCTCTCTAGCCCTCCCCCTTGCTTCACAAAGCAGCCTTTAAATTATGGTAACTGGGTAATAAAGATTCCCTCCCCCCACCCTAACCCTAATATCTAGCCACCCCACATACCCTTTCTGGGATAGTATGGTATAGAGGGTAGGCTATAGTGTTAAATGGATCTGGTTTCTATCTAGTCATGCGATCTTGAGCACTAAATTTCGAGTTCATTTTTCTACCTATAAAATGAGAACAGTAGTACATCATAAAGTATTATCAAGCTACTGAGAAGATGGAATGAAATCATGTATGCATAGTGCCTAGCATATAGTATGTGCTCAAAAATTGGTAGCTATTATTATGAGGACATTTAGATGCCTCCAGAGACTTGAGGATCAAGGGTAGGACCTTTATCCTGGACCCTAAGCTGTTGGGGTACAACTCAGTGTTAACTTATACTGGTCAAAGGACCTCTCTACTTGCAAACTGTGAGTGTGCCAAGCTCCAAGGAAAACATCACTATCTGATTTTTTTCCTGAATCTCCCTTTTGAGAAGGTCAAGAGCTGGCTGACTATACTTTCCAGTGAACCTATGGACCAACGGAGACATAGGTTGGCAACCTGTGGTCTAATGGCCACTAGGCAGGGACTGGGAGCTGGGGAGAAGGCAAGAGTCTATGACGTACTAGGCATTGGATACTCACTCTTTTTCCTGTTTTCACCAGCTGAGAAATGCTGAATATGAGGCCGCACTGAAAATTTCCCTGGATGCCATGAGTAAGGAGTTTGAAAAGCTATCCAAGATTGACTGGATGAACTCAATCCTTTTTCCGGAGGTATGTGACCTGTGGATTGGGAAATAAAAGGAAAGAGGTGTTCTTCCTGAGGGCTTTGCCTTCCAGTGGAAGCCAGGACACAATGACTGATACAGCAGATGGAGACCAGTAGTGGCTTTCAGCTTGAGCTTAATGGAGCCTCCTCCTTGCATCTCCTCGCCATTTAAGTAGACAGGACAAGGCAGAAGGCACATTGAAAAACTAGATGGCCATGGGAACATAACCAGAAAGAAGATCCACTCTGTAGAGAAGATTGGAAAAGAATAAGCAAGACTGGTCTTTTTCTGTGCTTTTCTTCTGGCCACAATTCCCCTCCCCTGCTTAGTACCTGCTGCCAGGACTGAATTTCATCTGGTACATACCATTAGGGCCAATACCAGTTGTTTACAGCCAACATTTGTTCTAAATGGTTGATGCCCAGGCCATACTCGTGGTTACATCTCCCAAGTATCACCTCTCCCTTGCTGCTTTCTGTCCCTCCCACTCGGGGAGGAAAGCAGGCTTTCTCAGTGCCTTCCCCTAGCAGATGTGTGGCTTAAAAGAAAATCAAGCATGGCAGCAGTGGCTACAGTATAGCTCTGGGGATGTTGTCATTTTTTTACAATTCTGAGTGCTTTCCTGAGATAGAAAAATAGTGCATTTCATAAATCAAATGACTGAAAGATGTCTACCTATCACCAGGTAAGTTACTCCCATTATGGTCTGACAGGGTTTTTCTTTAAACTTCTCTACCATGGACTTGCTCATTTCAACACTGTATAGGAATCCTTATTTATTCTACTCATTATACCTGTTTTCTGACTTTATACACCAGTTATATGAATGTGAGCAAGGCATACAAGGGTTTGGACTAGTGCAGCAATTAGGCTACCATTTAAGAGAAAAAGCCATAGGCAAATTCAGGTCTTAAATAATTTAATAACTTTATCATATGCCTTTGCTGCTCTTGACCAGCAGCCCTCTGGGGAAGGAAAACATGCTGTTATGCAGATAAGGAAGCAAACTCTTGTAGCACTTTCTTCTTTAGTTCAACTATCTAGCACCAAGCCCCTGACCTAGACAGACAGACTGGATGTTGAGAGAACTAACACAAACAGTCCATGCTCTGAGGTCTCAATATTCGAGTTTGCCTTTTCTGGGCATAATCTCTTTTTGGACTTCAGTATTTCCATAAAGATGAAGAAATGAGGCTCTAAAGAAGGGCAGAGTAGATTGAAAGAAAGGCACGAAGATGTTGATCATTCACCTGACACCCACCTTGCTTGCCTTAATGCCACAGAAGGTGCAGATCCACTTTGATGGGGAAAAGCAGGAGGAGAGTCAGTTATTCATTGGGCTTTCCAGAGTTTTGGTTGAGAGGGAAGGTCCTGTGCCCTTACTTTAGGTTTCTTCTGAAAGGCAATTCAGAAGAGCAGTTATACATATGAGAGCATTTATTTAGGGGCTAGGGGTTTCCCAGGTGGCTCAGTGGTAAAGAATCCTACTGCAGTTCAGGAAACCTGGGTTCTATCCCTCGGTCAGGAAGATCCTCTGGAGAAAGGAATAGCTACCCACTCCAGCATTTCTTGCCTGGAAAATTTCATGGACAGAGGAACCCGGTAGGGCAATAGTCCATGGGGGTCGCAAAGAGTTGGACATGACTGAGCAACTGACCACACACACATTAAAGCATTTAGCAAAGCATCTGGCACAGAGTAGGATCTTGGTAAAGACCAGATGCCTTCTCAGGTATGATACTAGTGAGTAGGATGTCTCCCACACCTGAATAGATATCAGATTGGCCAGCTTCCTGCAGCCATCCTTGTTCACCATCTCTCCAAGCCTCTAAGAATTGTTTCTATTAGGCAACTAACATTTTGACCTTCCTTTTGTCGTGCTTTGCTAGGAAAAGTCCTCAGACACTGACAGCAAAAGCTTCAGACTGAAAGTTAAGTTCCCCAAATTGGGGAAAAGGAAGTCAGAAGAGGAATACAAGTCTCAATCAGGCCAAGGCATCCAGGGTTTTATTGGTAAGTTTCCCCCACAGGCATCAAGGTCATGAAGACCTCCCAGCAGCCTGGGTCCCTCCCTCCCAAAGACCTGAAGCTCACATTAGAAATGTGTGCAGGTACGGTGGTAATGGAGGAGGCAGCCAGCTGGGAGCCAACTTTAGGTGATGCCAAGAAGTCTCTTGGATAAGGTATGAGTTAGAAAGTGATATGGAGGGACTTCCCTGACGGTCCAGTGGTTAGGACTCCATACTTCCACTGCAGGGGGCACAGGCTTGATCTCTGGTTGGGGAACTAAGATCCCACATGTTGTGCAGTGTGACCAAAAAAAAAAAGACCCTTAAGAAAAAAAAGCAAGTGGTTATGGACACTAACAAGGAGAGAGCCTGAGCGGCAACCTTATGGTGCAGTCTCTGTGATGTATACAGCTGCAGAGGAAAAAATGAGAATAAGCAGTTAACTTTCCACTTGATTCATTCCTTTCTTTGTTGATAAAGTATTGCAAAATAGTCATATTTAGATCTCTTTCCCAGTCAAATACAACTACAAGCTTCTGGTCCTACTCCAGAAAGCAGTATTATTTGACATGGGTTGGGGGTGTTGGTATGGGTACCTACAGTGTCAGGAACAGTTTTCATGACCTATCTAAACACTCCTATTCTGTATCTGTTATAGTCAGTCCCTGGAAATGCAAACTTTGTTTCATTATTTGAATTTTGGTTCCACCTCTTCTTCAGAATACAGGCTTCCCAGGTGGCACAGTGATAAAAAAGACACCTGCCAGTGCAGGAGACACAAGAGACATGGGTTTGGTCCCTAGGTTGGGAAGATCCCCTGGAGGTCATGGCAACCCACTCAAGTATTCTTGCCTGGGAAATAAGAGGAGGCTGGCGGGCTACAGTCCATAGGGTCACAAAGAGTCAGACACGACTGAAGCAACTGAGCACTTCTTCAGAATTGGACTTAAATGTTCTTGATATGTCAGTGGAACTCAAAAGAATGTTCCCTTAGAGTTGTCAGTTATGCCAATTCTGACATCAATGGTGTCTCCTAAATTCTGAGCCTAGATGACCTGGAAGCTTGAGAGAGAGAACAATGGTGGACATAGGGGAAAAAGGATGAAGGGTGGTAGTTTTTTGTTTTTTGATAAACTGAGACTTGCACAGATGCCAAGAGAGAATTTCCTGGATCAAGTTGTGTTTGGTCCAGCTATGTTGAGTCCCAAAGAATCTGCCATCTAGGAGACCCATGGTGCTTGAGAGTCTTTCTGAATACTCAGAAGGGGTCAATAGCAGTTTCATGGATTATCAGGTTCTAGGAACTCATCCCATCTGTGTTTGGCTTGCATGGTATTAGCTGGTTTTCTAAGATGGCTCAGAGATGGTTGATACAATATGAACAAATGAGTGTCTCCTAAAAGACTGTTTGCTCTCTTTAGGGTCCCTACATTTAGGCTGGCAATGTGCTAACCTCTTTGTTTCTATATTTGCTTTTTTTCTCTAAAGGAAATTTGTGGCATCACAGACATCATGAAGATGAAGCAAAATATGATGATTCTCCAACACCATCAGGATCTCAACTATAATCCTGGAAAGATGGAAGAACTCAGAACATTTAGGATTCTACTGAAAATTCTTGAAACCTCAATACAGGCTAGACTAAATTATTTCAGAACAAACATGAGCACCACCAAGAAAGATCCTCCAATTCCTTACACTAATACATTTTTGTCTGGACTCAATCAGGTCTCCTTAGAGGTTTACATTTTCTCATTGGCCAAAGATTCTTGTTCCGAGTTGTCTTGTTCAGTTCTCTTCGTGCATCTTGAGCAACTACAATATTTAATTGAGATATGCTTTTTGTGAATGGCCTGGGATCTGCAAAGGATTCAAGGGAGTTCACTTTTTCAGGGAGTTGGGGAATGTTTTTCTCTGACTGGCAGAAAAACTGCTGATGCTAGGAAATGAATGAAAGAAATACTCTCAGGGAGGTGAGGAGAGGGGTCAGGAAAGCCAGGTGTGGTGGTGTTTCTCCCCCAATCCCTGCCAATTGCAACTTGTAACTTCAGGAGGTCTCTACTAGTTGACTTATTAACATGAGAACTAGGTTGTGGGGGCTTGTGCAGTTGCCTGTTACAATGACCATGTGAGATCTTTTCTTGTGGTGACTGCTCTCTCTGCAAAACCTTTCTGTTCTTCCATGTGCGCATGTATGTCTTTGCACATGTCCAGGTGGTGCTCTGGTGGCTGGGTGGGCCGCCCATTGGTTGGAACTCACCCCTATGGCAACCATACAGGCTCCCCTCCTACTGCCTTCATCCTAGCCTGCATGCCTCCATGGAGTGTTTTGCTGCCTTCTTGCTGGATTTTTTAACTAAATGTTTTGCTGCTGTGCTGCAGTATAGTTATGTATAGAGACATATAAAGATGTATATATATAAATATATATATATATTTTTAAGAACTGAAAATACAACTCGACCTCTAAATGACCCTATAATTTATTGTGCTAACCCAGGAATCCCTCCCCACCCCCACTACCCTACACACACATATGCCTCTACCAACTGCCCTAGTTCTTGGTGGAGCTTCTAAACTTTTGGTGCATTTTCAGCGTCTTAGAAGTGGCTGGGATCTACCTATGGCCCAGCTGATTCCGACGCCCCCTTAAAATTCTGAGCCAGGCCACAGAAAGGGGAACAAAAACATCAATGCCCTAGAGAAGGGGGCTAAGCTGGCATGCTGCCTTTTTTGCTCTATCTGTCCTGGACTCTACATCAGCAACTGCCCCAACCTATGCTGTCCCCTCACCCAATAAACAGTATATGGAGCAACGAGGCCTTGAGCTCTCTGACTTAGATGTCTGAGCAAAGGACTGCCTGACAATCAAGCCACAGCCTAGGCCCTTCCCCACAAGCTCCATCTTGGTCTGCTGTTGGTTAAGTCCCCAAATCACCTTTGAATCTCCCTTCTTGCTCCTTTCCCTTGAGTACCAGAGGGAAATTCAAAGTGATCAGAGAAAACAAGGGCCTGGGAAAATGGACGCTAAAAGCTTCTGCTTCTCCCATGGTTCTTCTTCCAAATTTCTCAAGAAAACAAACCAGGCCAAAATTGCTCCAAATCCCAATTAGCATTTTTTTGAATGCCTGTGCCCAATCAGGCAAATCTAATCAAACTCCAGTATTTCCCCAGTGATTTCCTCTAGTCTGCCTTGTATCCCCACCCACCCTCAATTTATACCTTTAAGTAAATGTCCCTTCCCACTTACAACAGAAAGCCAGGAAACTGGCCTCTCCCCACTTCTCAGACAAACTTAGCGTGCTCAGTTACCTGACTCAGTCCACTGGCTGGTTCATCGAGGTGCACAATCCAACTCTAAGCACTGGTTCTCAACTCTGGAATTCCACCAGCCTAGCCCACTTAAACCAGCCACCTGTGTTCCACCTCTGCAGGGGTGAGGAGAAACATACTAACAAGGGGATAGTCCCCCCATGTCTGATTGCTGTGCCAAACAAACAAAAAAGTCTTAGCTCTACAACTAGTTAAGAAAGTTAGTGGAAAAATATTGAGAGAAAACATTTAAAACTTATTTAAGCATCAGAATATGTTAACTTACTGTATGTATTTAAGTGGGGAATGTGCTGTTGCTGTGTCTTTGGCTTTCTCTGCATTACTCTTTCTTCCCAGGAGGAGGTATTCGATCAAATCAGTAAGGCCACAGTTGTTGCAGCCCAACTTGACTCCTCCGTGGCTGCACATTAACAGCTGCACACATGCTCACTCTCAGAGTTGGGAACCAAGTTGCATTTTTTTCTCAGAAGATCCAAATGAGCAAATTTAAGGAAACAAAAGAAAGTCCTGGGAGAGGGTAGCTTTTACTTGGCAGTGCCTAAGCAGGGCTGTGTCTTGTAATTATTTTTTAATCACCGGTGACAGTAAACTGTAATAGTACTCCATCTCTTGTGCTTACTTTGCTGACTTACTACATGCCTTTGTATGTTGTAATGCTACTGTTGCTCTGTTGTATCATCTGGATTCTGTTTCATTCACCCTGTCCTCCCAGCCTGATTCAGAATGATATGGAATAAAACCACTAGGATTGGAAGCTGGAGTCAACTCATGGAGCAGAATTGATAGGCCATGAGACCTAGGAGCGGATGTGGCTAGCTAAATCACTTGGTTACCTCCTACACTGCTTAGTTACCAGTTGCTTTCCAAAAAAGGGAGACAGCTTTGCTGAGCACTTGTTCTTGCTCATACTAGCTTGAAAGTGGTTATCTCTTTTTCAAGAGAGTTGGCTCAGCCTCTGGAAGTATAAGCTCCTTTCAGGACTTCATGGTTAACTTCTTGCAGTAATATAGTTGTTCAGGTGGTGGGACCAGACACCAAATATCCATCTCAATTCTGTTCAAAGTTGCCATCAAGAGCCAAAGTTCTGGGATTTGATTGCATCTTTCTGGCACTTTCTGATGGACTGATTGAGTGGGCAATTTCTAGTCAGAAGAACTAGTGGGGAAGCAGAATGCCAGTAGATTTGGACTCCCATTAACTGCTTTTGGTGTCAACAGTATAGGAGGTCAGCAGCTATCAGTCCCTTCACCAAAAAGACACCTGTGTTGTGTCCAAAGGAACAAGGGAAGAATAAGGAAGACATTTTCAACTTAATACCTTAGGTTAAAGGTTGAGCAGAAGCAATAGTTGGGGTCAACGTCATCTTCCCTTGGGACATGAGTAGAAGAATTTTTGTTTCATAAGAAGTAGAAAATAATACCAAGGCAACCAAACTCATTAGCACCATTCCATCCTTGTAAAGGACCTTGGTTGGTTTTATGGTTTGTGGAACTGCATCTGTCTATTCGTCTAATCTTTAATCTATGTTGTATTCTATTTGTTGTTTTGATTCCTCAGAGGCCCCTGCAAATAAGCAGCAGGGCCAGGGGCTTGTTGGGGGGGGGGAGGAAACTGGGGTAGTTATGGGGTAATGCAAAAAAGCAGAAAGTAAAGGTCTACAAAGTGTGCCTATTCCTCCTCCCCACAAAATGGAACACCAGTCTTCAAAGTTAATAAAGTTTTGCTTCTTAAAGTATTTTAATAAATGGATAAACATAATTAACACCAATATCTCATCATTTACCTCAGGATGGGAGGAGTTGAATGGTGGTGGAAATGGGGAGTGGGCTGGGGTGGTCATCCAAGCTCTAAACAAGCCACATGCATGTAGAAAATGGCATGTGGCGGTGGGGGTGGGATGGGGACAGCAGCAGCACAAACCAAGATTCTCCATAACACTAAAAGGGCTGCCACAAAAAGTTCTAAAACCTAAAACAACTCAGGACAAACTTGTGGGGAAATATACCTGCTACTATACTTCTTTGGAAGGAATGATGCTAAAGCTGAAACTCCAGTACTTTGGCCACCTCATGCAAAGAGTTGACTCATTGGAAAAGACTCTGATGCTGAGAGGGATTGAGGGCAGGAGGAGAAGGGGATGACAGAGGATGAGATGTCTGGATGGCATCACTGACTCGATGGACGTGAGTCTCAGTGAACTCCGGGAGTTGGTGATGGACAGGGAGGCCTGGCGTGCTGCGATTCATGGGGTCGCAAAGAGTCGGACATGACTGAGCGACTGAACTGAACTGAATTAATACTTCTTCTAGAAGCCAATTCTCTGCAGAATCCAGATTCCAGTGAAATGAATTAGGTTACAGGGGAGGTGAAGTGAGGTAGAGGAGTACAGCCCAGATTGCTAACTAAATGCATAAATGCAAAATGTAACTAGAAAAACTCTTGACAATACAATGTGCTCCCCTCAACTGACCACACATCACATACTCCTCTCCCCTCCAGAAGGGTTGAAGTGGGAAGGATTGTTCTTGTCATATGCAAAGTTGGCTAGGCCTGGGATCAAAAGTGGTTCAATTTCTGCCCAACAGTGACACTGGGGGAATCAGTTATTAGTCACATATAATAGAGGCAACTGAGGCTGTACTAGACCAGGATTCCACAAAATGCTATACCAGCATTTACTACCAGTTAAGGATGGATATTCTAAATCCTCAACTTTCCAGAACTACTGTCTCTTGTGTGCTGCTGTCCTTAGTCACTCAGTCGTGTCTGACTCTCTGCAACCCCATGGACTGTAGCCTGCCAGGTTCCTCTGTCCATGGGGATTCTCCAGGCAAGAATAATGGGGTGGGTTGCCATGCCTTCCTCCAGGGGATCTTTCCAAACCAGGGATTGAACCCAGGTCTCCCGCATTGCAGGCAGATTCTTTACCATCTGAGCCAAAAGAACTGTCTCTTACTTAGAGACAAAACAGTTGTGACCTTCAGGACCACACATCAGTCTCTCCATAGAAATGATATTCTTATGATTTACGAGGGAAACAGCCCTGTTGCTGAGGAGCTACCACCAGGGTGGGCCCTGTAATTCATGCTAAGAAGTTTACACTACATCTTATAAACCTAGTAAAGTACCATCAGAATTGAATTTTGTCTGTTTTTTAAATTATCACACAATAGAATTGCTCTTTTATCTTTTGGTATATAATCTGGTGAATTTTAACACATGTAGATATTCATGTAACCACCACCAGTATCAGGATACAGAAGTTTCCACTACCCCATAAATCTCCTTCGTATAATTCCATCAAATTAATTAATTTAGGGTGTGCTGGGTCTTCATCACTGCACATTGGCTTCCCCTAGTTGTGGCGAGCAGGTCTACCCTCCAGTTGCAGTACAAGGGCTTCTCATCGCAGCGGCTTCTCTTGTTGCTGAGCATAGGCTCTAGGGTGTGTGGGCTTCAGTGGTTGCAGCATGTAGGCTCAGTAGTTGCGGCACACAGGCTTAGTCGCCTCATAGCCTGTGGAATCTTTCTGGACCACGGATAGAATCTGTGTCCCCTGCATTGGCAGGCAGATTCTTTACTGCACCACTAGGGAAGTCCTGTATAATTCCTTTAAGGTAACTTAACCTCACCTCTAACCACTTATCTATTTGCCATCCTTACAGTTTAGTCCATTCAAGAATGGCATAGAATATGTAACCATTTGAAACAAGCTTCTTTAACTCAGCATAATGCCTTTCAGACTCTTTCAAGTTGTTATATGATCAACAGTTTGTTCCTTTTTATTGCTGAATAGCATTCCATTATATTGATCTACTAGTTTGTTTATCCATCTAGTCACTGAAGGACCTTTAGCTTGTTTCCAGTTTTAGGCAATTATTAATAAAGCTGTTATAAACATTCATATCCAGGTTATTGTATCCACTTCTCTAGGATAAATACCCAGGAGTGTGATTGATGGATTATATGATAAATGCATGTTTAACCTGATCAGAAACTTCCAAACTATTTTCCAGAATGGCTGTACCATTTTGCATACAAAAAAGCAATGCTTGAAAGTTTCACTTCCTACACATTCTCACCAGCTCTTGATATTCAGTAATTTTTATTTTAGCCATTCTAACAGGTGTTCAGTGGCACCTCATCATAGCATTTCCCTAATAGCTAATGATGTTGAATATCTTTCCATGTGCTTATTGGTCATACTTAAATTTTCTTTGGTGAAATATTTGCTAAAATTATTTTCCCTCTTTATAACTGCACTTTTCATTTACTCATTACTGAATTTTCAGAATTCTTTATATATCCTGGATCCAAGTTCTTTTTCAGATACATGATTTCCAAATATCTCCTGCCAGTCCATAGTTTGTCTTTTCATCCTCTCAACCATATGTTTCAGAGGAAAACTTTTACATTTTTATAAAAAGAACAATTCATCATTTTTTTCTTCTATGGACAGTACTTTATTGTCATATCTAAAAAACCAACTCAATGGCTTTTAACCAGGGGTTACTTTGTCCCCAGAGACATTGGGCAATGTCTGGATACATTTTTGGCTGTCTTGAATTGCGGGGCATGGTGTTACTGGTTTCTCGTGGGTAAAGGTTGGAGATGGTGCTAAATATCCCACGTGCATGTGTGCTTAGATGCTCAGTCGTGTCCAACTCTTTGCAACCCCATGGACTGTAGCCTGCCAGGCTCCTCTGTCCATGGGGATACTCCAGGCAAGAACTAGGGTGGGTTACCATGCCCTCCTCCAGAGGATCTTCCAGAACCGGGGATCAAATCCGTGTCTCTTATGTCTCCTGCATTGGCAGGTGGGTTATTTACTACTAGCACCGCCTGGGAAGCCCAAATATCCTACAACACACAGCAACATTTCCCTGTCAAAGAATTATCAGGCCAAAAATGTCAGTGGTGCTGCTGCTCAGAAACCCAACTTTAACTCTAGGTCACAAAGATTTTCCTTTATATTGATTTCTAAACGTTTTATAGTTTTATGTTTTAGTTTTAGATCAATGACTCATTTTGAGCTAATTTTTGTATAATGAATGATGTTTAGGTGAGGGTTCATCATTTAGCATATGGATGTTCAATTGCTCCAACACCGTGTAGTAAAAAAGACTGCCATTATCACAGAACTGGTTTTTGTACCTTTCTCAAAAATCAAATAGCCATAATTGTGTGGGTCTAATTCTGGGCTGTCTGTTACATTGTCTTGCCTCTCTCTTTCCCAATTGTGGTTGCTGTTCAGTCACTAAGTCATGTCTGATTCTTTGCGACCCCATGGACTGAAGCATGCCAAGCTCCTCTGTCCTCCACTATCTCTCGGAGTTTGCTCAAATTCACGTTCGTTAAGTCAGTGATGCTATCTAACCATCTCTTCTACTGCCACCCTCTTATCTTCTTGCCTTCAATCTTTTCCAGCATCATGGTCTTTTCCAATGAGTTGGTTCCTCAAATCAGATGTCCAAAATATTGGAACTTCAGCTTCAATATCAGTCCTTCCAACAGATTGTGGTTGATTTCCTTTAGGATTGACTGGCTTGATCTTTTTTTTTTATTTCTTCTATTTATTCATTGTTTGGGTTTATTTATTATTTATTATCAAAGGATAATTGCTTTACAGAATTTTATTGTTTTCTGTCAAACCTCAACATGAATCAGCCATCAGTTCAGTTCAGTCACTCAGTCATGTCTGACTCTTTGCAACCCCATGGACTTCAGCACACCAGGCCTCCCTGTCCATCACCAACTCCCGGAGTTTACCCAAACTCATGTCCATTGAGTCGGTGATGCCGTCCAACCATCTCATCCTCTGTTGTCCCCTTCTCCTCCCGCCCTCAATCAGCCATAGGCATACATATATTCCCTCCCTTTTGAACCTCCCTCCCATCTCCCGCCCCATCCCACCCCTCTAGGTTGATACAGAGCCCCTGTTTGAGTTTCCTGAGCCATATAGTAAATTCCAGTTGGCTATCTCTTTTGCATATGGTAATTTAAGTTTCCATGTTACTCTTTCCATACATCTCACCATCTCCTCCCCTCTCCCCATATCCATAAGTCTATTCTCTATGTCTGTTTCTCCATTGTTGCCATGTAAGTAAATTCTTCAGTACCATTTTCCTAGACTCCATATATATGCATTAGAATACAATATTTATCTTTCTCTTTCTGACTTACTTCACTCTGTATAATAGGTTCTAGATTCATTCACCTCATTAGAACTGACTCAAATGTGTTCCTTTTTATGGCTGACTAATATTTCATTGTGTATATGTACAACAAGTTCTTTATCCACTCATCTGTCAATGGACATCTAGGTTGCTTCCATGTTCTACCTATTGTAAATAGTGCTGCAATGAGCAATGGGATACATGTGTCTGTTTCTTTTTGGTTATTTCAGGGTATCTGTCTAGGAGTGGGATTGCTGGGTCATACAGTGATTTTATTCCTAGTTTTTTAAGGAATCTCTATATCCTCTTCCATAGTGGCTGTATCAATTTACATTCCCAGCAACAGTGCAAGAGCATTCCCTTTTCTCTACACCCTCTTCAGCATTTATGTTTGTAGACTTTTTGATGAGGGTCATTCTGACCAGTGTGAGGTGATATCTCATTGTAGTTCAGATTTTCATTTCTCTAATAATGATTGATTTTGAGCAGCTTTTCATGTGTTTATTAGCCATCTGTATGTCTTCTTTGGAGAAATGTCTGTTTAGGTTTTTCCCACTTGTTGACTGGGTTGTTTCTTTTTCTGGTATTGAGTTGTATGAGCTGCATGTATATTTTGGAAATTAATCCTTTGTCAGGTGTTTCACTTGCTTTTATTTTCTCCCATTCTGAAAATTGTCTTTCTACCTTGCTTATAGTTTCCTTTGCTGTGCAAAAGCTTTTAAGTTTAATCAAGTCCTACTTGCTTACTTTTGTTTTTATTTCCATTACTCTAGGAGGTGGGTCATAGAGGATCTTGTTTTGATTTATGTCATCGAGTGTTCTGCCTATGATTTCCTCTAAGAGTTTTATAGTTTCTAGTCTTACATTTAGGTCTTTAATCCATTTTGAGTTTATCTTTGTGTATGATGTTAGGAGATGTTCTAATTTCATTCTTTTACATGTAGCTGTCCAGTTTTCCCAGCACCATTTATTGAAGAGGCTGTCTTTGCCCCATTGTATATTCTTGCCTCCTTTGTCAAAAATAAGGTACCCATAGGTGCAGGGGTTTATTTCTGGGCTTTCTATCTTGTTCCATTGGTCTATATTTCTGTTTTTGTGCCAGTACCATACTGTCTTGATGACTGTAGCTTTGTAATATAATCTGAAGTCAGGAAGGTTGATTCCTCCAGCTCCATTTTTCTTTCTCAAGACTGCTTTGGCCATTCGGGGTCTTTTGTGTTTCCATATGAATTGTGAATTTTTTTTATTCTAGTACTGTGAAAAATGCCATTGGTAATTTGATAGGGATCACATTGAATCTGTAGATTGCATTTGGTAGTATAGTCATTTTCACAATATTTATTCTTCCTATCCAGGAACATGGAATATCTCTGCATCTGTTTGTCATCTTTGATTTCTTTCATTAATGTCTTATAATTTTTTCTGTAGTTCTTTTCTCTCCTTGCTACTGCTGCTAAATCGATTCAGTCGTGTCTGACTCTGTGCGACCCCATAGACAGCAGCCCACCAGGCTCCACCGTCCCTGGGATTCTCCAGGCAAGAACACTGGAGTGGGTTGCCATTTCCTTCTCCAATGCATGAAAGTGAAAAGTGAAAGTGAAGTCACTCAGTCGTGTCTGACTCTTCACAACTCCATGGACTGCAGCCTACCAAGATCCTCCATCCATGGGATTTTCCAGTCAAGAGTACTGGAGTGGGTTGCCATTGCCTTCTCCAACAGCATATCTCAATTCATATCAATTCATAATAGGCACTTCCTATTAGCTATAATAGGAAAACAACAGAATGGGAAAGACTAGAGATCTCTTCAAGAAAATTGGAGATACCAAGGGAACATTTCATGCAGAGATGGGCTCGATAAAGGACAGAAACGGTATGGACCTAACAGAAGCAGAAGATATTAAGAAGAGATGGCAAGAATATACAGAAGAACTGTGCAAAAAAGATCTTCATGACCCAGATAATCACGATGGTGTGATCACTCACCTAGAGCCAGACATCCTGGAATGTGAAGTCAAGTGGGCCTTAGAAGCATCACTACAAACAAAGCTAGTGGAGATGATGGAATTCCAGTGGAGCTATTTCAAATCTTGAAAGATGATGCTATGAAAGTGCTGCACTCAATATGCCAGCAAATTTGGAAAACTCAGCAGTGGCCACAGGACTGGAAAAGGTCAGTTTTCATTCCAGTCCCAAAGAAAGGCAATGTCAAAGAATGCTCAAACTACCACACAATTGCACTCATCTCACATGCTACTAAAGTAATGCTCAAAATTCTCCAAGCCAGGCTTCAGCAATATGTGAACCATGAACTTCCTGATGTTCAAGCTGGTTTTAGAAAAGGCAGAGGAACCAGAGATCAAATTGCCAACATCTGCTGGATCATGGAAAAAGCAAGAGAGTTCCAGAAAAGCATCTATTTCTGCTTTATTGACTATGCCAAAGCCTTTGACTGTGTGGATCACAATAAATTGTGGAAAATTCTGAAAGAGGTGGGAATACCAGACCACCTGATCTGCCTCTTGAGAAACCTGTATGCAGGTCAGGAAGCAACAGTTAGAACTGGACATGGAACAACAGACTGGTTCCAAATAGGAAAAGGAGTATGTCAAGGCTGTATATTATCACCCTGCTTATTTAACTTGTATGCAGAGTACATCATGAGAAACGCTGGACTGGAAGAAGCACAAGCTGGAATCAAGATTGCCGGGAGAAATATCAATAACCTCAGATATGCAGATGACACCACCCTTATGGCAGAAAGTGAAAAAAAACTAAAAAGCCTCTTGAGGAAAGTGAAAGAAGAGAGTGAAAAAGTTGGCTTAAAGCTCAACATTCAGAAAACGAAGATCATGGCATCTGGTCCCATCACTTCATGGGAAATAGATGGGGAAACAGTGGAAATGGTGTCAGATTTTTTTGGGGGGGGCTCCCAAATCACTGCAGATGGTGACTGCAGCCATGAAATTAAAAGACGCTTACTCCTTGGAAGGAAAGTTATGACCAACCTAGATAGCATATTCAAAAGCAGAGACATTACTTTGCCAACAAAGGTCTGTCTAGTCAAGGCTATGGTTTTTCCTATGGTCGTGTATGGATGTGAGAGTTGGACTGTGAAGAAGGCTGAGTGCTGAAGAATTGATGCTTTTGAACTGTGGTGTTGGAGAAGACTCTTGAGAGTCCCTTGGACTGCAAGGAGATCCAACCAGTCCATTCTGAAGGAGATCAGCCCTGGGATTTCTTTGGAAGGACTGATGCTAAAGCTGAAACTCCAGTACTTTGGCCACCTCATGCGAAGAGTTGACTCATTGGAAAAGACTCTGATGCTGGGAGGGATTGGGGGCAGGAGGAGAAGGGGACGACAGAGGATGAGATGGCTGGATGGCATCACTGACTCAGTGGACATGAGTCTGAGTGAACTCCGGGAGTTGGTGATGGACAGGGAGACCTAGCATACTGCGATTCATGGGGTCGCAAAGAGCCAGACACGACTGAGCGACTGAACTGAACTGATTAGCTATAAAATCTACTTACTTAACTTGTCTGCCTCAGTTTCCTCAATTTTAAAATGGGAATAACAATATTCACCTTAGAGCATTGAACTGAAGTTTAAAAATATGGGCTTAGGACAGTACCTGGCAAATTGTAAGGGCTCAATAAATATTAACTACCTTTAGGAAGTTAAATAGTTCTATGTTCTCCCAAAACAGCTCTGTAAGTTTCATTTTTTTATCTGTAAAATAACACAATATGGCCCACTTTGTAAGGTAATTATGATAGTCTGAGATGATGTGTGTAAATAACTTCTTATGTTGTTGCTGTTATGACAATTTGCAAACCTCATCCTTTCAACCTTTGTGGTTCCATCAATAAACACCATTCTACCTTTGGATGTTCTTAACCCTAAGTAAAAGATATCTATACTTTTCAAAACAATTAACTACCTTTATCATTAACATCTTCCATTTACTATATGAAAGAACTGAGCATATGACAAAACTAAGCAGAACTTCCTAAGTTCATAAAATAAATCAATGCTGGTTCTATTTCCTTTTAAATACTTATCTAGTAAACCATGCAGGGCAGTTGGGAGCAATGGAAAATCATAGTTTTTACCCATTTAAATTCCAAAGTGCTAGCCAAATGGAGTTTCGGAGTCAGTCCAAAAGGCAACATTCTTCAAAATGGTAGCTTAAAGAAAGGCCATCCAGCTGTGTTAATACTAAAGGTCTTTTCACCCTACCACTTCCTTTAAGCCATGAGGCTGTGTCATAAGCAAATGACACACTAAAAATCGCAAGTCTCTGTATAAGCTTAATTACAAAGGAATTGGGGCTTCCCTTGTAGCTCAGTTTGTAAAGAATCTTCCTGCCATGCAGGAGACCCAGGGTTCGATTCCCAGGTCAGAAAGATCCCCTGGAGAAGGAATTGGCAACCCACTCCAGTATTCTTGCCTGGAGAATCCCGTGGACAGAGGAGCCTGGCAGGCTGTAGTCCATGGGGTCACAAAAGTCAGACACGACTTAGCGACTAAACCACCATCACCACTACAAAGGAATTGAGGGTCACCTCAGTGTCTGGAGGCTTTTTGGTTATCACAGCTGTGGGGGATGTTACTGACATATAGTGGGTAGAAATCAGGGTAACTGCTAAGTATCCTATAATGCCCAGGTCATGCCCCCAACCCCCACCAAAGGATGCTCTGACCCAAGATGTCAGCAGTGCTCAAGGTGAGAAACCAGGGAATTGGGGTTGGGGAGAGATCCATGGAAATGGTCACTGATGCCCTTTTGTGTTCATGCTGATGTCCCATAATTCTTAACCTTGAGGGATATGACGATTATTTGGATTTCAGTGATAGCAGCATAAATATCAGATAAATTACCCTTACTTGCTTTTTAGCTATTCTAATTATTTGGATTTCAGAGGAAATTATTTCCAAACTTTGTCAATACTCATTTTTTTCAAGAGGAACTTGTTGCCAGAACACGTAAAGAGAGAGAAAAAAGAATGTGAAGACCCGGTGCAGTTTTGAGTTATTGCTCTGGTGTACTGCATTCGATGCAGAAGGAAATGGCAACCCACTCTCCAGTATTCTTGCCTGGAGAATCCCATGGACAGAAGAACCTGACAGGCTACAGTCTGTGGGGTCGCAAGAGTCAGATGCGACTTAGCGACGACACTACTACCACTACAATTCGCATTGGAGAAGGAAATGCAACCCACTGCAGGATTCTTGCCTGGAGAATTCCATGGACAGAGGAGCCTGGCAGACTGCAGTCCATGGGGTCACAGAGAGTCGGACATGACCGAGTGACTAACACATACACAGACGCACACACTGCATTCGAATTCTTATTTGTTTGTTTTGGCTGGGCTGGGTCTTTGTTGCTGGTCAGGCTTTTCTCTAGTTGCAGTGAGTGGGGGCTACTGTCCGTTACGGTGCATGGGCTTCTCATTGCAGTGGCTTCTCCTGTTGCAGAGCACGGGCTCTAGGACATGTGGGCTTCAGTAGTTGCAGAGTGTGGCTTAGTAGTTGTGGTTCCCGGGCTCTAGAGCACAGGCTCAGTAGTTGTGGCAACAGGCTTAGTTGCTCTGTGGCATGTGGATCTTCCCAGACCAGGGATTGAAGCCATGTCTCCTGCACTGGAAGGTGGATTCTTTACCACTGAGCCCCCAGGGAAGCCCTGCATTCTAATTCTTAATCCTAAATATTGCAGGTGAATTTATCTTAAACTGAGATTAAGTGTGTTGCCCAAGGTCACATAGTGATTTAATTATAAACCCTGGGCCAGAAATCAGGTCTCCTGACTTCTAGACTATTATTTTTTCAGTTCTGCCATTGCTTCTGTGTTGCTTCTTTTCCTGAAGAGCACAATCAAGTATGTCAAAGATTGGATGGCCTTGGATACCGGATGTTTTGATGACATATTGACTGCAGCACTTTCAGGCAGCACATATTGACAGCATTATCTTTTAGGATTTGAAATAGCTCAGCTGGAATTCCATCACCTCCGCTAGTTTTGTTCATAGTAATGATTCCTAAGACCCACTCGACTTCACACTCCAGGAGGTCCAGCTCTAGGTGAGTGGGCACTGCCTCATGGTTATCTGGGTCATTAAGACCTTTTCTGTGTAGCTCTTCTGTGTATTCTTGCCATTTCTTCTTAATCTCTTCTGCTTCTCTTAGGTCCTTGCTATTTCTGTCCTTCATTGTGCCCTTTCTTGCATGAAACATTCCCTTGATACCTTCAATTTTCTTGAAGAGATGTCTAGTCTTTCCCATTCTATTGTTTTCCTCTATTTCTTTGTATTGTTCACTTAAGGGCTTCTTATCTCACCTTGTTATTTTCTGGAACTCTGCAATCAGTTAGGTATAGCCTTCCTTTTCTCCCTTGCCTTTTGCTTCTCTTCTTTCCTCAGCTATTTGTAAGGCCTCCTCAGATAACCATTTTGCCTTTGTGCATTTCTTCTTTCTCAGGGATAATTTTAGTCACCACCTCCTGTACAGTGATACAAATCTCCACCCTAGTTCTCCAGGCACTGTCTACCAGATCTAATCCCTTGAATCTATTTGTCACCTCCACTGTATAATCATAAGGGATTGGATTAAGGTCATACCTGACTGGTCTAGTGGTTTTCCCTATTTTCTTCAATTTAAGTCTGAATTTTGCAATAAGGAGCTCATGATCTAAGTCACAATCAGTGACCAGTCTTGTTTTTACTGATTGTATAGAACGTCTCCACCTTCGGCCGCAAAGAATATAATCAATCTGATTTCAGTCTTGACCATCTTGTGATGTACATGTGTAGAGTCATCTCTTGTGTTGTTGGAAAAGGGTGTTTGGTATGACCAGCATGTTCTCTTGAGAAACCTCTGTTAGATTTTGCCCTGGTTCATTTTGTACTCCAAGGCCAAACTTGTTGATATTCTAGGTATCTCTTGACTTTCTACATTCGCTCAGTATTAGAGAAATGCAAATCAAAACTACAATGAGGTATCACCACACACCAGTCAGAATGGCCATCATCAAAATAATTACAAACAGTAAATGCTGGAGAGGATGTGGAGAAAATGGAACCCTTCTGCACTGTTGGTGGAAATGTAAATTGATAAAACCACTATGGAGAACAGCATGGAAATTCCTTAAAAAAAAAAAAACTAGGAATAAAACTACCAACTAACCCATCAATCCCATTACTGTGCATACTCTGAGAAAACCACAGTTCAAAAAGACAGATGTACCCCAGTGTTCACTGCAGCACTATTTACAATAGCCAGGACATTGAAGCAACCTAGATACCCATTGGCAGATGGATCGGTAAAGAAGATGTGGACATATATTCAATGGAATATTACTCAGCCATTAAAAGGAATGAATTTGAGTCAGTTTTAGTGAGGAGGATGAACCTAGAGCTTGTTATACAGAGTGAAGTAAGTCAGAAAGAAAAAAACAAATACAATACATTAACACATATATATGGAATCTAGAAAAATAGTACTGATGAACCTATTTTCAGGGAAGTAATGGATACTCAGGCGTAGAGAATGTACTTGTGGACACCACAGGAAAAGGAGAAGGTACAACAAATTGAAACAGCATTGACATATATACAGTACCATGTAAAACAGATAACTAGTGGGAAGCTGCTATAACAAAGGGAGGCCAGCCTGGTGCTCTGTGGTCACCTAGAAGTGTGCGATGGGAGGGGGGAAGGAGGCTCAAGAGGGAAGGGAGATATATATAGATACAGATATAAAATTATGACTGATTTGCATTTTTGCAGGGCAGAAACCAACACAACATTGTAAAGCAGTTATCCTCCAATTTAAGAAGATAATTTTAAAAATAAAAAGAAAGTTTAGAATCAATTTGTCTACGTCTATAAAAAATATCCTGCTGAATTTTGACTTGTATTGAGTTAATCTATAGATCAATTGAGAAGCGACGTCTTTACTTAGTTGACACCATGAACACCATGTTTCTCAATTTACATGATTTCATCAGCATTTTTAGTTTCCACTACATAGATTTTGTAAATATTTTATTAGATTTATACCTAACCATTTCATATTGGGGACCTACTGTAAGTGGTATTTTGAAGTTTTAATTGCCTTGTACATTGTCAAGATATGCAAATGTGATTGATTTTTATGTTTTCGTTTTCTGTTGTATTACTTTGTTAGACTAACAAGTTAGCTCTAGGAGCTTTACTTTTTCTTTTATAGATCCCTTGATATTTTCTACACATATGGTCATGTCATTTGCCCCCCAAAATCAATTTTATTTATTCTTTTCCAATCTGTATTCTCTTTCCTTCTTTTTGTTGTCTCATTGCACTGGATAAAACTTCTAGTATACTGTTGAAAAGAACTGGTGAGAATAGAGATCCTTGTCTTGTTCCTAATCTAAAAGGGAAAGCATTCAGTCTTTCACCATTAAGCATGATGTTACATGTAGAGTTTTGGAGATAACCAGCTTCCCTGGTGGCTCAGATGGTAAAGAATCCACCTGCAATGTAGGAGACCTGGCTTCGATCCCTGGGTTGGGAAGATCCTCTGAGAAGGGAAGAGCTACCCACTCCAGTATTCTGGCCTAGAGAATTCCATGGAAAGAGAACCCTGGCAGGCTACAGTCCATGGGTTGCAAAGAGTCAGACATGACTGAGCAACTTTCACTTCACTTTATCAGGTTCAGAATGTTTCTATCCTCTTAATTTGTTGATTATTTTTATAATGGATGAATGTTGAATTCTGTCAACTGCTTTTTTCATATCAATTGATATGTGACTTTTCATCTTTAAATTGCTAATAATTACTGATTACACTGGATAATTTTCAAATATTGAACCAGCTTTTCTTTCCAAAGATGAACTTCATTTGTTTGAGTATTACTATTTCTGGACTGGATTTGTTAAAGATGTTTTTGAGTCTATGTTTATGAGAGATATTAATCTGTAATTTTCCTTTTTTTTAAAATACTGTCTTTGTTTGGTTCTGGTTATATGGATAAAGGTAGCCTTGCAAAATGAGTTGGAAAATGTTCCATCTTTTTTCTGGTGAGATAGTGTAGAATTGGTGTTAATTCTTCTTTAAATGTTTGGTAGAATTCACCAGTGAAACCACCTGATAATGTAGATTTCTCTAGGGGTGGGAGGAGGTTTTCAACTATGAATTCAATTACTATATTAGTTATAGGACTACTCAGGTTATCTATTCTATCTGAAAGACATTTGGTAGTTCATAGTATTCAGGAAATTGGTCCATTTCATCTAAGTTGTCAAATTTATTGCATAGAGTTGTTCTTAGTATTGCCTTACTAGCCTTTTAATTAATATGAAATCTGTAGTAATTTCCCCTCTTTCATTCCTGATATTGATGATTTGAATCTTCCTTCAAGTTTCTGTAGGTGACACAGTTGAGTATGCCATTTTAATTTCTGTCTTTTCATTGTTGTGTTTAGACTACTAATATAATTACTGATATGACTATATTTAGGTTTGCAATTTTACTATTTATATTCTTTCTGTTTCCTCTGAATTTTTATTCCTGTTTCTCTTTTCCTGCCTTCTTCTAAATTATTTGAACATTTTTTTATACTCAATTTATTGTGACTTTGAAATCTCTTTGTATAATTTTTTTAGTAGGTGGTCTAGGGATTTAAAAAACACATATTTTTCACAGTTTATTTACAATCAATATTTTACCACTTTAATTGCAAGGTGAATAAAGCTTTCCAGCATTTTGGGCCCTTTACCCCTCCACTTTATGCTAATATCCTCTTATATATTGCATCTACATACACTGAAAATCCCATCAGAAATTGTTGCTATTCACTTTCAATCAAAACTCAAAAGAAGAAAAATAGTTTATTACCCAGGTTTTCACCACTCTGTGTTCTTCCTTCATTTGTAAAGTTCCACTTTCCCTTCTGATATCATTTGACTTCTGTATGAAGAAATTTAGGCTCATCTTCTCCTGTGAGAACTCCAAAATTGCAGCTAACCGGTGAAATACCATCGATAGGAGAATGTTGAATCCCACCAAAAAAGATACCCCATGTGCAAGGGCAAAGGAGAAGCCCCAACAAAATGGTAGGAGGGGCGAAATTGTGTTTAGAATCACACCTCATACCCACTAGAGATGCTTGGAGGACTCAAACAAAACCTTGTGTGCACCAGGAGCTAGGCATCCCACAACAGACTGAAACGAACCTGCCTTTGAGTGTTTGAGTGTTCTCTGCAGAGGCATGGGTCAGCAGTGCCTGCCACGGGGACAGGGGCTCTGGCTGCAGCAGACCTGGGAGGTGCGGCGCATAAGCCCCACCATAGAGCTACTGAGCAGACAAACCACAAACTGGAGAACAATTATACCAAAGAAGTTCTCGCACTGTTATAAAAAGTTTTAGGCCCAACAACAGATTTCCCACCCTGGGGGTCCAGCAAAGGGACTGAGAACCCCCAGAGAATCTGACTTTGAAGGCCAGTAGGATTTGATTACAGAACTTCCACAGGACTGAGGAAACAGATGCTTGGAGGACACAAACAAAACCTCATGCATACCAGGACCCAAGAGAAAGGAGCAGTGACCCCACAGGAGACTGAGCCAGACTGTGAGTGTCCAGGAGTCTCTGACAGAGGCGTGGGTTGACAGTGGCCTTCTGAGGGGTCAGGGACACTGAATACAACAGTGCTGGCATAAGTCCTTTTAAGGGAGGTCGCCATGAACAAATAACCCTACCAAAGTTTGGCCTCAGACCAAACAACAGGGAGGGAATACAGCCCCACCCATCAACAGAAAATTGGATTAAAGATTTACTGAGCCTTGGGGGTCCAGCCCCGGCTGATCCAGGGTATTCGAAGCGGGGACGGCGTCGGTAACCTATTTAATTATTTATTCATCAAAGATATAAAGAGTAATAGAATGAGGATAGCTCAGTAGGAAAATTCAGTGGAGAAAAGAGGCTGAGTAGCTTGGTTTATGCGGGGGACCAATAAAACTTCAAGACAAGAAGTTTGCACCACTTACGTAGGCCACAGGCGTCCTTCCGTTCTCCCGAAGGAGAGGAGACACTGAGGCCTCCCCGGTAGGATCTTAGAAGCCCAGGCATAATTA
Source organism: Bubalus kerabau (assembly GCF_029407905.1). NCBI lineage: Eukaryota > Metazoa > Chordata > Mammalia > Artiodactyla > Bovidae > Bubalus > Bubalus kerabau. The sequence goes on along the minus strand of NC_073647.1, from coordinate 104,344,642 downwards.
GTAAGCTTGGTGGGTTCCACGCTCCAGATGGAGACTCAGCCAGAGTGAGAGAGAGACATGGGGAGACCAGTCTTTCGAGGAACTGATGCCAATTCTTTATTTTCCATGGTCTACTTTTATACACTGAGATGTTATGCAAAAGTCACGCGGGGTCAGCAGTCCTGACTTTTATCAAAGTCAGGTGCTTCATACAAATGTATACAGAGGTCTTAGGGGTGTTACATCATCTTCTGGCCAGGGGGCCTGCTAACAATTTATGACCCTCTCCTTGTGACAGCGGTCAGTCAACCAGGACACTTATTTCTCCAGGGGTGATTATTCTTAAAACAGACACCACCCAAATAAAGTTACATTCCTATAGGGTGAGGGTGTAGTGGGTTTTAGTTAAGGAAAGAATTTACTTAGCCTAAGGTCTAACGTGATTTATATCAAAGGTTAATACTTATTTCTTTTATATATTCATTAATGTGTGTAAGGGCAGGGGATATGGAGACTTAGCAACAAACATTGGCTCAACAAATGAAAAAACCCTTCACCAATACAATTTCTAATCAGCCCATTATACTTATACTAATAGCTTTCTAAGTTTTCTAAGGAACCTGTTTTTAGAAGGTTTAAAGCATCTCGTGCCTCTCACGGTTGGGAGGCTGTGAGCAATCACATGTGGCCGGACAAGCCTGTCAGGCAGGCTAGAGAACATTCAGAGGAGTTTGTAGGTTAAAACACTCTTGTCACGCCCAGGAGTTTTTATTAACTGGAGCTCTAGGTTAACGCCTTCTCCGAAAGAGGTGGTGGGGGACAGCCCCCTGTAAAGTCAGAGGTGTAGGTAAGAGCACAAAGTAGTAAAGTAGGCAGGCTCTGGTTATGGGGGTAGATGCTCGAGGATTTCCAGGGGGACTCCTGAGGCTCGATCCCGCCTTTGCGTATGTCGAGCCTCCTTCCTCATGACCTTTGCCACGGGTGGAGTACCTCACTCTGGCCCCCAACAGAGCCTGGCCCCACCCATCAGAGCAAGACCCGCATTCCCCCACAGCCAGTCCTTCCCATCAGGAAGTTTCTACAAGCCTCTTATTCATCAGAGACCAGACAGAATGGAAACCACATATCACAGAAATATAATGAAACTGATCACTTGGATCATCAGTTCAGTTCAGTTCACTTGCTCAGTCGTGTCCGACTCTTTGCGACCCCATGAATCGCAGCACGCCAGGCCTCCCTGTCCATCACCAACTCCCAGAGTTCACTCAGACTCATGTCCATCGAGTTGGTGACGCCATCCAGCCATCTCATCCTCTGTCGTCCCCTTCTCCTCCTGCCCCCAATCCCTCCTAGCATCAGAGTCTTTTCCAATGAGTCAGCTCTTTGCATGAGGTGGCCAAAGTACTGGAGTTTCAGCTTTAGCATCATTCCTTCCAAGGAAATCCCAGGGCTGATCTCCTTCAGAATGGACTGGTTGGATCTCCTTGCAGTCCAAGGGACTCTCAAGAGTCTTCTCCAACACCACAGTTCAAAAGCATCAATTCGTCAGCACTCAGCCTTCTTCACAGTCCAACTCTCATGTATGTGGTCTCCACACATGACCACAGGAAAAACCATAGCCTTGACTAGACGAACCTTTGTTGGCAAAGTAATGTCTCTGCTTTTGAACATGCTATCTAGGTTGGTCATAACTTTCCTTCCAAGGAGTAAGCATCTTTTAATTTCATGGCTGCAGTCACCATCTGCAGTCATTTGGGAGCCCCCAAAAATAAAGTCTGACACTGTTTCCACTGTTTCCCCATCTATTTCCCATGAAGTGATGGGACCAGATCCCATGATCTTCCTTTTCTGAATGTTGAGCTTTAAGCCAACTTTTTCACTCTCCACTTTCACTTTCATCAAGAGGCTTTTTAGTTCCTCTTCAATTTCTGCCATAAGGGTGGTGTCATCTGCATATCTGAGGTTATGGATATTTCTCCCAGCAATCTTGATTCCAGCTTGTGTGTCTTCCAGTCTAGCGTATCTCATGATGTACTCTGCATATAAGTTAAATAAGCAGGGTGACAATATACAGCCTTGACGTACTCCTTTTCCTATTTGGAACCAGTCTGTTGGTCCATGTCCAGTTCTAACTGTTGCTTCCTGACCTGCATACAAATTTCTCAAGAGGTAAATCAGGTGGTCTGGTATTCCCATCTCTTTCAGAATTTTCCTCAGTTTATTGTGATCCACACAGTCAAAGACTTTAGCATAGTCAATAAAGCAGAAATAGATGTTTTTCTGGAACTCTCTTGCTTTTACCATGATCCAGCGGATGCTGGCAATTTGATCTCTGGTTCCTCTGTCTTTTCTAAAACCAGCTTGAACATTGGGAAGTTCACGGTTCACATATTGCTGACGCCTGGCTTGGAGAATTTTGAGCATTACTTTACTAGTGTGTGAGATGAGGGCAATTGTGCAGTAGTTTGAGCATTCTTTGGCATTGCCTTTCTTTGGGATTGGAATGAAAACTGACCTTTTCCAGTCCTGTGGCCACTGCTGAGTTTTCCAAATTTGCTGACACATTGAGTGCAGCACTTTCACAGCATCATCTTTCAGGATTTGAAATAGCTCAACTGGAATTCCATCACCTCCACTAGCTTTGTTCGCAGTGATGCTTTCTAAGGCTCACTGGACTTCACATTCCAGGATGTCTGGCTCTAGGTCAGTGATCACACCATTGTGATTATGTGGGTCGTGAAGATCTTTTTTGTACAGTTCTTCTGTGTATTCTTGCTGCCTCTTAATATCTTGTGCTTCTGTTAGGTCCATACCATTTCTGTCCTTTATCGAGCCCATCTTTGCATGAAATGTTCCTTTGATATCTCTGATTTTCTTGAAGGGATCTCTAGTCTTTCCCATTCTGTTGTTTTCCTCTATTTCTTTGCATTGATCGCTGAGGAAGGCTTTCTTATCTCTCCTTGCTGTTCTTTGGAACTCTGCATTCAGATGCTTATATCTTTCCTTTTCTCCTTTGCTTTTCACTTCTATTCTTTTCACAGCTATTTGTAAGGCCTCCCCAGACAGCCATTTTGCTTTTCTGCATTTCTTTTCCATGGGGATGGTCTTGATCCCTGTCTCCTGTACAATGTCACGAACCTCAGTCCATAGTTCATCAGGCACTCTATCAGATCTAGGCCCTTAAATCTATTTCTCACTTCCACTGTATAATCATAAGGGATTTGATTTAGGTCATACCTGAATGGTCTAGTAGTTTTCCCTACTTTCTTCAATTTAAGTCTGAATTTGGCAATAAGGAGTTCATGGTCTGAGCCACAGTCAGCTCCCGGTCTTATTTTTGTTGACTGTATAGAGCTTCTCCATCTTTGGCTGCAAAGAACATAATCAATCTGATTTCAGTGTTGACCATCTGGTGATGTCCATGTATAGAGTCTTCTCTTGTGTTGTTGGAAGAGGGTGTTTTTTATGACCAGTGCATTTTCTTGGCAAAACTCTATTAGTCTTTGCCCTGCTTCATTCCGTATTCCAAGGCCAAATTTGCCTGTTACTCCAGGTGTTTCTTGACTTCCTATTTTTGCATTCCAGTCCCCTATAACGAAAAGGACATGTTGCTTGGGTGTTAATTCTAAAAGGTCTTGTAGGTCTTCATAGAACTGTTCAACTTCAGCTTCTTCAGCATTACTGGTTGGGGCATAGACTTGGATTACTGTGATATTGAATGGTTTGCCTTGGAAATGAACAGAGATCATTCTGTTGTTTTTGAGATTGCATCCAAGTACTGCGTTTCGGACTCTTTTGTTGACCATGATGGCTACTCCATTTTTTCTGAGGGATTCCTGCCCGCAGTAGTAGATATAATGGTCATCTGAGTTAAATTCACCCATTCCAGTCCATTTTAGTTCGCTGATTCCTAGAATGTTGACATTCACTCTTGCCATCTCTTGTTTAACCACTTCCAATTTGCCTTGATTCATGGACCTGACATTCCAGGTTCCTATGCAATATTGCTCTTTACAGCATCGGACCTTGCTTCTATCATGTCACATCCACAGCTGGGTATTCTTTTTGCTTTGGCTCCATCCCTTCATTCCTTCTGGAGTTATTTCTCCACTGATCTCCAGTAGCATATTGGGCACCTACTGACCTGGGGAGTTTCTCTTTCAGTATCCTTTCATTTTGCCTTTTCATACTGTTCATGGGGTTCTCAAGGCAAGAATACTGAAGTGGTTTGCCATTCCCTTCTCCAGTGGACCACATTCTGTCAGATCTCTCCACCATGACCCGCCCGTCTTGGGTTGCCCCACGGGCATGGCTTAGTTTCATTGAGTTAGACAAGGCTGTGGTCCTAGTGTGATTAGATTGACTAGTTTTCTGTGAGTATGGTTTCAGTGTGTCTGCCCTCTGATGCCCTCTTGCAACACCTACCATCTTATTTGGGTTTCTCTTACCTTGGACGTGGGTTATTTCTTCACGGCTGCTCCAGCAAAGTGCAGCCGCTGCTCCTTACCTTGGACGAGGGGTATCTCCTCACCGCCGGCCTTCCTGACCTTCAACGTGGGATAGCGCCTCTAGGCCCTCCTGCTCCCCCACAACCAACACTCCTTGGACGTGGGGTAGGTCCTCCCTGCAGCCACCCCTGGCCTTGGGCGTGGGGTAGCTCCTCCCAGCCGCCGCCCCTGACCTCGGACTTGGGTAGCTCCTCTCAGCCATTCCTGCGCCGTTGCAGCCTGGCACTCTCGGCCACTGCCCCTGACCTCGGACGTGGGGTAACTCCTCTTGGCTGCCACCCTTCGGGCATGGGGGTCCTCCCGGCTTCTTCCCCTGACCTCGGACGTGGGCTTAGTATGCTGGTCACAGCTGCCATCATGCTTAGTGCCACTTGGATCATAGCCTTGTCTAACTCAATGAAACTATGACCATGCCATGCAGGGCCACCCAAGATGGATGGGTCACGGTGGAGAGTTCTAAAACAACGTGGTCCACTGGAGAAGGGAATAGCAAGCCACTTTAGTATTCTTGCCTTGAGAACCCCATGAATAGTATGAAAAGGCAAAAAGATATGACACTGAAAGATGAATTCCCCAGGTCAGTAGGTGCTCGATATGTTGCTGGTGGAATAGTGAAGAAATAACTCTGGAAAGAATGAAAAGATGGACCCAAAGCTTGTGGATGTGACTGGTGATTAAGCTCAATGCTGTAAGGAACAATATTACATAGGAATATGGAATGTTAGGTCCATGAATCAAGGTAAATTGGAAGTGGTCAATCAGGAGATGGCAAGAGTGAACATCAACATTTTAGAAATCACTGAAATAAAATGACTGGAATGGGAGAATTTAATTCAGATGACCACTATATATACTACTGTGGGTAAGAATCCCTTAGAAGAAATGGAGTAGCCCTCATAGTCAATAAGAGAGTCCAAAATGGAGTACTTGGGTGCAATCTCAAAAATGACAGAATGATCTCTGTTCATTTCCAAGGCAAATCATCAATATCACAGTAATCCAAATTTATGCCCCAATCACTAATGCCAAAGAAGCTGAAGTTGAACAGTTCTTTTTTTTTTCAATTTAATTTTTTAACTTTACAATATTGTATTGGTTTTGCCATATATCAAAATGAATCCGCCACAGGTATACATGTGCTCCCCATCCTGAACCCTCCTCCCTCCTCCCTCCCCATACCATCCCTCTGGGTCGTCCCAGTGCACCAGCCCCAAGCATCCAGTATCGTGCATCAAACCTGGACTGGCGACTCGTTTCATATATGATATTATACATGTTTCAATGCCATTCTCCCAAATCATCCCACCCTCTCCCTCTCCCACAGAGTCCAAAAGACTGTTCTATACATCAGTGTCTCTTTTGCTGTCTCGTACACAGGGTTATTGTTACCATCTTTCTAAATTCCATATATATGCGTTAATATACTGTATTGGTGTTTTTCTTTCTGGCTTACTTCACTCTGTATAATAGGCTCCAGTTTCATCCACCTCATTAGAACTGATTCAAATGTATTCTTTTTAATGACTGAGTAATACTCCATTGTGTATATGTACCACTGCTTTCTTATCCATTCATCTGCTGATGGACATCTAGGTTGCTTCCATGTCCTGGCTATTATAAACAGTCCTGTGATGAACATTGGGCTACACGTGTCTCTTTCAATTCTGGTTTCCTCAGTGTGTATGCCCAGCAGTGGGATTGCTGGATCATAAGGCAGTTCTATTTCCAGTTTTTAAAGGAATGTCCACACTGTTCTCCATAGTGGCTGTACTAGTTTGCATTCCCACCAACAGTGTAAGAGGGTTCCCTTTTCTCCACACCCTCTCCAGCATTTATTGCTTGTAGACTTTTGGATCACAGCCATTCTGACTGGCGTGAAATGGTACCTCATAGTGGTTTTGATTTGCATTTCTCTGATAATGAGTGATGTTGAGCATCTTTTCATGTGTTTGTTCTATGATGACCTACAAGACCTTCTGGAACTAACACCAAGAAAAGATGTCCTTTTCACCACAGGGGACAGGAAAAAGAAGGAAGTCAAAAGATACCTAAAGTAACAGGCAAGTTTGGCCTTGGAGTGCAGAATGAAGCAGGGCAAAGGCTAACAGAGTTTTGTCAAGAGAATGCACTGGTCATAGAAAACACCCTCTTCCAAGAAGAAAAGAGATGACTCTACACGTGGACATCACCAGATGGTCAACACTGAAATCAGACTGATTATATTCTTTGCAGCTGAAGATGGAGAAGCTCTATACATTAAGCAAAACAAGACCAGGAGCTGACTGTGGTTCAGATCATGAACTCCTTATTGCAAAATTCAGACTTAAATTGAAGAAAGTAGGGAAAACCACTAGACTATTCAGGTATGACCTAAATCATATCCCTTAAGATTATACAATGGAAGTGACGATTAGATTTAAGTGATTAAATCTGATAGAGTGCCTGAAGAACTATGGACAGAGGTTTGAAACATTGTACAGGAGGCAGTGATCAAAACCATCCTCAAGAAGAAGAAATGCCAAGAGGCAAAATGGTTGTCTGAATAGGTCTTACAAATAGCTGAGAAAAGAAGAGAAGCTAAAGGCAAATGAAAAAAGGAAAGATATACCCATCTGAATGCAGAGTTCCAAAGAATAGAAAGAAGAGATAAGAAAGCCTTCCTCAGTGATCAATGCAAAGAAATAGAGGAAGACAATAGAATGGGAAAGACTGGACATCTCTTCAAGAAAATTAGAGATACCAAGGGAACACTTCATGCAAAGATGGGTTCAATAAAGGACAGAAATGGTATGGACCTAACAGAAGCAGAAGATATTAAGAAGAGGTGGGAAGAATACACAGAAGAACTATACAAAAAAGATCTTCATGACCCAGATAATCACGATGGTGTGATCACTCACCTAGAGCCAGACATCCTGGAGTTCGAAGTCAAGTGGGCCTTAGGAAGCATTGCTACGAACAAAGCTAGTGGAGGTGATAGAATTCCAGATGAGCTATTTCAAATCCTAAAAGTTGATGCTGTTAAAGTCCTGCATCAATATGTCAGCAAATTTGGAAAACTCAGCAGTGGCCACAGGACTGGAAAAGGTCAGTTTTCATTCCAATCCCAAAGAAAGGCAATGACAAAGAATGCTCAAAATTACCACACAATTGCACTCATCTCACATGCTAGGAAAGTAATACTCAAAATTTTCCAAGCCAGGCTTCAGCAGTACGTGAACCAAGAATTTCCAGGTGTTCAAGCTGGATTTAGAAAAGGCAGAGGAACCAGAGATCAAATTGCCAACATCAGCTGGATCATCAAAAAAGCAAGAGAGTTCCAGAAAAACATCTACTTCTGCTTTATTGACTATGCTGAAGCCTTTGACTGTGTGGATCACAACAATCTGTAGAAAATTCTTCAGGAGATTGGAAAACAAGACCACCTTACCTGCCTCCTGAGAAATGTGTATGCAGGTCAGGAAGCAACAGTTAGAATCTAACATGGAACAATGGACTGGTTCCAAATTGGGAAAGGAGTGCGTCAAGGCTGTATATTGTCACCTTGCTTATTTAACTTATATGCAGAGTACATCAAGTGAAATGCCAGACTGGATGAAGCACAAGCTGGAATCAAGATTGCCCAGAGAAATATCCATAACCTCAGATATGCAGATGCCACCACCCTTATGGAAGAAAGCCAAGAGGAACTAAAGAGCCTCTTGATGATACAGAAAGAGGACAGAAGAGATTTTCTGGCTTAAAACTCAAAATTGAAAAAAAAAAAAAAACAAAGATCATGGCATCTAGTCCCATCACTTCAGGGCAAATAGATGGAGAAACAGTGGAAACAGTGACAGAATTTATTTTCTTATGCTCCAAAATCACTGCAGATGGTGACTGCAGCATTGAATTTAAAAGATGCTTGCTCCTTGGAAGAAAATCTATGACCAACCTAGACAGCATATTAAAAAGCAGAGACATTACTTTACTGACAAAGGTCCACCTAGTCAAAGCTATGGTTTTTCCAGTAGTCATGTATGGATGTGAGAGATGGTCCAAACCATAAAAAAAAAAAAAAGCTGAGCACCAAAGAATTGATGCTTTTGAACTGTGGCATTGGAGAAGACTCTTGAGAGTCCCCTGGACTTCAAGCACATCAAACCAGTCAATCCTAAAGGAAATCAGTCCTGAATATTCATTGGAAGGACTGATGCTGAAGCTCCAATACTTTGGCCACCTGATGCGAAGAACTGACTCATTGGAAAAGATCCTGATGCTGGGAAATATTGAAGGCAGGAGGATACTGGGACAACAGAGGATGAGATGGTCAGATGGCATCACCACCATCAACCAACCACCATCCACTCAATGGACTTGAGTTTGAGCAAACTCCAGGAGTTGGTGATGGACAGGGAAGCCTTGCATGCTGTAGTCCATGGAGACGCAAACATTTGGACATGGCTGAGCAACTGAACTGAACTGATAGAAAATTTCCTTTAGCAATTCTTTTTCACAAGGTCTGCTTGCTATGAATTTTCTTAGTTTTCCTCCATCTAAAATTGTGTTCTAAATTTTACCTTCATTCCTGAGGGATATTTTCTTGCTGTATATCCAAAATGATAAATCTTTAAACACTTGAAAAACTGTTGCTTCTTTGTGATCTAGAGTTTATGATCAATTCCAGAAAAATAAATGACCCAATCAAAAAATGGGGCAAAGAACTAAACAGACAGTTCTCCAATGAAGACATACAGATGGCTAACAGACACATGAAAAGATGCTCAACATCACTCATTACCAGTGAAATGAAATCAAAACCACAATGAGGTACCATCTCACGCCGGTCAGAATGGCTGCTATCCAAAAATCTACAAATAATAAATGCTGGAGAGGGTGTGGAGAAAAGGGAATCCTCTTACACTGTTGGTGGGAATGCAAACTAGTACAGCCACTATGGAGAACAGTGTGGAGATTCCTTAAAAAACTGGAAATAGAACTGCCATACGATCCAGCAATCCCACTGTTGGGCATACACACTGAGGAAACCAGAATTGAAAGAGACACGTGTACCCCAATATTCATCAGAGGACTGTTTATAATAGCCAGGACATGGAAGCAACCTAGATGCCTATCAGTAGATGAATGGATAAGAAAGCTGTGGTACATATACACAATGGAATATTACTCAGCCATTAAAAAGAATACCTTTGAGTCAGTTCTAATGAGGTGGATGAAACTGGAGCCTATTATACAGAGTGAAGTACGCCAGAAAGAAAAACACCAATACAATATACTAATGCATATATATGGAATTTAGAAAGATGGTAATGATAACTCTGTATGCAAGACAGCAAAAGAGACACAGATGTATAGAACAGTCTTTTGGACTCTGTGGGAGAGGGCGAGGGTGGGCTGATTTGGGAGAATGGCATTGAAACGTGTATAATATCATATATGAAACGAGTCGCCAGTCCAGGTTCGATGCACGATACTGGATGCTTGGGGCTGGTGCACTGGGATGACCCAGAGGGATGGGATGGGGAGGGAGGTGGGAGAGGGGGTTCAGGATGGGGAACACATGTACACCCGTAGTGGATTCATGTTGATGTATGGCAAAACCAATACAATACTGTAAAGTAATTAGCCTCCAACTAAAATAAATAAATTAAAAAAAAAAAGAAAGAAAGATAGTACTGATGATTCTACATGCAAGGCAGCAAAAGAGACACAGACATGAAGAACAGACTTTTGGACTCAGTGGGAGAAGGCAAGGTTGGGATGATTTGAGAGAATAGCATTGAAACGTGTATATTACCATATGTAAAATAGATGACCAGTGCCAGTTCGATGCATGAAGCAAGGCACTCAAATCAGGTGCTCTGGGACAACCCAGAAGAATAGGGTGAGGAAGGAGGTGGTAAGGGGTTTCAGCATTGGGGAAGACACATCACAATATTATAAAGTAATTATCCTCTAATTAAATAAATTAATTTAAAAAATTAAGTCTACTGACTCTTTCCTCTGACATCATACTTCTGCTATTAAGCCCATCTGGTGAATTTTTTTTAATGTCAGTTATTGTATTTTTCAGGCTTCCCTAGTGGCTGAGTGGTAAAAAAAAAATCTGCCTGCCATTTCAGGAGACACAGGTTTGATCCCTGAATCAGGAAGATCCCCTGGAGAAGGAAATGGCAACCCACTCCAGTATTCTTGCCTGGGAAACCCCATGGACAGAGGAGCCTGGGGGGGCTACAGTCCATGGTGTTGCAAGAGAGTCAGACACAACTTAGCAACTAAACAACTGCATTTTTCAATTCTGATGTTGTCATCTAGTTTCTACTTCTTTATATCTTCTATTTATCTGATTAGGCTTTGTATTTTAACATTTGTTCCAAGAGTGTTTGTGCTATCCATTTGAATTAATAGTTAATTGACAAAGTCTTTTTCAGATAAGTGCAACATCTGCATCCTTTGGTTGTGGCTGTTTTTTTATTATTTTATTTTTTTAAATTTTAAATGTATTTATTTGCCATGCAACTTGAAATCATTGTGATTTTTTCTATGGCTGATAATTCTGGAGTATATCCTGGACATTTTAGATATGACATTACAAAACTCTAAGTATGGAAAGCATTTATATTTTTGCTTTAGCACTTAATCTGATTAGGTTCAGGCCATATGTTCCCACCAGCCTGCTGTGGGCTGATGGTTCAATGTCAGTTCAGTTTTCAAATGTTAACTCAGATTTGTCTGGTATGTGTCACTAAGTGGTCAGTCTGGAATCTAGATAAAAGTCAGTTATCTCAGTTCTTTGGTATGCTCATTGGGATCTAATCAACATAGGCACAGGTTAGTGGTGGGTATCCAGGAGCTCATTAACAAAAAACATTATGGGGTCATTTTCCTGAACTCCTACTTCTCCAGTCTCACCAGTGGTACCCTGGGATTTCCCTTTCAGGCCTCCAGTTGGAAAGTGTTCACTTCTGCAATTGTGCCACATCTGGAAACAAGCAGTGGGAAAACAGAGAGATAAAAAAAGCAACAGTAAGTGGTTCTGCTCTCATGGCCACAGCTTCATCAAACAGAGACTAAGGGCTCCCCTCCAAGAGTATTGGTTCCTGACGGCTTCACTGCTGCCACTGTTGCTGCCACCGCATGATTGCCTGAGGGCTGGGATGCGAGAGAAGAGAAATAAAGGGGGAAATGGAGGACTTTCCCCCTTCTCTCACTTCTCAAACAAGAACGAGAGGGCTTCTCCTGGAACTCTCTGACGGTACTACAGTCATCACTTTCACGTTTCCAAACGGATTAAGTTCAGGTTGGGGAATGGAGTAGGAGGAGTGGGAAACTCACCACTGGTTTGTTGGATTCTCAAATTCTGATGTTTTTCTTTAATCTTCCTGCAGCTATTTACTTTTCAGTATTCTCAAACAGCTGTGTCGTGAATTCTGTCCAGGTTTTATGACTGTGTTCAGTGATGGACAAAGAGTAGCAAGTACTTAACCATCTTACCCAGAACTATAATCTAGAATTGAATTTTAAATAAATCACTCTGGTGGTGATATGGAAGGTGAATTTGAAGGGAACAACACTAAAGATAGGGAGATCAGTTAGATAAGTACTATAGTAATCTAGGTAATAGATGAGATCTCAAATCTGGGCAGTTGGTAATAGAGACGATGATGAGAATGCCAATTCAAGAAATATTTGGGAGGTAAAATTGATTAAGACTCAAAGAGATGAGCCTCTTACAAGGCCATAATTGAAACATGTAAGAAATTCAAAGTGGTCAAGACTTTTTAATGGCTCCATTAAAAAATACTTAGGAATAAATATAACAATAGAAATATAAAAATTTTTCTCTGACAACTGTAAAACACTGTTGAAAAGACTACTTCAATAAACGGAAAGACATATCATGTTGCAGTATAAGTCCTGACATTTGGATTTTCTCTTTTTTGTAATGCAAATGTCTGACTTAAGCCTCGATTGCCCAGACATCCCCTTCAAAGAGGCACCCACTTCAAAGACGGCAACCTCAAAAAACACATTGCTAGCCATCCCCTCCCCAGTTCCTACTCCTTTGTTACAGCAATCTTGTTTGATAACTGACCATTTGGACTGCTTATTTTTTCTCTTCTCTGGCTTCAAATTCCACTCCTGCATTTTAAAATTCACCAATAATGAGAGAGCCCCAGAAACCTGAGGTTCCCACCTTCAATAAAAGCTTGCTCGCTCATTCTGTCTCTGTCTCTGTGTCACTCTATCTCCCTCTCTCTCCTCTCCCTTTTTGTCTCTGTATCTCTCTCTTTCTCTCTCCCCAAACCCTTGATCTTTCTGTGTGGCCCCAGGTGTGCTGTGTATTTTCCAGGTGGTGGTGGTGGTTTAGTCGCTAAGTAGTATCCAACTCTTGTGACCCAATGGACTGTAGCCCACCACCACTCCTCTGTCCATGGGATTTCCCAGGCAAGCATACAGGAGTGGGTTGTCATTTCCTTCTCCAGGGGATCTTCCCAACCCAATTACCATGACAACCACCAGAAAAACCCATACAAGGACTAAAAAGAAGTATTGCCTCAGTTCTGGTCCAAACCACACCCCTGCTCTAAGGTAAGTCAAGAATATCCCTCCCTCTCTTTCCAATTACCCACCTTTTACATTGAACTTCTATATATGATGTCTCTGCCCAAAGCAGGTTGAGAAGTTGATTTGTAAGCTAAATTCCTGCTTCTCCATTATTCAGCCATCAGATAAAGCTTGTGCTGTTCTAGTCTTGGGGCTTCCCCAGTGGCTCAGACAGTAAAGAATCTGCCTGCAATGTGGGAGACCAGTTTCAATCCCTGGGTCAGAAGATCTCCTGGAGAAGGTAATGGCTACCTACTCAAGTATTCTTGCCTGGAGAACCCCATGGACAGAGGAGCCTGGCGGGCTATAGTCCATAGGGTCGCAAGGAGTCAGACATGACCTAGCAACTAAACAGCAGCAGCAGCAGTTCTAGTCTCAGAATTGGTTTCATTATTAGCTATACAAATCTGATCAGAAAAAGAACCTCCCTGGCCAAGACAAGAGATCTGAGCCCAGACTAAGACCCAAGCATGGGTCCAGGCAACCAATTCGGTCACGTGTCCACATGCAGGAAAATGAAATTGGATTCCTATATCACACCATATACAAAAATTAATTCAAAATTGATTTAAGACCTAAATATAAGAACTAAAACTATAAAACTCCCAAGAAGAAATAATGCAGGTAAATCTTCATGATCTTGACAGGCCATGGTTTCTTGGATAAATTTAGACTTCAACAAAATTAAAAACTTTTATGCTTCAATTAACACAATCAAGAATGTGAAAAGACAATTCATAGAATTAGAGAAAATATTTGAAATCATAAATATAATCCCAGATTATGTAAAGAATTCTTACCATTCAATAATATAGAAGTAAATAAGCCAAATAAGAATGGGCAAAGAATTTGGACTGATATCTCTCCAAAGAGGATACACAAATGGCAAATAAGCACAAGATAAAAACGTCCAACATCTTTAGCCATTAGGGAAATGTGAATCAAAATCACAAGAAGATACCACTTTCATGCCCACTAGAATGGCTATGATAAAGACAGATAATAAAAAGTGTTGCAGAGGATGTAATGAAATTGGAACCCTCATACATTGCTGATGGTAATGTAAAGCAGTACATGGTCCAGCAATTTCCCTCTTCAGTAAATATCCATGAATAATGAAAACATGTGCACACAAAAACTTGTACATGAATATTCAAAGCAGAATCATGCATAATAGCCAAAAAGTGAAAACAACCCTCATTCCCATCAATTGATGATTAGATAAACAAAATATGCTATATCTATACAATGGAATGGGCTTCCCTGGTGGCTCAGTTGGTGAAGAATCCACCTGCAATGCAGGAGACCTGGGTTCAATCCCCAGGTTGGGAAGATCCTCTGGAGGAGGGCATGGGAACCCACTCCAGTATTCTTGCCTGGAGAATCCCCATGGACAGAGGAGGCCTGGTGGGCTGCAGTCCACGGGGTCACAAGGAGTCAGACACGACTGAGCTACTAAGCGCAGCACATACAATGAAATATTTTTCATCAATAAAAGGAAATGAAATACACATGCTACAACATGGATGAATCTTATGTTAAATGAAAGAAGTTAAACATAAAAGGCTACACACTGTAAGACTTAATTCATATGAAATGTCCAGAACAGATAAACCTACACAGACAGAAAGTAAATCAATGGCTGCCTAGGATTAGGGGGTAAGGATGGGGTGGGATGGGGACTGACTGCTAATGGGTATGGGGTTTCTTTTGGGATGATGAAAATGTTCCAAAATTTGACTGTGATGATAGATATACAACTCTGTGAATACACGAAAACCTATAGACTTGTACACTATAAGTGGGTGAATTTTATGTCAATAAAACTGTTGAAAATGCCTAAGGTTCAAAGAAAATCAGTTATATTGAACCAGAGGAATCAAAAGATAGACACAAAATCTTGATAGAGAAATAGATGTGCTTCTTTAGTAAGGCCTTAAATAACAAGATCCAGGTCTAAGAGCTAACTGACTTTTGAAGTAGTGATGAGTGTAAAATAAATTTTAAGACATGTGCAACAACTACAACAAAAATGACTAACAGTTTCATTAGCATCACTAAAGGACAACAGACGTGGGAAAAAGGAGGGAAAGTAAAACAGACAATTGTTTCCCCTGATGAAGCTGCAGGATTAAAAACCGGGTACAGACAAGAAATCTCCTTTTAGTGAGGCTGGAGATTTGCAAGACGGCTTCCAGCCCAGTGCTTTTAACATGTTTATACAAAATTGGCTGTACCAGCTAAATCACTGCCAAGCAGCTTGGACCTCTCTGGCTGTACCCTTCAGTCACTCTGCAAGGCAGTGGGAGGGGACAGGCATAAACCTTATGATACTTGGTCACCAAAAACAAAGCAAGCTGGGAGACAGAATGGAAAATTAACACAATGGGTAAGAAAGCATCTAAGGCATGGCACGCTCTCCCTCCTGTGTCCAACTCATCAGAGAAGGAGATATGACCAGACTAGCCTGGGGACTTGGGTGAGAATTGGAGAGTCTTCAATGACTTCCCCCTTCTACCAGATACCTACCTCCAGGACTAAATTTCAAAATATTTGACAAGTGATAATCGGCCACAGAGCAATCACAACAGTTGCCAGTCACAATACTAGAACAGAGCCTTGGCGGTCTCTTGCTATGACAGACATTACCTGATTCAGTTGCTAGATTGTGGGGAGGTCCTAGAAGTCCTAGAGGCAAGACTGGGGCAGTGGCTCTTCATCAACTGGCACAGAGGATGTCTAAGTCCTCTGTTAATAACTCAAAAAAAAAATAACAACTCAAGTGGCAGATTCTTTACCGTCTGAGCCAGCAGGGAAGTGCTGTATCAGTATACCTCACCACAAACATAGGATAGAGAGAGTAGAACCTCCTGAAAGTTTTATGAAGGATTGAGCAAGTGGTTGATGCTTCCATTCATGGGACATCTTGCAGATTTCACCAGTGGAAATTTTTCCTCTTGACTGAAGGACCAAAAGAGATTTCAGTGTACCACGCCAAGTTGTTTTCAAATTTAGACTCTAGAAAGTCACCTAACTGCAAAAGTAGGGGTACATTTCAGTGAAAATCCTGATCCCTACCTTTTCATCATGTAGGAAGAAGCAAAGAAAGCAGGCAACCAGAAAAGGGGACTGATGGATATTGGGCCACACATCCAGCTGCCCCATATCTGAACACTGAGGCCTGTCTGTCTGTAATGGGTCTCTCTCTCTGGAATGCCTCTCCCAGCACCAGGGTGCTCCTTCTACAGACTCATCCATCAATGTACACCTAGCTCAATTCCTCTTCCTTTGAAGAGAAGGCCTTCAAATAAAGAGGGAAACTGGATAAGCCAGACCCTGAGGCACAGCCTTTACTAGGCAGAGGAAAATACATCTGTGGGCTACATATGGGGATCCTGAGCAATAAAGGGGAAGTGAGTCATTTTAACAACAACCATCATTTTTATTAAATTTATAATCAAATATTACAACAACTTTTCTTTTGTAAACAAAAAGATTTAAACATTTACAACATTATCAGTTTGGGAAAAGACAAACAGTATAAAAATGAGGAAAAGCGATGAAAAGACAAATCCAAAGACAGAATAAATACAGCCTATTTATGCGCCTGCCCAGCGCTGGTGGCTGCTGCTGGAGTACCAGACCCTCGGCCTCAGAATTAGCAACACCTCAAAATTCTGTCCAGTGCCAACATGTCCAAGGGTGGGATTTTGGTGACTTCAAAGAAGACCCTGCAAAAGGAAGAGGGGTCTGCTCAGTGTGAAACAGGCCAAAGCAAGGAGGCTCCATGGAATAAGTGAGACATTGGCCCTTGGTTCCCTATCTTGCTTTAACTCTGGAACGGAAAGTAAGGTAAAAAAGTATCTGAATCCTTCTTTCCCCTTAAGTGAGGTTAGTCTGGGCCTCCCCATGACGAAGCATAAACCCAACTTCAACTGGAGACTGATACTTACTTGTTCGAATACTTGGAATGTATAGCCTTGAGCCTATTGCAAGAATGAAAAGTCAGTAGGATGTTCAGCTGTCTGACCAAGGCGTGAAGATCAGAGATCCTGTAGCCACTGTAATACTCCAGGATAGGAGCCTGGAAGAAGCAACATGAACAGTAACATTTATGACAGGAAGCAGACCCTTCCTGTCTCCAACACCCAAGTCCAAACCTCCTATCCATAGTACAGGCAGAGAAGATAGTCAAACAATTCAGACTCATACAGCACAGATACTGGCCAATAATTATAGGGTACTACCTAGAAAAATATGTTTTATCTGCAAGCTAGTGGAATGGCTATATCCATATGTACCAGCTGGATACAAGGCCCAGTCATAGGTATTTAAACTGAAATCCACTAAGAATTCAAGGACAGGACAGAGTTTATAACTTAGGCACTCTCAGGTTAAGAGCCAATGGCTAGGCAAACCTCAGAACAAACTTGAGGTCCCAACAAAACAGCCATCAGGAACTTAAGGTTGTTCTTCCTCTCTGGCTCGAACAGCTATCATTTCACGCATTTATTTTCTCATTCAACTTTAAGGATGCCTAGCATGTGGCAAAAGGAGTATAGCAGAGTGTTTAAGACCAAAGATTCTGCAGGCAAGCTGCTAGGGTTCAGATTCCAGCTCCACTTACAACATGACCTTGAACCAGCTACTTAACTTCTCGGTACCACTGTTTCTAAATCTGCCAAATGGGGATCATCACAGTAATTACATAATAGGATTAAATGAGTTAATATACATAAAGCACATGAAACAGAGTCTAGCACATGCCCATACCATATGAGCTAGGATTAATATTAACCAAGCCTCATACACAATGCTGGGAATACAAGGATGACTAAGGCTCCTGCCCTTGAGGAGTCTGTAGTCTAGTGGGAGAGACGACATGCACACAGAGAATTACAAAATGTGTGGGAAGTGCTACCAGGGAAGGGAGCATGGGGTTAGAGGAAGAGAGCTGTAGGACCCATGACTTTTGTCTGGGAGAGCCACAGAAAGCTTTGTAGAGAAGCGTACATCTACAACAGGTGCTGAAAGTCTAATGGGAGTTCCACAGGTAGAGAAAGGAAGATTTATTATTCTGCAAAGCAGAAGTTTTCTTAAAACGTCTTAAATTATTCTCCCGGAACTCATTTTTTTCCAAATATCTTACCTGGAATTGGAGGCAGGGGATAAGAAGTCCACCAATTTGGATCCCTTTCCCTTTTACATGGCCCTGAGATACTTCTGCAGGAATCTCAGGGCTCTACTGAATACTGGAAACCACTGCCACAGGCAAAGGGCAGTCACTGGAATGCTGCTTTCACCTCTCACCATTCCCTGTTAATATGTTCCCTGCTCTGTCCATAGGAAATATCTTATCTGCCTCCCCAAAATCACAGTTTCCTTATTGCCTTCACGTCTTTTCAATCATTCTTCCCTCTGCCTAGAATATCCCTTCTCACATGTTCCTACTTATCTTTCAAGACCCAACTCAAAAGTCATATTCTGTGTGAAGCCTTTCTCATCTATGTATAGCCTTTCTCATCTATATACACACACTGTATGTGTGTATATAGGAGTGTATATATATATATACACACACACACACACTGTATGTGTGTGTGTGTATATATATGTGTGTGTATATATGTGTGTGTATATATACACACACACACACATACAGTGTGTGTGTGTGTGTATATATATATATATGTGTGTGTGTATATATATATACACACACATACAGTGTACAGGACTGTGAAGCCAGACTACCTGGGTTCAGATCAGGACTGACATTTAGCTGATGTTAGTACATCCACATAAAATATTAGAATACTGAGATATTTCTATGCTGGTTGGCAAGCAGTTTGCTGCCCTGAGCCTCTCAACCCTCCTCCCTGAAGACTACCAACCTTCCCCAGGATCCAAAGCCTGGGTCAGCATAGGGCCTCCAGGATCATGACTCCAGAACTATGGCCACATCCATTCTGATTGTAGAGTAGGTATATACTTTGAACAGACTCGTAGTTCTCAAAGCCTAGCTCTGCCTCTCATTAGCCAAACACGGGAACTTATTTCTTATCTGTCCAATAGGGATAATACTGTTGATTTCATAGGGTTGTTGTGAAGATTAAGTGACTTAATACACAAAGTGTTTAGACCACCATCTAAGCATTCAATAAATGCTAACCATTATTACATATTCTTTTTCATCATCGTCACTGCCATTTACTGAATGCTTTCTCTGTCCCAGGACATTTCAGGGCCTTGTCCAAGTTCACACAACTGTTTTTAGGGCTCTTTCTCAGCACACAGAGGTTCTTCCATCAGTAGTGGTGCTAGAATTTCTAGGCTGGAGGGGCCTAGGGGAGGTTGGGAAGAGTATGCTCATTTGTGAACACACTCTTGTACTTGGATTTCATTTACATCTTTAAAAGTTCATAGTTTTCTAAAGTTGTTTTTATTCACAATTTTTCATAAAATTAAGAAAGCATCAAATATACATTTTATTTATATTGGGGAAGGAGGCTGTGGAGGCCTTCCCCTTCAGAGAAGAGTACTATAGTATATGTCTGAGTCCCCTGTTATGTACACAGACATTACTTTCACTGCTCTATTCTCTGGGTCAGTACTTGCCAAATCCTGTTCCAATGAGCTCTCCTGTAGGGGGCCAACCTTGCTGAGAGGACTGCTAGGAGCAGGGGTGGCATGGGGTAAGGCAAGAAGTGGGTCTACCCTACCCCCTGCCACAATCAAAATAATTTCACATTAGTCTGTTTTTTGATATTGGGCTTTCAGGTAAGCTGTCTTTAGAACAAATGGTACTGTGACAAAGAAAAATGAAATAAAATACTTCAAAACCAGGGCTACAGAAAACCTTTAGGCAGCCAGGCCCCTAAGAGGTCAAGATGTTAAAGGATTCATAACAGCACATATGCAGCAGTTTTGTCACCGAGTCTCCCACAATCCTAACTTATACCTTCCTCCAGAGCTGACCCTGTGCTTTTGAATCCCCACCCGGTCTTCCCCACCGCCCACAAGTGTTTACCCAGTGTCCGAGCTTGTTCATGCAGAGCGCCAGGAAGAAGGAGGCAGCAGCGAGCTTGGAAGCCCTCTCCTGGACATAGTCATATTCCACCAGGGTCAACTCACAGATGAAGCGGGACAAGGTCAGTGTCTTCATGCTGGCATAGACACACTAAAGGCAGGAAGAAGACTGACTCAGCAATCAATTCAGAACACTGGCACAAAGCAGATGACCCCTGCACTCACTCCAGTTATCTTACCTTGGGCCTAAATGGTTCTCTGCCTGAGCGATGTGCTTCTGCCACCATGACCACACTAAGGACCCTGTCCCTAAAGCACAGAATCTTTAGGAGGGGGATTCTGAAATCAGCAATAGTATTTGCCATCTTTAGGATCTTAAGCCAAAATACCAACTGTACTCATGGTACCTCCCACCTCCCTTTTCTGTATACGCCATCCTTTGAAAAGCCAAAGGCCTCCAACTGCTCTCTTTGTACCAGGTTCCAGACTAGAAATCTTTTCTTGTTTGAATCTACACACACACACACACACACACGTATAATTTTAACATACATATATATTACATACATACACACACACAGACACATATATACACATATATATCCATGGTGGCTCAGACGGTAAACCATCTGCCTGCAAGGCAGGAGACCCAGGTTCTGTCCCTGGATTGGGAAGATCCCTTGAGAAAGGAATGGCAACCCACTTTAGTATTCTTACCTGGAGAAATGCACAGACAGAGGAGCCTGGTGGGCTAAGTCCATGGGGTCGCAAAGAGTTGGACACGGCTGAGTGATTAACACTTCATGTATATTTATATGTACATACACACACACACAAATCCTACCACAAAACACACTTGTAGAATAAGTGAATAATTACAAAATGACTTCCCTTGTAAGCAATATTCAGGTGAAGGAAGAGAACTTTGCTAGCATCTCCTCTAAACTTCCCATGTGTCCCTTCCTGATTAAAGAATCTTCTTCCCCTCCCCTATTCTGCCCTCACCTCAAGACTTTACAGGCATACCATGGAAATCTGCAATTTTCTCTGCCCACCACCACCACACTCCATAAAGATCACCCTTCTAGGAGGGTGGCTTGAAGAAACTCCCCTGTCCTCAGTTGTCCCTTTCCCTACCACTCAGGGAGCTACTCTGGGAATGGAGGGAACTAACTCAGCAGTGGGAAAATGAAGATGTGCTTCCGCCCTCTTACCTTAGCGTATCTGCGCAGAAAATGATAGGCGATGGGAATGTTGATATCAAATTTGAGGATTTTCAGGATGCTGGCTTCCATGGCGAGCATCTCATCTCTCTTATAAATGTCATTGCAGATATACAGGATGTCATCCACACTAGGTGGGCAGCACTCCTATGGGTGGAGAGGAGAGGCAGTCACAAACAGGCAAAGACAACCCATTCCTCTCTGCTTGGAGATGAAAGGCAGGGGAAGAGGGGGTGAATGATAGGAGGTAGTAACGTTCCCTGGAATAAACCTTCAGGGTAGCTCTGAGAGCCAGCATCTGGTTGATGTGAGCAGTCCATCTGAAAAACAAAATCAGAGACACAGGAGGAGAGAGGACAAGGCCTTTTGGGTAGAGTCTTACAGCACTGGAAGTGGCACAACACAGCACATGGACTGGAAGCACTGATCTCTCTTCTGATGAGTGAGCCAGAAATGGGAAATCTAAGGCCTGCTCTGAGGGGAATGGAAGGAAAGAGACCACAAAAAGGGGAGCTAGAGATGGAAACTAAGCCCACACTTTGTTTCCTAGTCTAAGGAATGAATAAGGATGTTTGGGAGGGGGCACTGTTGGGGTAATAGGCACTGAAAGAGAGACAGAGAGAAGGGCACAGAGGGAACCCAAGCAGAGACTGAAGGTGGTGGAAGGACATGCAAGGGGGGCTAGACTGGGAAGATCCAGGGCAGATGGCGGGTGAGAACAACACCTCTCTCCCCATTCAGGAGCACCTTCCCATGTCCCGCCCTCTGCAGGTTGAAATTTAGCTTTGGGGTGAGGAAGAGGAGGTAGGAAGACCCCTAAATCTTTTCTCTAGCTGCACCTCACTGCCCACTCCAGCATTCTTCTCACAACTTTTTCTATCTTCAGATCACAAACTGGACCAATCCTCTGGTTTTGCAGACAAGGAAACTGAGGCCAAGAGAGAGAGAAAGAGACTTGCTTGAGGTCACACAACCACCTAGTGACAAGGCCAGAACAAGAAATTCTCCCTTCTACTGCTCTACTTACCAGTGGCTCCTTCCTTTCTTCTCTTCTCGTATCATCTCCTTACCTCCCCTTGCAAAAGTCTTTCTGTACTTCTCAGTCTTGTGAGGGGAAGACACTCCTGCTCCAAAAAAACCTAGTGGGGGTCCTTTGTCCTGACAACCAAAGGACAGGCACTCCTGGTTCCAAAATTTGCTAACAAGAGCACCTTGCACTTTCCTTCTCCCTCCTGTGCTTGGCTGGCCAGGGATCCCTAGCTTCTTTTTAACCCCCTTGAGGTTGAGGCAGGGAATACTTGCTCAATCCACAAGGACATCCCTAGGTAGGCAGAGGGAGGAGCAGGGAGAGAGAGAAGGAAAGAGAGGAAGGGGAGCAAAGAATGGACTAGGAAGCCAGTGAGCAGGGAAGGGAATGAGCTAGAGAGGGAAGCAGGGAACAAGGGAGAGAGTGATAGAAGAGGAAGGGAAAGAGGAAGAAAAGCAAGAAGGTTAGGAAGCAAGGGCAGGAAGGAGGGTGGGAGGATAGTAATGAGGGGGAGAGCCAGGGAAAGAAGAGGTCAGGAAGGAAAAGAGGATGGAGTGGAACAAGGAACAAGCGTGAGTGAGAGGGAGTTGAGCAGAGAGGGAGCAAGGAGAGAGGAGGTATAAGGGAACCAGGGAGTAAGAGAGTAGGGAAGGAAATGAACCAGAGAGGAAAAACATCAGGAGAACGAGGGAGGGAGGGAGGGAGAAGAGAGAGAAGGAAGAAAAAGAAGCAAACAGGGAAGGAGGGTTCGGAGAAGGCAATGGCACCCCACTCCAGTACTCTTGCCTGGAAAATCCCATGGATGGAGAAGTCTGGTGGGCTACAGTCCATGGGGTCGCTAAGAGTCGGACATGACTGAGCGACTTCCCTTTCACTTTCATGCATTGGAGAAGGAAATGGCAACCCACTCCAGTGTTCTTGTCTGTAGAACTGTCTATGGGGTCGCACAGAGTCAGACACGACTGAAGCGACTTAGCAGCAGGGAAGGAAGGTGGGAGGAAGTTAAGGCGGGGGGGTCATGTTGCCAGGGTACCATGGAGCAAGGATGGGAGATAGGAAGGGAAGGAGCAAGTGGGGAGGGGAGAGAAAGAACCAGCAGAAAAAGAAGGGGGAGAAGGGAAAGGGGTAAGAGGGGAAGGGGGAGGGGAGAGAGAGAGAGGGGAGCAGGCACCAGCAGAGCAACAGGAAGGAGAGAGAAGGAAGAGCAAGAGAAAGAGTGTGCGACAGAGGGAAGAGAGTTAGCTAGGGAAGGAGAAAAGAGTGAACAAAGGAAAGGGAGGGAGGGTGGAGCATACAATGGAGGGAGAAACAGGGTGGGTAGGAGGGTAGGAAGGTGGTAGGAGGGAGGGAGGCATGGAGGAATGAGGGAGAGAACCAGGGTAGGAAGGAGAGGATCATGGAAGGAGGGAGCAAGTGAGGAGGGGAGGAGAAATCAAGAGAAAGAGAAAGAAAATGAGGGCTGGAAAGAGCAAGAAGTGGGTGGGCAGATAGAGGGAGAGAGGGAGGGAGCAAGCTCAGCATGGAGTGAATGTTCAAAGCACAGACTGAGGGATCAAGGAAGGAAATGAAAGAAGGCTGGAGGGAGGAAGGGAGCTATGGAGCATGGGTGGAAGTGTAATGAGCACAGAAGCAGAGTAAGGGCAGAAATGGAGTGAAGGCCAGAAGCAGGGATGTGGGCCAGAACTGGCGCAAGAAGGAAGCAAGTAAAGAGCAAAGGAGGGAGAGTTTGAGTTAGAGAGGGAGGTACTGCTAGATCTAGGTAGGAGCTAGTGAGTGAAGAAGAGAGTGAAGAAGGGAAGTGGAAAGCTATTTAGGGATACAGCTGAGGAGGGAACACAAAAACAAATCCACAGTTCTAAAGGTTTTTGCGCTCAGTAGAAGTTACTACTTCTCTGTTCCTAAACCATAAGGTTTTATACTATTAGCCTATCTGAAGGAAAAATGAGAGTTGAACAAGACCATTTAGTACCTGAGGAAGAGGAAAGAATCAGATAAAGTAGTTAGATGGATTATGGCCAGCTACTTGCTTTTATAATGCTACTTCAAAAGTAATTTACGTGGACTCACTACCATCTACACTAGGCCATTTTCTCTTAAATGTCTCCAGCACCTAGATTTGGAAATGCTTCCTTATACATGCAATTCAAGACTCCACCAGAAGGAGATGGAGTTGCTGGAAGAAGAAAAGTGGGTGAGGACAGAGAATTATGGTCCAGAAGGAAGCTTTAAAAAGAACAACTCATTTAACTAGGAATATGTCCACATACACACATTTTCAAAGAGGAAACAGGAGAACTTTGTTGATGCCAGGAAACAAATACACCACCATTTGCACCCAATACCAGCTTCCCTGCCATGGAAGACAGACAAAAATTTGATAGGAAAACTTAATTGTGTTCATGAATGTAATTGTATACACACACAGATACACATATATGCAAATGTATACACATGCATACATGTGGTATATATGTATATAATATATATACACATGCACACACATATATACATACATATGTAAATGTACATACATACATATATGGCTTGGAAAGAAATTGATTAATTTTCTCCAAGTCCCATGGATTTGGGCTCACCTCAAATTTTGCTGCAATCAGAAAAGCAGTGGAACCAAGGAGTTGTAACTTGTCCTTCTTGCATATTTCCTTCATAAGGTAGTGATCTACCAGCTTCACTGCCAAGTACAGGGTCTCATGACTCATCTCAAAGCTTATCTGGAGGAATACACAAACAATGCAGGAATTTGAATGTTGTCCAACTCCAAAGCCATATCCAGATGATCTAACTACCTGGTCTGTGGTATTGAGGACACTGTAACTACAAGACCTAGCCAGCTGAAACTGCTCTGAGTGCAAGAAATGCTTCAGCTAGGTGCCTGGTGTATCTCTAGTGCCTCTGAGGACCCTGGCAATACCTATCCCTACACATTTGGGTAAATGACAAATCTTACATCAGAGGGAGATGCTCTGCCTTCTCTATGAGCACCTTGGGTGAACCCATCCTCTCTCTTTCACCTCCAAAACTTAGATTCTTGCTCTCCGCATTTGCTACGTTATAGTGTAAACCCTTGGAGAAGGCAATGGCACCCCACTCCAGTACTCTTGCCTGGAAAATCCCATGGATGGAGGAGCCTGGTGGGCTGCAGTCCATGGGGTCGCTGAGGGTCAGACACGACTGAGCGACTTCACTTTCACTTTTCACTTTCATGCATTGGAGAAGGAAATGGCAACCCACTCCAGTGTTCTTGCCTGGAGAATCCCAGGGACGGGGTAGCCTGGTGGGCTGCCGTCTATGGGGTCGCATAGAGTCAGACATGACTGAGGCGACTTAGCAGCAGCAGTGTAAACCCTAAGCACTGACTTTTTGTAATGCCAGCGCCTGGCTTAAGTTTTGATTGCCAAAGTATCCACTTCAAAGAGACATCCACTTCAAGAATGGCTATGTCCAATGAACACACTGCCAGTCACAAGAAGAGACAAAGAGCCAGGCCATCTTCACCACTGAGGCTTCTTTGTTTTAAAGATCTTGGTTGGTTTTGATAACTGATCATTTGGACTGATTTTTTTTTCTCTTCCCAGGCTTTAAATTTGCCAATAAAGAATGAGCACCAGAAAGCCTAGGCCCCCACCTCTGACCCAGTAAAAGCAGAACCCCCTGGCCCGCATGTTTACATGTGTGTTGTTTCTCTCTCTCCTTCCCTCCAACCTCAACCTCACCATGTGGACCCAGCTGTGCTGTGTAATTTCCAAGCCCTGTAAGTAATAAACCTGTATTTTTTCAAAGTTTCCTATGGTTATTGCTAAAGGGTGTTTTGCTATCATAATACGAACCACAGAGGGTAGTCCAGCCATGACATTAGTTATTGATAGGCTGAGACCAGCACAAAAAACACTATTACCTCATACAATGAACTCCCAAAAGAGATGTTTATTTAGCTCTGAAATAAAGGGACTTGTTTATTAGTTTATTCATTCATTCGTTTCTCTTCCCAACTAGATATGCTATTAGAATATATGGACTGGGAGCAAGTACAAATAGCACAGTTTGTAAGTGAGCTGAGGGGCTAAAGAACCCAGAAAGAGATTAAAGCATTAGTAGCATAACCTTCCTTTCCTTCTTTCTCTTATTTATCCTTATTCTTGCATTCACCAACTCCAAGAAACTCTCCTATAGCCCTAGTCCCACAGTTAGTGCTAGCCCATATGGCATCTTTGTGCAAATTAGAAAAAAGGAGTCTCTCTGGGTGAATGCAGCCCTACAGGCACACATCTTATCAAGTAGACAATACTTTTATATAAATTAGCAAAAGGTGCCTTTGCCTCAGGGCATAGCAACCCCATAGTCAAAATGCACAGCTTAGCAAATAAGGATATTAGCTGGATTCCACGCCTGCTTTTGCCTTGCCTGGAAGCTGTGTGTGGGCACACTTTGCACTCATGGTGGTCCTACACAATCCTCACTGAGGCTTCTTCCTTACACCACCTTGGGTTCTTAGGATTCAAAAACAATACAATCTATCAGTGAGGCTTCTTCCTTACAACACCTTGGGTTCTTAGTATTCAAAAACAATACAATCTATCAGTGAGGCTTCTTCCTTACAACACCTTGGGTTCTTAGGATTCAAAAACAATACAATCTATCAGATCTGACTCCATATTGGGTCTGTTTTCTTTACTTTAACCTTTGTATTCTATTCCTTATTCTACAAGTTGATTAACTTGTAACTTGTACAGAGATGTTGCCTATAGCTTAAAGTATACATAATGGCCTATTTGCAGGAATCCTGCCCTCCTCCCAGGCCTGAAACTAAAATAAATTCAGCTCAAAGGAAACATCCTGACTCAGCCCACCTGTGAAAGACTGCCAGAAAGAAGAAATTAACATACCTCCCTGGCAGAAATCAGGAAATATTTGCAACACCTTATGACCTTTTACTTTACCTCTCACCTCCCCCACTTATGGCTTTCTACTTGACCTCTCACCTCACCTACTCTTTGTTTCATAAAAGAAACTAGCATCCAGACCCTGGCAAGATGGTTCAGACTTCCAGCCTTCTGAATAAAGGTCACTATTTCTTGCCCCAACACCTCATCTCCTGATTTACTGTACTGTGCAGCAAGCAGAATGAGCTTGGACTTGGTAACAGTCCAACACCTTAAACAATGTGTGAATCCCCTCTAACATCTCCACCAAATAGTTACTCAGTTTCTGCCACAGAACCTCCAAATATAACCTGGCTTTAACAGAAACCAGAACCTGGTTTTAACAGAAAATTCTTCTTTCTACTAAGTAGATATCACCCTTAATGTAAGCTTACTTACTTCTTTGGGCCTCCTTTTTCATTGGCTAATATTATTGACCGGAGGCTAGATAACCAAATGGAGGTCCATAAAAAGCACTGGAGAAGTGGATATATAACTGGATAGGCAAATAATTACCAGATAATGATTGAATACATTGGTTTAGCGATAGATATATTACATTTCTGAATAACAGAAATACCATGAAGCTTTTCTTATTGTTCCTGGGATATGGCCTGGATGTTCTCAGAAATCTGGCTTTATTAGTTTCCAACTGCTTCTGCAATAAATTATCACACTCAGCTGGTAAATAATCCACCCTGCAATGGGGGAGACCTGGGTTCGATCCTTGTATTGGGAAGATCCGCTGGAGAAAGGATTGGCTAACCAATCCGGTATTCTTTGGCTTCCCTGTGGCTCAGCTGGTAAAGAATCCGCCCGCAATGCAGGAGACCTAGTTCGATCCTTGGGTTGGGAAGATGCCCTAGAGAAGGGAAAGGATACCCACTCCAGTATTCTGGCCTAGAAAATTCTTTGGTGGCTTAAAACAATACAGATTTATTACCTTACAGATCTGTTGGTCATAAGTCCACTGGGTTTGCTGAACTAAAAAAATCAAAGTGCAAAGTGGGGCTATGTTTCATTCTGAAGGTTCTAGTAGAGAATCTTTTTTAGCTTCTAGAAACTGCCCATATTCCTTGGTTTGTGGCCCCTTCCATCTTCAAAGCCAGCAGTGGCCAGCGGAGTCTTTCTCATACTGCGTTACTCTCTGCCTCTCTCTTCCACATTTAACACTTGTGATTATAATTGGGCCCACTTGGATAACCTAGGATAGTCGCCCTACCTTAAATTCAGCTGATTATAATCTTAATTCCATAGTCTAATTTTCCATTCCCATAAGGTAACATACTCAGATTCTGAGGATTAGGATGCAGGCATTTTCTTCTGCCTACTACGTTTTCCAAAGGGACATATAAGAAAGGGATGGGAAAAGTTCATGCAGATGAAGAGTAATGACTATCACCTCTAAGTGTCAAGAAATTCAGGTCATATAATTATAGGGAAAAAAAGTGTAAAAATGAAAAACAGCAATTCTCTGAGGATGCCTTTGTGAGCAAACAACAAAGCTAGTGGATGCATAGCCTCCTTGCAGTACCTCACATAGGCACCTGGCCACCCATCAGTACATCATTATCAAATGGTAACATCAAAAAGTAGGTAGTATCTGAATGAATTGTTGAAATGTGGAGTCAATAAATATTTACATTAGCAGCTGTGTCAGTTACAGCACTCTTCCTTCCTTGAATGTGAGACGAGACTCTGCTAACATAACTCTACCACTACCACTTGGGACTACATGGAACAAGCCTAATCCTTCTTGTGACGGCCCCTCAGCTACTGTTTTAGTTATTATGTTTCCTATACATCTTCATTCTAGACCAAATAACTTGACTTCATCTATTTTTCACATGATACGGTTTTTCTGACTGCTCAGAATCAGGCTTCAAATCAGGAGCCTAACTTTGTGCCAGTTAGAGAAGAGTGGGTAATTCCAACCAGCTACACAAAATGAGGACGAGAAGCTTTTCATCATAGGAGCAAGGTTCTCTCCCTCATGACTGCCTTTGTCAGGCATATCCTTCCAATTCTCCAAAAAGAAGTCTTTTCCATATCTGGAAATGGATAAGAAGAAACCAAAGGAAGTGATAAATCAATCAAAACTATAGAAAATAGAAAGATTACTCTTAACATTGAACTTAATATATGTTTAAAATATGTGTGTATGTATTCATATATGTTAGGAAGCATATATGATAAAATTCATCCCAAGTTCCAAAACTCAAAGACCACCTTCTATAAAGATGAATAAACAGAGAAAATCTACCAGATATATGAAAAAGAACAAGTAATTTACAGAGAAAATCTACCAGATAGTGAAAAAGAACAAGTAATTTTTCAAGGAGAAATGCTTTGAGGAACCAGAGCAAGTGTCTATGTATTGAAATCTTTTCACTCCAAAGATACAGAATAAACTTTTTAAAAGTAAACTCTCAGTGCACCAGCCCTGAGCACCCTGTCTCATGCATCAAACCTGGACTGGCAATCTACTTCACATATGGTAATATACATGTTTCAATGCTATTCACCCTCACCACCTCCCACCGAGTCCAAAAGTCTGTTCTTTACATCTGTGTCTCTTGCTGTCTCGCACTGGGATGACCCTGAGGGATGGGATGGGGAGGGAGGTGGGAGGGAGGTTCAGGATGGGGAACACATGTACACCCATGGCTGATTCATGTGAATGTATGGCAAAAACCACCATAATATTGTAAAGTAATTAGCCTCCAATTTAAATAAATTAATTAATTATTTTAAAAAGTAAACTCTCAACTAGATCTGAGAGGACACTGAATCTATGAAAAGAGAATACTCCAGGATCTAGAAAGACTAATTTCTAATGAAAAAGTAGCTACATAAATAACATGCAATAGAGGCAGTGAACAGTATATTAGATTATGAAAAAAACCAAACCAATGATTCAAAGGCCACTTTAAGAAATTTTCCCAGAACTGAGAGGTAAAACAAAGTTGAGGATAATGAATAAAAACTTGAGACTCAAGGAGAACAGATTTTGGAGAGAGAGACACACACACACACGGGAAATCAAAATGAGAGAAAAATAATAAATAAAATTTTCTCCGAGCCAAAGAAAGACTGAACCTTTAGAGCGAAAGGACCCACAATATACCAGATAAAATTAAGGAAAACAGATCTACATATAGACATGTAAAAATAATTATTTATAGGGAAGGTAATATATTTAATAATCTGAATCTAAAAGTCTAGACTGCTTTGACTAAAAACAGAAGAAATAAACTAAAAGTATGCAGGTTATCTCATCTTTCTTGAGAGTCAATTAATAGATCAGGTCCAAAGGGGTTAGTTAAGTAAGCAACAACAATATCCATATGGTAGAATATTATCTATAAGTATAGATCTACTTATATGGAAAGATTATTAAGGCTTATTAAGAGAAAAGAGCAAGTGGCACATGACCTATTCATGCAACAAAAGATATCAAAAAACCCACACTCAGTAAAAAGCTATATTTTTATATACATGTGTATGTATATGCATTCATGTATTATTCATATAATTCAACATTTTTAAAGAAAGGATAGTCAAAAACGTAATAGAAGTGATAAGACAAGATACATTCTAAATTATAGTTATCTCTGAGAAATAAGGATAGAGTAAAACAGTTGTTTTTGTACATACACACACACAAACATATGAATACATATTTTAAACATGTAATAATTTTGTAGCTTAAAAAATTGTATAGAACAGAGTGGTTAAGGTGAGATGGAGGGGGGTGAAGAAATGCCAGGATAAATTATTTAAACAATGATTATGGGTGGTTATCACATTGCTCTTAGACTTTGATAAGTTAAGCAGAAAAAATAAATTAGCATATAAATTATACAATAATTAAGCCAAAATTAATTGATAGAATGATTCTTTTTTTTCTATTTTTTTTTAATTTTATTTTATTTTTAAACTTTACAATATTGTATTAGTTTTGCCAAACATCGAAATGAATCCGCCACAGGTATACCCATGCTCCCCATCCTGAACCCTCCTCCCTCCTCCCTCCCCATACCCTCCCTCTGGGTCATCCCAGTGCACCAGCCCCAAGCATCCAGTATCATGCATCGAACCTGGACTGGCGACTCGTTTCATACATGATATTATACATGTTTCAATGCCATTCTCCCAAATCTCCCCACCCTCTCCCTCTCCCACAGAGTCCATAAGACTGATCTATACATCAGTGTCTCTTTTGCTGTCTCGTACACAGGGTTATTGTTACCATCTTTCTAAATTCCATATATAAGTCTACAAGCAATAAATGCTGGAGAGGGTGTGGAGAAAAGGGAACCCTCTTACACTGTTGGTGGGAATGCAAACTAGTACAGCCACTATGGAGAGCAGTGTGGAGATTCCTTAAAAAACTGGAAATAGAACTGCCTTATGACCCAGCAATCCCACTGCTGGGCATACACACTGAGGAAACCCGAAGGGAAAGAGACACGTGTACCCCAATGTTCATCGCAGCACTGTTTATAATAGCCAGGACATGGAAGCAGCCTAGATGCCCATCAGCAGATGAATGGATAAGAAAGCTGTGGTACATATACACAATGGAGTATTACTCAGCCATTAAAAAGAATACATTTGAATCAGTTCTAATGAGGTGGTCATGAAACTGGAACCTATTATACAGAGTGAAGTAAGCCAGAAAGAAAAACACCAATACAGTATACTAACACATATAGATAGAATGATTCTTGTACCCTAAAGAGAATACATATTTTCTTCAAACATCAGTGAACTATTTACAAAAACCCATTATATCTGAAGCCATGAAGAAAATCTCATTAACTAAAAAAAAGCAGAAATTGTCATTCAGGTCACATACTCAATACAGAATACAATAAATCTAGATATTGGCAATAAAAGGATACACCAAACAAACTAAAGACAAGCAATACATTTGAAAAAATGATAAGCATTATTCTTAAAGAAAAAAGCCTTGCTCAAAGGGAAAATAAAAATTGCAAATTATTGAGGAAAAACAAGATAGCTACAATACTATCTTTCAAAACTGGTAGGATATAGTCAGAAACTTTACTTAGAAAAAAATATATAGTTTTGGGGCTTTTATTATGAAGTCAGAAAAACTTCAATTAGACTAAGCACTCATTTTAAGATGCCAGGGAAAAACAGCAAATAAAACTTAATAAAATAAGAATAAAATAAAAAAGATGAAAGCAGATGGTAATAAATTTCATTAAAAAGAAAGAGTTATATATTTATCCATGAGCTGGTTCTTTGACCAGAGGACTGAATCCATCTTTTTTGAGGAAAACTGAGGAAAAAAAGGCATGGAAATACATGGGAGAGAGAGAACACATCACACACATTTTGAATGAGAAAAGAAATAATTTCAAAGGATTGTAAAAGAATATCATATGCAATCTATAGTAATATCTGTGAAAATATCCATGAAATCAATGATTTTTAATGAAATATAAACTACAAAAATGACTCAAGAAGAGTAGTAGGACCTTAGGTGTGAAACTTTCAAGATGGCAGAGGAGGAAGACGGGGAGATCACCTTCCTCCCCACAAATGTATCAAAAATACATGTGCACATGAAACAACTCATACAGAGCACCTTCTGAATGCTGGCAGAAGACCTCAGACTTCCAAAAAGGCAAGCCAATCTCCTCAGAATGAGGTAGGGCAAAAGATAAAGATAAAAAGAGACAAAGGAGTTTGGAACAGGGACCCGCACCCAGGGAGCGAGCCATGAAGGACGAAAAGTTTCTGCACATTTGGACACCCCAGCATAGGTGGGGATGGGGGGGAGCTTCAGACCCTCAAGGGTAATACAGCAATAGGTGCTCAGAAGGCAAAACAGAGAATTCACCCCAGAGATGTTCCCAGCCAGCACTTCCCAGCCAAGAAGCAGCTTGCACACCCACCGTGGCAAGAGGGGGCCTGGGTGCTGAGGATTAAGGCTTCAGGGCTCAGGCCCCAGGGAGAGAACTGGGGTTGACTGCTATGCAGATATTCTGAGGGGCTAGCACAACACAGCTGAGGGAGTCCAGGAAAAAGCCTGGGCCTCCCAGAGAGGCAAGAGTCTGTTGCGGCAAGAACCCCTCACTCCCCAAGCTCACAGATCCCAGGAACCCACTTCCGAGAATGCCATAGGTGGGGTAAGCAAGGGCTGTGAGCTTCCTGACCCCAGAGGAAGGTATGCCTGGCCACCACCAAAGTATGCCAAGCCAGCAAGAGTGCCAGAGGTGGAACTAGATGTGACTGCAGTTGACAATCCCAGAGGGAGAATGCAAGCTGACTGGCCACTGCCAAAGCCTCAAAGCCAGGGGGAGTGCCTGAGACAGGGACTAAATGCCACCACTGCGGTCCTGACCGCAGAGGTAGTAGCTGCCACCAAGCCATAAGCAGGCAAAGGTTACTGCCCACACCTTCCGGGGAGCCTAAACTGCTTGGCTCTGCCAAGGGACATACAACTTAAGGCCAATTCCTGTGGGAGAGCGCATGAACCGCCTCCGACTTTAGCAACTTCCTGCAGGCCTGAGTCCCAGCAAACACTCCCCAAACACCCCAGCTGTGGCTTCCATAACCCTCCCTCTCCACAGCCCAACTGAGCAAGTGAGCCCTAAAAAGCTGCTACCTTTGCCCCCACTAGTTTGGGTGGGGAACAGACACAACAGGGCAGCCTACAAGCAGAGGCAGGTCTAAAATCAAAGCGGAGCACCAGGGGCTGTGTGAGCAAAGAGGAAAGTGAAAGTGAAGTCGCTCAGTTGTGTCCGACTCTCTGCGACCCCGTGGACACCAGGCTCCTCCGTCCATGGGATTTTCTAGGCAAGAGTACTGGAGTGGGTTGCCTTTTCCTTCTCCAGGGAACTTCCCGACCCAGGGATCGAAGCCAGGTCTCCGGCATTGTAGACAGACGCTTTACCGTCTGAACAGCTGCAGCAGATTACACGCACGCAATTAGCCTGAGACTGTGGAATCTGCAGCCAATTGTGGACTTTGGGAGTAAGCACAACCTGGAGTAAGGCCAGATCTGAGATTGGGCTGACCCCACAGCAGGTCCAGAGACCTTTCTAGAAATATTAGAGGATTTCCTCAGTACACAGACTGGCTGGTGTTCACAGTGTGGAGATATATATATATATATATATATATATATATATATATTCTTCCTTTTTTGTATTGTTCTAATGTTGTTCTTTAGGAAAAGTAATACGTCAAGCCTGTATATTGTCACCCTGCTTATTTAACTTATATGCAGAGTACATCATGAGAAATGCTGGACTGGAAGAAGCACAAGCTGGAATCAAGATTGCCGGGAGAAAGATCAATAACCTCAGATATGCAGATGACACCACCCTTATGGCAGAAAGTGAAGAAAAACTAAAAAGCCCCTTGAGGAAAGTGAAAGAGGAGAGTGAAAAAGTTGGCTTAAAGCTCAACATTCAGGAAACTAAGATCATGGCATCCAGTCCCATCACTTCATGGCAAATGGATGGGGAAAGAGTGGAAACAATGGCTGACTTTATTTTTGAGGGCTCCAAAATCACTGCAGATGGTGATTGCAGCCTTGAAATTAAAAGACACCTGCTCCCTGTAAGAAAAGCTATGACCAACTAGACAGCATATTAAAAAGCAGAGACATTACTTTGCCAACAAAGGTCTATCTATTCAAAGCTATGTCTTTTCCAGTAGTCATGTATGGATGTGAGAGTTGGACTATAAAGAAAGCTCAGCACCAAAGAATTGATGCTTTTGAACTGTGGTGTTGGAGAAGACTCTTGAGAGTCCCTTGGACTGCAAGGAGATCTAACCAGTCCATCCTAGAGGAAATCAGTCCTGAATATTCATTGGAAGGACTGTTGCTGAAAGTGGAAACTCCAATCCTTTGTCTACCTGATGCGAAGAACTGACTCATTTGAAAAGACCCTGATGCTGGGAAACATTGAAGGCAGGAGGAGAAGGGAATGACAGAGGATAAGATAGATGGATGGCATCACCGACTCAATGGACATGAGTTTGAGTAAACTCTGGGAGTTGGTGATGGACAGGGAGGCCAGGCGTGCTGCAGTCCATGGGGTCACAAAGAATCAGACAACTGAGCGACTGAACTGACCGAACTGAAAAGTACAATTGGGCAAGACACTTCAGAAGCATAGTTGTCTATACACAATTGGATAAATTCAATTTTTTAAAGCAATAAATATTTATTGAGAGCCCCCCAAAATAGTTTCCTACACCCACAAAAATTTTAAATATGCATTTTTTTGGTCTAATACTTCTATTCCTAGTAATTTATTCCAGAAAAACAAAAGTACATTTATGAGCAATGCAAATGTATGCATGTTCACTACAGGGTTATTGGAAATAACCTATATGCCCATTAATAGGAGACTGAGTAAATAATGCCAGTTGAAGAACAGAATACTACGGTCTAAGGCCATACCAGAGAAGGCAATGGCACCCCACTCCAGTACTCTTGCCTGGAAAATCCCATGGATGGAGGAGCCTGGTGGGCTACAGTCCATGGGGTCGCTAAGAGTCATATACGACTGAGCGACTTCACTTTCATTTTTCACTCTCATGCATTGGAGAAGGAAATGGCAACCCACTCCAGTGTTCTTGCTTTGAGAATCCCAGGGACTGGGAAGCCTGGTGGGCTGCCATCTATGGGGTCGCACAGAGTCGGACATGACTGAAGCGACTTAGCAGCAGCAGCAGCAAAGCCATACCACCGTGAATACACCCGATCTCATCTGAACTTGGAAGCTGAGCAGGGTTGGGCCTGGTTAGTACTTAGACGGGAAAACAGAATACTACACAGTTGACAAAATTGATGTAGAAATGTCAATTTAACTAGAAAGATATTTGCAATTACATGAGCATTGTTACACGAGAAAAAAAAGCAAGTCATAAAGAACTATGAAGAGGACATGACAATCCTAAAAATATATGCTCATATGCTCTGAACAACAGATTTTCAAAATACATGAAGAAAAAAAGTGACAAAACTGAAAAGAGAAATAGACAAATTCATAATCATAGTTGAAAACTTCAATACTCTTCTCTCAGTAATGGAATTAGTTCACGGAAGATCAGCAAAAATAATAAGGAAATTAACAACATGAACCAACTGAATCTAACAGACATTTTATAGAACACTCACTCCATCCAACACAGCAGAATACTTCTCAAGTGCACATATAACATTCACCAAGACAGACCATATCCTGAACAATCAACCTTAAACTTTTTTAAATAATTAAAAATCATACAAACTGTTTTCTTTGACCACAGTGGAATTAAACTACAAATCGATAACAGAAAAATAATAGTGAAATCTCCAAACACTTAGAGATTAAACAAACTTCTAAATAGTTCAAGCAGTTAAAAGTGGTACTTAGGGAGAAATTATAGCAATTATGTGCTTATATTAGAAAAGAAGAAAAGTCCTAAGACATCCCTGGTGGTCCAGTGGTTAAGAATCGGCCTGCCAATGCAGGGCACATGGGTGTGATCCATGGTCTGGTAATATCCCACATGCCACGGGCCAAGTAAACCAGTGTGTCACAACTACTGAGCCCACCTGCCCTAGAGCCCATGCTCCACAACAAGAGAAGCCCCCACAATGAGAAGCCCATGCACTACACCTAGAGAGTAGCCCCTGCTTGCTGCAACTAGAGAAAGCCTGCGCAACATCAAAGACACAGCACTACCAAAAAGAAATACATAAGTCTTTTTTAAAGAAGAAAAGAAGTCCCAAATCAATAATCTACTCTTCTACCTCAAACTAGGAAAAGAGCGAATTAAATCCAAAGCAAGAGAAAGGAAACTGTGAAAATTAAAGCAGCTATCAGTTAAACTGATAACAGAAAAATAGAGAAAACAAATGAAACCAAAACCTGGTTCTTTGAAAAGATCAATAAAAACGATAAACTCCTAGCAAGATTGATAAAGCGAGAGAAGACACAAATTACTAAATATCAAGAATGAACGACTAAATAATCAGCAAATGCTATGAACATAAATTCAACAACTTAAATGAAAGGACCAATTCCTTGAAAATCACAAACTTCCAAAAGTCATCTGATATAATAACTTGAATAATCACATAACTATTAAAGAAATTATATTAGATAAAATTCTTCAGAGAAAAGAAAAACCTTCAGGCCCAGATGGTTTTACTTGTGAATCCTACTAAACATTGAAAGAATAAAACATCAATGCTACACATGTCTTCAAGAAAATAGAAGAGAATACTTTCCACATCATTTCATAAAACCAGTATCATTCTCATACCAAAACCAGAAAGTCAGTACCAAAAAACAGAAAAAAACACTACAGACCAACATCCATCATAAACATAGATGCGATAATCCTCAACAAAATATTAGCAAATATAATCCAGAAATATATAAGAATGATATTCTAAACTAAGTGGGGTTAAAACTATTTTGGAAAAAAAAAAAGACTAGAGTTGGAAGTATCACATTACCTAGTTTTAAGATTTATTATAAAACTACAGAAATAAAGACTGTGATATTGGCAAAGAGAAAGACACACAGATCAATGAAACAGAATGTAGAAAGAAGTATAGAAATAGGCCCGCACAAATGAGGCAAATTGTTTTTTGGCAAAGGTCCAAAACCAATTCAGTGGAGAAGAGTATTTTTCCACAAATGGTGTTAGAACAGTTAAACATCCATATGCAAGACAATGAACTGACTTCAAAACCTTCATACCTTATAGAAATTCAACTCAAAATGGATTATAGATTTAATGTTAAAGCTTTAAAACATTCATATAAAATATAGGAAAAAATTTCATGACCTAGGTTTAAGCAGAGTTCTTAAACATGACACAAAAAGCACAAGGCTTCCCTGGTGGTTCACATGGTAAAGAATCCGCCTGCAATGTGGGAGACTTGGGTTCAATCCCTGGGTTGGGAAGATCCCCTGGAAGAGGGCATGGCAACCCACTCCAGTATTATCGACTGGAGAATCCCCATGGACCAAGGAGCCTGGCGGGCTACAGTCCATAGGGTTGCAAAGAGTTGGACATGACTGAGGGACTAAGCATAGAAAGATAACACAGAAAAATTGAACTTTATAAAAATTAAAAACTTTTGCTCTATGAAAGACACAGATAAAAAAAAAACAACTGGTGGGATATATTTGTAAATCACACATCCAACAAAGGATTTGTAACCAGAACATATAAGGAACTCTCATAACTTGACACAAAGAAAATAAACTATCCAATTTAAAACTGGGCAAAAGATATAGACATCTCATCAAAGATGACTTCATACAAACAAGTATGTTCAACATTATTAGCCCTTGAGGAAACACAAATTAGAACTATGGTGAGATTCCTCTATACGTCTATATGGTCAAAGTTTAAAAACAAACAATACTAAGTGCTAACAAGGATGCAGAGCAGCTAGAACTCTCATATATTGCAGGTAAGAATGCAAAATGATAGTCACTCTGTAGCACTTTCTCATTAAGTTAAACATACATTTATCATACGACCCAGAAATCCCACTCCTGGGTGTTGATGTTGGAAAAAAAACTTATATTGACATAAAACCCTGTACATTAATGTTTATAGACATTCTTCTCACAGTCTCAGAAACTGGAAGCAACTCAAAATGTCCTTTAATGGGGGAAGGTTTAAACAAACCTTGGTACATCCATACCATGGACTACTACTCAGCAATAAAAAGGAATGAAGTGTTGATACACACAACTTGTATAGATCTCAAAGGAATTATGGTAAGTGATAAAAGTCAATCCCAAAAGGTTACACAGTATATGATTCCATTTATATAACATTCCTGAAATCACAAAATTACAGAAATGGAAAGCAAATTGGAAGTTTCCAGGGACAGGAAGGTGAGGGGAGGGAGACGGCTGTGGCTATAAAAGAGTAAAACAAGGGATCATTCTGGTGATGGAACAATTTTGTATTTTAACTGTGGGAGTCCCTTGGACTGCAAGGAGATCCAACCAGTCCATTCTGAAGGAGATCAGCCCTGGGATTTCTTTGGAAGGAATGATGCTAAAGCTGAAACTCCAGTACTTTGGCCACCTCATGCGAAGAGTTGACTCATTGGAAAAGACCCTGATGCTGGGAGGGATTGGGGGCAGGAGGAGAAGGGGATGACAGAGGATGAGATGGCTGGATGGCATCGCTGACTCGATGGACATGAGTCTCGGTGAACTCCGGGAGTTGGTGATGGACAGGGAGGCCTGGCGTACGGCGATTCATGGGGTCACAAAGAGTTGGACACGACTGAGCGACTGATCTGATCTGATCTGATAGTGCTTATGAAACTTACATGTGTGATAAAATTATATAGGCTAAACACACACAGAAATAAGAGCATGCTAAGTCACTTCAGTCGTATCTGACTCTGTGCAACCCCATAGACGGCAGCCCACCAGGCTCCCCCGTCCCTGGGATTCTCCAGGCAAGAACACTGGAGTGGGTGGCCATTTCCTTCTCCAATGCATGAAACTGAAAAGTGAAAGTGAAGTCGGTCAGTCGTGTCCAACTCTTAGTGACCCCATGGACTGCAGCCTACCAGGCTCCTCAGTCCATGGGATTTTCCAGGCAAGAGTACTGGAGTGGGGTGCCATTGCCTTCTCCAGAAATAAGAGCATGTAAACTGGTAAAATATAAATAAAGCCTCTGGACCTTGACTGTGATATTATATGACAGTTATGCAAAATGTTACCACTGGGAGAAACCAGGTGAAGGGTACACAGGACCTCTCTATATACTATTTTTTTTTTGCACCTTCTTGTGAATCTATTATTTCAAAATATTAAAAGTTCATAGAACTGTATACCAAAAGTCAATTTTACTAATTATTTTAAGATATAAAAATTAAAGTTACAAAAGTAATATATATATAGGAACACATTTTCTACAACTGTGATTCTCTATCAAAGGTATACATTAGCATGGCTTATGGAACTTAAAAAATATATGATAAGTCTCAGACGGGACCTGGGCATCTGACTCTGTGATCAGTGTACCATTTTTAAAATGGGGGCATAATAAACACACATGAATATTAACACTCTTTGTAGGTTGTGGGATCATAAGTAATTATAATTTCTTACTTGGCTATAATAAATGTGAATTTTTGTGCAATAAAAATGACAAAAACCTTTTTTAAAAAATTCAGTTCTTCATTCCAGCTGGTATCTCTAAAGAGTCAAACATGACTTAGCAACTAAACAACAACAAACAACTACTCCTAGTTTCATGCCATCTGTGAATTTGATGAGATGATCCTCTCTGTTCTCCTCTATATCATTTAGAAAAAATGTCAATCAAAACAAAGTCCACTGGCAGTCTACTACAAATCTCTTTCTTGTTTGGTAATGATCAGCAATATTTGTGATCAATTTTACTTATTTAAGATCTACTCAGATTCTACTTTATCTAATTTACTATTTTTCATCATTTCCATAGAATGACATTTTCATGCTTTGCTGATGTTCAAATATACAATGTTTACCACATTTCCCTGGTTTGTCACTCCAAAGTGAGCCTGAGCCATTACTCTGGTATTTAAAGGATATTTAACAATATTACCTTTTCTTCTGCTGAGCACAGACTATGCCTTTTATGTCCTTGCAAACTCCAGAGCAACCCCTTCAATTCTATTCATTCAACAAATATTCACTGACACCTACAACATCCAGGTACTATTACACCTTCATTAGTGTAAAGTAATAATTAAGTATTCACAACAATATTCCCTCAACAGTCAACTCTGAACAAACAGCCATCTGCCCTGTTTGGGGCTATACTGTCCTTCCTATTACTCATCCCATCCAAAGCTTGAAAGACTTTGTCACTGACCCTTATCCAATCACTACATATACTTTTACAAGATTTTGAGAATGACTGAACTACCATACCATACCATGATTACCTTTTCTAGAAATCTCTCTCCTTCCACTGGGTTCTCACAGTGTCTTATTAATAGCATTCTTATATTACTTAGTATATTCTACTTTGTATTATTCTTATCTGCCTGCATGTCTTATCTTGTCCCCTAGGTCATAAGCTTCCTAAGGGCAGGAATCCTGGCTTATTCAGCTCTGGAGACCCAGTAAACTTGTACTGTTTGAGACCTGGCAATGCTGAGTGAATAATCAATAAAGAGAATAGCAGCCCCTTAAGGCAGCAGTTGTCAGGCTTACCTGCACCTCCACCAACCAGTCCACAAGAATGGCCCTCATGTCACTGTCGATTTCAGTCTGCCTGGTCATATATTTATTAAGTACAAACTTTTCCTGGCAGTAAGAAAGAAATATTAACAGATAAACTCTTCTTGTAGTTCAAAATTATAACTTAGGAAAAGCTATAAGCAACTAATATCTAAAAACAAATTATAACAACATAAGTAATTTCTTTACAGTTCTAACTCATTATTTTTAGCTGGTATCAGATAGAGGCAGAGCAAAGTATCCTTTCCCAGACAAGGTCAGTTATCCTTGGGAAATAAACACACATGATATTCAAGTGTCAGGGTGGATATTGAGGAGTCTAGCAGAATATGAAATATAGGCAGAAATACACCTATGACTATAGATGAATACCAACAAGATTCTGCCCCTTCTTTGCAATTCAATCAAAAGCACGATACCATGCTGTACAGAGGAGTTGTTCTCAAACTCTATCATACATATTTGAAAGATACTTGAGGATCTTTAAAATTTAGCAAGTCTGGGGTGAGGTTAGGTTTCTGCATTTCTAACAAGATCTTAAGTGAAACCAATACTGCTGAGCTAAGGCCCACACTTTTAGTATAGCAAAATTATCTCTTGCTTCTTCCAAGATATACTAGACAAAGTACAGGCTCTGGAGTCAGTTCATCTATTACCACGTCTCTAGAGAGAAGATGAGACATTCATCATTCCTCTTATGAATGGCCTGCTAAAATTCTTGTTAGTACATAACCCTGGTCCCATCTGTTCCACTGAGAGAGAGAAGAAAATTTGGAATTGATGAACATTAGCGGTAAAGAAGACTGGCAGATTTGAAAGGAGAAAGAACATTTCACCAGGTTGGAAAGCTGGAACAAAGAGTCTGGTTTTATATGCAATGCCAGAAAACTGCATAGAGAAGGGGAAAGATCTCTAAGACCAGTCACTCAGAAAGAGCTCGCTTGACAATTTGTGTGTCTGAGATTACCTCCTAAGCAATTAGAGGTGCGGGCTTATGGTTTCTAAGGTAATCAGACTCTAGTTCATATCCCAGATCTACTACACACTAGTTGTTTTGACTGAGCAGTTTCCCCCAACTATAAAAAGGAGATAATAATACCTACCATCATGAAGCTATTGGGAGAATTAAACAAGATAATGTTTATAAATCCTTTAGCATAATGTTTAACTCATAGTATGCTACCAGGAGACATCAGTTGCTACTGTTATTATTTTCCTCATCATTATTATCTCCCCTTTAAAGCTGCATTTGAAGGATGGTAAGGAAATAAGAACTGGAAAATCATTTCCCCTCACCCCCATCCCCTACAGACCTCTCTTTTCTTCATGTAACTGAAGATATCCTTAGCATATACTGAGCTGAAAAATGGGTCACTGAAGTCTATGTCAGTATTCCCCAGTGGGATCACCTGTTTGGAAATCATCAAAAAGATACATTAGGGAAAAGATTCCAAGAGAAGCTTAGCACACACACATAAAAAATTACTCCTTTCTTTCCACTTTTATCTTCAGCTCAAGCTTTTGCCCTGTAATCTGCATACTGTTGAGTAACCAAGAAATACTTAATTCTTGTACATACCTGCTCTGCCCTAAGAACCAGGCACTATTATTACAGGTAAGCACAAGATTCTTCAAGAAAAACACTGTGATCTTACAATCTTCCAGCTTATGTCACCTGTCATGTTTCAATGCTTTGATCGGGCCCAGTTCATCTTGTTAGCTTTTTCCTCCCTTCTATACCTTTAATCAAGTTATTTTGCCTACATCCAGGTTGTTTCTCCTCCCAGGTACCAAATCTCATCTCATTTTCCTTCTAATTTACAACTTATAAACCATCTTCCTTGGAAGATGCCTCTGTGAATTTAACTCATCTTTAGCTAAGGTCCTATGTAATGCAGATTGCAATTACTAAGAAAGGCAATTTCCTGAAATTATCTAACCACTACTGAAATACACACACACACACACACACACACACACACACAGAGTATTCCAGACCCTTGAGGGTGTCCCTGGAATAAATACTTTCTAGTGGCTCAGGTATATCACTATGCCAAT
Source organism: Bubalus kerabau (assembly GCF_029407905.1). Classification (NCBI taxonomy): domain Eukaryota; kingdom Metazoa; phylum Chordata; class Mammalia; order Artiodactyla; family Bovidae; genus Bubalus; species Bubalus kerabau. The sequence continues at coordinate 104,301,016 of NC_073647.1, read as the reverse complement.
CATGAAGTCAAGAGATTCTACAAGTCCAGTTTGGTTTAATATCACTTACTATATACAACTCAATTGCTTAGGAAGGCAAAAAAAATCTCTTTGCTAGCAGCCACCTCCAAGACAACAAAGAACACTTCATCTAATTTAAGAAGAAAGAAAGCAGAATACCTCTTGCTGTGATCTTTTGTCGGAAGATGAGAAAGGTTTATCGGAATTGGATTCACAAGTACTGGACTTGCTTATGGTACTGGAAGACATGGTGATGGTGTTGGACAAGCCTGTTCCAGATTCAGGGATGGTGGTGGACACACCTGAGCTGGTTTGAATTTGCAGGGTGCAATCTTTGAGAAAGGTGTTTTCTCTGTGAGTGAGAGTCTTTTGCAAGGCCAATGGCTCCTTCCAGACAGCCTCCCCAATCGTGGAATTCTCCTGCAAGGCCAAGGACTCCCTCAGGATCGTCTCCTTTTCAACACTGGACTTCTCCTGCAAGGCCTGTGGCTGCTTAATAATGCACTCCTCTTCACTGGTGATGTTCTCTTGCAAAGTCGACTGCTTTTTCAAGAGGAAGACCTTCCCCTGAGCAGTGGGCTGTTTCTTAAAAGATGATTGTCCCTCTATGCTGGCTGCTGCCTTGGGGGAGAGCTTTTCCTTCAGAACCAATGGTTTCTCGAAAAAGAATTTCTCTTCAGTGGTGCTTTTCTTCTGCAAAGCCAACGACATCGAGAAGTCCACTTTGGTATCAGTCTTCTGCAAGACTAAGGACTTCTCCATGGTCAACAGTTCTTTGATATATGATTCTTCTTTACTGGCGATATTCTCCTGTAAGGTCAATGGCTTCTTTGAGAGGGATGCCTGTTGCAGAGAGGTGTGTTTCTCTTTCAATACAGATGGACCCTGGAAGAGGAGCTCCTCTTCAGGTGTACACATTTTTTTTAAGGGCAACAACTTCTTAAAGAGTGACTCCTCTTCAGAGGTGGTCTTCTCTATGATGGTGTTCCACTGAGTGATTTGCCTCATTTTTGGAGATAATGGTGTCTTGGTAAGAACTGCCTCATCAGTTGAAGACTTCTTCCTAGATGATACTGGCATCATAAAGGAATTCTTACCTTCACCAATCATATTCTGCAACCCCAACAGTTCTTGGCAGATAGACATTATTGTTTGAGTGGAACACATTTGCTTCATTAAAGATGATGACTCCTCGGTAGAGACTGCCACATTTGTGGTATGTGTCTTCCTAAATGATAGTGGCTCCATAAGAAATTCATCTTTACTGTCTATTCTCTCCTGTAATGCCCATGGCTTTTTCAAGGGGGCCACATACCCCTGAGTGGTGTGCTTCTCTTGCAGTGCAGATGGTTCCTTCAAGAGGGACTCCACCTCAGTGGTAGGCTCCTTAATGAGTGATTTCTCTTCAGAAATGGTCTGCAATACTAGTGGCTTGGTCAAACAGGACTTAGCCTGAGTGGTACACTTATTCTTTAAAGATAACAGCATATTGGTGGAGGTTGCCTCCCCAGTGGTAAACTTCTTAAAAATCAAAGTCTCCTTTTTAAGTGATTCCTCCTCAGTTGGAATCTTTTGCAAGACCAAGGGCTTCTTCAAGATGGATGCCTCCTCTAGAATGGTGTGCTTCCCCTGCAATGCTGATGGCTCTTGGAAAAGGGATTCCTTAGTGGTAGGCGGCTTCTTAAAGGGTAATGGCTCCTGAACGAGTGACTTCTCTTCAGATGTGACCTTCTGCAATACTAGTGGCTTCTTCAAGTGGTATATCTTCCCCTGAGTAGTACACTTCCTCTTTAAAAGTAGTGGCTTCTTGGGAAGTGTTGCCTCCTTAGTAGTATGAGTCTTCCTAAAGGAAAGTGGCTCCATAAGAAAATCATCTTCATCATCTTTCTTCTGCAATGCCCATGGCTTCTTCACAAGTGTCACTGCTCCATCATCAGTATGCTTCTCTTGCAACACTGAGAGGTCCTGGAAGAGGGACTCCTCCTTAGGGGTTGGCTTCTTTTCAAAGGACAGTAACTGGCTAATGAGTGCCTTCTCTCCAGAGGTGGTGGTCTTCGAGTAGGTCATCTTACTCTGAGTAGTACACTTTTTCTCTAAAGGTAATGGCCTCATGGTGAAGGTTGTCTCCTCAGTGGTAGATTGCTTCGTCAAAGCCAATGGTTCCTTAAAAAGTGATTTCTCTTCAGTGTCAATCTTCTCCTGAAAGGCCAATGATTTCTTCAACATGGATATTTCTTGTTCAGAGGTGTGCTTCTCTTGCAATGCAGGTGGTTCCTGGAAAAAGGACTCCTCAGCAGTAGGCTTTCTCTTAAAAGACTCCTTAGTGAGTGGCTTTTCTTCAGAGGTGGTCTTCTGCAGTACTAGAGGATTTTTCCTACAGGACATCTTCCTCTGAGTGGTATACATTTTGTTTAAAGATGATAATGGGTTGGTGAAGGTTGCTTCCTCAGTTTTAGGCTTCTTCCTAACATTCTGGAGCGCCATAAAGGAAGAATCCTCTTCAACACTGACGTCCTGCAAGGCCAACTCCTCCCCCGAGCAGGACTGCTTTTCCTGATATGGGCACATATTCTTGAAGGATAATGTCCTGTTGGTGATGGCTGCCTCCTCGGTTTTACGCTTCTTCCCAAAAGTCATTGGCTGTACAACATCACTGTCACTCTTCCCCTGCAAGGACAGTGGCTTCTGCAAGAGGGACATTACCCCCTGATTTGTGCACTTCTTTGAAGATAATGATCTCTTCATGAGGACTGCATCCTCAGAAGTGGATTCCTCTTTTAAAATGAATGGCTCTTTGAAAAGAGATGCTTCCTCAGTATTGGGTGTCTTGGAGCTGGTAGACATACCCTGAGTGAGCAGATTATCTATAATGTTTGGCATCGTGGTGGTTGACACTACTATTGGTGAGAGTTCTACCTTACATCTGCAAAGGAAACAAAGTCTGGGTGAGAAGAATGCAGTTCCTAGAATCTTTACCTATCATTTCGTCACTGAAGTGAAGTCACTCAGTCATGTCTGACTCTTTGCGACCCCGTGGACTGTACCCTACTAGGCTCCTCCATCTGCGGGATTTTCAAGGCAAGAATGCTGGAGTGGGTTGCCATTTCCTTCTCCAGGGGATCTTCCCGACCCAGGGATCGAACCCAGGTCTCCTGCATTGTAGGCAGACGCTTTACCATCTGAGCCACCAGGGAAATGTTCACTACATTTTGTCACTACGCTTACTAAATGTATGGAAAGGGAAAGGACTGCAACCCCAAGAGACAGACTAGAGGGTAAAAATCAATGGGTAACATGGTAAATCTACTAAGTAGCATAGTGTATAGTTTCTATGATCTAGGTCCTCACACTTTTCTAAAAAAAATTCTCCCTGAAATCCTTATCTTGCTTTTTCATATAGGACTTATTACCTTTATTTATATAAAAAGGCTTTTATTATAATACTTAGCACATCATATGAGTGATTTGCTTATGTATCAGTTTCTCTCACTAGCTGCATTTGTCTTTGTCTATCAGCATTAGGCATCTGGTGAAATTCAGATTGAAATTAATATTGTTTCAGGCTTATGAGAGAGGATTATAAGAGAGAGGCTTATAAAAGGCTTATGAAAGCTTATAAGAGAAAGTTGGTCTGGTACTTAATGTTCAGGGTATCTAATCATATTCCCTTCACCCTAGGCTATTCACAAGATGCTTTCCCAGTGAAGGTAATAAAAAGACCAAAATAAACATTTGTTGACATGTGTCAGATGCAAAGCTTTGTTTTGAATAGGACTGCACTTCAATTAGAATGATTAACCTGGTGTGACCAAATCACTGGATGACTAGAAATCAGAACAAGAAAAGAGAATTATTGGTAAATATGATCGATCTGAACAAAAGTACCTCAAAAAACTAGATATTATATGATTCCATTTATACGAATCATCCAGAGAAGACATATCCACAGAGGTATATCCATAACAGATAGTAGACTGGTGGGTGTCTGGAGCTGGGAAGGGGTGGGGAGGAAGATAGAAAGGGGGACTGGGAAATCTATTCTTCCTAAAAGAAGTAATTCCCACTGGAATAGGAAAAGATATAGAAAGGTCTTATTCCACTTTCTAACTCTTCTTCCAATAAATGTTTTCCTAGGAGTAAATCCTTTTCCCAAATCCTAGGTGAGAATACTCATATCTACTTGCAGAACCTGTGATCAGTTCCCTAAAAACAGCTGGAAAATACACATTCTTGGCCTAAGGAGACAATAATTTCTCTAGAGTAACAAGAAACAAGCCTCCCCGTAAGGCTTCTTATGGGATAAGCAGACTGGCAAGCTATTAATCAGCTGCTGAGAATCCCCTGAAAATTGGCTCGAGCCCAGACTTGCTCAATCAGGGACTGACTCACCAAAAGAGAGAAAATATGAACACAAGATCTCTTGGCAAATTCCTCAATGACAACAGCTCTTTCAATATGCACACAACATGGGGGTGAGGAGCAGAGGGAGGGAGGGAGGGAGGGACAGAGGAGGGAGAGACAAGAGGCCTGAAATTCTTTAGCAACTTAGACCATCTAAGCACCCAGGGTTAATATAGTACTCACCACTGTGGCTCACTAACAATGTTCTCAATGGGAACAAAAGGCAGTCAAAAGGATGTCACCCCCTCTCCTTTACCATCTAAAGCAATGCCATCTGAGTTCCCTCTACTCACCTTTTTATACTCATCTTATTGTTTTCAGGCAGCCTGTTAGCGGATGTGTTCCTGTTTCTCTTCTTGGAAGTATCTTTAACAAACTCATTATTGGCTTCCTTCTTGGGCTGGACAGGTTGACTTTGAGGAGCCTGAAAAAAAAAGGTGGGGGGTAGTGATCAGGAGAAGGAAGCAAGGAAATGGAGAGAGAAAACTTCAAATTATTCAGAAAGTGGTTCTTATAGGAAAGTCCTGACCCACGTCCTCACCCTGGATGCCTTGTTTGAGTGTTTTCAGAAACATCAATCAAAATATCTCTCAACCAGTATGGTACTGGTGCCAACTAATCATGATGGAACCTAGCAGTACAATAGTCCTGGTTCAGTTCAGTTCAGTTGCTCAGTTGTGTCCGACTCTTTGCGACCCCATGAATCGCAGCACACCAGGCCTCCCTATCCATCACCAACTCCTGGAGTTCACTCAGATTCAAGTCCATCGAGTCAGTGATGCCATCCAGCCATCTCATCCTCTGTCGTCCCCTTCTCCTCCTGCCCCCAATCCCTCCCAGCATCAGAGTCTTTTCCAATGAGGCAACTCTTCGCATGAGATGGCCAAAGTACTGGAGTTTCAGCTTTAGCATCATTCCTTCCAAAGAAATCCCAGGGCTGATCTCCTTCAGAATGGACTGGTTGGATCTCCTTGAAGTCCAAGGGACTCTCAAGAGTCTTCTCCAACACCACAGTTCAAAAGCATCAATTCTTCAGCGCTCATCTTTCTTCACAGTCCAACTCTCACATCCATACATGACCACTGGAAAAACCATAGCCTTGACTAGACGGACCTTTACTGGCAAAGTAATGTCTCTGCTTTTGAATATGCTACCTAGGTTGGTCATAACTTTTCTTCCAAGGAGTAAGCATCTTTTAATTTCATGGCTGCAATCACCATCTGCCATGATTTTGGAGCCCCCAAAAATAAAGTCTGACACTGTTTCCACTGTTTCCCCATCTATTTCCCATGAAGTGATGGGACCAGATGCTATGATCTTTGTTTGCTGAATGTTGAGCTTTAAGCCAACTTTTTCACTCTCCTCTTTCACTTTCATCCTGGTACATATTAGCTATATAGCAACCCTCGGTGATTTCAAGATATATAGGATATAGTGTTGATCTCCATACTAGCTGGCAAATTCCCAAAAAGATATTCTGTAAACGTCACATTCCATTTGACCCCATAAGACATTCAAAGGGGGAAAAAAGACCATATAACTGGCTTTGCTGCCTGAGAATGCCAAGATCAACTAGCATTTCAGGGTAGACCTCTAACACATCACTATCTGTGATACATCTATCCCATCCCACTGAGGGGATATTTATTTAACATGGGGCTCTGGGGAGCTCCACCAAAAACTCTAATCATGACTAATTCCATTAAATAGTAGAAGAAATCATGGGACTGTGAATAACATCAATTAAAAAATCATTTTAAAGATTATGCCTTTAAAATAAAACAAATTGAATCTAATTATATTCCAAATAAATACCATAACCACACTGAAGGACAAATGAAAGAAAACAGAAGAAAATAAAAGAAACAGCTAATCCAAGTAAACACAGGCTATATACCCTCAGTATATACATCCTCAATCAGGATGGGTTTCTGGGGTGGTAGGGAATATCACAAATAAATCTGGAACTCTTTTTAATAGGTGGGTTTATTATGGTAGTGTGGAACAAGTAATTCTGAAACTTTTAGATGTATTATACTATTGAGTAAATATGTTGATGGTCTTAGGAACCCTGGTTCTCACTGTAAAGAAGGAACATACAAATATGGATTGAGGAATATAAGAAAGAATCCTGTGCATTGGAATGAGAGCTGTGTAGACTCATGATTTCTTATACAGGTATATGTAATGATATAGATATATATGATATATCATATATATGTGATATATGATATATATATACATCTGAATATATAGGAGTGTGTATTACTTGTATATATAGATGTGTGTGTGTGTGTGTGTGTGTATCTTTAAGTACAGATATGTGTGCATGTATAATGTATATGTGGGCTTCCCTGGTGGCTCAGCAGTTAAAGAATCTGCCTGCCAATGCAGGAGTCCCAGTTTCATGCCTGGGTCAGGAAGATCCCTTGGAGAAGGAAATGGCAACCCACTCCAGTTTTCTTGCCTGGAGAATCCCATGGACAGAGAAGCCATGGCAGGCTACAGTCCATGGGGTCACAAAGAGTTGGACATGAATTAGTGACTAAAAGAACAATAAATATATGTATTACATCCAGATATTTCCTAACTCTCTGCAGAAAGGGCAGAAAAAGCAGATACCCCAGTAGCACACCTAGTACTGAGATCTTAGTCTCTAGTACTATTCCCCACTCAAAGGAGCAGGAATTCTTTGGAAAAACAGTTGACTCCCTGTCTGAGATAAAAATAGGCACATGATGAGTCTGAGACATCCTGTTATGCTGGAACGAAAATGCTCAAAAAAATGATGAGAGTATGTCACCAAGACACAATAATTAGATTCAAGGGGACCCTAGTGGCCAATTTGAACACCAAAATAACATAATAATGAACAACAAACCACTGAAAAATAAAAATTAATAAGTCTATATTAATAATAAATAGGGAAGAAGGGAATGCTCTGCTTATAGAATGCCAAGGGCTGATTGGTAAATGGGGAGCAAGAACTACAGCTGGAAAAATCACCATAAAGACTGGGTTAGGCAAAAATCATCAATGGTTACTAAATCTAGGGGGCATGTTGATGAAAAGCAGTTATTTGCAGGCTCTTAAGAGTGTGTCCCACAGACAGTTAGTTGCAAGAGGGAAAAAAACAGTCATTATACAGCAGAGAAACCAGACAACATCTTGACTGGGTGACCAAAATTAACCTCACCAGTGAGTGACAGATGGACATTGAATGCCTCCAGCTGTGCTACCCCAAGGACAGACCGTCACCTATACAGTACTCTAGTCAAGTACGTATAACACCAAGCTAATCCCATGGGCACATTAGAAAAACATAAAATGAGGAATGTTCTATTTTTAAAAGAGGGCTTGAGTGGGACTTTATTCTTAAAAAAATGTCATAAAAAACAAAGAGAAGCTATGGAAGCATTCCAGATTAAAAGAAGCCAGAGACATGACAAGTCAACAACCCTAGACTGGATCCTTCCCTGGAGGGGGAAAAATGCTTATAATGTTGAATTTACAAAGTCAATGGGAAGAATGGGAATATGGGCAATAAATTACATAAAAACATTACATCAGTGTAAACTTATGAAGTTGACTGCACTATGGTTATATAAGACTACTTCTCTGAGGTAATATACACTGAAGTACTTAGGGGTAAAGGGCCATGATGTATGTAAGAAGATGGGATAAAATGTTAATAACAGGTACCTAAGTAAAAGGTACAGATTGTATAGGCGCGGGCGGTTGCGACTGGTGCACTTAAGCGCAGCCGAGAGGAGCTACCCCACGTCCAAGGTCAGGGACAGAAACCAGGACGTCCCCATGCCCGAAGGGCGGCAGCCAAGAGGAGTTACCCCACGTCCGAAGTCAGGGGTAGTGGCCGAGAGTGCCAGGCTGAGACGGCGCAGGAACGGTGGAGAAGAGCCACCCAAGTCCGAGGTCAGGGGCAGCAGCCGGGAGGAGCTACCCCGCGTCCGAGGTCAGGGGCGGCGGCCGAGAGGAGCTACCCCGCGTCCGAGGTCAGGGGCGGCGGCCGAGAGGAGCTACCCCACGTCCAAGGTCAGGGACAGAAACCGGGAGGTCCCCATGCCCAAAGGGCGGCAGCCAAGAGGAGTTACCCCACGTCCGAAGTCAGGGGCAGTGGCCGAGAGTGCCAGGCTGAGACGGCGCAGGAACGGTGGAGAAGAGCCACCCAAGTCCAAGGTCAGGGGCGGCGGCCGAGAGGAGCTACCCCGCGTCCGAGGTCAGGGGCGGCGGCCGGGAGGAGCTACCCCGCGTCCGAGGTCAGGGGCGGCCGGGAGGAGCTACCCCGCGTCTGAGGTCAGGGGCGGCGGCCGGGAGGAGCTACCCCACGCCCCCACGCCCCCACGCCCGAGGCCAGGGGCGGCGGCTGGGAGGAGCTACCCCGCGTCTGAGGTCAGGGGCGGCGGCCGGGAGGAGCTACCCCACACCCCCACGCCCCCACGCCCGAGGCCAGGGGCGGCGGCTGGGAGGAGCTACCCCACGTCCAAGGTCAGGGACAGAAACCGGGAAGTCCCCATGCCCGAAGGGCGGCAGCCAAGAGGCGTTACCCCACGTCCGAAGTCAGGGGCAGTGGCCGAGAGTGCCAGGCTGAGACGGCGCAGGAACGGAAGAGAAGAGCGACCCAAGTCCGAGATCAGGGGCGGCGGCTGGGAGGAGCTACCCCGCTTCTGAGATAAGGGGTGGCAGGGAGGAGCTACCCCATGCCCCCACTCCCGAGGCCAGGGGCGGCGGCTGGGAGGAGCTACCCCGCGTCTGAGGTCAGGGGCGGCAGGGAGGAGCTACCCCACGCCCCCACGCCCCCACGCCCGAGGCCAGGAGCGGCGGCTGGGAGGAGCTACCCCACACCCAAGGCCAGGGGCAGCAGGCGGGAGGAGCAACCCCACGTCCAAGGAGCGGTGGCTGCGCAGGCGCAGGAGGGCCTAGAGGAGCTATCCCGTTGAAGGTCAGAAGGGGCGGAGGTGAGGAGATACCCCTCCTCGAAGGTAAGGAGCAGGGCTGCACTTTGCTGGAGCAGCCATGAAGAGATATCCCACGCCCAAGGTAGGAGAAACCCAAGTAAGACGGAAGTGTTGCAAGAGGGCATCAGAGGGCAGCCAAACGGAAACCATACTCACAGAACACTAGTCAATCTAATCACACTAGGACCACAGCCTTGTCTAACTCAATGAAACTAAGCCATGCCCGTGGGGCAACCCAAGACGGGCGGGTCATGGTGGAGAGATCTGACAGAATGTGGTCCACTGGAGAAGGGAATGGCAAACCACTTCAGTATTCTTGCCTTGAGAACCCCATGAACAGTATGAAAAGACAAAATGATAGGATACTGAAAGAGAAACTCCCCAGGTCAGTAGATGCCCAATATGCTACTGGAGATCAGTGGAGAAATAACTCCAGAAAGAATGAAGGGATGGAGCCAAAGCAAAAACAATACCCAGCTGTGGATGTGACTGGTGATAGAAGCAAGGTCCGATGCTGTAAAGAGCAATATTGCATAGGAACCTGGAATGTCAGGTCCATGAATCAAGGCAAATTGGAAGTGGTCAAACAAGAGATGGCAAGAGTGAACGTCGACATTCTAGGAATCAGCAAACTAAAATGGACTGGAATGGGTGAATTTAACTCAGATGACCATTATATCTACTACTGCGGGCAGGAATCCCTCAGAAGAAATGGAGCAGCCATCATGGTCAACAAAAGAGTCCAAAATGCAGTACTTGGATGCAATCTCAAAAACGACAGAATGATCTCGGTTCATTGCCAAGGCAAACCATTCAATATCAGTAATCCAAGTTTATACCCCAACCAGTAACGCTGAAGAAGCTGAAGTTGAACGGTTCTATGAAGACCTACAAGACCTTTTAGAACTAACACTCCAAAAAGATGTCCTTTTCATTATAGGGAACTGGAATGTAAAAGTAGGAAGTCAAGAAACACCTGGCTGCTGCTGCTAAGTCGCTTCAGTCATGTCCGAATCTGTGCAACCCCATAGACAGCAGCCCACCAGGCTCCGCCATCCCTGGGATTCTCCAGGCAAGAACACTGGAGTGGGTTGCCATTTCCTTCTCCAATGCATGAAAGTGAAAAGTGAAAGTCAAGTCACTCAGTCGTGTCCAACTCTTAGTGACACCATGGCCTGCAGAAACACCTGGAGTAACAGGCAAATTTGGCCTTGGAATACGGAATGAAGCAGGGCAAAGACTAATAGAGTTTTGCCAAGAAAATGCACTGGTCATAGCAAACACCCTCTTGCAACAACACAAGAGAAGACTCTACACATGGACATCACCAGATGGTCAACACCGAAATCAGATTGATCATATTCTTTGCAGCCAAAGATGGAGAAGCTCTATACAGTCAACAAAAACAAGACCAGGAGCTGACTGTGGCTCAGAACATGAACTCCTTATTGCCAAATTCAGACTGAAATTGAAGACAGTAGGGAAAACCACTAGACCATTCAGCTATGACCTAAATCAAATCCCTTATGATTATACAGTGGAAGTGAGAAATAGATTTAAGGGCCTAGATCTGATAGATAGAGTGCCTGATGAGCTATGGACTGAGGTTCATGACATAGTACAGGAGACAGGGATCAAGACCATCCCCATGGAAAAGAAATGCAAAAAAGCAAAATGGCTGTCTGGGGAGGCCTTACAAATAGCTGTGAAAAGAAGAGAAGCGAAAAGCAAAGGAGAAAAGGAAAGATATAAGCATCTGAATGCAGAGTTCCAAAGAACAGCAAGGAGACATAAGAAAGCCTTCCTCAGCGATCAATGCAAAGAAATAGAGGAAAACAACAGAATGGGAAAGACTAGAGATCTCTTCAAGAAAATTAGAGATACCAAGGGAACATTTCATGCAAAGATGGGCTCGATAAAGGACAGAAATGGTATGGACCTAACAGAAGCACAAGATATTAAGAAGAGGTGGCAAGAATACACAGAAGAACTGTACAAAAAAGATCTTCACGACTTAGATAATCACGATGGTGTGATCACTGACCTAGAGCCAGACATCCTGGAATGTGAAGTCAAGTGGGCCTTAGAAAGCATCACTTCGAACAAAGCTAGTGGAGGTGATGGAATTCCAGTTGAGCTATTTCAAATCCTGAAAGATGATGCTGTGAAAGTGCTGCACTCAATATGCCAGCATATCTGGAAAACTCAGCAGTGGCTACAGGACTGGAAAAGATCAGTTTTCATTCCAATCTCAAAGAAAGGCAATGCCAAAGAATGCTCAAACTACCGCACAATTGCACTCATCTCACATGCTAGTAAGGTAATGCTCAAAATTCTCCAAGCCAGGCTTCAGCAATATGTGAACTGTGAACTTCCTGATGTTCAAGGTGGTTTTAGAAAAGGCAGAGGAATCAGAGATCAAATTGCCAACATCTGTTGGATCATGGAAAAAGCAAGAGAGTTCCAAAAAAACATCTATTTCTGCTTTATTGACTATGCCAAAGCCTTTGACTGTGTGGATCACAATAAACTGTGGACAATTCTGAAAGAGATGGGAATACCAGACCACCTGACCTGCCTCTTGAGAAATCTGTATGCAGGTCAGGAAGCAACAGTTAGAACTGGACATGGACCAACAGACTGGTTCCAAATAGGAAAAGGAGTACGTCAAGGCTGTATATTGTCACCCTGCTTATTTAACTTATATGCAGAGTACATCATGAGAAATGCTGCACTGGAAGAAGCACAAGCTGGAATCAAGATTGCCGGGAGAAATATCAATAACCTCAGATATGCAGATGACACCACCCTTATGGCAGAAAGTGAAGAGGAACTAAAAAGCCTCTTGATGAAAGTGAAAGAGGAGAGTGAAAAAGTTAGCTTAAAGCTCAACATTCAGAAAACTAAGATCATGGCATCCGGTCCTATCACTTCATGGGAAATAGATGGGGAAACAGTGGAAACAATGTCAGACTTTATTTTTTGGGGCTCCAAAATGACTGCAGATGGTGACTGCAGCCATGAAATTAAAAGACGCTTACTCCTTGGAAGGAAAGTTATGACCAACCTAGACAGCATATTCAAAAGCAGAGACATTACTTTGCCAACAAAGGTCCGTCTAGTCAAGGTTATGGTTTTTCCTGTGGTCATGTATGGATGTGAGAGTTGGACTGTGAAAAAGGCTGAGCGCTGAAGAATTGATGCTTTTGAACTGTGGTGTTGGAGAAGACTCTTGAGAGTCCCTTGGACTGCAAGGAGATCCAACCAATCCATTCTGAAGGAGATCAGCCCTGGGTGTTCTTTGGAAGGAATGATGCTAAAGCTGAAACTCCAGTACTTTGGGCACCTCATGCGAAGAGCTGACTCATTGGAAAAGACTCTGATGCTGGGAGGGATTGGGGGCAGGAGGAGAAGGGGACGACAGAGGATAAGATGGCTGGATGGCATCACCAACTCGATGGAAGTGAGTTTGAGTGAATTCCAGGAGTTGGTGATGGACAGGGAGGCCTGGCGTGCTGTGATTCATGGGGTTGCAAAGAGTCAGACATGACTGAACGACTGAACTGAACTGAAGTAAAAGGTATATGTGTGTTCTTTGTATTATTCTTTTTGCAACTTATAAATGAAATTATTTCCTAATGAAATATAAAAAATTATGCCTTTGTATCATCGTATCATAATAAGCTACTACAATCCAGCAGGGAATTCCTTCTCAGGCCCTCAGGTTGTTGTCCACTTCTGCTCTTCAAAGAGTTTGGCACAGTTTGTATTTGAATTTCACCTAAAGATTTACAAACTCCTTCTTTGTCCAGCCGAGATCCACAATTGGAAAAGATGTGCATTCTTGGCAGGAGAGAGGTGGAGACTCTAATTCCCAGAGCAAAACTTTCTACTTGCCATATGTGAAGGTTCAAAGCACTAATATTTTCAGATCTAAGCTCAAGGCTTCCTTTACCAGTATTTCCCCATAACTCTTTCACTGAGAAATAGGAAAATAGAGATGAAAATCCTACTGACAAAACATAATTTAGGAAATAGACCTTATCTCCTCAGCCAATGGCTCAGGATCAGCTCTAACAAATCAAAACTCCTTCCCATGCTGGAAGGATAAAGGAGAGGAAAAAAGAAATCTCACAGCAGACTAAATAACTAAAACAGATCAGCTCCTTTGGCCAGCCAGAACCTCACTGTGGTGAATGCTGAGGAGAAGACAGATATGAGGACATGAAGACATAGTAATACTGACAGGAAGAAGCAAATCATCATAAAGGGAATCCCCAAAATTCAGAGAGAAAGGAGTCCTCAACCCTCAAAGAGATGAGCTCAGACATCTGCAGAAATGCTCAATCCTGGAATGACTTAGGTATATTGTAATGACGGAACTTTCTCTGGAAAGCACCAAAGACAATTCAAAATGACCAGAACTTGAAGGTAAAAGGGGAAATGGGCTTTCTGAGCTTCTGAAAAGCTAGAGGCAGAGATACTTCCCAGGGATTCCTTGCTTTCCCTACCCTGGAGGAGTATGTGACCTAACAGATGGTGAATTCAGTTGGAGAACCAGGAGAGTCCTAGCATGTATTTCCTATTAATTTGTTTGTTCTTTATCGATGATGACATAAATTTCACAAATAAAAAAGTACTGAGACACAGCAGGAAAGTTTCTCATGTGCTGTTAGACTTTTCTTTGCACTATCAGGGACTCTGGAGGCCAAGGGAAGCTACACTAAGATAGGCTGCCTCTGCTCCTGACTTATGTAGCTACCTTATCTCAACCAAGTTTCAAGAGCCATGGTAAAATAAGTCAGGAAATGAATCTAACTTTACAGGTCTGTGTGGGAGGCAGCTCTTTCAACCAGTATATAGTAAATCTGATTATGCAGGAAGCTGTAACACAATTACACATGTTGTAATCTGTGTGGGGGAAAGACTGGTTTAACACAAAAGTGGTCACATGGCATCTAAAGAGCAGAGATATAAAGGAGAGAACTTTGCCAATGCTTATCCAACCCTGCCCAAGGCAGTAAAATATTATCTAGTAAATGTTAAGAATTCTGGTAGCCACAAAAGAACACTCTATTATAGAGGGCAGGACAGGCCTCACTAGGGCTGTCTGTATCCTAGATGAAACGGACTTCAAAACCAACAGTAGCCATGTCTTCATCTGTAAAGGGGTTATAGTTTTAGTGTCTGCCTCATAGGATTTTATGAGTATTAAGTGGGTGGATACATGGGACAATGCTTAGAATAGTGCCTGGCATGTGGTAAACACTCAGGAGGTATCAGTTATTACTGATTTCTAAGACCAAAGGTTATCTTATATTCAATTAGTAACATTCTAAGTATTAGATTTTTTGCTAGTACCTTAATAATACCAGAAGGGAGGTAACTTGGAAGTAAACTCAAGAATTCTAGTCACAATTGAGTTTCTAGATATCCCTAGTCGAAAACCAGATTATGGAACTGTGGTCATCAATGGTTCTGTACATCAGAGGGCAGTTTTGATTGTCACTATGACTGGGATGCTGCTGGAACTTAATGCCAGGGGCCAGGAATGCTGATTGAATGACTGGGAGTTGCAAGGTGGTGCAACTCCCAGTCATTCAGTCCTACACAGTAGAAAAGCTGTCCTATTCAAAAATGCCCATAGCGCCTGAACTGATAAACACTGCCCTAGACTACAATGAACCCACCATAGTATTGACACTTGCCTCCAAGGCCGAGGCAGCCAGTCGAGCCATTTCTGGACTTTACCTAAATGCAAGATTCCATAGTTCTCATATCTGTTTACAAGTTCACATCTGATCATCATTCTGTCTGTGGCTTTAAGCGAGCTCCACCAATTAAAACAGATGGTATGTGCCAGCAGAAAAGCCCCTACAGTTTCTGAAATTGGGTCACTGATTCCAAATAAAATTGGAATTGGCTCTCAGCCAGTAAAATTGGCTCTCAGCATTCTACAGAGGGTCAGGGTTTGGTAAACTAGAAAGGTCCCTCAAGGAAGAGGTTGTTTGAACCTTATGCAACACCATAGGATTAGACTAGCATACTCACATTGGTGAGATCTTCAAAAGCTGATCTCTTTTTGAGTGGTCCCTGAGGTGAAGATGGAGATATCTTTGCTTGGTACTTCTCATCTTTCTAAAAAAGGAAAAAAGGTAAATGAGTATATCCAATTGTGAACAATCTTTTCAGGGACTTCAGGTCATCTTTGGAGCTCAACAGGAAAACGCCTGAATCTCCAACCAATTGGGAATGCCTATAATAAACCCTAATAAATTACAACAAAAGAAAGTTTTGGCACTCACTGCTGCTTAGAGTGTTCCTGAAGGAGGTAATAATCATTGATGATGGTGACAAGGCTGTAAGGAGACAGGACGACCTTCATTGTAACTCTTAAAATGAGCAAAATAGCTTGGTGAAGCTAATTTTCTCTCTTACTCCTCTCATATCTATGGCTATCCTACCCAAGATTAATCATGACCATCACCACCACCTTGAAACTCCCAATCATTCATTTAATATGGACTTTCCAGGTAAATTAGTTCAATAATTTAACAAAATTTAAGTGTCTCTTATGTTTAGTTCAGTTCAGTTGCTCAGTCGTGTCCGACTCTTTGCAACCCCATGAATCGGAGCACGCCAGGCCTCCCTGTCCATCACCAACTCCTGGAGTTTACCCAAACTCATGTCCATCGAGTCAGTGATGCCATCCGGCCATCTCATCCTCTGTCGTCCCCTTCTCCTTCTGCCCCCAATCCCTCCCAGCATCAGAGTCTTTTCCAATGAGTCAACTCTTCGCATGAGGTGGCCAAAGTACTGGAGTTGCAGCTTTAGCATCATTCCTTCCAAAGAAATCCCAGGGCTGATCTCCTTCAGAATGGACTGGTTGGATCTCCTTGAAGACCAAGGGACTCTCAAGAGTCTTCTCCAACACCACAGTTCAAAACCATCAATTCTTCAGTGCTCAGCCTTCTTCACAGTCCAACTCTCACATCCATACATGACCACAGGAAAAACCATAGCCTTGACTAGACGGAACTTTGTTGGCAAAGTAATGTCTCTGCTTTTGAATATGCTATCTAGGTTGGTCATAACTTTCCTTCCAAGGAGTAAGCATCTTTTAATTTCATGGCTGCAGTCACCATCTGCAGTCATTTTGAAGCCCCAAAAAATAAAGTCTGACACTGTTTCCACTGTTTCCCCATCTATTTCCCATGAAGTGATGGGACTAGATGCCATGATCTTAGTTTCCTGAATGTTGAGCTTTCAGCCAACGTTTTCACTCTCCCTCTTTCACTTTCCTCAAGAGGCTTTTTAGTTCCTCTTCACTTTCTGCCATAAGGGTGGTGTCATCTGCATATCTGAGGTTATTGATATTTCTCCCGGCAATCTTGATTCCAGCTTGTGCTTCTTCCAGTGCAGCATTTCTCATGATGTACTCTGCATATAAGTTAAATAAGCAGGGTGACAATATACAGCCTTGACGTACTCCTTTTCCTATTTGGAACCAGTCTGTTGGTCCATGTCCAGTTCTAACTGTTGCTTCCTGACCTGCATACAGATTTCTCAAGAGGCAGATCAGGTGGTCTGGTATTCCCATCTCTTTCAGAATTTTCCTCAGTTTATTGTGATCCACACAGTCAAAGGCTTTGGCACAGTCAATAAAGCAGAAATAGATGTTTTTCTGGAACTCTCTTGCTTTTTCCATGATCCAGCGGATGTTGGCAATTTGATCTCTGATTCCTCTGCCTTTTCTAAAACCACCTTGAACATCAGGAAGTTCATGGTTCACATATTGCTGAAGCCTGGCTTGGAGAATTTTGAGCATTACTTTACTAGCATGTGAGATGAGTGCAATTGTGCGGTAGTTTGAGCATTCTTTGGCATTGCCTTTCTTTGGGATTGGAATGAAAACTGACCTTTTCCAGTCCTGTGGCCACTGCTGAGTTTTCCAGATATGCTGGCATATTGAGTGCAGCACTTTCACAGCATCATCTTTCAGGATTTGAAATAGCTCAACTGGAATTCCATCACCTCCACTAGGTTTGTTCGAAGTGATGCTTTCTAAGGTCCACTTGACTTCACATTCCAGGATGTCTGGCTCTAGGTCAGTGATCACACCATTGTGATTATCTAAGTCGTGAAGATCTTTTTTGTAGAGTTCTTCTGTGTATTGTTGCCACCTCTTCTTAATATCTTCTGCTTCTGTTAGGTCCATACCATTTCTGTCCTTTATCGAGCCCATCTCTGCATGAAATGTTCCCTTGGTATCTCTAATTTTCTTGAAGAGATCTCTAGTCTTTCCCATTCTGTTGTTTTCTTCTATTTCTTTGCATTGATCACTGAAGAAGGCTTTCTTATCTCTTCTTGCTATTCTTTCTAACTCTGCATTCAGATGCTTATATCTTTCCTTTTCTCCTTTGCTTTTCGCTTCTCTTCTTTTCACAGCTATTTGTGAGGCCTCCCCAGACAGCCATTTTGCTTTTTTGCATTTCTTTTCCATGGGGATGGTCTTGATCCCTGTCTCCTGTACAATGTCACGAACAATCTCTTATGTTAGTTAAGACATTCTCAGTAAGGATAATCACACACATACCTAGATACTGATCCAGGATCAGTCCTTTACTAGTGATTGACCTTGGAAAAGTCACTTAATTTCTGAACCTCAATGTTCTCATCAGTAAAACTGGAAAGATGACCTACCTTATTTGAGGATCAAATAAGAGAATACATGTTTTTTAAAAGTCTATATAAGCTGTAAATGGGCAGAAATAGTATTTTAAAAATACATGGTCCAGTGTGATTTTAAACCTCATAAGGAAAATTCTGTATTTTAAGAAAGGAGTTTGGTAAATCATATTTATCCCTTCTAGTGTATACAAGGGAAGAATGGGGAAAAGGAGGCAGGGAGAATATTTTGGAGCAAAGGGAGCTTTCTTTCTAGCTAGTGTTTATCTGAAATGCCTTATCCCACTACCAAATGAGCAAGACTATCTCTATGGGGTTAAAGGTTAAGGTAAATCACACTGTAGGGTTTCTCTATTCCCTAACAGTTTTTGTTTGGTGAAAGTGTCTTATGTATCAGATTTCCTTTATGAACTGAGAACTCTGCCTTACCTATGTCAGTGAGTTGTTATAATGTGAAACAGAACACTGAGGTCAGACCATTTATTTTCTCCGTTTCTCTCTTTACATTATGTACAGTTAGTACATGACACAGTAAGTGATTAGAAACTTAGAGAATTGGATTCACGTTACAATAGACCAATTCTAGTACAGTGGAGCAATTCTGAAAGAGCTGAGAAGAATTACTTCTGTTTTTTAACTGCTTAAGCTAATAAATAAGTAAACTATTAGTCTTTCATCTAGTTCATGATAAATAATCCTAATGGAAATAATTAGCAAAGAATAAATTATTATTTTCTCACAAATTAGCTAAGAAATTAACTATGGTCTGCTATTCCACTCCTACTTAATATTACTGGCAGAAATAACCAGCCCCAAATAAAATTAATGGTGAAACTGAATCCTATAAAATTTATATTTGCAAAATACACCCTGAGAAAGTTGGATTTGGAAAAATAACTGCCACAAAAGAAAATGTACAGTGGCAGAACTCTAATCATAAAATTTGATATGAACAAAAATTTGATCAATATAGCAAATCTTTCTTGCCAAATTTACGTAGGAAAAATACACTTGTTTTCCCTAACCACCGAGAAAACCATTTTAGTGAGACAAAAATGAAAATGATTAGAAAGTGTTTATCTGTGCTGAGAGAAAACCAATCAAGGAAATTAAATTGGCCTAATGATGTTTGCTCCAGGAAACACTTTCTTAGCAACAATTCATCAGTATTAGTAAAATTCTGATTAAAATATGACTGATGGCAAACACAGAACATCACAAGCTTGGAATGTCAATGTCAAACTATTCACAAGGTCAAAACAGCAGGCTCAAAATGGACCCATTCTTCAAATGTAATAGCTGTAAAAAGCATTATAATACATTTGTTGACCTAATCATCATACTCTCCCTAGGATGTACTAAGCAGCCACCTGGCAAGGTGCTTTGAGCCTCTCGGAGACAATAAGAGTTTAAATGGGATCACTAATGAGAACTGAGTATTGTTTGCTTTTGAAAGTTGTGGAGGACACCCTTCATCTTAGCCATGCACTTATGGGAAAGAAGAGTTTATGCTTTCTCCCCAAGTTATAATTTGCTGGTCTCCTCCAACTACAAGGTTTGCCATGCCTTCTCACTTTTTCAGATTAACCACACATATTCCAAAAGATATAGAGGGGAGGATAAGGACTAAGCCAACACAGAAAAGAGGCTAAATGAGACACTATTGAGAGGGATAGCTTGCTCTAACCTTTTCAGATGGTTCACGATCACTGGGCACAATGCTGGACTGAGATTTCCTAGTCTCACGTTTGGAGTGTTGGGATGGTAGTGGCAGCGGCATTTCTTACAGATTCAGCAGCATCTATCCAAGGCAGGGCTGCAATCAGAAAAAGACTCTTAAAAACATTCACCAGAAACATCACCTATTCTCTGGAGATCCTTGAGAAAACCCAGTCTCTCTATAACATCCCTAGGAGAAAACAGACTTCGATGTTAGCAGATCTGGGATCAAATCTTGGTTGTACCACACTTAACCATGGGCAAGTAACTTAACCTCCCTGGGCTTCAATTATCTCATCTGCAAGATGGAGGTAGGTATACACATCTTTGCAGGGCACTGTTCAAATTAAATGAGATACTCTGTAAAAAGCCAAGCACAGTGCCTGCCACCCCCTGTGGGTACTGGGACTGTGGCCTAGCCCCTAGCTTAGGCCTAGGAACACTAGAGGAAAATTAACAGTTGAAAATAATCAAGAGCATGACAAATCATATAGTATGGAGGCTCACTGGTAGGGTTAATGTTCTTTAAAAGGCATGGGGTCCTGGCCCCAGCAATAATGATGCTACAGAGAAGGCAAAAGAATGCACTGCACACACACACATGCAGAATAGGCCAGAGGGTATTCTAGGCTGCATTCAATCAAGAAACTGCAGTCCAGTTCCAGACATCTGGTTAAAAAAAAAATCAAAAGACAATACTGGTGGGAAAAAAAAAGATAATAGCAGAAGGAACTTACTTGGTGAAAATCATGTGACATATAAAATTTAACAGTCATTACAGAACTTAGGAGAGTCCTACCTTCACCCCACCTCAATGTGGGACCCCATTCTATACTCCTTAAGGTTCTTTTAGCTTGTGAGTTCTCAAACTAAACTAAGAACTCACTATATCTTATGATATACTTAAGTGTCTTACGTTATGATACACTTAAGTGGCTTACAAGCACATTCAGTTCAGTTCAGTTGCTCAGTCGTGTCCGACTCTTTGCGACCCCATGAATCACAGCACGCCAGGCCTCCCTGTCCATCACCAACTCCCGGAGTTCACTCAGACTCACATCCATCGAGTCAGTGATGCACATTAGGAGGAATCAGTTCTTGAATATGAAAGAGACCCTTCCCACTCAGATACAACTGCTCTTCTGAACCCACCCATATTCAGTCTCCAAGTTCAACGACATTTGACAAAGAACAGGCTTCCATAGAGAGACCCTAAAGGTAATGCAACAAATTTATGTACAAGATACATCAGGCAATGGAGACAAACACAAATAAATCATGGATCTTATTCTAGAAGTACTCACAGGCACAGCTCTAACAGCAACACATAAATGTGACAAATGATTTAATAACCATAGACACAAAGTACTTTAGAAACATAACGCAAAGTCAGTAATCTTGTGGGAGACAAAGGGTGGAGGAAGGCTTCACAGAGGAAGACTATATTTGATCTGGACTTAATATGATAAAAAGGTTCTCAAGTAGACAGGTGAGCTTTCCAGGCAAAGAAAGCCAGAGCCCAGGCAGAGGCTTGAACGTGTAGAGCACAGCAGGTTTGGAAACATCCAGGTTGCCCAGAATGTGAAGTATAATGTGTAGGGAGGAGTTAGAAAGAGGCTGAGAGCTAGGCTGGGACCATTCTGTGAAGACTGCAGAGAAGATTGCAGTTTGAGAGAAAGGTTGAAGAAAAGAGAAAGGCCAACTTGGGTTTTGCTTTGGATGGACAATATTAAACATTTTGTTGGCGAGGAAAAGTCAGTACAAGTAAGTGCCTTCACATTTATTATGTCAGTTAATCCTCCCCAAGCTGTGAGAGTAAGCAGGGCAAGTACAATTCTTTCCACTTCATAGTCTCAGATGAGTTAAAAGTTATTTACTACACAGAACAAACTATTAAGCAGCATAGATCACCCAGCTCTTTCCAGGGCTCTTCTCTAAAATACCATGAAGCCTCTCTGATTGTATGTGAAAAGATTCCAGAACAGCCCACAGAACAAAGTGAAAGGCCACAGAGTGGTAGTATGAGGAGTATTGAGGAGTTAGAACGACCACAGACTTCTTTTTAAAGAAGCAATTGGGCTTCTAAATCAGCCAATTTAGCATCTTTGAGCCTGTTTCCTTATTTGCAAAAGAGCTATGTACCACCTCTTACTTGCAGAGGTATTGTATGGCTCAAATGTAAATTTGCACATGCAAAGCTTAACCTGGTACGTCCTCAGAATAAATGGTGCATCTTACTCTCCTTCTCTTCCTCCAAATCCAAACCCATTTTCCATCTCATCCCTCAAAACTCAGCCAAGCAGAAATAAAGCTAAATTGAGTGAACCCAGCCTTAACTGGACTGTATGAAAATCACTCACTCCATTATTATTGTTCACACCTCATAGAATTCTTTATGGATGACCAAAGACTTGGGTTCTGAAATCTTTATCTTTCAACTGGAAAGAAAAACATCGAACTGGAGTCAACAGGCCAGAAAACTTTTGACTGATGACATCACAGCATGACTAAACCTCAGAGAAAATCAGTTTTCAGATGATCACTTTGATTATCCTGAACAATAATCTGGCTCAAGTAACTAATTTCCCTGCCACTAGGAGAGGGGAGGGGATTACACCACCAAAAGCATGTTTTCATAAAAGGACACTCTGCAGAACACTCTCAACTTCTACTACCTACAGAACCCTTAGCCTTGAAAATTAGAACCCTCTCCACTTTCCAGACTTGGCTTCTCCACTACATACACCCTGATGAGTGTTAAAGGCTCTACCCCAGGGCTGGTGTTGAAACCCACACAGGGACAAGTAGGCTTGTTCAGAAGCCCAACTGCTCAGAGTCCAAAACTGTAGATCAGGACAGTCTCAGGAAACAGTAGCAACTTCTTTTTATATACAAAGGCAGATTACAGACAGCAAGACACTGGGGAGAGAAAGCAGGATGATGTCAATGAAAGCAGCACTGAGCTGGGGAGGATGCCTAAACTGTAGTTCTGATCCTGTCCCTAGCTGGCTGAGTGACACTGGACAGGTCCCTTTACCATCTCCAGGCTTCCTTCCTTCACCTAAGAAAATGAGATAGTGAGACCAGAGTCTCCTGGACATTTAACCATCGTCAATGGGCCAGCAATATTGGCATCACCTGGGAGCTTGTAAGCAATTTAAAATCTCACTCCCCAAGCTGCTGCTGCTGCTGCTAAGTTGCTACAGTCGTGTCCGACCCTGTGCGACCCCACAGACGGCAGCCCACCAGGCTCCCCCGTCCCTGGGATTCTCCAGGCAAGAACATTGGAGTGGGTTGCCATTTCCTTCTCCAATGCATGAAAGTGAAAATGAAATCGCTCAGTCGTGTCCGACTCTTCATGACTCCATGGACTGCAGCCTACCAGGCTCCTCCGTCCAAGGGATTTTCCAGGCAAGAGTACTGGAGTGGGTTGCCATTGCCTGCTCCCACTCCCCAAGCTAGGCTTTACCAAATCTGAAAGTGGAAGTTAACTTCCCCTGGTGATTTGTATGCACTTGAAGAAGCATTGTTCTTGGATCCCTTCAACCTCTGACATTCTAGGATCCCAGGAGGTCCATCCACAGCAGAGAGCCATGACAAAGCCAGAGCTGGATGCGACTGAAAGTGAAAATCTTAAGTCTCACTAACTCTCTTCTATCACTAGCTAGTGGAGACAACGGTGCTTCCCAGGTGGCGCAGTGGTGAGGCACTCGCCTGCCAATGCAGGAGACACAAGAGACTTGGGTTCGATCCCTGGGTCAGGAAGATCCCCGAGAGGAGGAAATGGCAACCCACTCCAGTATTCTTGCATGGAAAATTACACGGATAGAGGAGCCTGGGGTGGGGGGGCTATAGTCCATGGGGTCGAAAGAGTCGGACACGACTGAGCACACAACTGACGGACTGACTGGAGACAAGGGAGAAAAGATACGTTTCCACCCCCCTTCATATCCTTCAACCTGTAGTTCAAGATATCCCTCACGTTGCATTCTCTAACTTAAGTACGTTTTGTAGGTTAAATTGATCCTGTACAGCTTCACTTGTGAAAAGACTACAGAAATGTACTCCGATTCAGGAATGTTGCAGCGGTAGCTCCATTTAAAAGCCGGGAACCAGTTTGGGTTTTGTTTGTTTGTTTTGCCATCTCACACTCCCTGCCCAACCTTGGACAGGACTCTCTCCGCAGACTGCTGACTGACAGGAGAAAGCAAAAATTTCGTGGCAGGACGCATTCCGGCAAAAGTTACAGGGACTGGAGTGAGCCTCAAGGACCCTCCCGCGGGCGACAGAGCCGGACATTCGAGTCAGTAGGACAAGTTCAAAGGCGCCTACCTCATATCGAGATTGAGGGCAGAACAGGAAAGATCACGGACGCACTCCTAGGCCAGGTGAGGCCAGGGAAATGACCAGAGCTCCGCGTTGCAGCAACCAGCGTCCGTCTCAATTTAGCCAAGCTAGTTTTTAAAAGTACAGCCCAGGAAGAAGAGCAGTGGTGATTGGCCAGCAGGGGCCAATCAGCGTGCCGTTGAGTCGCGTCGCCTAGCAAGGAGGGGCGGGCTGGATAGTTTCAAAGAGAACTCTGAGGCTAATAGACTCCCCAATGGGGCGTGGTTTCGAGTACCATTGGTTAGACCGGACTGGACTGACAAAGGGAGTACTGCTGCTGCGTCACTTCAGCCGTGTCCGACTCTGTGCGACCCCATAGACGGCAGCCCACCAGGCTCCCCCGTCCCTGGGATTCTCCAAGCAAGAACACTGGAGTGGGTTGCCATTTCCTCCTCCATTGCATGAAAGTGAAAAGTGAAAGTGAAGTCGTGTCCGACTCCAGCGACCCCATGGTGGGTCCCTTTAAAGACGTGTTTTTATTTAAATAACCCTGTCGGAGGATGGAGAGAGCGGCTGCATTACGTGGTGAAGTCCTGAGCAATTAAAATATTAATAAGCTTTGGAGAATTGCCTGGCAATCCATTGGGTTAAGACTCGCTGCTTTCTCTGCCCTGGCCCAGGTTCAATCCCTGCTCGGGGAACCGAGATCCCGAAAACCGCAGGGCGGCCAAATAATAACAACAACAATAATAATAAGCTTTTATAGAGTCAAACATTAACTTTTGCTGGCTTCACAAATGGCCTTGTGATGGAAGCAGAGCAGAAATTATTGCCCCTATTTTATGGATAGCACCCATAGTGCAGATAACTAATAGTAGCTAAAACATTAATTGAGGACTAACTCTTGCTGATTACTATAACTTTTTAAATTGTTTTAAACATTGTCCCCAAAGGTAGGTGCTTTTATTATTGCCATTTTACAGACACAAGAAAACTGTAGCTTGCTAATTGCACGCGTGCTAAGTCACTTCAGTTGTGTCCGACTCTTTGTGACCCTATGGACTGTAGCCTGCCAGGCTCCTCTGTCCGTGGGATTCTCCAGGCAAGAATACTGGAGTGGGTTGCCATGCCCTCCTCCAGGGGATCTTTCCGACCCAGGGATCGAACTCGTGTCTCCTGCAGCTCCTGCATTGCAGCCCGATTCTTTACCTCTGAGAGAGGCACCAGTGAAGCCCCATGCTTGCTAACTGCCCAATATCAAAATGCTGCATTGTGGCAAAGCAGGTACTGCCATTGATATTCTCGTTTATTTCATTAGTACATTAATTAATTCATTCAACATTTATTGAGCACCTGCTTTGGTCCAGGAGCTAGAAAAAAATATATGAGTAACTGATAAAAGACTTGAAGAGTTTATCACCCTGCTCTATGTCCTGAGGAGGGAAAGAGAAAAGTGGAGATACCAGGAATAAAATCTAAGAATTCCTGCATATACAGATACTCTACTACTAAACTACATTTTTACCTTTATTATTAGTCCATTCTCCTTTTACTGATAGTATCTCATAGCTTTTACATTAAAGGGAAAATAGTCATATGATCCCAAGCCCTTGTCTCTTTTTAATCTCCCTAGGTTATCACATATGAATCCATGACTTTAAATATCACCTAAAAGCTGGCCCTGAACTCCAGACTCATAAATCCAACTGATTATTCCACATCTCCACTTGGATGTCTAATAGATATCTCAAACTCAACATATTCACAACCTCACCAAATCTGATCCTTCCTCCAATGCCCCCCATTTCAGAAACTGGTACCATATCAAGCCTGTTAATCAAGTCAGAAACCTGGGTATCATCCTTGATTCTACTCTTTCCCACCACCTTAACCTCCCAAATCCAATCCTTCAGCAAGTCCTGTTGATTCTACCTCAAAATGTATGGCAAAACCAATACAATATTATAAAGTAATTAGCCCCCGATTAAAATAAATAAATAAAATAATAAATGAGGAAGGGAATACTGAAAAAGAATTCAATACACCATTCTAAAAAATCCTGTTTTGATAGAAGTAAGTAAAACATAGGAGATATTTGAAAATAAACCAACTTTGTTGCAAAAAAAAAAAAATATATATATATATATAATATCCATCCACTTCTCTCCATCTCCACTACCACCATGATCTCTCAATGGGACCACTGTCAAAAGCCTCCAAGATGTTCTACCCCTTTCCAATCTGGCTTGTCTATAATGCAAATACAATACAGTGATGTGATCAACCTTTTTAAAAAACAAAAAACAAAAATTATGTCCCTCTCCTGCTTTTGTAGTACCCACAGAATTAAAATCCAAACTCCTTACCCTGGACTACAAGTCCCATCTATCTCACCAACCTCATTTCATAACACTCTCTTTCTCATTTACTCCATTCCAGCCATAATGATCTTCTTCCCAAACTTTGAATATACAGAAAATCACACTCCTCGGGATCTTCACACATGATGTTCCCACTGTCAGAAATATTCTTCCCTCTCTTCTTTAAATCACTTTTTTTTTTCTCATGCTTTAAAGTCTCAGCTTAACTATCCTCTCTTCAGAGAGGCCTTCCTTGACCATGCTATCTAGAGTAGGATTCTTCTCCCACTCCCTTATACTTTATCTCAACCCTTACATTTCTTTTAGAGTAATTATTGCAATTTTTAATTTTTGAACCTACCTCATCACTCAAGAATGCAAGCTCCACAACTGTAAGGACCACAGGCATTGTGCTCTATCTTCAGTGATTAGCATTAAGAAGAGTCCACATTTATCAACTGCTTACTGTATGTGTAACACTGTTTTGACGCTCACAACAATACAATGAATTGTTACGGTTTCTGTTTTGCAGAAGGGCTTCCCTGGTAGCTCTGCTGGTAAAGAATCCACCTGCAATGCAGGAGACCTGGGTTCCATCCCTGGGTTGGGAAGATCCCCTGGAGGAGGGCATGGCAACCCCACTCTAGTATTCTTGCCTGGAGAATCCCCATGGACAGAGGAGCCTGGCAGGCTATAGCCCATGGGGTCACAAAGAGTCGAACACAACTGAGTGACTAAGCACACAGCACATTTGCAGAAGAGGAGCTTGTAGTAACTTGCCCAAGATCACACAGCTAGTAAGCTATTAGATTGGGATTTAAACCCACGCAGTCTGATTCCAGAGACCAAAGACAAAGCACTACCCCATACCTGTCTTCTGGACAGATGAGTGGAAAATATTTGTTAACCAAGTAAATGGGTTATCTTCCTTTAAGGGTCATCGCTGTGGACAAGCATCCTACTGGGATGCACTATAAAGGAAATACAGTATTAACACAAATCACTACAGATCTTCTTTAGTCCAAAGAGGAAAAAGTACATCCACCAAAACAACAGCAACACAAAAATCACAAAACGAGAAATTTATTTTTCCTATTTCCTTCCAGTTTTTCACAAAAAGAAAAAAGTTACTGAGTAAAAATTATAATTTTTCCAAAAATTAAAAAAAAAATTCTCTCAACTTTCAAAACTCCAGTTGACTTAACCTTTCCTTTGGGCAGCACTCAGAGAGAATACTGAGAAAAGAGGAGACAGCTCTTTGACACTGCCATTTTCCAATATTTCCCTCCAACCTAGGCATACAAAATTGTCATGAACTCTCCTTTCCCCTACCCACTACATTCCTGTATGAAAACCTGGTAGGAAACATCTGCTCTTATCTACTTCACTTTAACATGAAAATATATTTCACATGGATCCAACATTTAATTGCGAAAATGCAACCATGGAAATATTAGATAAAATATAAAAAATATTTTTATAATCTTGAATAAAGAAAACCTTTCTAAACAGGACAAAAATTTAGAGATTTTTGAGCAAAAGTCTCAATAACATTAAGTAGTATTTGGCAAAACAAGTAAACAAAAACAAGGTTAAAAAAATCTAACAACAAACTGGCTAAAAACATTGTCAACACAAGTGACAAAGGAATAATTTCCAAAATGTACAAAGAGAACTTCATGATCAACAAGAAAAAGATGAACTATCCACCAAAAAAAAAAAAAAAACTGACAAGGAAATGAACAATTAGAGAAGAAACATAAATGGTCAATAAACAAAAAAATATGCTGTTTCACTAAAAATACATGTAGATTAAAACAGCAATGCATTGTTTTTTTTAGGGTATTGGCAAAATTTTGATAGATTAGTAATAACTTCTGTTGCTAAAGGGGTGAGTAAACAGGCACTTGCATTTTCGGCAGAAATAAAAACTGCTACCAACTTTAGAAGTGTTATTTGAAAACATATAGTGACTTTTAAAAATTTGAACCATTTTACCCAGAGATTCTACTTCTGGTAATCTTTTCTACAAAAATATTTATTCCAAGAAATAAGGCTGAACGTTTTCCAAAATTGAGAGAGACATAAACCTACATTCTAAAAGGTAAGTAAACCCCAAAGAGGATAAACCCAAAGAAATTCAAACAAAAACATCATAATCAAACTTCTGAAAACTAAAGACAAAAAAAAAAAAAAAAACCTTGAAAGCAGCAAGAGAGAAATGATACCTTTCTAATAGAGCAAAATTTTGTCGAATGACAATAGAAAACATACAGGCCAGAAGAAGGTGGCAATGTTTTTTCCAGTACTAAGAGGAAAGAGCTGTCAGTTGGCAACTGAGAATTCTATATCCAAGGAAAATATCCTTCAGAAGTGAAGGGGAAATGAAGTCATTCTCAGATGCTCCTCTTAAAAGAACAGAAAGTTTACAAGGTAAAAAAAATAGTCATGGAAGGAATTTTGTATTAACAACACAAGGGAGAAAGAACTGTGGAAAGAGTAAAAATACAGGTAGATACAACTGACCCTCCTTCTGATACTGCTTTCTCAATTATGTCTGAGAGTTATAGCAAAATGTATAACACTATCTGATGCAGTTCTCAATATATGTAGAGGAAATGTTTAAAACAATAATATCGATGTAGGAGGATAAAGGAAGGAAAAGTTTTACACTCCCTCAAACTGATAAAATGTCAACTACAGTAGACTGTGATATGTTGTGTATATATAATGGAATAATTAGAACATGCACTGAAAAAAAAAGCTATATACAACACAACATCCAAAAAACTCAGATTTTAAAATGGACAGAAGTCCTGAATAGACATTTTTCCAAAGGGGAAATGCAGATGGACAATGGGAACATGAAAAGATGCTCAACACTGCTAATCATCAGGTAAATGTAAATCAAAACCCCAATGAGATAGCACCTCACATCTGTCAAAATGGCCATCATCAAAAAGACAATACATAACAAAGTGTTTGTGAGGATGTTGAGAAAAGGAAACCTTAGTACACTGTTGGTGGGAATGTAAACTGGTACAGCCACTCTGGAAAACAGTATGGAAGGTTCTCAAAAAAACTGAAAACAGAACTACCATATGACCCAGCAATTCCACTTCTGGGTATATATCTGAAAAACAAAACTAACACAAAAAGATAAGATACATGTACCTTGATGTTGATAGGAGCATTATTTACAAATTGCCAAGGTATGGAAGCAACCTAAGTGTCTATCAACAGGTAAATGGATAAAGATGATGTGAGATACACACACACACACAA
Organism: Bubalus kerabau; assembly: GCF_029407905.1. Classification (NCBI taxonomy): domain Eukaryota; kingdom Metazoa; phylum Chordata; class Mammalia; order Artiodactyla; family Bovidae; genus Bubalus; species Bubalus kerabau. Next base: position 104,271,261 of record NC_073647.1, on the reverse strand, counting down.
TGGAATACTATTCAGCCATAAAAAGAATGAAATTTTGCTATTTGCAGCAACATGATTGGACCTGGAGGGTATTATGTTAAGTAAAATAAGTCAGACAGAGAAGGACAAATACTGTATGTGATTCACTTATATGTGAAATCTAAAAAAAAAAAAAAAAAAGAAACAGTAAATATAACAAAAATGAAGCAGGCTCAGAGATATAGAAAACAAACTAGTGGTTACAAATGGGGATAGGGAAGGGAGAGGGGCAATATAGGGGTAGGGAATTGAGTCACAAAACTATCATATATGAAATAAGCTATAAGGATCTCTTCAAGAAAAATGGAGATATCAAAGGAACATTTCATACGAGGATGAGCAAGATAAAGGACAAAAATAGTAAGGACCTAACAGAGGCAGAAGAGATTAAGAGGAGGTGGCAAGAATGCACAGAAGAACTGCACAAAAAAAGATCTTAATGAGCTGGATAACCACAATAATGTGGTCACTCACCTACAACCAGATATCCTAGAGTGTGAAGTCAAGTGGCCTTAGAAAGTACCAATAAAGCTACTGGAGGTGATAGAATCCCAGCTAAGCTATTTCAAATTGTAAAAGATGATGCTGTTAAAGTGCTGCACTCAATATGTCAGCAAATTTGAAAACCCCAGCAGTGGCCACAGGGCTGGAAAAGGTCAGTTTTCATTCCAATCCCAAACAAGGGCAGTGCTAAAGAATGTTCAAACTACTGGACAATTGTGCTCACTTCCCATGCTAGTAAGGTTATGCTCAAAATTCTTCAAGCTAGGCTTCAGCAGTACAAGAACTGAGAACTTCCAAGTGTACAAGCTGGATTTATAAAAAGTAGAGGAATCAGAGATCAAATTGCGAACATTTGTTGGATTATAGAGAAAGCAAGGGAACTCCAGAAAAACATCTACTTCTGCTTCATTAAAGCCTTTGATTGGGTGGATCACAACAAATGTAGAAAATTCTTAAAGAGATGGGAATACCAGATCATCTTACCTGTCTCCCGAGAAACTTGTATGTGGGTCAAGAAGCAACAGTTAGAACCAGATATGGAACGACGGACTGGTTCAAAATTGGGAAAGGAGTAGGACAAGGCTGTATATTGTCACTCTGTTTATTTAACTTATAGGAAGAGTACATCATGTGAAATGCCAGGCTGGATGAGTTACAAACTGGAATCAAGATTGCTGGGAGAAATAACAACCTCAGACAGATGATACCACTCTAATGACAGAAAGTGAAGAGGAACTAAAGAGCCTCTTGATGAGGGCAAAAAAGGAGAGTGAAAAAGCTGGCTTAAAACTCAACATTAAAAAAAACTAAGATCACGGCATCCAGTCCCATCACTTCATGGCAAATAGAAGGGGGAAAAGTGGAAGCAGTGACAGATTTTCTCTTCTTGAACTCCAAAAACACTGTGGATGGTGACTGCAGCCATGAAATGAGAAGACACTTGCTCCTTGGAAGGAAAGCTATGAAAAACCTAGACAGTGTATTAAAAAGCAGAGACATTACTTTGCCAACAAAGGTCCATATAGTCAAAGATATGGCATTTCCAGTAGTCATGTATGGATGTGAGAATTGGACCATAAAGAAGGCTGAGTGCCGAAAAACTGATGATTTCGAACTGTGGTGCTGGAGAAGACTCTTGAGAGTTCCTTGAATAGCCAGGAAATCAAACCAGTCAATCCTAAAGGAAATCAAGCCTGAATACTCATTGGAAGGACTGATGCTGAAGTAAGGTGAAGCTCCAACACTTTAGCCACCTGATGCAAAGAGCCCACTCATTGGAAAAGAGCCTGATGCTGGGAAAGATTGAAGGCAAAAGGAGAATAGGGCAGCAGAGGATGAGATGGTTGGATAGCATCACCAATTCAATGGACATGAACTTGGGCAAACTCTGGGAGATAGTGAGGGACAGGGAGGCCTGGCGTGCTGAAGTCCATGGGGTCAAAAAGAATCAGACACAACTTAGCAATTAAACAAAACAAGCTATAAGGATATATTGTACAATAAAGGGAATATAGTCAATATTTTATAATAACTATAAATGGAGTATAACCTTTAAAATGGTGAATCACTATATTATACATCTGTATAATGTAATATTGTAGATCAACTATACTTCAATTTTTAAAAATCCATATAATCCACCATATTAACAAGCTAATAAATCCACACACACACAAAAAGAAAACGATTAAAGCTAACAAATGAGCTCAAGGTTGTAGGATACGAGATCAATATACAAAACTCAATTGTATTTCCATACACTTGCAAGGAACAATCTGAAAATGAATACAATGGTGTCAAAAAGAATAAAATAGTCCAAAATAAATTTATCCAAAGAAGTACAAGACTTGCACACTGAAAACCACAAAACATCTTTGAGAGAAATTAAAGACTTAAATAAATGTAAAGACATGCCGTGTTCAGTGGTTGGTATACTTAATATTGTTAAGATGGAAATTCCCCTCAAAATAATCAATGCAATCCCTATAAAAATCTGTGTAGAAAAGAGTTAATATAACAGGCCTGAGAACGTTATCATTTGAAAATCCTGTTGGTAAGTTTGGCCCTTGGCTAGGATCTGGGAACTTGGATTTGGGGAGGGTTCCCACCACCTTAATTGACAAGAATAGCTCACTATACTTGCACTGTTTGTGCAAACAACGTGGTTTCTGATGAACACCATCTTTCCTCCTGGGACTCTGGAGTTTTGGTATGTTCTAGGCAGAGGGTGCCTGCATGACCAGCCCCCAACAAAAATCCTTGATACCAAGTCTCTAATGAGCTTCCTTCCTTCATGAACAACATTTCACATGTGTTGTCACAACTCTTTACTGGAAAAAAGTTATGCTAAGTGAAGGAAGTCAGTTACAAAAGACCACATACTGTATGATTCCACATATTAAATGTTCAAAACAGGCAAATCCATAGAGACAGAAATTAGAATGGTTGCTGTCTAAAGCTGAGGAGGTACAGGGTTGAGGGAACTGAGGTATGATAGCTAAAGGGTACAAGGTTTCTTTTTTGGTGGTGAAAATGTTCTAAAATTTATTATGGTGATATTTGCACAACTCTGTGAGTATGCTAAAAATCAATGAATTGTACACTTACATGAAGTATGTGGTATCTAAATTACATTTCAATAAAGCTGTTATAACAGTGGCTAATAAGATATATTGGTTCTTTTAAAAAATATTTTATTGAAGAGTGGAAGGAAACACTCAGTGGAACTAGTTAGGAAGGTATTGAAATAAACCAGGCATTTTGGACCAACATGATCCAGTATTTTGGGCCGTGGCCAGGCACTTCTGTCTGGTTCTGGGCATAGCAATTCTTGGACAACCATTACCAATGGTTGTCTTTCTTTCCTTATTGAAAAAGAATTACTATATAACATATTAGTTTCAGGTGTACACACTAACATTCAATTATGTAAATATCCTTAAGCACTCACTAATATAGACCAGCCTAGTGCTATCTCTTACAGTCTAAATGAAAATGAGTAAAACACAGTCATTCTCCGAAGCATTTCTGTATTTGGAAAGATAAAGTGCCTAATGAAATAACTACAACACAAGGCAGAGTGTGATAAGCCCCAAAGCAAGCTGAATATAAAATTAAAAAAGGCTTCAGAGGACACATGCTGAGTGATTACTGTAACACAATCACTACTGTCAAATTACTCTGATAGCACCAAGAGTGATTACTGAATGGCTAAGTACGTGAGGCCCTGTTAGTTTCTCTACGGAGTTGGACTGTCATTGTCTCCTTGAACCTATACACATTTTTATGATGGGGCCATTAAGGAAACGTATAAATAAATATAACATATACAAACAGTTTTTAGGATGGGGAGTGAGTCTAGCAGGGAGGGACTCACCAATTTGGGAGACTCACCAATGCAGGAGACCTGGGTTCGATCCCGGGATTAGGAAGATCCCCTGGAGAAGGAAATGGCTACCCACTCCAGTATTCTGGCCTGGAAAATTCCATGGACTACAGTCCATGGGGTAGTAAAGAGTCGGACAAGACTGAGCGATTTTCACTTTGAGGGCTTCCTTGATAGCTCAGTTGGTAAAGAATCTGCCTACAATGAGGGAAACCTGGGTTTGATCCCTGCGTTGGGAAGATCCGCTGGAGAAGGGATAGGCTACCCACTCCAGTATTCTTGGGCTTCCCTGTGGCTCAGCTGGTAAGAATCCGCCAGCAATGAGGGAGACTTGGATTCGATCCCTGGGTTGGGACGATCCCCTGGAGAAGGAAAAGGCTATCCACTCCAGTATTCTGACCTGGAGAATTCCAAGGACTGTATAGTCCATGGGGTCGCAAAGAGTTGCAAAGACATGACTGAGCGACTTTCTCTTCACTTGGCAAAGCAGGCTTGTGTACAAACACGTTTTCCAAGCAGCTGAGACCCCCTAGTGGTCACATGAACTCATTACCCTCTTTGTCATCTTGATTTGAAAAAGGCAAAAGAAGGTCTAAGCCTGATAGCCCCGCGGGGCCACACTACACGCGCAAAGCAGAATACTAGGGTAGTCTTCACCCTATTTTAATCATCCTTAAGTGTGCGTGTTGGGAGAGGAGGGAACCCCCTACAGGGTCTGTGAGGGAAACGGAGAGGCTTCGTGCTCCAAGATCCCCTTCCTCTCCTCCAAGATCTTTGTTTAAAACATTCACTCGCTGATAATGACACTATCTGGACGGAAGGATAAAAACCCTGTCTCCAGTTAACACTATATTTTAAGTATTTTTGTCAGATGTCCGAGACAAGTTTGTGGGTTTGACAGAGAAAAAAATCCGATTAACAGCCGAATTCCCTCAGCCACATCTCCAGCTCTGACACAGGATATAATTACATATTTATATGTTTATATATATATGTGTGTGTGTATGTATATATGTGTGTGTATGTGTGTGTGTGTGTATATATATATATATATATATATGGTGAAAGACTCTTAATACCTAGAAAAATATGTTTACCTTTAACATGTCACAGGAGGTCTGGAATAAAGGCTTTACATTGAATAGGAGCTCCCCATCAACCAGAAACGAAAACAGAAAACAAAACAAATAAACAAAATCCAGAAAAGGGGCAGAGAGTGGGGGAATACTAACCGCTTCGGAATAATCGCCTCGGAACAACCGCCTCAGCAGAACCTCTTCAGAAAAAAACCACCTCAGGAAAAGAGGTCCTCTGACAGACCCAACCATTCTCACCAGCAGGGGGAGCAGTATTTGGTTCAGTCAAACCTGAAACCACCAGATGGGGCCAAAAGATCAGAATAGGTACCCTTCATACTTTTTTCTCAGGGAATTTCTCTTCTGCATCTTGGACCTGAGAAGAATCAAAAAAAAAAAAAAAAAGGGTACGAATCTCTGTGCACACACAGACACCCACGTCCGGGATGATGGTAGTGACCAGTGTGAGACTACCACCAAAATGGCCATTTCTTTCTTCTCAGATCCAAGATCGGAGAAGGCAATGTTACCCAACTCCAGTACTCTTGCCTGGAAAATCCCATGGATGGAAAATCCCATGGATGGAGGAGCCTGGTAGGCTGCAGTCCATGGGGTCGCTAGGAGTCGGACATGACTGAGCGACTTCACTTTCACTTTTCACTTTCATGCATTGGAGAAGGAAATGGCAACCCACTCCAGTGTTCTTGCCTGGAGAATCCCAGGGATGGGTGAGCCTGGTGGGCTGCCGTCTGTGGGGTCGCACAGAGTCAGACAAGACTGAAGCGACTTAGCAGCAGCAGCAGATCCAAGATGCGGAAGAGAAATTCCCTGAGAAAAAGTATGAAGGGTACCTACTTCAGAAGATTGTGTGAGAATTAAATGAGATAATGCATGCAAAACACAGTACAGGGCAATTTTCAGGCCTCATTGCAGACCTGCAGAATTAGAAACTCTGGGATGGGGCCCAACTATCTGTTTGTTTGTTTAACTTTAAAACTGATGTGTGTGTGTGTGTGTGTGTGTGTGTGTGTGTGTGTGCGCGCGCGCGCGCGTGCGCGCGCACGCGCGCGCATGCGCACTAAGTCGCTTCAGTCACGTCCGACCCTTTGCTACCCAGTGAACAGTAGCCCGCCGTGGTCCTCTGTCCATGCAGTTCTCGAGGCAAGAATACTAGAGTGGATTGCCCGTACCCTCCCAATTTTCCCAATCCAGGGATCCAACCGGCATCTCTTATGTCTCTTGCATTAGTAGGCGGGTTCTTTACCACTAGCACCATCTGGGAAGCCCTTACTGATGTTTACTGGTTTATAACTCAGGAATAGCCAAAAGAAGGGATGTAAAAGGCAAGACATGGGGTGGGGGTAGGTGTATGCAGAACCTTCATGCCCTTTTCAGGTACATTACCCTCTTGATCCTGGGAGCTCCCCAACCTTCTATTTTAACAAGCTCTCCAGGTGATTCTGAGGCACACTCAAGAGTAAGAATTATGACTCTAAGAAGGCTGCCCCCTCCAATAACTAACCAAGATTTTTGTCATTATTACAGATTTCATGACTATATGGCTTCTGGCTTGTTACTCGCCTGAAATTCAAAGCCATCGTTTGTTTCTTGAGCCCAGCTGTGTGCCCAGTATTGTGACAGAAACAGTGAGAAAGAGACAGAGAAACTGCCCTCCAGGCTTTCAATGTAGGTGATCCAGGAATACGGAAAGTTAATTAACTCTACAAGGCCAGATCTAGTCAATGTCAGATGAATTATACAGACAATAAACAAATGTTCTAGGAAATCACAGGAGGGAAATGTCACAATTATAAGGGGAAGGGCCTGACTAGAAATGTTCACTGCCAAGCCAAGCCCACCCCTCAAAATAGCTGTAAGTCATTTTCTACAAGGCAATAGAACAGATCTTAGCTGCCTAATTAAGCCCCTGCCTAAAAGAAAATCACAAAATATCTAGGAGTCTGCTTTCCTTTAACAGCTGCCCCTTGAAATAAAAAAAATGAGAATGTTTATAGCTTTTAAAGTCTTTTATTTTCTCCCTCCACTGCTTCAATCACTCATAGGAAAGGACAGACAGATATGCACAGTACAGACATAAATGCTTGACAGAAGTAATTATGCAGCACCATTGCCAAGATGTCAAAATAACTAATTTTTCATTGTAGTATGTTTGCATGAAGCTGCTCTAAATGACATTGTGTATTCTCATGGTTGGAAAACAATTCAAGAGAAAAAGAAATGGATTTTCCATTTGTATTGGTCCACAGTAAACAATGTCTGGTAATCATTAGCATCACGGCCATTTTCCAGATGGTCACAGTGTCATCACATAAGCTAAATTAAGTAGGCTAAATCTAAGTCTGGAAGATCATTAGTGGTACTAACAGGCAGAGAGTGATTTAATAAAGGCTGATCGTTCCGCTTATTTAAATTTCATTTTGCCATTATTCATAGTAATTACATTATAGGCACAGGTCCCATTTCTATTATCTTAATAGCTCTTTCAAACCAAATGCAAACTGAAAGCATATTTAAAGTGTTGACTTGTATAATTATTCACAAGTTTGTGTGGAAGAGATGGTTGGGTAGAATAAACAAGGTTAGAAAACAGATGATGATGACTGGGGGGGAGAATGATAACCAAAGGTTGTGTGCTAAACATCTCTATGTTCGATTCTTAAAGGCTAACCTAAGTGTATACTACTTCAGACATATTCACACACTAACACAGCATATTCCTTCTTTTGACTCTTTGAGTATCCCTTCTCCCCCATCTATCCCCATCTCAAGTCAGTACAGACCAGTCTGAGAGCTTCAGCAACTTGAGAGAAGCTCTTGTTGGATATACTGTAACCTATGACTAAACTTCCTTATGTTTCATTATTGGTTTCCCATCCCATCCAAATGCTGCTCTTGTTTGTTCCTGGTTAGCCTCCAAGATGACAGGATTGGGATGCCAAGGGACAGGACTCTAATTATCCATAATAGTTCCCTCTTTGTCAGTTAGGTGATTTCATCAGACATTTTCCAGACAGAGATCACAGTTGTTCTCTTCTAGGCTGTGAGGGGTGTTTTATAGCTTTGTGTGTGTGTGTGTGTGTGTGGCTGTTGTCTGTTTGTTTTTATGTTAGGGTATACTTTCTTGTGATTGAAGAATAAGTAAACATTTTCTTTCTTTGCTTCTTATTCCACAGACATGAGCCAGACACAGGACCTCCAACTTTTTCTTTAATCATCAAAAGTTCCCCTGACCAAAGAGTAGTATAGGAAAAACAAGTCCTGTATTAAGTATTCTAACCATTGACGAAGACGCCTTCCTTGACCCAAACTTATTTTTTAGTAAAGTTGTATATATTTAAGGTATATAACATGATGGTTTGATATAGTCAGGTTCCTCTGAGCTGCCTTCTCAACTAGGCCTCAACCTTGGTCTGCTGCTGCTGCTGCTAAGTCGCTTCAGTCATGTGCGACCCCATAGACAGCAGCCCACCAGGCTCCCCTGTCCCTGGGATTCTCCAGGAAAGAACACTGGAGTGGGTTGCCATTTCCTTCTCCAATGCATGAAAGTGAAAAGTGAAAGGGAAGTCGCTCAGTTGTGTCTGACTCTTTGCGACTCCATGGACTGCAGCCTACCAGGCTCCTCCATCCATGGGATTTTCCAGGCAAGAGTACTGGAGTGGGGTGCCATTGCCTTCTCTGCAACCTTGGCCTAGAAAGAACTATAACCTTCAGCACAAACAATTTCATCCACTCTCTACATTAAGAGACTTGAACAAACACCAGCATAGTTTCTATCAATTCAAGGCCATGTCCGTGGGATGATGATACCAACCTCTTTAAAATGCCTGTCTGAGAAAGTTCAAAAGTGCCAAAAGAATTTACTGTTTATTTCAGCCAAAACCTGACTATAGCCCCCTGATCTTCCTTTTCTCAGAAATTTACATTAGAAAACTTGTGATTGTAAATCTTTTCTCTGTCCCTTTGAAATGTATCCTCTATAACCCAGGAAAATGTTTCTCGAAGGCCTGGGAGTCATCCCTTTGAAATGTAATCATCAAGAAAGACAGGGCCCCTGTCTCCCAGTCTCTATGGAAGGGTAGGAATCTAACTTTGATAAGCACCAGTTAGCAAACACAGATGTCCTGATCACATTGATTAACCTCCCACCACACAGATTTCCCTCATCACTCCTCTGTCCATGGAATATTCCAGGCTAGAATACTGGAGTGGGTAGCTATTTTCTTCTTCAGGGGATCTTCCTGACCCAGGGATCAAACCCACATCTCCTGCATCTCCTGCACTGGCAGGCAGATTCCTTACCACTGCGCCACCAAGATTTTACTTCCTCTAGCACTTCCCAGCATTTTAAAAGCCTTTTGTTTCAGTGGATTGAGCTCTGTTCATCTGAGTTATCTCCCTTACTTCAGTAGCCTGAATAAAATAAGTTTTGCCACCTCAAACAAAGGTCCAGCTCTGTTTGTCTCTGATGCCATGAACTGACAATATAAAAATTGTACAGGAGGGTTAAGACATGTGATTTGAGGTAACAGATGAAAGAAGAAATGAAGGTAGAACCAAGGATTTGAAACTGTGATTTAGGTGTTCATCTTAACTGATTTTTAATTTAGATACATTTGTTCCCATGAGGTTAAGGTGAAGGCTGGTGGAGAAAGGACAAGGAAAAACCAAGATAAGACTTGGGCACAATAAGAGGATTTGGTTACAGGCTAATGCTTCCAAACTGGGGCTAACCTGAAGGCATCTCAAATGGGTGGATATTGCTTTAAGAAACACTGTAGCCAGCAATCTGCCACTGACCATAATGGAAAAGAATAAGTGAGGCTCAGGTCTTTTCATGGGTTGAGGAGTATGTGAAAGGCTGACCCTGACCCAAGTGGATTGGCTTTGGGGGGGTGGCGCTAATTATGTCTCATGAAGAAAGGTTAAAGCTTACTGGACGAAGTAGACACTAGAATCCTAAGGACAAAGTCCCTGACTGTGCTGTCACTGTTCTCCATGGAAACAGTGATGTCATGAAGTATAAGTTCTGGTACCAACTGGCAATCAAGTCTTTAGGAGGGTATGGAGGGTTGAGGAAAGCAGCACCATCTTGAGCCAAACTGAAAGGGGCATCACACCATCCAAATTTAAAAGAAAAAGCCATTCCAATGTCCTACAAGATAGCCTATTCTGATACTACAAAGGTAAGGGCATCTTCTTCCTTCTTTTTGACTAGCTACTGGGATGTCCTAATGGTGAGGTGAAACTACAGAAGGGGCTGAGGCTGCCTCAAATTTTCTTTCATATTTTTATTCAGGATACCCAGAAAGGACTTTAATGTTTCTCTATTTCTACATAAATCCAAAGATTTATTGCCAAAGGGAAATAAGCTATGAAAATTAATACTGTTATGCTCAGAGAGGCTGGTGGTCAATCTGTATATGAAAAATAGACCCCACCACACTGGTAACTAATATGACTAGATGGTACTGGAAGTCTAGGTTGAAAAGGAATGAGAAGGGGGATCTTAAGGCGTTCTGAACATGAAGGGAGGCCTTAAGGATCTGTGAATGTGAAGGGAAGTCTTAAGGAGTTGTGAGTAGGACAAAATATAAAAGAAGTATGTGTACTCTTCTGTATAGAACAGAAAAAGATGTGTTGTACAGTAGATAACTTGATATGCTTTTGACATGGAGGGCTACTGAGTTTGCCAGCCTGCCCCGCCTCTGCTGGGTTGCTATGGTTTCAGGCATTATGATTCAACAAACCCTGATGTCACACACCAGGGTCAAAAGCAGCAGGCAAGAGCCTGGCTCCCTCAGTCTCATCCAACAGCTGACGGGGGTGGCAGCCAGCTGCACGTGCCCAAGAACTTGGCACTGCCCACTTCCATCTCAAGGGGCCCATCTCCCTTCTAGGTGGCACATTTTCAGCCGAAGTCTAAAATAACTTCATTATCAAGGTAATGAGTTTATAAATTTTATTTTTTACAGTTTTTTTTAGTATCCTGTGAAAGGCTAGCCATCAGAAGATAGTTATTAAAATGTTGAGACTGAGAGAGGCAGAGGAAAGGAGAGAGAGGGAGGGAGGGAGGATGGGAAAGGAGAAAGAGCAGGGAGGAGGGAGGAAGGACGAGAGAGGGAGAAAAGGAGGGAAGGTGGAAGGGAGGAAGAGAAAGAGGAGGAAAGGAGGGAGAGAAAAGTGTGGGAGGTGTCAAGGGGTTTGAAGGAAGTTGGCAGAGTTTATTCTCTCTTTCAAAAGTAAAATTAAACTTTGTCCTATGGGATCAGGGTCTGATCTTCCCTCAGACATTTGTCTCTTAGTTATACTTATTAGACTGAGCGGTCTCAATGTTCAGAAACTTGTTCTATATGTTGAAATCTTTATTCACTTTACTAGTATTGACCTTGGTCTTCTCCAGTGGCCCTATGTGGTATTATAGCTGTTAACCGAAGACGTGGGTTAGACTAGGTTTAGCTAAAATTCAGTTAAAGGGAATGAGGTGAACTTGATTCCCCTACAGTGTGTAGACCCCCTTTTAAATTTGTTTCCCAGGTTGTCATTTTTCCTGACTGGCATTTTCCCAGGTCAATATGATACTCCCTTGGTTTCAAATAGTTGGTGTGGGGAATCTAAATTAAAGAAGACCATGGACTGAGCTAAAAGATTTTGATCTTCAGGTCCAAACATTTCAGAGTGTCCTTCCCCCATGGCTTACCCTATCAGTTCCCAACCTAAAACTTATATGAAACACAGATGGGTTTCAGAAAGCCCTCCAGGGATTCTTTACCAATTCAGTTTCTTAAAATCATATATTAGACTTTAATATTTATTTCATTTCTCTTTCCAGATGTCTGATGATATTGACTGGTTATACAGCCGCAGGGGCGTGTGCAAGGTTAATCTCTACAGCCCAAGAGGACAACAAGATCAGGACCGGAAAGTGGTAAGACACAAAAATGACTCCTACCAAGGAGTGGAAAAGATTAGTGTTTGGGTATAGATATCCTGGAGCCCAGGATAGGCTAATGGATAGTGACCTCTCCAAGGATTCAAGCTCAGTAAGGTCTGTGGGGGATCAATGAGGTCATGGATAACACAGTCACAATTAAAGGACGGGGTGCAAAGGATCGGGGGGGGGCGGTGAGTGATGCAAAGGATCTGGGGGGGGGGGCAGGCCGGGGAGGGAGGCTGAGGGGAGTGAGGGGTGGTGGTTGCCTAGTTACCAGCCTTCACTACCTCACACCTCTGAAGTCATAATGATGTTGCCTAGCTACCAGTAAGTTGCCCCAAAGTTGGACTCCCTCAGGGGGGCAAAATACTTAATGCTATGTTCCAAAACTAAGAGTGATTTACATAGTACTTCATATTTTTTATCATGTTCAAGCACCACTCATACTGTTATTTAATATGTATTTCTACAATGTTTTTTTTTAATTTATTTATTTTAATTGGAGGCTAATTAAATTACATTATTGTAGTGGTTTTTGCCATACATTCACATGAATCAGCCATGGGTATGTGTGTCCCCCATCCTGAACCCCCCTCCCACCTCCCTCCCCATCCCATCCCTCTAGGTCATCCCAGTGCACCAGCCCTGAGCACCTTACCTCATGCATCGAACCTGGACTGGCGATCTGTTTCACATATGATAATATACATGTTTCATTGGTATTCTCTCAGATCATTCCACCCTAGCCCTCTCCCACAGAGTCCAATAGACTGTTCTATACATCTGTATCTCTTTCACTGTACCGCATATAGGGTTATCATTACCATCTTTCTAAATTCCATATATATGCATTAGTATACTACTCTATTGGTGATTTTCTTTCTGGCTTACTTCACCCTGTATAATAGGCTCCAGTTTCATCCACCTCATTAGAACTGATTCAAATGTATTCTTTTTTTTTTTTTTTAAACTTTACATAATTGTATTAGTTTTGCCAAATATCAAAATGAATCCGCCACAGGTATACATGTGTTCCACATCCTGAACCCTCCTCCCTCCTCCCTCCCCATTCCATCCCTCTGGGTCGTCCCAGTGCACCAGCCCCAAGCATCCAGTATCGTGCATCGAACCTGGACTGGCAACTCGTTTCATACATGATATTTTACATGTTTCTATGCCATTCTCCCAAATCTTCCCACCCTCTCCCTCTCCCACAGAGTCCATAAGACCATTCTATACATCAGTGTCTCTTTTGCTGTCTCGTACACAGGGTTATTGTTACCATCTTTCTAAATTCCATATATATGCGTTAGTATACTGTATTGGTGTTTTTCTTTCTGGCTTACTTCACTCTGTATAATAGGCTCCAGTTTCATCCACCTCATTAGAACTGATTCAAATGTATTCTTTTTAATGGCTGAGTAATATTCCATTGTGAATATGTACCACAGCTTTCTTATCCATTCTTTTGCTGATGGACATCTAGGTTGCCTCCATGTCCTAGCTATTGTAAACAGTGCTGCGATGAACATTGGGGTACACGTATCTCTTTCAATTCTGGTTTCCTCAGTGCGTATGCCCATTAGTGGGAATGCTGGGTCATATGGCAGTTCTCGGAGAAGGCAATGGCACCCAACTCCAGTACTTTTGCCTGGAAAATCCCATGGATGGAGGAGCCTGGTAGGCTGCAGTCCATGGGGTCACTAGGAGTCGGACATGACTGAGCGACTTCACTTTCACTTTTCACTTTTCACTTTCATGCATTGGAGAAGGAAATGGCAACCCACTCCAGTGTTCTTGCCTGGAGAATCCCAGGGACAGGGGAGCGTGATGGGCTGCCGTCCATGGGGTCACACAGAGTCGGACACGACTGAAGTGACTTAGCACCAGCAGCGGCAGCATGGCAGTTCTATTTCCAGTTTTTTAAGGAATCTCCACACTGTTCTCCATAGTGGTTGTACTAGTTAGCATTCCCACCAACAGTGTAAGAGGGTTCCCTTTTCTCCACACCCTCTCCAGCATTTATTACTTGTAGACTTTTGGATCGCAGCCATTCTGACTGGCGTGAAATGGTACCTCATTGTGGTTTTGATTCGCATTTCTCTGATAATGAGTGATGTTGAGCATCTTTTCATTTCTCTGATAATGAATGATGTTGAGCATCTTTTTATGTGTTTGTTAACCATTTGTATGTCTTCTTTGAAGAAATGTCTGTTCAGTTCTTTGGCCCATTTTTTGATTGGGTTGTTTATTTTCCTGGAATTGAGCTGCAGGAGTTGCTTGCATATTTTTGAGATTAATTTGTCAGTTGCTTCATTTGCTATTATTTTCTCCCATTCTGAAGGCTGTCTTTTCACCTTCCTTATAGTTTCCTTTGCTGTGCAGAGGCTTTTAATTTTAATTAGGTCCCATTTGTTTATTTTTGCTTTTATTTCCACTATTCTGGGAGGTGGGTCATAGAGGATCCTACTGTGATTTATGTCGGAGAGTGTTTTGCCTATGTTCTCCTCTAAGAGTTTTATAGATTCTGGTCTTACATTTAGATCTTTAATCCATTTTGAGTTTATTCTTGAGTATGGTGTTAGAAAGTGATCTAGTTTCATTCTACAAGTGGTTGACCAGTTTTCCCAGCACCACTTGTTAAAGAGATTGTCTTTTCTCCACTGTATATTCTTGCCTCCTTTGTAAAAGATAAGGTGCCCATAGGTGCGTGGATTTATCTCTGGGCTTTCTATTTTGTTCCATTGATCTATATTTGTGTCTTTGTGCCAGTACCATACTGTCTTGATGACTGTGGTTTTGTACTAGAGCCTGAAGTCAGGCAGGTTGATTCCTCCAGTTCCATTCTTCTTTCTCAAGATTGCTTTGGCTATACGAGGTTTTTTGTATTTCCATACGAATTGTGAAATTATTTGTTCTAGCTCTGTGAAAAATACCGTTGGTAGCTTGATAGGAATGGCATTGAATCTATAGATTGCATTGGGTACTATACTTTTTTTCACTATATTGATTCTTCCAATCCATGAACATGGTATATTTCTCCATTTATTAGTGTCCTCTTTGATTTTTTTTTCATCAGTGTTTGATAGTTTTCTATATATAGGTCTTTTGTGTCTTTCCATTCAGTTCAGTTCAGTTCAGTCGCTCAGTCGTGTCTGATTCTTTGCGACCCCATAAATCACAGCATGCCAGGCCTCCCTGTTCATCAGCAATTCCCGGAGTTCACTCAGACTCATGTCCATCGAGTCAGTGATGCCATCCAGCCATCTCATCCTCTGTCGTCCCCTTCTCCTCCTGCCCCTAATCCCTCCCAGCATCAGAGTCTTTTCCAATGAGTCAGCTCTTTGCATGAGGTGGCCAAAGTACTGGAGTTTCAGCTTTAGCATCATTCCTTCCAAAGAAATCCCAGGGCTGATCTCCTTCAGAATGGACTGGTTGGATCTCCTTGAAGTCCAAGGGACTCTCAAGAGCCTTCTCCAACACCACAGTTCAAAAGCATCAATTCTTTGGCCCTCAGCTTTCTTCACAGTCCAACTCTCACATCCATACATGACCACAGGAAAAAACATAGCCTTGACTAGACGGACCTTTGTTGGCAAAGTAACGTCTGTGCTTTTCAATACGCTATCTAGGTTGGTCATAACTTTCCTTCCAAGGAGTAAGCGTCTTTTAATTTCATGGCTGCAGTCACCATCTGCAGTGATTTTGGAGCCCCAAAAAATAAAGTCTGACACTGTTTCCCCTGTTTCCCCATCTATTTCCCATGAAGTGATGGGACCAGATGCCATGATCTTCGTTTTCTGAATGTTGAGCTTTAAGCCAACTTTTTCACTCTCCTCTTTCACTTTCATCAAGAGGCTTTTTAGTTCGTCTTCACTTTCTGCCATAAGGGTGGTGTCATCTGCATATCTGAGGTTATTGATATTTCTCCTGGCAATCTTGATTCCAGCTTGTGCTTCCTCCAGCCCGGCATTTCTCATGATGTGCTCTGCATATAAGTTAAATATGCAGGGTGACAATATGCAGCCTTGATGTACTCCTTTTCCTATTTGCAACCAGTCTGTTGTTCCATGTCCAGTTCCAACTGTTGCTTCCTGACCTGCATACAAATTTCTCAAGAGGCAGGTCAGGTATTCCCATCTCTTTGAGAATTTTCCTCAGTTTATTGTAATCCACACAGTCAAAGGCTTTGGCATAGTCAATAAAGCAGAAATAGATGTTTTTCTGGAACTCTCTGGCTTTTTCGATGATCCAGCGGATGTTGGCAATTTGACCTCTAGTTCCTCTGCCTTTTCTAAAACCAGCTTGAACATCTGGAAGTTCATGGTTCACGTGTTGCTGAAGCCTGGCTTGGAGAATTTTGAGCATTACTTTAATAGCGTGTGAGATGAGTGCAATTGTGCGGTAGTTTGAGCATTCTTTGGCATTGCCTTTCTTTGGGATTGGAATGAAAACTGACCATTTCCAGTCCTGTGGCCACTGCTGAGTTTTCCAAACTTGCTGGCATATTGAGTGCAGCACTTTCACAGCATCATCTTTCAGGATTTGGAATAGCTCAACTGGAATTCCATCACCTCCACTAGCTTTGTTTGTAGGGATGCTTCCTAAGGTCCACTTGACTTCACATTCCAGGATGTCTGGCTCTAGGTCAGTGATCACACCATCATGATTATCTGGGTCGTGAAGATCTTTTTTGTACAGTTCTTCTGTGTAGTCTTGCCACCTCTTTTTAATATCTTCTGCCCCTGTTAGGTCCACACCATTTCTGTCCTTTATCGAGCCCATCTTTGCATGAAATGTTCCCTTGGTATCTCTAATTTTCTTGAAGAGATCTCTAGTCTTTCCCATTCTGTTGTTTTCCTCTATTTCTTTGCATTGATCGCTGAGGAAGGCTTTCTTATCTCTCCTTGCTCTTCTTTCGAACTCTGCATTCAGAGGCTTATATCTTTCCTTTTCTCCTTTGCTTTTCGCTTCTCTTCTTTTCACAGCTATTTGTAAGGCCTCCCCAAACAACCATTTTTCTTTTTTGCTTTCTTTTTTCCATGGGGATGGTCTTAATCCCTGTCTCCTGTACTATGTCATGAACCTCAGTCCATAGTTCATCAGGCAGTCTATCAGATCTAGTCCCTTAAATCAATTTTCACTTCCACTGTAAAATCATAAGGTATTTGATTTAGGTCATACCTGAATGGTCTAGTGGTTTTCCCTACTTTCTTCAATTTCAGTCTGAATTTGGCAATAAGGAGTTCATGATCTGAGCCACAGTCAGCTCCTGGTCTTGTTTTTGCTGACTGTATAGAGCTTCTCCATCTTTGGCTGCAAAGAATATAATCAATCTGATTTCGGTGTTGACCATCTGGTGATGTCCATGTGTAGAGTCTTCTCTTATGTTGTTGAAAGAGGGTGTTTGCTATGACCAGTGCATTTTTTTGGCAAAACTCTATTAGTCTTTGCCATGCTTCATTCTGTATTCCAAGGCCAAATTTGCCTGTTACTCCAGGTGTTTCTTGAGTTCCTACTTTTGCATTCCAGTCCCCTATAATGAAAAGCACATCTTTCTTGGGTGTTAGTTCTAAAAGGTCTTATAGGTCTTCATAGAACCGTTCAACTTCAGCTTCTTCAGCATTACCAGTTGGGGCATAGACTTGGATTACTGTGATATTGAATGGTTTGCCCTGGTAACGAACAGAGATCATTCTGTCATTTTTGAGATTGCATCCAAGTACTGCATTTCGAACTCTTTTGTTGACCATGATGGCTACTCCATTTCTTCTGAGGGATTCCTGCCCGCAGTAGTAGATATAATGGTCATCTGAGTTAAATTCACCCATTCCAGTCCATTTTAGTTCGCTGATTCCTAGAATGTCGACATTCACTCTCACCATCTCTTCTTTGACCACATCCAATTTGCCTTGATTCATGGACCTGACATTCCAGGTTCCTATGCAATATTGCTCTTTACAGCATCAGACCTTGCTACTATCACCATGTTTCTTTAGGTAGATATATTTCTGCTGTTAAGTCACTTCAGTCGCGGCCGACCCTGTGCGACCCCATAGATGGCAGCCCACCAGGCTCACCCATCCCTGGGATTCTCCAGGCAAGAACACTGGAGTGGGTTGCCATTTCCTTCTCCAATGCATGAAAGTGAAAAGTGAAAGTGAAGTCGCTCAGTTGTGTCCGACTCTTAGCGACCCCATGGATTGCAGGCCACCAGGCTTCTCCATCCATGGGATTTCCCAGGCAAGAGTACTGGAGTGGGGTGCCATTGCCTTCTCCAAGATATATTCCTAAGTATTTTATTCTTTTCGTTGCAATGGTGAATGGAATTGTTTCCTTAATTTCTCTTTCTATTTTCTCATTATTAATGTATAGGAATGCAAGGGATTTCTGTGTGTTGATTTTATATCCTACAGCTTTACTATATTCATTGATTAGCTCTAGTAATTTTCTGGTGGAGTCTTTAGGGTTTTCTATGTAGAGGATCATGTCATCTGCAAACAGTGAGAGTTTTACTTCTTCTTTTCCAATTTGGATTCCTTTTATTTCTTTTTCTGCTCTGATTGCTGTGGCCAAAACTTCCAAAACTATGTTGGATAGCCGTGGTGAATTTGGGTACCCTTTTCTTGTTCCTGACTTCAGGGGAAATGGTTTCAATTTTTTACCATTGAGAATAGTGTTTGCTGTGGGTTTGTCATATATAGCTTTTATTATGTTGAGGTATGTTCCTTCTATTCCCGCTTTCTGGAGAGGTTTTTTTTTTTTTTTATCATAAATGGATGTTGAATTTTGTCAAAGGCTTTCTCTGCATCTATTGAGATAATCATATGGCTTTTATATTCCAATTTGTTAATGTGGTGTATTACATTGATTGAATTGCGGATATTGAAGAATCCTTGCATCCCTGGGATAAAGCCCACTTGGTCATGATGTATGATCTTTTTAATGTGTTGTTGGATTCTGATTGCTAAAATTTTGTTAAGGATTTTTGCATCTATGTTCATCAGTGATATTGGCCTGTAGTTTTCTTTTTTTGTGGCATCTTTGTCAAGTTTTGGTATTAGGGTGATGGTGGCCTCATAGAATGAGTTTGGAAGTTTACCTTCCTCTGCGATTTTCTGGAAGAGTTTGAGTAGGGTAGGTGTTAGCTCTTCTCTAAATTTTTGGTAGAATTCAGCTGTGAAGCTGTCTGGACCTGGGCTTTTGTTTGCTGGAAATTTCTGATTACAGTTTCAATTTCCGTGCTTGTGATGGGTCTGTTAAGATTTTCTATTTCTTCCTGGTTCAGTTTTGGAAAGTTGTACTTTTCTAAGAATTTGTCCATTTCTTCCAAGTTGTCCATTTTATTGGCATATAATTGCTGATAGTAGTCTCTTATGATCCTTTGTATTTCTGTGTTGTCTGTTGTGATCTCTCCATTTTTATTTCTGATTTTATTGATTCGATTTTTCTCCCTTTGTTTCTTGATGAGTCTGGCTAATGGTTTGTCAATTTAATTTATCTTCTCAAAGAACCAGCTTTTGGCTTTGTTGATTTTTGCTATGGTCTTTTGTTTCTTTTGCATTTATTTCTGCCCTAATTTTTAAGATTTCTTTCCTTCTACTAACCCTGGGGTTCTTCATTTCTTCCTTTTCTAGTTGCTTTAGGTGTAGAGTTAGGTTATTTATTTGACTTTTTTCTTGTTTCTTGAGGTATGCCTGTATTGCTATGAACCTTCCCCTTAGCACTGCTTTTACAGTGTCCCACAGGTTTTGGGTTGTTGTGTTTTCATTTTCATTTGTTTGTATGCATATTTTGATTTCTTTTTTGATTTCTTCTGTGATTTGTTGGATTCAGCAGCATATTGTTCCTCCATATGTTGAAATTTTTAATAGTTTTTCTCCTTGTAATTGACATCTAATCTTACTGCATTGTGGTCGGAAAAGATGCTTGGAATGATTTCAGTTTTTTTTAATTTACCAAGGCTAGATTTATGGCCCAGGATGTGATCTATCCTGGAGAAGGTTCTGTGTGCACTTGAGAAAAAGGTGAAATTCATTGTTTTGGGGTGAAATGTCCTATAGATATCAGTTAGGTCTAACTGGTCCATTGTATCATTTAAGGCTTGTGTTTCCTTGTTAATTTTCTGTTTAGTTGATCTATCCATAGGTGTGAGTGGGGTATTAAAGTCTCCCACTATTATTGTGTTATTGTTAAATTCCCCTTTCATACTTGTTAGCATTTGCCTTATATATTGTGGTGCTCCTATGTTGTGTGCATATATATTTATAATTGTTATATCTTCTTCTTGGATTGATCCTTTGATTATTATGTAGTGTTCTTCTTTGTCCCTTTACACAGCCTTTGTTTTAAAGTCTATTTTATCTGGTATGAGTATTGCTACTCCTGCTTTTTTTTTTTTTTGGTCTCCATTTGTATCAAATATCTTTTTCCAGCCCTTCACTTTCAGTCTGTATGTGTCCCTTGTTTTGAGGTGGGTCTCTTTTAGACAGCATATATAGGGGTCTTGTTTTTTTTTATCCATTCAGCCAGTCTTTGTCTTTTGGTTAGGCCATTCAACCCATTTACATTTAAGGTAATTATTGATAAGTATGATCCTGTTGCCATTTACTTTGTTGTTTTGGGTTTGAGTTTATACACCCCTTCTGTGTTTCCTGTCTAGAGAAGATCCTTTAGCATTTGTTGAAGAGCTGGTTCAGTGGTGCTAAATTCTCTCAGCTTTTGCTTGTCTGTAAAGCTTTTGATTTCTCCTTCATATTTGAATGAGATCCTTTCTAGGTACAGCAATTTGGGTTGCCGGTTTTTCTCTTTCATCACTTTAAGTATCATTCCCTTCTGGCCTGAAGTGTTTCTATTGAAAGATCAGCTGTTATCTTTATGGGAATCCCCTTGTGTGTTATTTGTTGTTTTTCCCTTGCTGCTTCTAATATTTGTTCTTTGTGCTTAATCTTTGTTAATTTGATTAATATGTGTCTTGGGGTGTTTCACCTTGGGTTTATCCTGTTTGGGACTCTCTGGGTTTCTTGGACTTGGGTGACTATTTCCTTCCTCATTTTAGGGAAGTTTTCAACTATTATCTCCTCAAGTATTTTCTAATGGCCTTTCTTTTTGTCTTCTTCTTCTGGGACTCCTATGATTGGAATGTTGGGGCATTTAACATTGTCCCAGAGGTCCCTGGGGTTGTCCTCATTTCTTTTAATTCTTTTTTCTTTTTTTCCTCTCTACTTCATTTATTTCTACCATTCTATCTTCTACCTCATTTATCCTGTCTTCTGCCTTCGTTATTCTACTGTTGGTTCCCTCCAGAGTGTTTTTGATCTCATTTATTGCATTATTCATTATTGATTGGCTCTTTTTTATTTCTTCTAGGTCCTTGTTAAACCTTTCTTGCATCTTTTCAATCCTTGTCTCCGGGCTATTTATCTGTAACTCCATTTTGTTTTCAAGATTTTGGATCATTTTTACTATTATTCTGAATTCTTTTTCAGGTAGACTCCCTATCTCGTCCTCTTTTGTTTTGTTTGGTTTGGTGGGCATTTATCCTGTTCCTTTACCTGCTTAGTATTTCTCTGCCTTTTCATCTTGATTAGATTGCTGTGTTTGGGGGTGGTCTTTCTGTATTCTGGCGGTTTGTGGTTTCCCTTTATTGTTGAGGTTCCTCCCTGAGGGTGGGGTTGGAACAGAGGCTTGTCAAGGTTTCCTGGTTAGGGAAGCTTGCATCAGTGTTCTGGTGGGTGGAGCTGGACTTCTCTCTGGAGTGCAATAAAGTGTCCAGTAGTGAGTTTTGAGATGTCTATGGATTTGGTGTGACTTTGGGCAGCCTGTATACTGAAGCTCAGGGCTATGTTCCTGTGTTGCTAGAGAATTTGCATGGCATGTCTTGCTCTGGAATTTGTTGGCTCTTGAGTGGTTCTTGGTTTCAGAGTAGGTCTGGAGGCTTTTGGATGATCTCTTATTGATTAATGTTCCCTGGAGTCGGGAGTTCTCTGGTGTTTTCAGGTTTGGGGTTTAAGCCTCATGCCTCTGGTTTTCAGTCTTGTTCTTACAGTAGCCTCAAGACTTCTCCATCCATACAGCACCAATGATAAAACATCTAGGTTAATGGTGAAAAGATTCTCCACAGTGAGGGACATCCAGAGAGGTTCACAGAGTTACATGGAGAAGAGAAGAGGGAGGAGGCAGATGGAGGTGACCAGGAGGAGAAGAGGGGGAATCAAAAGGGGAGAGAACAATCTAGCCAGTAATCAATTCCCTATGTGCTCTCCACAATCTGGAACCCTCTGAGAGGTTCATGGAGTTACATAGAGAAGGGAAGAGGGAGGAAGGAGATAGAGGTGACTAGGAGGAGAAAAGGGGGAATCAAAAGGTGAGAGACAGATCTAGGTAATAATCAGTTTCCTAAGTGTTCTCCACAGCCTGGAACACCCACAGAGATTCACAAGGTTGGGTAGAGAAGAGAAGAGGGAGGGAAGAGATAGAAATAACCTGGGGGAGAAAAAGGAGAGTCAAAAGGGGAAGAGAGCAATCAAGCCAGTAATCACACTCCTAAGTAAAAACGGGTACTCAAGATTGGATTCTTAAAGGTTCAAATTTGATAACAAATACCACAAAGCAAAGATTAAAAATTTAAAGTAGAGG
Source organism: Bubalus kerabau (assembly GCF_029407905.1). Taxonomy (NCBI): domain Eukaryota; kingdom Metazoa; phylum Chordata; class Mammalia; order Artiodactyla; family Bovidae; genus Bubalus; species Bubalus kerabau. The sequence goes on along the minus strand of NC_073647.1, from coordinate 104,248,688 downwards.
TTATACTCTCAAAAGTACAATATTAAAAAAAAATAAGACAATATCACAAAAATTATAAAAAATATATATGAAGTTTGCTTTAAAAATAGGGTCTTTTTTTCTCTTTTGCAAGGTAATAGTAGATTATAAAAATGAAAATTAAAGGAGTAATAGAGGACTTAAAATTTAAAAAAATTTTTTAATTAAAAAATGATAATAGTAAAAATATATCTAGAAATTTCTCTGGAGCTGTTGTGGGCAGTGTGGGGTCAGTTCTGTTTCAGATAGTTCCTGTTCCAGCTTATACTTCTCAAGGTCTATAGGCCCCTTCCTATGTAGTCAGTGCTAACTACAGGGTTTTAATCTGTTGCACCTGTCACTTCCAAGATGATCCCCTCTGTTTATTTTGGCTTCTTCTGTTTGCAGGTCTCTTTAGTGTCTAATTTCCGCCCTGACACAAGGGGGTGAAGGTGGTCACTTATTTAGGCTCACTTGTTCAGTTGTGCTGTGGGGAGGGAGGAACACTGCAAACAAATATCACTGGCATGTGTGGGGAGTGCTCACAGTGTCTCGGCCACACTGGGTTTGCGCCTGCTCACAGCGTATGTGCTTTTCCAGTCTACACTGCTAAGGCTTTAGGTTGCTCTGCAGTGGAACTGTCTGAAGCAGGCCCTGGGTTGCGTGCACTTCCCAGGTCTTAGTTGCTCAGGTTCAGGTTCTTGGGTACCCCACAAAGGCACAGACTTGGTTGGGCCTGCATTTTGTTCCCTTCCCAAGTCCGAGTAGCTCAGGCAACCAGGTGCTTGGCGAGTGCACTCTCCCCAGGTGCAGTGCGTCTTATCGCCTCCCTGGTCCCAGCAGCTGGATTTCCTGGGTGGCAGTGGGCGCACCCTCTCAGGTGTGCTGTGTGTATCTTCTGGGGAGCTGATCTCTGGCTACAATCCTCCTGGCGGATGTTAACCATCCAGAATCCCAGGAAGTCTTGGTTACTGGAAGCCTGCTTGCAGTTTGGTAGAGGATGCCATCTTTAGGGCAGAGTTTGCCCCTTTCCAGCTCTGGCTGCTGCCCACCTGTCTCCCTGCCTCCAGCGGGGGATGGGCCAGTCCACAGCCGGCTAGCTCTTCCCTGGTATTCGCTCAGTCCTTTGTTCTCCTTTCGAAGACAATGGGCTGCCTTTCTGGGTGCCTGGTGTCCTCTGCCAGCGTTCAGAGGTTGTTTTGTGGAATTTGCTCAGCGTTCAAATGGTCTTGCAATGAATTTTTTGGGGAGAAAGTGGTCTCTCCGTCCTATATTCCTCCACCATCTTAGGACTGCCTCCTCTACAATGTTTTAAAAATTGACTTACATTTAAAAATTACCATCACTCTAAACACTGTTATCCATAATATGATAGATTTGATATTCTAGTGTGTATTTTCCTAATGAATAACAATTAAAAATTACCTATTAAACACAAAAATTTTTATCCATGGGCCACCTAAAATCTATGTTATCAATAGTAAAAACACCACATTTTGGCAACAGTAGAAAGTGCTCCAAACTGGGAGCCAGTTATAATACAAGTTATACCTTTGAATTTACGTCAGTTGGGCAAATCATCTCTCTTTTTGGTTTTCTCAGTAAATGTGGGTGCTGTATTTTGAACTCTCTCTCTTTCACAAGTAAGTATTCTCACTTAGGAAATGTAGTAACATTAAGATTCTATCTGCCTAATAAAAATTATTTGTCTGTTGTTTATTGCATACTTAACTATATCCAGGCACTCTCCTAAAAGCTTTACACACACTATCTCAATCAATTCTCACAAGAACTGATAAGGTAGGTGCTACTATCATCTTCTAGGGAAATTAACGCCTTTTCTCTGGAATTTTTCTGAATTAACCCTCCTATTTGATGCAGATATGCTTTGTCGATGTGTCTACCCTGAGCATGGAAGATAAAGATTCTAAGGTGGGTACCCTCCCCTCCCCTCAGAGTTGGAATGGGCAGGAAGCTGCCAAGAAGGGTTATCAGTGACAGCATGAGAAGGGAAAGGTTGTGGCAGAGGGGGGAAAGGTGGAGGGGACTCAGGTGGGAAGCCATCATTCTTGCTTTGAAGTAGTAGCCTAGGGGGGCAGATTGAAAAAATCTCAAAAAAGAAACTTTTCACAAGAATCTTATCTCTTAATTCCATAGGATGCTGCTGGTTGTAGTTCAGAATGTGACTTAAACCTGGAGACTCTAGAAGAAAAAGAAATTATTGTGATCAAGGATACTGAGAAGCAAGACCAGTCTAAGGTATAGACAGCCCCTGAGTCTAGCCTTTCTCATTCCCAGAGCTCAGTGCTGAATCTGAGGGCTCTGGTTCAGAGATAGTAAGAGAACTATTGTCAAACAGACTCAAAATTTTAATACTATGGCATTCTAGAGAACACATGCCTAAGTTCAGAGTCATGGTAAGTTCAATGCCCACAGTAAGTTCACAGTATCTCACAATGACACTAATCAGAGAGGCTCAGAATGTCCTTTCTTGATTTCAAGTAGCTCCTGCAAATAGAATCTTGCTGTGCTTTTCTTAACAAAGACACGGGCTTATAAGCAAGATCGTTTGCAATGTTCTTTGTTGGTTTGTAATGGACTTGTGTGTCTCACATTGCCCAGTGTCCAAAACAATAGAGAAGATATGGAGAAGAAGGAATCCACAACAATCAAACACTGTAGTTGCCTGGTCTCCACCCTGTTGTCTAAGAGATTACCCAGGCTAGTGGGTACCATAAGGTTTGAATCAATTACATTTGCACACCACTATCACATATGGAATTTTTTTGTTTTTGTGTAAATATCCCAAATTACACCTGATAAGCTGGTTTGGGGTAGGCATTAGCACACATGATAATTCTCACAGTCCTAGAAGCCTAGAGTAGCTGATAATTGGAACAAGATATCTGGTTTCAGTGCAAAAGAGTTAAATATTCCTTGTACTGTGTTCCTAGGCTCATATTATGATCAGAAACATCATTTCTGACCACAGATGCCTTTGAAGCATTTTTTACATGTATTATGATGAAAGTGGACTCTAAGGAAGGGAAAACCAGTTATAAAATATTCTCCAAAGGGTTTTGGGTTCAGTTAGGGGTGGCCAACTTCACTCTGGGGTCTTAATAGAAGGATACACCTGGTGTTTGTTTTAAAAAGAGGAGCCCATATTTATAACACACAATGCAGGTCTCCTTGATTGTAACTTAAGCTACATGTGACAGTGACAAGCATATTAAGAGACACACTGATATACGTGCATATTTTTACATTCACACATATGTACTGAATATTCATATTACCATGCACATGCTGGCCTATACAGATGACATAATACAATGAGTATGATGTCAGTACATTATGACACACGCTTACACACAGTGATATCACACATGTGCACTGACATACATGTGCACACATACACACAGGCACATTTTCACACACAATATCGACTGACACATTCACACTCATGAGTTGATATAATAATGTGTATATACACACAACAGAGACACTGACACATTTTTGACATATACTGTGATAAATTCACATACTCAAATGAAATTGACAAATATATTGATAACACTTATATGTAGTTAAATGTACAAATGTATATACCCTAAGCTTTTGTCACTGCCACTTGTGCTTGAATGTGTATTAATGTATATAATTGTATGATATGTGCCCATGAAAATTCTAAAGGCCAAATCCTTAATCTGTGCAACTTCAGAGATATATTTTCTAAATAGGGGAATGAAGTACCTATCCAAACTCTTATGGATGGGTGTTGTTCTTTTTTTAGATGGAGGGGTCAGTGTGCCTTTTCAAACAAGCTCCTTCTGATCCTTTAAGTGTCTTCAGCTGGCTTCTGAATGATCTTCAAAAGTATGCCCTAGGTTTCCAACATGCACTGAGCCCTTCAGCCTCCAGTTGTAAACATAAAATAGGCGAGACAGAGGGAAAATGTCAACAATTGTCTTCTGGGAAGTGCTACAGCATCTATGCCGATCACCTGAACATGGATTGTGTGAACAATGAACCTCAGAGCCTACCTCTGGAAATGACAGCAGCCAAAAACACCAACAATAACCAGAGTCCTTCTACTCCTCCAGGCAAATCTCCTAGTAATCAGAGAGCAGTTATCTCCCCTGATGGAGAATGTTCTATGGATGATCTCTCCTTCTATGTCAATCGATTATCTTCTCTGGTAATCCAGATGGCCCGTAAGGAAATCAAGGAGAAATTAGAAAATGGGAGCAAATGTCTTCATCATTCGATCTATCCACCCAGTGGGGACAAAGGGAAAAACAGCCCTCGCAGTGCTGTGAGCAAGATCGCTTCTGAAATGGCCCATGATGCTGTAGAAGTGACCTCTGCAGAAATGCAGGGCACTGGGGAGGAGTGTAGGGGTGGTGGTCGAAAAACCTTTCTGTATAGTGAAGTATCCAACAAGAACAAAGGTGGAGACAAACAAATGTGCCAAAGAGACAGCAAAGAATTTGCAGAATCCATCAGCAAAGGACTCATGGTTTATGCCAATCAAGTGGCATCTGATATGATGGTTTCTGTTATGAAGACCTTGAAACTTCATAGCTCTGGGAAACCAATTCCAGCTTGTGTGGTCCTGAAGAGGGTGCTATTGAAACATACCAAAGAAATTGTGTCAGATTTGATTGATTCCTGCATGAAGAACCTACATAACATCACTGGGGTCCTGATGACTGACTCAGACTTTGTCTCAACTATCAAGAGGAATCTGTTCAACCATGGGAAACAAAATGCTGCTGATATCATGGAGGCTATGCTGAGACGTTTGGTCAGTGCTCTTCTTGGTGAAAAAAAGGAAACTAAATCTCAGTGTTTGTCATATACATCCTTGAAAGCCGGGTCCCATGATACCAAGCGCAAAAACCAAAGTCTTGAATTTTCAACTATGAAGGCTGAGATGAAAGGAAAGGACAAGTGCAAGTTGAAACAAGAGGAATGCAAGTCTTTGACCAGTGCTGAGAAAGTCAGTGAACATATCCTCAAGGAGAGCCTGACTATGTGGAACCAAAAGCAGTGTAATCAAGGCAAGATGCCTAGCAAAACCTGTCCCCATAAGGAGGAGAAGAGAGAGAAGATCAGCCCTTCCACAGATTCACTGGCAAAGGACTTGATTGTCTCTGCCCTTACGCTGATCCAGTACCATCTGACCCAGCAGGCCAAGGGCAAAGAGGCATGTGAAGATGACTGTCCACCTGGTACCACGAGCTATATGACCCAGAGTGTCCAATATGAAAAGTGCGGAGGTAGCCAAAGTGCCAAGGCACTTTCAATGAAACATCTAGAAACTCGTGGAGCACCTGGACCATCCACCTCTCTGAAGGACAATCAACATCTGGATTCCCAGAAGCTGGATATGTCAAACATGGTTCTATCACTTATTCAAAAACTGCTTAATGAGAGCCCCTTCAACTGTGAAGATCTTTGTGAAGGTGAGAACAAACATTCCGAGATCAGGACAAACAAATCAACCTCCATGTTCAAGAAGTCTGACAGAGAGGAAGAACAAGGCCAGGACAATCAAGAAGTTGACTTTGTCAGTGGGATGAAGCAAGTGAACCGACGATTTATAGATCAGCTGGTAGAATCTGTGATGAAGCTGTGCCTTATCATGGCTAACTATAGCAACGACAAGGCAGCCCTCACTGATTTGGAAGAACAAGCATCCTCATCCAACAACTCTAATTTTTACCAGACCAGTGGCCCCAGATGTAGTTACAAAGCTGGGATGTCTCAGAGCTACCAAGACTCTCGTGGACCTGAAGTCATCGTCAATAATCAATGCTCAACAAGCAGCTTGCAAAAGCAGCTCCAAGCTGTCCTGCAGTGGATTGCAGCCTCACAATTCAATGTACCCATGCTCTACTTCATGGAAGACGATGATGGACAACTGGAGAAGGTAAGTGATAGCGACACAACAAGGAACAAGAAGAAAGGGGGCTGGAATGGGTAGGGGCAGGGAGGTAGTACTGTACTCAGAGCAGTCCATTCTTTTTTTCAGTCTATCTTTTCAGCCTTTAATCCAAGAATCATAGGCAGAAAGATGGGTGGGGTGTAGGTGACTTTCTCCCTCTGGGTCCTGGCTTTAAAAGCATCACATGATTCAAGCTATCTCTGCTCTCGCACAGCTTCCTGAAGTTTCGGCTAAGGCAGCAGAGAAGGGGTACAGCGTAGGAGATCTTCTTCAAGAGGTCATGAAGTTTGCCAAGGAACGACAACTGGATGAAGCCGTGGGAAACATGGCTAGAAAACAACTGCTAGACTGGCTGCTCGCTAACCTGTGAGCCAACAACTCCTTTGCCTCCTCTCCCTCTCCGTTTACTTCCCGCCCCCAGCAGCATTCCATCCCAGCTGGAACACCCCCTACCATCAAGCCAGTGAACTGCACTCTACATGATTGTATTTTCCAATACATCAGCAGTTGGACTGTGCAAATACAGGGTGTCCCAACAAGCTGGGAAAGAAAATGAATAAAAAAAAATTAAAAAAAAAATGGTGCCAGTGTTTTCTTTGTCAGATATATCTAAGGCAATTGGGTCCAGTTTCAAGGAATGGTGATACAGTATTGGACTTGTGTCTATATCTCACCCTGGTTTATTTTCTAAGCAACCAAGACTGGGGTATAACCCATGTCCAAGTTCCTAAGTCATTTGGCTTATCCAAATCTCAGTCCACAAGTTATTTAGAGGTTTGCCACCATGGCCTCCCTGTTCTTCCTGAATTATGCAGATAACTTGATAATCCCCCTTATAATCCCAAGAATGCAGATTTCTTGGTCACTTTTAAGAGTTTGAAGATAGGAGCCTAGATGAAAAACAAACTTCAGAAAGCATATTACTCACGCACACACATACACTCCCAGGGTCCACTACACATGGTTAAACACCACCCAGAACTACATCAGGATCCAATCCTTCCCCACACACAAAGCTTCCTTATAAGTCATTTCCTTCAACTGATGAGATTTCCTTGTTTTCCAGCAGTTTGAAAAAAATTTGCAGAGAACAAAGCTATAGAAGGATAAATTCTTCACAGCCACCCTATGTGAATCTCAATATCTCCTTTGAGACTAGCACTAAATTCCTAGATTTCTTGTATACTTCTCAGAAGTCCATCACAATGCTATAATTCATTACAAATCAGATCAAGACAGTGTTTCCAGCCCTGTGGTCCTCTGTTGGCTAGTTTGCATCATTCTGGACTCAAAAGTTAAAGCTTTGGACTCTTACTTAGTTTCATGGCCTTAGAATCATCTAGGCAGACTCTGAGTCTTTTTATTTACCTGTAAAATGTTGACAGGGCTTCCCAGATGGCTCAGACAGTAAAAGAATCTGCCTGCAGTACAGAAGACTGGGGTTCAATCCCTGGGCCAGGAAGATCCCCTGGAGAAGGAGATGGCAACCCACTCCAGTGTTCTTGCCTGGAGAATCCCATGGACAGAGGAGCCTGGCAGGCTATAGTCCATAGGGTTGCAAAGAGTCAGCCACGACTGAGAGACTAACACACACACACACACACAAAACGTAGACAAAGTTACCTTCCCTGTTTAAAGATTAAACTACAGGAATAGATGTGATGATGCTCTGTAAAAAGATTTTTTTTTTTCTGATGAAGCAAGAGACTGTTGAGAAGGGTTGCCTGGGCAGAGAGCAGAAGGGTAAGGGAACCTAGGAAGACTGCTCTGCCACATGGCTCACAGTCTCCAGTTTTATGGTGATGGGATTAGTTTCTGGGTTGTCTCTGACAAATCATTCTGACTCAGGGTCCTTCCTGATAGCGCATGCATTGCTCAGCCAAGATGGATGCCAGCAAGAATTCTGGGAGGTTGGTAGGACATGTGGCATCTCCTTTTGACCTTTCCCAAATTCTTCCAGTTGATGGTGGCTGCTTAGTTCAGTGTTCCTTACCAAGACTTCCTGTTGAAAGTAACTCATGCAGATGGTTACTACGGTACCTGGCCAGGGCAGATGATTTGAGTCAGTTTCCCCTCACAACTCCCCCCGAGATACTTTATACTCAAGATAAGTGAAAGTCAATCAGTCATGTTCAACTCTTTGTGACCCCATGGATTATATAGTCCATGGAAATTCTCCAGACCAGAATACTGGAGTTGTTGTAGGAAGGGGGACCCCTTCCAGGGCCTGAAACTGGGCTCTTGTCTAACACTCGGAAATGAATTGTCTGAGGAGACACATATGCTGACAAAGCAAGAGATTTTATTGGGAAAGAGTGTCTGGGTGGAGAGCAGTAGGGTAAGGGAACCCAGGAGAACTGCTCTGCCATGTGGCTCACAGTCTCAAGTTTTATGGTGATAGGATTAGTTTCTGGGTTATCTTTAGCCAATCATTCTGGCTCAGAGTCCTTCCTGGTGGTGCAGGACTTGTTCAGCCAAGATGGATGCCAGCAAGAAGGACTCTGGGAGGTGGTCAGACATGTGGTATCTCCTTTTGACCTTTCCAGAACTCTTCCGGTTGGTGGTGGCTTATTAGTTCCCTGTTCCTTACCAGGACCTCCTGTTGTGTAAAACAACTCATGCAAATGGTTACTATTGTGTCTGGCCAGGGTGGCGGTTTAAGTCAGTGTGCTTCCCCTAACAGAGTGGGTAGCCTTTCCCTTCTCCAGGGGATCTTCCCAGCCCAGGGATCGAATCCAGGTCTCCCACATTGCAGGCGGATTCTTTACCAGCTGAGCCATGAGGGAAGCCCTATACTCAAGATACTTCTTGGGAATTGGGGCAGAGGGCTGGTTCTTCTGTAATTACTTTCAGCTGACAGTGGGCATACGTAGTCCTGCCTAGTAGAGCAGAAGTCTCTCTCCACCTGACTTAAACAGAGGTATTCTGTGCTTAAAACCAACATTCACCTCATAGTAACAACAATTTAGCCTGAAACTGTTGGACCCTGTCAGAGATGAAACAGACAGGGGCCAAACAGGAGGCCTAACAGAATGGTCATCACTGGGCCCCAGAAAAGGAAGGCAAAATTTGGCATGAGGTGTGACTTGGCATGGTGTGACTTTCTTCTGAATGATTGGTGGTGAAGTAATAGGGTGGTGGTGGTAGTTTAGTCACTAAGTCATGTCCGACTCTTGGACTATAGCCCACCAGGCTCCTCTATCTATGGGATTTTCCAGGCATGAATACTGGAGTGGTTTGCCATTTCCTTCTCCAGTGGATCTTATGGTGTTCCAGGAATCTAGCATTCAGCTTGAAGTTTCCATCCTCCACCTGGGTGGGGTCCCAGTTCTACACAACTCAAAGATATTGTTATACATATTCCTTGATTATGAACTAGGATCCTGCCCCAAGGCTGTAACACCACTTGACTGCTCCTCCCCTGTTTCTGTATCCCCTCCCTTCTCTGATTAGCAACTGTTTGAATCTGGCCTTTGGAACTCAGGGAAGGTCTGGATGTTGAATGAAGCCCATATCCTACCAAAAAAAATGGGGACACAGAAAGGATTTGTAGTCCAGAGCCCCAGAGTCTTGCTCAGTTTTAATTCAGGGAACTGGGCAACTATGGCTCTGGCAACTTCCTGTCAAGATGGAGCATGCTGCTAAGTCGCTTCAGTCGTGTCCGACTCTGTGCGACCCCATAGACGGCAGCCCACCAGGCTCCCCCGTCCCTGGGATTCTCCAGGCAAGAACACTGGAGTGGATTGCCATTGCCTTCTCCATGGAGAAGATGGAGCATAGTGCTGGCTCAATTTGGAGAACAGGCATTGAACTGAAAGTATTTCTGATTTCCAAGTGCTGGATCTGAGTCTTGTATGATTAAAATCTCAATCCCTTGACTGTGATTGTGGTGTAACAGACCAAATTACAAATAGTTGGAAGAATAACAAGTGGAATTTTAATAGACAAATTTCATTTCTTTTCAGGAGAATAAGCTTGAAACCCAGTCTGGACCTGGCACTTTGGGGAGACTTGTAGCCAGGTAGCCAGTTGTCTAGTCTTATGAGTAGGTTTTAACTTTTAATGGAGTATTAACATATAGATTATAGGTGCTATGGGTTCACAAAGAGTCAGACAAGGCTTAGGATGAAACCACCACCACAAACAGGATCTATTAGTTATCATACATCTCTCTTCTTTCTGTTAATGTATGATCTAAAGCAATTTCCTTGTCTAGAAATATAATAGTTACAAGAGGAGACCTTTAAAAAGTAAGGTTGCAGTTACTAGCTTCCAGCAGACATTGTTTTGAGAATGTCGGTGGCATCCAGCAGCATCCAAATCGAACACAGCTCAGAAAATTCAAGTTCTTAGCAATACAAGGACCTGCCTGAAATTACATGCATAGTGTTACCTAGTTATTTCCTTGGATGTCTGAACCATAACTACACAATTTTTACTTTTAGTTGTAATATTCTCAATAGCCAAAGCAGATGTCACTGTTAACCATGTTAGTATTTCTCTAGGTATAAGAAGTTGTAAGAATTGGGACTCATAAAATCTTCTGAAAATATCTAACTCTCTGAAGAGTGCCTTGTTCTTGATCTCCACCCTGAACTCCTTTCAGGGGGTGTTGAAGGTCAGCAGCTACAGTGACCATGATTTAATCTTTGCAGAGGCAGATGGCAAGGACCTCTTCATGGTAATAAATTTGACCATGGTTTGCAGGGAGATGGGAGGGGGCACATTTCATGACCATTTCATCCCACAGTGCTGGGAATGTTCTTTCCCAGGTGTGGCAAAGGTAACTCAATGTGTTGTTAGTGAACTAGGCCATAAAACAATATCCAAAATTCTCTGGACCACCTGCCTATATAAGCCTCTTCTGGCCTAGGAAAATATTTCCTCTTATTGTTCCCAAATCTAGAGTTACACTGTTACAATCACTGATCTCATATGGAACTATATATTACTGTATCAGAGGCTCAGTAACACATTTGGTAATGTAAGAAAGATCAATTTTATAAAACAGGTGAAATATACATAACATAGCTAGCAGTATTAGTAAAATCATAAGTAATAATTAAGTCAAGAACTTCCATTAGGTCCATCCCAATAATATCCCACGTCACCTGACTTGGTCTATTCTGTTCCAATCTTGATCTTTCAGAGAAATTATATATTGGCATTGTCCACAATGCACACAGCCCAGTTTCTTAGTGTTACTAGACTGATTGGGCTTCCCTGGTGGCTCAGATGGTAAAGAATCTGCCTGCAATGTGGGAGACCTGGGTTTGATCCCTGGGTTGGGAAGATCCCCTGGAGAAGGGCATGGCAACACATTCCAATATTCTTGGCTGTAGAATCCCCATGGACAGAGGGTCCTGGCAGGCTACAGTCCATGGGGTTGCAAAGAGTCGGACATGACTGAGCAACTAAGCACTAGACTGATTACCCTTAGTATGATTTAATTGTTCCCAACATAGAGACTTTAAACTTAAATTACCATGGCTTGATGTTATCTACATAAATCCATCCCATAATTGTGGGATATTTTATTCCTTGGCTGAAACTTTGCTTGTTGCTTTGATTGAGCTTAAGTAATAGAAGAAAATATATTTACAGCCAGAGTCAGAGCAGGCATTAATTGGCCAGGTGAGGGAATTCCATCTGGTAATATCAACAGTGACCTGAACATAACTATAATTTTCCTTTTAAGGTAAATTTTCTCAGGGCCAACCAATTAGAGCCTTGGAGTACTGGAATTCACCAAGGTAACCCAGAAAGACTAGACACAGGTTAATTGGCCACAAACCCAACAATTGGATTGATTTCTAAAAATAGTTTAGGATCACACCTATGATAGAAAACCATTTGATTCATATGCAAATTTCCAAGAAGTCAAGAAAACATAAATGATCACACAAGTCATAAGTTGAGGATCTTGGGCAAGCTATCTATTTCTGATATTGTCTTCTTCTTGTCCTGGTGTAAGGATAGTTTCTCCTCTGTTTGAAAGTTATTTCCTCTCCATAGTCCAGTCCAGTGCAGGGGCCCTTTGTGAGTGGAAATTAATTCAAGAGTCAATTCCCATCAGTTTCACTGTACTTAGATAGTTAAGAGTACCTGAAAAGGATCCTTCCATTCAGGTTGGAGATAGTCCTCTAAATTATGTCTTTTTGCTGTTGCTGTTTAGTCTGACTCTTTTGCACCCCCATGGACCGTAGCCTCCAAACTCCTCTCCTCATCGGATTTCCCACGAGGCAAGAGTACTAGAGTGGGTTGCCATTTCCTTCTCCAGGGGATTTTCCTGACCCAGGGATTGAACCTGTGTATCCTGCATTGGCAGGTAGATTATTTACCACTGAGCCACCAGGGAAGCCCTATGTCTTTTTCAGTATGTGCAATCCCCTGGTTGTCAGTCATAAAGTATCTGATCCCATTCGAAAAGTTCTTTCTATAAATCTTTGCAAGAAGAATCTTATTACAAATGAGGTATGGAATGGAAGCTGTGCCTCTCACAGCCCATGGTAACACAGCTGCAAGTGCTCTTGATACACTCCAAAACTGAAAGCAAGATTCTCTGAATGTGGGACCTAGAAAAGCACATTTTGAGGGAGGTAAGAAGCACAGAGACTAACTCTGACAACTTCTTCACAATGCCTGGACCAGTCAGAAGTAAAGGCAGGCCTCTTCAAAGCAGGACTTTAAAAGCTCCCCAGCCCTGATAAAGTTAATCAAACATTTTCCAGTCGTATCCCCACTCCATGAAAAGTTTTGGAGTTGAGCCACCACAGATCCTTCTCTTTGTCCTTGAAGAAAATCCTTAATAAACAAATCCTGGGACCAGGGCTACATTTCTGATGACTCAATCCTCCCTGAGCACAGCTGGGTCCCATAGTAATTTACTTTATTGATTAACTTGGCTCTTGACTTACTCTTGATTTTTATTATGAGGCTGCCTTGGGGATTCTTTGGAACATGGAAATAGAGCAAAGGAAGCTATATGTTCTGTTAAATGAGGTGCATTGGGGCAAAATGGTCTCTACAGACCCTTCCAACTCTGATATTTGAGGATTCTAAGAGTTTCTCTTCCATAATTTCTCAGGGAAACTTGTGTGAATGAGGTAAGATCAGGGTGAGAAAACTTGATTTTTGCCAGAGCTGACAGACTCCAGCAGAGAAAGGAATGCTTTGGGCCAGAAAGGGCCCTGACAAGAGTCTGGAGGAGCTCAACAGTCCTTGGGTTTATTCCTGGAGGGTGAGACCCTGGCCTTTCACCTCTCTAAATGGAGAAGTGATCCCAGGCATCCTATTAGCAATGTGGTTGTGCTCAGTGTCAGCAGCTAGAAAAGGACAAGGGCTTCTGCTGAGCTGAAAGCCTAGCAAATAGTAGGAGAGGGATGACAGGAGTAAGAAAAGGAAAACATGATTATTTCCTGGCAGGCAGCATCACTGGTTTGATATTTCTGACAGTTTTAGTCTTTCTGAACATCTGGCCTCCATTTCACAAAGTTGCGAGCAAAACTCATCTGAGAGGTTACCACAGGGCCAGGCCTAGGCCAAGGTGAGGCAAAGAGAGGCATTTGCCTCAGGGACAAAATGTGAGGGGGGCACAAAAAAAATCTCAGTCATCAAAATGTTCTTTTAAAAAAATTTATTGAAGTAGAGTTCATTTACAGTTCAGTTTAGTTCAGTCGCTCAGTCGTGTCCGACTCTTTGCTGCCCCATGAATTGCAGCACGCCAGGCCTCCCTGTCCATCACCAACTCCTGGAGTTCACACAAACTCACGTCCATCGAGTCTGTGATGCCATCCAGCCATCTCATCCTCTGTCGTCCCCTTCTCCTCCTGCCCCCAATCCCTCCAAGTGTCAGAGTCTTTTCAATGAGTCAACTCTTTGCATGAGGTGGCCAAAGGACTGGAGTTTCAGCTTTAGCATCAGTCCTTCCAAAGAACACCCAGGACTGATCTCCTTTAGAATGGACTGGTTGGATCTCCTTGCAGTCCAAGGGACTCTCAAGAGTCTTCTCCAACACCACAGTTCAAAAGCATAAAATCTTCGGCACTTAGCTTTCTTCACAGTCCAACTCTCACATCCACACATGACCGCTGGAAAAACCATAGCCTTGACTAGGTGGACCTTTGTTGGCAAAGTAACGTCTCTGCTTTTGAATATGCTATCTAGGTTGGTCATAACTTTCCTTCCAAGGAGTAAGCGTCTTTTAATTTCATGGCTGCAATCACCATCTGCAGTGATTTTGGAGCCCAAAAAAATAAAGTCTGACACTGTTTCCCCATCTATTTCCCATGAAGTGATGGGACCAGATGCCATGATCTTCGTTTTCTGAATGTTGAGTTTTAAGCCAACTTTTTCCCTCTCCTTTCATCAAGATCTCACTTTCATCAAGAGCCTTTTTAGTTCCTCTTCACTTTCTGCCGTATTGGTAGTGTCATTTACAATGTTGTGTTAATTTCTGCTGTACAGCAAAGTGACTCAGATTGGGCTTCTCGGATAGCTCAGCTGGTAAAGAATCGACTTCCAATGCAGGAGACCCTGGTTCGATCCCTGGGTTGGGAAGTTTCCCTAGAGCAGGGATAGGCTACCCACTCCAGTATTCTTGGGCTTCACTGGTAGCTCAGATGGTAAAGAATCTGCCCTCAGTGTGGGAGACCTGAGTTCAATCCCTGGGGAGGGGAAATCCCCTGGAGGAGGGCATGGCAACCCACTCTGGTATTCTTACCTGGAAAATCCCCATGGACAGAGGAGCCTGGTAGGCTATAGTCCATGGCATCGCAAAGACTTGGACATGACTGAGCGACTAAGCACACACACACATACACATATATACATATATATTCTTTTCCATGTTCTTTTCCATTATGGTTTATCAGAGGACATTGAATATAGTTTCCTGTGCTGTACAGTAAGACCTTGTTGTTTATTCATCCTGTATATAATCATTTGTCTCTGCTAATCCCAAATTCCCTAAATCAATAATTTTAATGCATCATTTAAAAATCACAATTAATGTAGGGTATCAAAATGTCAAAGACGGTGATACGAAGGATTAGTAATAATGCTAGGCCAAAACATAATGGACATGAGGTAAAAGGAAAAACTGGTAAGACGTTTTATGGAGGGACCACTTTATGAGAGATTGCCAAGGCAGTATTTAGAGAATGTATAGCCCTGAAAGCCTGCATCAGTACAAAAAAGCAACAATTAATTACTGCCTAAAGAACTTAGGGAGGGAACAAACAACACATCAAACAAGCTTAGGAAAGGAGAAATAAAATTTGGAGCGAGAACAAAAAAACCAAAAGGCAAAGCTTCACTTCAACCTTTAAAAAAAAATCAAGGATGAAGAAAGGGGTATTGCATGTTCTCTGTCTTGCTTAATTTGAGTATATCTTTCCAAGGTCTTCTCTGGTGGCTCAGTGGTAAAGAATCTACCTCCCAATGCAAGAGACAGGAGATGCGGGTTTGATCCCTGGGTCAGGAAGATCCCTTGGAGAAGGAAGTGGTGACCCACTCCAGTATTCTTGCCTGGGAAATTCCACAGACAGAGGACCCTGGTGGGCTACAGTCCATGGGGTCACAAAAGATTCAGACACATCTTAGCAACTAAACAGCAATAACATATCTGTCCAAACCAAAGCTCGAATTAGATTAATCCTGGTTAAAAACAGGAAGCACACAAGATTGCCCTGATTAAAATTCTCATTTAAAATAGTTCAGATAATGAAAGAAGAAAAATAAGTAAAAAGTAGAAATATAGGGGCAGTAGAAATAAAAATGACACGTTAGCAAATGATATGTTTGTACATCCATGAAAATCAAATCCCCAAATATAAGAGGTAATGAATGAGCTTTGAAAAGGTATAGGATAGAAAATACTTATGAGCTGTAAGAGTTTGCCATCAACTATAAAACAATTCCAGTTGCTTTCCTCCCCACTGACTTGAAGACATGTAAAAAGTCCAGCAGCTCCCCTGCACTAAGGTCTCTGTGGTGTCAGAACATGAATAAATCTGAAAGAATCAATTGAATTTCTATATCTTAGAGCCACCCAGCCAGAAAGAAGAAAGGCTAATTACCTTAGTGACAATAATATTAAACACCTAGGTATTAAAGAAGGCAAGAAATGATATTTACAGAGCACTTATTGCGTGCCAGACACTACTTTAAAAAACCTTGTGAGATGGTTTGTTATTAGCTGTTTTATACAGCCGTGAAATTAGTGGGTCAGGTTTAAAGACCCTTTTAAAAGTCATACAATAAGTAAGCAGGAGAGTTGGGATTCAAATCCAGGTTTGTCTCATGCCAAATCCTATGTTTTTTCCTTTCTATTACACTGTCTTCCCACTAATTCTGAATCCATGTTTATTAAACAACTATAATACATGAGTGAGAAAAAGAAAGGAAAATAGATAGATAAATAGAAAAATAGGCCATGCCCCTGACTAGTAAAACTAAGTAAAAAAAAAAAAAAAACACTTTCTAATTCAATATATGTTTCATATAATGCCAATTTAAATCTTTTTGGGATGATCTCGAAGTATCTCCCGCAATATAGCTATTACTTGCCAAGGGGAAAGAGCAACTTTCCAATGGATGAGCCTACCAGTAACACCTTAATTATGTGATCAAGGTTAACATTATCAGTGAAGACATATTTATATCATGCACCTCCTGATATAATGTCAACAGACGGGCATGTCACCTCTGTGGCATTCTTGCCAAAAACCCATAACAGCAATCTAATTATGAGAAACTACCAGATAAACCTTAATTGAGGGACGGTCTACAAAATAGCTGACCAGATGACCACAATTGATTCCAAAGGTTCACGAGGGAACATTTTAGAGTTATGGAAATGTCAACTATATATCTTGATAGGAGATATGTATACATTTAACACAGGTGTATGTATTTCTCAAGACTGATCAAATTGCACACTTAAAATTAGTGAACATTATTCTATCTAAATTATATCAATAATTTATTTTAAAATATATATCGTTGTTCAGTCGCTCAGTTGTATCCAACTCTTTGCAACCCCATGGACTGCAACATACCAGGCTTCCCTGTCCTTCACCATCTCCTGGAGTTTGCTCAAATTCACATCCCTTGAGACGGTGATGCCATCCAACCATCTCATCCTCTGTCATCCCCTTCTCCTCCTGCCTTCAATCCTGCCTCCTCCTCCTGCTTGTTGTGATCCACACAGTCAAAAGATTTAGTGCAGTCAGTGAAGCAGATGTTTTTCTGGAATTCTTTTGCTTTTTCTATGATCCAACAGATGTTGGCTATTTGATCTCTGACTCCTCTGCCTTTTCTAAACCCAGCTTGTACATCTGGAAGTTCTCAGTTCACGTATTGTTGAAGCCTAACTTGAAGGATTTTGAGAATCACCTTGCTAGCATGTGAAATGAGTGCAATTGTGCAGTAGTTTGAATATTTTTGGCATTGCCCTTCTTTGGGATTATAACAAAAACTGACCTTTGCCAGTCCTGTGGCCACTGTTGAGTTTTCCAAATTTGCTGGCATATTGAGTGCAGCACTTTAACAGCAGCATCATTTAGGATTTGAAATAGCTCAGCTGGAATCCCATCACCTCCACTAGCTTTGTTCATAATGATGCTTCCTAATATATATAATGCTTGATAATATGTATAAATAAATTATATATATATATTAAAACATAAGTAAGTAAGTGTTAGTCACTCAGTAATGTCTGACTCTTGCGACCCCATGGACTGTAGCCCACCAGGCTCTTCTGTCCATGGCACTTCCCAGGCAAGAATACTGCAGTGGGTTGCCATGCCCTCCTCCAGGGGACCTTCCTGGCCTAGGGATCAAACCTGGGTTTCCTGCATTGTAAGCAGCTTCTTTACTGTCTGAGCCACCAGGGAATTATATTTTTAAATATATCTAAATGGAATACCTTAGGGAAAAAATTCCCTTTCCACTGTTCACAAGTTTTTTGCTCTTCTGTCTCTTTCCAGAAAGTTTCCAGTTCAGCAAGTCTTTCTGACTTCAGACTATCAGTTCAGTTCAGTTCAGTCGCTTAGTAATGTCCGACTCTTTGTGACCCCATAGACTGCAGCACACCAGGCCTCCCTGTCCATCACCAACTCCCAGAGTTTACTCGAACTCATGTCCATTGAGTCGGTGATGCTATCTAACCATCTCATCCTCTATGGTCCCCTTCTCCTCACACCTTCAATCTTTCCCAGCCTCAGGGTCTTTTCAAATGAGTCAGCTCTTCTCATCAGATAGCCAAAGTATTGGAGTTTCAGCTTCAACACCAGTCCTTCCAATGAATATTCAGGACAGATTTCCTTTAGGATGGACTGGTTGGATCTTCTTGCAGTCCAAGGGACTCTCAAGAGTCTTCTGCAACACCCCAGTTCAAAAGCATGAATTCCTCGGTGCTCAGCTTTCTTTATAGTCCAACTCTCACATCCATACATGACCACTGAAAAAACCATAGCCTTGACTAGACGGACCTTTGTTGACAAAGTAATGTCTCTGCTTTTTAATATGCTGTCTAGGTTCGTCATAACTTTTATTCCAAGGAGTGTCTTTTAATTCCATGGCTGCAATCACCATCTGCAGTGATTTTGGAGCCCCCCAAAATAAAGGCAGCCACTGTTTCCCAACTATTTGCCATGAAGTGATGGGACCAGATGCCATGATCTTAGTTTTCTGAACGTTGAACTTTAAGCCAACTCTTTCACTCTCCTCTTTCACTTTCAACAAGAGGCTCTTTATTTTTCTTCACTTTCTGCCATAAGGGTGGTGTCATCTGCATATCTGAGGTTATTGGCATTCCTCCCCGCAACTTTGATTCCAGCTTGTGCTTCATCCAGCCCAGCGTTTCTCATGATGTACTCTGCATAGAAGTTAAATAAGCAGGGTGACAATATACAGCCTTGACATACTCTTTTTCCTATTTGGAACCAGTCTGTTGTTCCATGTCCAGTTCTAACTGTTGCTTCTTGACCTGCATGCAGATTTCTCAAGAGGCAGGCCAGGTGGTCTGGTATTCCCATCTCTTTCAGAATTTTCCTCAGTTTATTGTAATCCACACAGTCAAAGGCTTTGGCATAGTCAATAAAGCAGAAATAGATGTTTTTCTGGAACTCTTGCTTTCTCGATGATCCATCAGATGTTGGCAATTTGATCTCTGGTTCCTCTGCCTTTTCTAAAACCAGCTTGAACATCTGGAAGTTCACAGTTCACATACTGTTGAAGCCTGGCTTGGAGAATTTTGAGCATTACTTTACTAGCGTGTGAGATGAGTGCAATTGTACGGTAGTTTGAGTATTTTTTGGCATTGCCTTTCTTTGGGATTGGAATGAAAACTGACCTTTTCCAGTCCCGTGGCCACTGCTGAGTCTTCCAAATTTGCTGGCATATTGAGTGCAGCACTTTCACAGCATCATCTTTCAGGATTTGAAATAGCTCAACTGGAATTCCATCACCTCCACTAGCTTTGTTCGTAGTGATACTTTCTAAGGCCCACTTGACTTCACATTCCAGGATGTCAGGCTCTAGGTGAGTGATCACACCATCGTGATTATCTGGGTTGTGAAGATCTTTTTTGTACGTTCTTCTGTGTATTCTTGCCACCTCTTCTTAATATCTTCTGCTTCTGTTAGGTCCATACCATTTCTGTCCTTTATCGAGCCCATCTTTGCATGAAATGTTCCCTTGGTGTCTCTAATTTTCTTGAAGAGATCTCTAGCCTTTCCCATTCTATTGTTTACCTTTAATGAGCTACCTTTAAAGAGCAGCCCTCCCTCCTGCTCCTTCTTCTTGTCTGTCGTGGCTCAGAGCAGAACTTTGGAAGCTCTATCTTTATCAGAACTTCCCTCCCAGATCCCAGCTACATATCCAAAGGGAGAAGGTTTTTCAGCTCACCTCTTTCTTGTCATAAAAGTCTCCTTCTCAGAAAAGCCTTCCTCCACCACCCTGTCTCCCACAGTTACTCTTTATTATATGACTCTGCTTTATTTTCATCACACTAATTGATACATCCTTTTCATCATTATCTATTTGCCTATTGAGTGTCTCTTCCCACCAGGAGCACAGGGACCTACCTGTTTTGTTCACTACTGTATTCTCAGCGCCCAGCACTGTGCCTGGTACATAGCAGCCACTCAATACATATTTTTTTATTTTTTTAACTTATTTTTGATTGCACTGGGTTTTCGTTGCTGCACATTGGCTTTCTCTAGTTGGGGCAAGCAGGGGGTACTCTTCCTTGCAGTGCACGGGCTTCTCAATGTGGTGGCTTCTCTTGTTGCAGAGCACAGGCTCTGGGTGCACAGGCTTCAGTAGTTACAGCGCATGGGGCTCAGTAGCCATGGCACACAGGCTTAGTTCTCTGTGGCATGTGGAATCTTTCTGGACCAGAGATCAAACCCCTGTCCCCTGCATTAGCAGATGGATTATTATCCACTGCACTACCAGGGAAGTCCTTTATTTTCTTAAAAAAAATTTTGGAAATAAATTTTCCAAATTTATTTCAGAAATTGAAGCATAGTTGCTTTACAATGCTGTGTTGGTTTCTACTCTACCACAAAATGAATCAGCCATACATATACATATATCCCTTCCTTTTGGACTTCCTTCCCATTCAGGTCACCACAGTGCATTAGGTAGAGTTCCCTGTGCTATACAGTATAACTATCTCATTAGTTATCTATTTTATACATTGTATCAATAGTGTATATGTGTCAATCCCAATCTGCCAAGTCCTCCCACCCACCCACCCCCTTTCCTCTTTGGTGTCTATGCAGTTGTTCTCTATGTCTGTATCTCTTCAATAAGCATTTCTTGAATGAATAGCAACCTACCTATTTCAGTGTTCCCTGATGGGGACAAAGAACTAATTGGGGAATCAGAAAATTTGTCATTAACCATGGCCACTTAATATCACTTCATCACTAAATATAGTACATAAGTATCAATTTCTTCATCCCAAAAATCGAGATGCTAACCAATACCTTTCAATATTTACCTCTCTGGAGCTGTTGTACAGATCAAAGAGTCAACAAACAAGGTGAAAATGTTGAAAAATATACCTAAATGTGCTCATTAAAGTTTCCATGGAAAATAATAAATACCTAACATTTACTGAACTTTTACTATGTGCCAGGCATTCATCTAAGTGCTTTCCACTATGTTGTCCTTTAGTCCTCCCAACAACCTTATGAGTTAGGTACTCTTATTATCCCACTTTAAAGATGAGACAACTGAGACCCAGAGAATCTGAAGAACTTTCCCAAGTTTACACAGTTAGGAGTGGTAGAGTTGGCATTCAAACACAGATAATCCTGGCTCCTAAACCCCCATTCTGTTCTGCTTCATAGAATACCAAGATCTTGTCCATTATGCCACATGTCAGGATAAGTCCTGGCGTAGTGCAGAATGGAGTAGACACATCTAGGAGGTGACAGGAACCTCTGGTGTGGAGTGGATGGTTGGCTGGAAGAAATCCAAGCTGGTGGATGGGCAGAGATTTCCAAAGGGTATTGCAGGCATAAGCCAATGTCCACAATAAGGTCAAAAGATACCCCAAAGCAGCAGGTATCTCAACAAACAAGCAGACAAAACTCCTGGGACTCATGGAACAGGCAATACCCCTAAGTTCAGAGGAGATACTCAAAATACACACTCAGGGAACAAACTGGTAATTCACATTTTTTCATAGTCCCCAAACCCACTACTTGGGGGTGGGTCCTGAGGGATGGGGGAGAAACCAGAGTGAAACAACTCCAGACAAGTTGGCATGCATGTGCTCTTTGGGGAACAAGGGTGGTCCCTGATGGTGTCCATTCAATGTTTCCAAGAGTCAGGCTGCACGAGGCAGGGGGGAGGAGGCATTATGGAACACTAGGGGTGCTTAGGGCCTTTGCCAATGAGTATGAAAGTTATTTCAATATTTTAACAGCTAATAATATTTTTGCGAACAAAGGTCTGTCTAGTCAAGGCTATGGTTTTTCCAGTGGTCATGTATGGATGTGAGAGTTGGACTGTGAAGAAAGCTGAGCACCAAACAATTGATGCTTTTGAACTGTGGTGTTGGAGAAGACTCTTGAGAGTCCCTTGGATTGCAAGGAGATCCAACCAGTCCATTCTAAAGGAAATAAGTCCTGGGTGTTCTCTGAAAGGACTGGTGCTAAAGCTGAAACTCCAATACTTTGGCCACCTCATGCGAAGAGTTGACTCATTGGAAAAGACTCTGATGCTGGGAGGGATTGGGGGCAGGAGGAAAAGGGGACGACAGAGGATGAGATGGCTGGATGGCATCACTGACTCGATGAACTTGAGTCTCAGTGAACTCCGGGAGTTGGTGATGGACAGGGTGGCCTGGCGTGCTGCAGTTCATGGGGTCACAAAGAGTCGGACACAACTGAGCGACTGAACTGAACTGAACTGAAGGGTTGTCCATTGCCTAAAGCCTGAATGCCAGCCCTAGGTTTGAAATTCTTTACTTTCTCCTATCTTCCTCAAGCCTCAGGGCCTGGCTGAAAACTGAATTTGAGATATCATCTGACGTGAATCCAGCTGAGGAAAGAGTGGAATGGAAGGAACCCACGAGTTTCTCCTTGTGGCTCACAGAGCTCTATCTTCACTTTGATCAGGTTGTATTATAACATCCTGTTTACATGTCTGTCTTTCCTCTAGACTGGAAGTAGCATATAATAATAAATGGATAAAAAGGGCCCCCCACTTCCTGGGCGGTTGGCCAATCGATGTTTTGTTGAGTAACAGCTAATGTGGGTTGTGTGCTGATTCTGTGCCAGATTTCTCATCTGATCCTTGTGTCACCCCTATTGGAAACCCCATTTTGCAACTGAAGAAATGAAGGCAAATAAAATCAGAAACTGGCCCACAACAGGCAGCCTGATTTTGGAGTTTGTACTCTTAACTGTTGTGTTTGATTTAAGTGACTGGTAGGTGGCCATACATGTGCAAACGTCCAGAGATGAATAGAATGTGGCTTGTTTAGGAACTGGGGAGACATATGTAGCTGGAATGCAGAGTGTGTGAAGGGGAGTTGACGGGTAATAAAGCTAGAAAAGTCAGCCGGCATTTGATTGCAAAGGGCCTTGTATATCTTGTATGAAATTTTGGACTCACTTCTAAGGCCAATGTGAAACCATTTGAAAGGTTGGAGCCCGGCAGTTTCAGGGTGAGATTTATGTTCTGGAATGTTCACTTGGTCTACTGTGGGACGGATGTACTGGATGGAGTGCTGCTCAACTGTTATTTACTTCCTTTGTTTATTTCTGGTTGTTCCTCCCTTTCATTTTTCCTTTTTAAAATGCCAACTTCATTGGACTTTACTGATGGTTAAAAGGATTTATCCACACCCAGGCCAACCCATCCCTTGTAAGGCAGGTGGCGGAGGTAAGGATGACTGACAGGAAAACCTCTGCTGTGGTGGAGCCAACTGGTAAAGGAAAGGGTGGTAGATTTTAACTTGCCTTCCCTATGGCTGCACTTTGTTCACTGTCTGTATTTCACACTCTCACTCTCACCGGATGCTAGGAACGAACAGTCAGCTCTAGATTCCATGCCCCCCACCCCCAAATGACAAACGGGTGTATTTTTTCTGACCCTGAAGGGGTTTCACACAACACTTCCCAGAAACTATAAATCCTGTTCCAAAGTCAGCAGGAGGGAGAAGCAAAGTCAAACACCCTGACCTGCAAATCTTCCTCTCGAAGGGTTTGATAGCATTTGTCTCCCAGGAACCCTGCTTTTGAAAAAAGAGATTTCTCCTGTCTGAGATCTCAGATGCCTGTCAGCCAGCCCTGTGGGGGTGGGGGACTGTCTGATGTAGGGAAGAGAGGGCTTGCCTGGAAAATCTCTTCTGGCAACAAAGGGCCCACTTCTGTACTGATACAGCAACTTACTTCTCACCCTGATGCTTCTTGTAGAGCAGGCACTCCTAGAATTTGCCATGTATCTTTATCCACCTTTGAGTATATTCTTGGGGTTTTCATCCTATTTCCCTGGCCTTCCTTCTCAGTCTCTCATGGAACCCTCTCTATCTACTCATGTGATGAATGTTGGAGTACACAGAGATCCACCCTCACCTCTTCTCACCACTCCCACTCCCTGGCTGCACCCACTTCGCAAAGGGCTGGAGAAAGTCCCAGCTGTAACCTTGCCAAACAGAACTTTGTTTAAGGTTTGCCAAACAAACCTTAGTGTTGAGGTTTGGGTCCTGAAGGAAACCAGGAGCCAGAGGAGGTAGAGGTGGGTCTGAGATGAAGTTTCTCTGTGGTGCTTCTTTTCTGGGGAGAGGAGGATCCCAAAACTTTTAAAATGCAGATTCCTAGATCCCACCCAGGGCAAGTCTTCATTCCTCAGTTAGGACTGCAACACAGGCATGTGTGTTTTGAAAAAATCTTCAAGAGATGGTCTATCACTCCTTCTTATTTTGAAAAAAAAAAAAAAGAAAACCTGCAGAAAGTTATAAAATTAGCACAAGTACCCTTTATCCAGTTTTACCAACTGTTAATGTCTTGCCATCTTGCTTATCTATCTAGCACACAACTGACTAAAATGATGAATGTATAATTATTATCATATAACAAAATAACTATTATCTTGCTGAACCGTTTGAAAGTTAGTTGCAAACATTAGGATATTCAAGTACTGTAGTGTGTATCTCCTAGGAACAAGGACATTCTTTCACATATAGTTCATATACTGCTGCTGCTAAGTTGCTTCAGTCATGTCCGACTCTGTGCGACCCCATAGACGGCAGCCCACCAGGCTCTCCCATCCCTGGGATTCTCCAGGCAAGAACACTGGAGTGGGTTGCCATTTCCTTCTCCAATGCATGAAAGTGAAAAGTGAAAGTGAAGTCGCTCAGTCATGTCCGACTCTTGGCGACCCCATGGACTGCAGCCTACCAGGCTCCTCCATCCATGGGATTTTCCAGGCAAGAGTACTGGAGTGGGGTGCCATTGCCTTCTCTGAGTTCATATACAGCTTTCCTTAAATATCCTAATAATGGCCTCTTCAGACATTCTCCTCTACCCCCTCCAAAATCCACATGTTGCATGGAGTTATCTTTAGTCTCCTGTCATCTAGAACAGTTCCCCAGCCTTTTCACTAGTCTTTCATGACACTGACAGTTTTTGAGTTCAGGCCAGTGGTTTCGAAGAATATCTGAGAGATTTTGACATACAGCCAAGGTAAAGAACAGCTTAGAGACTAGTTTGGAGAGATCACAAGTTAATGAACTGAAGGGCAGGCCTAGAGCCAAAACAGAGACTCAGGAACTGCATGAAAACTGAAAGGAGGTCAGAAGAGTAGTGAAGAAGGGTGGTGGCTGGGCAGATTGAATGGCTTAAAAATAAAAGGTCACAGCAGCTTTTCTTTTCAGGATTACAAACACTGAAATACACCCAACAGTGATTCACCTGGTGATTTCTTGAGTCCTCTCACCCAACTCCTGTGCCCCAGGGCCTTATGCTGATTGGTCATGGCATTCATTGAACATACGCCGTGTGTCAGGCACTGTTCTAAGCACATTTACCTCATTACACTTTACCACAACAGACTCTCTAGAAAGCAAGAACTGTGATTGTCCCTATTTTTATTTTGATTGAAGTATAGTTGATTTGTGTTAGTTTCAGCTGTACAACGAAGTGATTCAGCTTGAAACACACACATATATAGCAGATTCTTTCCTATTATAAGTTACTATAAGATATTGAATATATTTCCCTATGCTGTATGCTGCTGCTGATGCTAAGTTGCTTCAGTCGTGTCCGACTCTGTGCGACCCCATAGATGGCAGCCCACCAGGCTCCCCCGTCCCTGGGATTCTTCAGGCAAGAACACTGGAGTGGGTTGCCATTTCCTTCTCCAATGCATGAAAGTGAAAAGTGAAAGTGAAGTCGCTCAGTCGTGTCCAACTCTTAGCGACCCCATGGACTACAGCCTACCAGGCTCCTCCATCCATGGGATTTGCCAGGGAAGAGTACTGGAGTCGGGTGCCACTGCCTTCTCCGCCTATGCTGTATAGTTAACTTTTATTGTTTATCTACTTTGTATATAGCGGTGTGGATCCCTTAATCCCAAACTCCTAATTTATTAAATTAGGAATGATTGTCGCTATTTAATGAATGAGGAAACTTGAAGCCCAGTGGGGTGGTAACTTGTTTAGGGTCACACAGTTAGTATGTACGGTTCCAGAATTTGAATTCAGGCGGTCTGGCTCCAGGGCCTTCACTTTTATTTTTTCACTTTATGTTTAAAACTATTATTCATTTGATTTTTGGTTCTAGGATACAGAACAGTTCTATCATCCCCCTAAACACCTTGGTGTTCTCCCTTTATAGTCATCCCACCTCACTCCCTCCTATGAATAATGTTGTCATTTTTGTTTTGTTCCTTCTGGAGGCTGTGTTTCCAACTTCAGTTAGGGTTTTTTAAATTGTGCACCACTAAGCAGGTCTTTCCTATATATTCACCAACCAAGAGTCATTATTTGGGCCTTCACAAAGTACTGTTAGTTCAGTTTTCCATCTGCATTATGCTAATTGGGAGCAGTTAAAATGCACCCAGAGGTCGAGAGTAAACAGCTTTATTGGCAGCTTTCCTGAGTTCCAGTACTTCCTAGTTTCCCAGACTTCCATGTTTGGTTCTCATGGTTCCTTCATGGCTAGAAAGAACCCATGTCCAGAATTGTGCTGGGACTAGGAGTGGACAAGGAAGGGGTAGACAGAGACTAAAAAAGAAAGCCCTGGGTTTGGGCCCCTCCCTCTTAGAGCTGCAGGTGTATTGAAGAGAGAGGAAAGTTCTTCAGAATTCTGGCTTCTGCCATTTCCCGTTTCCGGCTGCTCCTTGCCTCTGCCTCCACCCCCACCGTGGGACTACCTGGTGACTGGGGCACTAGAGAACAGAAAAAAAGGGGAGGGGGAGAGAGTACCCATGTGTGTCCTGCACTCTGTCTGGAGCTTAGGATTTCCCTTTGCTGCTCCTCCATGCAAAACTAGCGGCTTCCTCCTTCCAAATTTGCTAGCATATTGAGTGCAGCACTTTCACAGCATCATCTTTCAGGATTTGAAATAGCTCAATTGGAATTCCATCACCTCCACTAGCTTTGTTTGTAATGATGCTTCCTGAGGCCCACTTGACTTCACATTCCAGGATGTCAGGCTTTAGGTGAGTGATCACACCATCATGATTATCTGGGTCGTGAAGATCTTTTTTGTATAGTTCTTCTGTGTATTCTTGCCACCTCTTAATATCTTCTGCTTCAGTTAGGTCCTTTTGCATCACTGTGCTCACTTCCAGTTTTTAAAATATGTTGAGTTTGTGGTGGGAGATGCTGGAGGAACAAAAGTGGTAAACTCTCCACCAGTTTGGTGTTACTTTTATTTCTATAGTTCTCTGATCTGTCTGCTGATATGTATTGAGTTCTCAAAGAGTTGCTCATGTATTCTGTACAAGTTTTAGAGTCAAGCTAAGTGGCAGATAAAGAGGTGTGTGGCAGATATAGAGGTGTGTGTTTATTACATTATATCCAGAATCAAAAATCAACCCTCACTTTTAAAACCCTATGCCACACTGCCTCT
This sequence comes from Bubalus kerabau, assembly GCF_029407905.1. Lineage (NCBI taxonomy): Eukaryota > Metazoa > Chordata > Mammalia > Artiodactyla > Bovidae > Bubalus > Bubalus kerabau. The sequence goes on along the minus strand of NC_073647.1, from coordinate 104,221,136 downwards.
CCACATAAATGTCCCATAGACCTTATGAGCTCATTATGTGCCAATCAGACTTCATTACCTATTCATTCACTTTAGTCTTACCTCTTCCAATGATCCCTATCTCAACTAATCCCACCATCATTTACCTAGTTGTCCAAACCCATTGTCATGACTGTTGCTGAAGCTGAAGCTGAAGCTCCAATACTTTGGCCACATGATGCGAAGAGCTGACTCTTTGGAAAAGACCCTGGATCTGGAAATGATTGAAGGCAAAAGGAGAAGCAGGCAGCAAAGGATGAGATGGTTAGATAGCATCACCAACTCAATGGACATGAATTTGACCAAACTCCGGAAGATAGTGAAAGACAGGGGAGCCTGGAGTATTTCAGTCCGTGGGGTCGCAAAGAGTCAAACACAACTTAGCAACTGAACAGCAATGAACAACCGAGCCCAAATCCTGGGCTTTGTCTTTGACTCCTTTCCCTCTATGCTGTTCACATCCAGTCATTCATTGATCCATGCTTCTCCCTCCTTGTGGCTCAGCTGGTAAAGAATCTGCCTGCAATGTAGGAGACCTGGGTCCGATCCCTAGGTTGGGAAGATCCCCTGGAGAAGGGAAAGGCTACCCACTCCAGTATTCTGGCCTGGAGAATTCCATGAACTGTATAGTCCATGGGGTTGCAAAGAGTCGGACACGACTGAGTGACTTTCACTCACTCTCCCTCCTTATTTACACAATCTTAAATTATTCAGGCCATTATTCTTTACCACCTGGATTATTGCTATAGTCAGCTAATTGGTGTGACAGGTTGTTTTTTTTTTTTTAATTCAACTTTCTACTTTTTATTGGCTGTATACACAAAAACACAAAATCATTAGCCAATATATTATTTTAATGCATTTTTATGGAAGTATAATTACTTTACAAAGTTGTGTTCATTTCAACTATATACCAAAGTTTTATATATATATATATATATATTCTTTTTTCAGATTCTTTTTCATTATAAGTTATTATAAAATATTGACTATAGTTCCCTATGCTATACAGTAGGTCCTTGTAGTTTTTCCTATTTTATATATAGTAGTGTGTATTTGTTAATCCCAAACTCCTGATTTATCTCTCCTCCTCCCTGATATCCCCTTTGGTAACCATAAGTTTGTTTTCTATGACTGTGATTCTGTGATTTGTGACTCTGGACTATAGCCTGCCAGGCTCCTTTGTCCATGGGATTTTTCAGGCAAGAATACTGGAGTGGGTTGCCATTTTCTCCTCTAGGAGATCTTCCTGACCCAGGGATCCAACCCATATCTCCTGTGTCTCCTGCATTGTAGGCAAATTCTTTACCTGTTGAGCCATCAGGGAAGCTCTTTATTATATATAATGTGTATATGTTAATCCAAAACTCCAGATATATCGCTCCCCCTCCCCGCTATCCCCTTTGGTAAAGGTTAAATTTGTTTCCTATGACTGTGATTCTATTTGGTATATAAGTTTATTTGTATAATTTCTTTTTAGATTCCACATATAAGTGATATCATATGATATTTGTCTTTCTCTGTCTGACTTACTTCACTTAACACATGACAATCTCCAGGTCCATCCACATTGCTGCAAATGGCATTATTTCATTCTTTTTAATGGTTGAGTAATACTCCATTGTATATATGTACCACTTCTTTATCTATTCATCTGCTGATGGATATTTAGAGTGTTTCCATGTCTTAAGCCCAATGTATTACTGATGTTATCACAAGCTGGACTTACCTTGGTCAATAAACAGAACATTAACAGCATCCCAAAGCCCCTCTTTTGTGCTTCCTTTAAAATACTACCCCTTCCCTTCTTCTCGTAGGTGACCGCTATACCGACTCTCAACACCACAGCTTGTCTCTGCCATTTAAAAAACTTTTTGTATAAATAAAATCATACTGTATAATTTTCTTGAGCCTAATTTCCTTAGCTCAACATTATATTCGTGAGAGTCAATCATGTTGCACATTGTTTTATTCTCACTGCTGTATAATATTCCATTGTATGGTATATTATCTATTTTATGGTTGATAAACATTGGGATATTGCTGCTATAGCTTACCACACAGCATCGCCCTTGGCTACCGAGACCGCGCCCACTTTCGGCTCTTGTGCCTCAGCATGGCTGCTTTGGGTGTCCTGAGGCTGCACTGCAGCCCCGAGGCTCACATGGGCAGCCAGCGGCAACTCCAGCAGGACCTTGCTGCCAGCCCCTCTGGCTACCAGCCCCTTACGGAGCTCCCAGACTGATCTTAGGTGGATGGCCGCCCTTCTCCTCCAGTGAAAGGCCAGCTTTGAAGACAAACTCAAAGGGAAAAGTTTGCGAGAGGAGTTGTACTGCTTTCACAGGAAATGGATGCTGGATTACAGGCATGGCAGCTCAGGCAGCAGGGGAAGTTGCAGAAAGAAGACAGGAAACAGCAGAATGCTCTTAAACCCAAAGCGTCTCTACTGCAGAACCCACACCAAGCCAATAAAAAAGTGACTCCTGTCCCCCTTCAAAAAAAAAAAAAAAAAACAAGAGTGCTGCTACGAATACTCCACTCCTATACATGTCTTTTGGTGGCCAAAAGCATTCATTTATACTTGCTATATACTTAATGATGATATTTCTGACATGTATATGTTCATCTTTAATAGATACTGTAAATTTACCAGAGAGGTTGTACCAATTTAAACCTCTACCAGTGATGTATGAGAGTTCCTGTTGCTCTATAGTTGGATAATACTTTAAGAGATTAATGTGTTTGTATATATTTTTCTCTCCATATATTCCTCCTTTTATTTTCTTCACTTAAGCAGGTAGCTGGTTCTGGCCCTCTTGGCCACCAGGAGGTTTGTAGAAGGGCAGAAAATTGACATTTCCCACAACACTTTGTGACTTTTGTTCACAAGAGCTTTGAGCCCCAGAGGGAGGGGAAAAAATTGCCAGTAAAGAAAAAACATCTTAGAAGAAATAAAAAGGAGAGAGGCTTTTCTCAGATCAAAAAAAGAGATTTCTCCAGTGTAAGGGAAGAAGAGAAAGAGCTCTGTGAATTCCAGAGCAGCAGAGCCCGGCCTGGCTTCTAGGCAGCGTATGGGGAAGGCCCTAGTGAGAAGTCATGAGGTAGGGAATCTGGGAAGTTGGAACCAGAATCAAAAATTTTTCACAAAAGCATCAGAGTGTTGCTGGACCTGAAGGGCCCTTGTGTTGATGATTTAGTTGCTAAGTCGTGTTCAACTCTTGTGACCCCCTGGATTGTAGCCTGCCAGGCTCCTCTGTCTATGGGATTCTCCAGGCAAGAATACTGGAGTGGGTTACCATTTCCTTCTCCAGAGGATCTTTCCCACCAGAACAGGGGTCAATGGATATCTCAACATTTACCAGTGTAAGCAAATGGCTTGATGACTGGAGGGCCATACTGCCATGTGCTTGTGTGTATAAAATTCCAGAACTGATGTACAACTATGAGTCAGGGGTCCCAAAAAGCACAGGTTGAGTTTCCCTCTGTACTTATGGGATTGGGAGTTCAAAATAGAATTAACTCTGATGTACAAAGAGATGTGATATTTCTTATCCCTCAGAGTTGTGAAGTGATGTTTGTACCTCCAATACTGAGCTGGTATCCCTCAGGGCTACTCTTAGCACATACAGCATCTTTATGAAACCAGTTAGGGGCTTCCCTGGTAGCTCAGATGGTAAACAATCTGCCTGCTATGTGGGAGACCCAGGCTCCATCCCTGGGTCAGGAAGATCCCCTGGAGAAGGGAATGACAACTCACTCCAGTATCCTTGCCTGGAGAATTCCATGGACAGAGGAGCCTGAAGGGCTACAGTCCATGGGTTGTAAAAAGTCAGACACAACTGTCTGACTTTGCTTCCAGGTTTACATTCCCATAAAACCTCAATCATGGAGGCCCAGCCTACAGCTCAGGATGGCTGCCCATTGACACCACTGGCTGCTTCCTCTCTGCCCTTGCTCAGCTGTCCCAAGAATCCAAAAGGTTTGGTTAGTAGGGGATCCTCAATATTCTTCGGGCCCCTCTGTTCAGGTTTAGGGATTTCCATGAACTCTCTGGAATTAGGTTGTCTCATCAGCAAGAAATGCATTTATGGAATAATTCTACCAAGTCATAGGTAGACACAGAGAAAGTACACAAATAAAACAGCAGAAGCACATCAATCTCATTAGGTCTCTCTTCAACACACATGCACACTTTTCTTACTCTTACACTCACAATTTTAAACATCATCATTCTAAAAACAACTTACCAGCAACATTAAAGAGGAGTTGTGGAGGAATCATCTCAAGCGATTTCATAGAAAGGCTAGAATGTGTCAGACCTGGGTTCCACTCCTGGCTTTGCTATGCGGCCTTGAGCAAGATAACCTCTTTCTGAACCTTCTGATAAACTGTTGAGGCCTTTCCATTCCTTCAATTCTCCACCATGTATTCAACCAGTTGGCCCTGCTTCTTTGGATTGTTCCACAAACCCGGGCATTCAACTTGCTTTTCTCTCCTCTGGGAGCTGTCAGCCTTTGCTCTTTGCCTTGGGATTCAGCTTTTCCAGGATTGACTGAGATATGGAATCCAGGCCTGCAGGCCTGCCCCAGAGACAAGGGGCCATGACCTGGCAACTTGGAAACATTTACTAATCTGATATTTATGATTTTCATCCAAAGATTTTGCTGTCAGCCCCTTCAGGAAACAGAAAGGGATTAACAAAAATTACTACAACTGGAATACTGATAAAATTTCTAGAGTCATAGAAAGTGCTCTGAGTCCCTATCCCTGTTGTTTTGTCCCTAGGTCTCTAGATGCTTCCTTGAAGCCCCAGATGCCTTCTGTTCAGTTTTATTTCTCAGGATAGAGCTCTAGAATCCTCTCATTTGTCACTAACTAGTGCTGTAATTTTGAGCAGATCATTTACCCTGAGTTTCAGTGCATGTAATATCTCCTACTAATATTTCCCCTCACATTTTCTTCTTCCTTTTAATCTTTCTCTCTCTCATTGCTCCCCTCATCTGGAGCGCTCTCCCAACTCCCACTCCAGGCTTTGCACTGTTGGCAGCTTAATGTTTAGGTCTCAGCTGAGGTAATCCCTCCTGAGAGAGGTCATCTCTGTGAACCAAATTTGAAGTAGGCCATCTGCCCATTACTTTCTCTTGATATTTCTTCTTCCTGGTTGTGATCACAATTTGAAATTATGTATTTCCTGCTTGTTTACTATCTGTCTCATCCCTAGATTGGGAGCCTTAGGAAGGTGGCACCATATACCTTGCTTCCTGTCTGAGTACCTACATAGATTGTGTGTGCTCAGTCAGGTGCAACTCTTTGCAGCCCCATGGCCTGAAGCTCACCAGGCTCCTCTTTCCATGGGATTTTCCCGGCAAGAATATTGGAGCAGATTGCCATTTCTTACTCCAGGGGATCTTCTTAACCCAGGGATTGAACTCACGTCCCTTTTATCTCCTGCATTTGCAGGCAGATTCTTTACCAACTGTGCCACCTGGGAAGTCCACAACTACATAGAAATGGTATTAACAGTTATTCGTGTAAAACCACTGTGGCTGAACTCTGCCTGTGGTGGGGGGAGGGCACGTTCATTTTGTATTACATATGCTCTCTCTGGTTCCCACAAACAATTCAGCTGCATTAAGACTTTTATTTTTAAAAAATCAGAGGCAGAGGGATTTCCCTGGTGGTCCAGTGTTTAAGATTTCACCTTCTAATGCAGGGGGTGCAGGTTCCATCCCTGGTCAAGGAGCTAAGGTCCCACATGCTGTGTGGCCAAAAAACTAAAACATAAAACAAGAAGCAATATTGTAACAAATTTAATAAAGACTTTAAAAATGGTCCACATCAAAAAAAAAAATCTTTAAAAAATAAATCAGAGGCGGAGAGAAGAATCTACTGAAGATGTAGAGGGACTAAGGGAAGGGTCATACTTTCCTGTCTCTCCCTTTCTGCTTCTCTCCGAAGCCCTGTCCTGTGTTTTCCCCATACTACAAATTCCTCTCTCTCTCCTATTAGAATTGCCCTCTCTCCTCCACCTTTGCCTCAGTTTGATGCCTTTCTTTTCCACCAGGTAGTTAAATTATGTATAAAAGAACATTACTGAGAAGGTTAAACAAAGGCTCCTTTGTTGCTGCCCCGACCCCATCCCATTTTTCTCAACTCCCACAAAAGACTAATGATATTATGAATTTAACACATAAAGTTTTGATTCAAGTTTGTGGCCTTCTTGAGGACAGTAACTCTACTCTTTCATCCTCCAGATCCTCTGCTCCAAGCACACAGCTCAGTAAGTATCTGAGGAACACCACTCAGTAAGGAGAGGTGGACTTTCTGTTTGGTCTTGAACACAAGTATCAATTCACCTCCCATGGAGGGGGAGCTGTCCTGTGAGGGACACAAGGTTAGTGTCTGCCCTTCAGGTACTTGTGATCTGAAGGAGGAGAGAAAAAAATGCATAAGACAGCATAGTCTCCAGGCCAAATGAAAGAACCAACTAGCTTTGTTGGAGTTCAGAGGAAAAGACTGCCCTGGAGGCCTCAGAGCTAAGGTAAGATTTAAGTTGAATGGTAAAGAAAGGAAGGTCTTAATCAGAGAGTGAGTGGAAAAAGCATTGGGAGAAAAAAGCAACCCAGGTGAATCTGTGGGGGAAGAAATATAAGTATTTCCCTGTGCACACCGTTGTCTAGTAGGTTTCTTCCTGACATACCATCCATCATCCATCAATAACTGCCAGTCTGCATCTGGGGTCCCCAAAGCAGCCTGTTATTCTAAAGCAGCTTCTCTGGTAACCTTTTGGGGGATTGTAAATGCCATCTCACAGGTTAGTAGGTTCATAAACATCCCTAAATTATATTCAGGGTATGTTATATGAATCCAATGAATGTGTACTGAGATATATGATGGGCTGCTGCACTGCTAGGGCCTGTGCAGAAGTTTTCATAAGTGTTACTTTATATTTTATTCAACAAATATTTATATAGCATTTACAAGTGCTAGATATTGTGCTGCTGCTGCTGCTAAGTCGCTTCAGTCGTGTCCGACTCTGTGCGACCCCATAGACGGCAGCCCACCAGGCTCCCCCATCCCTGGGATTCTCCAGGCAGGAACACTGGAGTGGGTTGCCATTTCCTTCATTAACAGATACCAACCTCATATTGACCTATGCTAAGTCGCTGCTGCTAAGTTGCTTCAGTCGTGTCCGACTCTGTGCGACCCCATGGACGGCAGCCCACCAGGCTCCCCCGTCCCTGGGATTCTCCAGGCAAAAACACTGGAGTGGGTTGCCATTTCCCTCTCCAATGCATGAAAGCGAAAAGTGACAGTGAAATCGCTCTTAGTGACCCCATGGACTACAGCCCACCAGGCTCCTCCGTCCATGGGATTTTCCAGGCAAGAGTACTGGAGTGGGCTGCCATTGCCTTCTCCATTGACCTATGAGGTAAGTGCTGTTATTATCCTCATTTCAGAGATGAGTAAACTGAGGCACAGAGGGGTTAAGTCACTTACCCACAGTCATAAAGCTGATGAAAACCAGAACTGGAGTTCAATCAATCCTTATTTTGGTTTTTATAACAGCTATTGTGATATAATTCATATGATATACAATTCACCCATTTGCAGTGAATAATTCAGTGGTCTTCAGTATGTTCACCAGGTTGTGCAACTACCACCTAACTTCTTCACCACCTCAAAAGGAGATCCTGTCCTTCTTAGTAGTCACTCCTCATTCCCCCACCCCAGGCCCTGGCAACTGCTAATCTCTTTCTACCTACTCGACATTTCCCATAAATGAACTCACACATTATTGTGGACTTTTGTGTCTGGTTACTTTCACTCAGCATAAAGGTTTGTTTTTTTTAATTGAAGTATAGTTGATTTACAATGTTTCAGGTATACAGCAAAGTGATTCAGTTGTGTGTGTGTGTGTGTGTGTGTGTGTGTGTGTATGCATATTCTTTTTCAGATTCTTTCCCTTTATAGGTTATTACAAGATATTGAATATAGTTCCCTGTGCTATGCAATAGGGCCTTGTTGTTAGCATAGTTTTTAAGGTTCATCCATGTTGTAGCTCGTGTCATAAAACTTCACTCCTTTTTATGGCTGAATAACAGTCCATTGTACATATGGACCATATTTTGTTTCTCTAGTCATCATCATGGACATTAGATTTTTTTTTCATAATCCTTGATTTGTCTATACTAATCCACTTGCCTGTTCAATAAAAACGTCCCAATAATGGAATGTTCTAGATCAGTACTATCTAATATGGGAGCCTCCAGCTACATGTGGCTACTGAGCACTTGAGATGTGGCTAGTGTGGCTGAAGAATGCCTTATTTAATTATACTTGAATTTAATTAATTCAGATGTAAATCACCCCCATAGGATGAGCCACATGGTCACGATGAAATACTGGACATGGGTATCAGCCCTGGGTCTAGCCAACTACAAAAGGGATCCGAATTCTGGAAGAAGTCACACATTGACCCCAACCAGAAGGCTGAAGCTACTAATCATGATATTCCAATTGCAACAAACCTGAGTGGCTAAGGAGAAATGGAAAGAGAGGTAAAATATCACTGGATTTCTGCTTTATAAATAAGATTGTCTATACCAATTCTTTCAGATTTCACATATATATTTTACTCTTTCTGACTTACTTTATTCTGTATTACAGTCTCTACAAATGATCCAGTTTTGTTCCTTTTTATGGCTGAGTAATATTCCATTGTATATATATATATATATACCACATTTTCTTTATTTATTCCTCTGTTGATGGATATGTATGGATACCAAGGGAAAAAGAGGAGGGGTAACATGAATTGGGACATTGACTGTATCCTGCCAGGCTCCTCTGTGCATGGGATTTCCCAGGCAAGAAAACTGGAGTGGGTAGTCATTCTCTTCTCTAGGGAATCTTCCCGACCCACAGATGGAACCTGGGTCTCCTGCATTGCAGGCAGATTCTTTACCATCTGAACCACCAGGGAAGCACATTGTGATTTACAAATATACACTATTGATACTAAGGCTTCCCTGGTGGCTCAGCTGGTAAAGAATCCGCTTGCAATGTGGGAGACCTGGGTTCGATCCCTGGGTTTGGAAGATCCCCTGGAGAAGGGAACGGCTACCCAGTCCAGTATTCTGGCCTGGAGAATTCCATGGACTATTCCATGGAGTCACAAAAAGTCAGACACAACTGAGCGACTTTCACTATTGATACTATGTATAAAATATATAACTAATGACAATCTACTGTGTAGTGCAGGGAACTCTGCTCAATGCTCTGTGGTGACTTAAGTGTGAAGGAAATCCAAAAAGGGGGGGATGCATGTATACGTATAGCTGATTCACTTCGCCGTACAGTAGAAACTAACACAACATTGTAAAGCAACTATACTAAAAGAAAATTTTATTTTAAAAATCACTGGATTACTTATGCCTGACAACTCCAAGCCCAGCCCAAGAACAGTGGTGAGGAAATAGGAGAGTGTTCCCTTGTGTGATGAGTTACTCACATCCACTCCCATTGACAGCAGCTGCCTGTGCTCCCTCAGCATAGCAAGGGCCCCTTGGCCCGAGAGCAAGTCTGGTGGAGCTGGAACTTCTCATTCCTTAGAGATGAAGCAAACTCAGAACTGACCAAAGTGAGGAAGAGATGTGCACGTGAGGCCCGAGCAGGGGACAATCACAGCTCGCAGAAGACAGAACAAGCCCCTTAGTGTGAACTGCCCAGGAAGCCTGGCAGCTCCTCAAGGGCCTGCCCAGCTGCAATCCAAGATACAAAGATTTTATGCAAGTTGGCACTCAAGTTCATTTGGAGGCAAAGCCCGACCCACACCACTGTGGGCAACTGTTCGTGTTCTGAGGCTAAAAGTCAATGAACACAGGCTCTGCCTCAGTCCTTGCCAACACCCCATACCTGAAACCCAAACAATTCTGAATTCTCTAATACACTCAGCCTTGAAGGGTTTCAGGAAAGGGACTGGGCCAGTACTGGGTTCTCCCAGCTAAATTCAAAGCTCTCTAAAAAAGTGTTTCTTTGTTCTCCTCGGGACAGCTCCTCCCAATACCAAGAAGGAGAACTCTTTCAAGGCAAGGATTTGGGAGGGGGGTGTACTCCTACGGTATCCTTGGCTTTCAGAAACTGCAGCAGGCAGGACCACCCAGACACCACAGAGAAGAATACAGGCAGAGCCCCCACATATCAACCACGGAAGATTCAGCAGCGTCTGTCCCACAGGTCAGAGGAGGCATCAGAGGGTAATTCTTGGAACTCATAGGGTAGTGCTTCCAGGAACGTCCAGCAACGCTAGGTTTACACGGAGGATAGCTTTCTTTTCAGGATGATATGATGATAAGCCTTGTTTTCTAAGTCAGGCCCCAGACACTCAATCTTCCTAAACTCAGTCAGGTGCACAGGATAAAAAGGATTTCACCTAACAGGTATCAGTCACTATAAACAATTCTTCATTCAACAAAAATATAAGATGTGTACACTGTGGGCCAGGTACCAGGGCAGTCCTAGGACATAGGGCATCCTAGACCCTGCACTCAGAGGAAGAAACAGATGGCAGAGGCCAGGAGCCTTCATGGATGTGGTAGAGCAGCAGATGCACAGACAGTGCCTGGGGCCTGTGGGTGCAGGCTTTCCTCCCTGAGCCATTACAGGGTCTGGAGGGGCAGCATGCAGCCTGGCTGTGGGTTACTGGGGTGAAATTCTCTCTCTTCGGACCTTCACTCTGCTCACCTGTCTTTTTCTTGATCTCACAGAGCACACTGAAGAGAGCAGGCTTCATTGGATGGCAATTCAGAGCATGCTTTCTGGCCTGTGCCTCTCCAAGCTCTGGTTGGTGATGGCCATGACATGCTGCAGGACATCGTCCATGTTGGATCTGGGCTGGGGCCTGAGCATGCAGCACAGGGCTGGGGATTACCACCCAGGGTGTGGGTGGGTGCTACAGGAAGGGATGTCCATGAGTGGCAGGGCCAGATGGACACTTAACCAGGAGCTGCCAAGCCTGGAGAGCTTGCACAGACATAGCCAACTGCTGTAGTCTGTGTGCCAGGCACACACGTGCATGCATGCGTACATGTTCAGTTGCTTCAATTCAGTCAGTTCAGTCACTCAGTCGTGTCTGACTCTTTGTGGCCTCATGAACTGCAGCATGCCAGGCCTCTCTGTCCATCACCAACTCCCGGAGTTTACCCAAACTCATGTCCATTGAGTTGGTGATGCCATCCAACCATCTCATCCTCTGTCTTCCCCTTCTCCTCCTGCCTTCAATCTTTCCCAGCGTCAGAGTCTTTTCAAATGAGTCAGCCCTTCACTTCAGGTGGCCAAAATATTGGAGTTTGAGCTTCAACATTAGTCCTTCCAATGAACACCCAGGACTGGTCTCCTTTAGGATGGACTGGTTGGATCTTCTTGCAGTCCAAGGGACTCTCAAAAGTCTTCTCCAACACCACAGTTCAAAAGCATCAATTCTTTGGCACTCAGCTTTCTTTATAGCCCAACTCTCACAGCCATACATGACTACTGGAAAAACCATAGCCTTGACTAGATGGACCTTTGTTGGCAAAGTAATGTCTCTGCTTTTTAATATGCTGTCTAGGTTGGTCATAACATTCCTTCCAAGGAGTAAGTGTCCTAATTTCATGGCTGCAATCATCTGCAGTCAGTTGTGTCTGACTCTTTACGACCTATGGACTGTAACCCGCAAGGCTCCTCTGTCCACAGGATTCTCCAGGAAAGAATACTGGAGTGGGTTGCCATTTCTTTCTCCAGGGGATCTTCTCCAGGAGACCCAGGAATTGAACCCATACCTCCTGCGTTTCCTGCATTGCAGGCAGGTTCTTTACCCACTGAGCCACCTGGGGAGCCCACATGGGTGCACTTGCCCTAAATCAATTCTTAACCATTATGATCTAGTGCCTCTTTCTACAAAAATCCTGGATGGATGGTTGAATTAAGATCCTTTATTGTTGTTCAGTCGCTAAACAGGGTCAGACTCTTTGCAACCCCATGTACTGTAGCACATCAGGCCCCTCTGCCCTCCACTGTCTTCCAGAATTTGCTCAAATTCATGTCCGTTGAGTCAGTGATGCTAAGATCCTTTAAATCTCTTTAAAAGAATCTTGAGAATATTTATTTTGTTTCTTTTTAAATAAACTCTGTATTTTAGAACAATTTTAGATTTACATAGAAGCTGCAAAGATAGTATCAAAAATTCACCCAGTTTCCCCTTATGTCAGCGTGCTGCATTCCTGTGACCCCTTATTTCAAAATTTAAAGGCAAAACCAATACAATATTGTAAAGTAATTAGCCTCCAATTAAAATAAATAAATTTAAATTTAAAAATAAAAAATAAATAAATAATAAAAAATAAAAACCCAAATTACTGTAAACTAAACTACAGAATGTATTTGTATTATACTAGCTTTTCCACTCAGAGAAGGCAATGGCACCCCACTCCAGTACTCTTGCCTGGAGAATCCCATGGACGGAGCAGCCTGGTAGGCTGCAGTCCATGGGGTCGCTAAGAGTCGGACACGACTGAGCGACTTCACTTTCACTTTTCACTTTCATGCATTGGAGAAGGAAATGGCAACCCACTCCAGTGTTCTTGCCTGGAGAATCCCAGGGACAGGGGAGCCTGATGGGCTGCCGTCTATGCGATCGCACAGAGTCGGACACGACTGAAGTGACTTAGCAGCAGCAGCTTTTCCACTAATGCTCTTTTTCTGTTCTAGGACTCAGTCCAGGCTACCATTTGTCTTTAGTCATCATGTTCTCTTAGTCCCCTCTGATCTGTCAGTTTGTCAGTCGCCTTGGTTCTCATGACCTCAACAGTTTAGAATAGTATTTTTGTAGAATGTCTTTCAGTTTGGGTTTGTCTGATGTTTTCCTTATAACTAGGCTGGGGTGATTGGCTTGGGAGAAGAACATCACCAAGGTGAAGTGCCCTTCTCATCTCATGGTATCAGGGAGGAGGTAACATCCACATGACATCACTGGTAATGTTTTTTCTAAGTTAGTCTCCACCAAATTTCTCCATCAAAAAGTTACTACATTCCCATCTCTATACATATTTCTATTCTGTACACATATTGGTTAGAACTGAGTTATTAAGTCCAGCTCATACTCGAGGGGAAGGATGTTAAGCTCCACCACCTAGAAGAAGAGAATATGTATATTATTTGGAATCATTCTATAAGAAAGATTTTTTTCCTTCTTTATTTATTTATTTGTTCAATCATTTATTTATATCAGTATGGAATCATGTGTTTCATGCTTTTAGTTATTATTTGGATTATTATTGACTATTTAAATATATATGTATATACCATTCCTGTGCCTTTGAAAGCTTATTGTGAATTTGTTTAAAGTGGGGACTATCTGAATTAAGTCTGAGGGGGGTTGTATGTGCATGCAGATGAGGAAATTGAAATTGACATTATGTAAGTTGACCATGCTTATATAGTATGTGATGGAATCTTATACAGGAATGGTGTTTATAGAATCCTAATAGTAGGTCTTCATCCTCTTGTGACATGAAGCTCCTTACCTCATAAGAGAGCTCTTTTAATGTTGAGTCTGCTGTACTCCTAGTGGGATTGTAGTAATCCAGGTAGTGGGATTGCAAGAGAGAAAAGGAAATGGTGGCTATGGGAAGAGCAGAATATGATTAGAGGAAGTAGTGACTGAGTCTAGGATGGAGCAGCTAAAAACTGATGTGTCTCACTGGATTTCACGGAAGTAGTTTGTCTACCAGCTTGACAAAATATATACAGAGAGAGAACTTATAGTGGCCATTCCCCAAAACCTCAGGCCCAGCTAGCCCCTGTTCTGGACATCCTTCAGTTTTGTATTACTCCTTCATCCATCTCCAATACATCCATTCATAGATATAAACTATATTCCTTAATTTGACAAATATTTCTTGAGTATCTACTTCATGTATATTTATTTTTTTAATTTAAATTTATTTATTTTAATTAGAGGCTAATTACTTTACAATATTGTATTGGTTTTGCCATACATCAACATGAATCTGCCACGGGTGTACATGTGTTCCCCATTCTGAACCCCCCTCCCACCTCCCTCCCCATATCATCCCTCTGGGTCATCCCAGTGCACCAGCCCCAAGCTTCCTGTATCCTGCATCAAACCTGGACTGGCGATTCATTTCTTATATATTATACATGTTTCAATGCCATTCTCCCAAATCATTCCCCCCTCCCTCTCCCACAGAGTCCAAAAGACTATTCTATACATCTGTGTCTCTTTAGCTGTCTCACATACAGGGTTATCGTTACCATCTTTCTAAATTCCATATATATGCATTAGTGTACTGTATTGGTGTTTTTCTTTCTGGCTTACTTCACTCTGTATAATAGGCTCCAGTTTCATCCACCTCATTAGAACTGATGCAAATGTGTTCTTTTTAATGGCCGAGTAATACTCCATTGTGTATATGTACCACAGCTTTCTTATCCATTCATCTGCTGATGGACATCTAGGTTGCTTCCATGTCCTGGCTATTATAAACAGTGCTGCGATGAACATTGGGGTACACATGTCTCTTTCAATTCTGGTTTCCTCAGTGTGTATGCCCAGCAGTGGGATTGCTGGGTCATATGGCAGTTCTATTTCCAGTTTTTAAAGGAATGTCCACACTGTTCTCCATAGTGGCTGTACTAGTTTGCATTCCCACCAACAATGTAAGAGGGTTCCCTTTTCTCTACATCCTCTCCAGCATTTATTGCTTGTAGACTTTTGGATAGCAGCCATTCTGACTGGCGTGAAATGGTACCTCATTGTGGTTTTGATTTGCATTTCTCTGATAATGAGTGATGTTGAGCATCTTTTCATGTGTTTGTTAGCCATCTGTATGTCATCTTTGGAGAAATGTCTATTTAGTTCTTTGGCCCATTTTTGGATTGGGTCGTTTATTTTTCTGGAATTGAGCTGCAGGAGTTGCTTGTATATTCTTGAGATTAGTTGTTTGTCAGTTGCTTCATTTGCTATTATTTTCTCCCATTCTGAAGGCTGTCTTTTCACCTTGCTTATAGTTTCTTTTGTTGTGCAGAAGCTTTTAATTTTAATTAAATCCCATTTGTTTATTTTTGCTTTTATTTCCAATATTCTGGGAGGTGGGTCATAGAGGATCCTGCTGTGATGTATGTCAGAGAGTGTTTTGCCTATGTTCTCCTCTAAGAGTTTTATAGTTTCTGGTCTTATGTTTAGATCTTTAATCCATTTTGAGTTTATTTTTGTGTATGGTGTTAGAAAGGGTTCTAGTTTCATTCTTTGACAAATGGTTGATCAGTTTTCCCAGCACCACTTGTTAAAGAGCTTATCTTTTCTCCATTGTATATTCTTGCCTCCTTTGTCAAAAATAAGGTGTCCATAGGTGTGTGGGTTTATCTCTGGACTTTCTATTTTGTTCCATTGATCTATATTTGAGTACCTACTATATATGCCAAGAATTATTCTAGGTACCATGGATGAGTTGGAAGGGCAGCATGTGTGCATGTGTGTAGGAGGTGAAGAAAGGCCTTCTATTGCTCACTTTTATTTGGATTTAGTTAAGTATTTCTCATTCCTTTTATCCCTTGAGATATAAGTCACATGTCACATATCATACAATTCACCCATTAAAAGTGTATGTACAGGCAACTCAAGAAGGTGGATGAGAGTGATACAGCAGTGAAACCACTGGCACTTCCACTGCTGCAGATGATGAAAGGGAATGGAAAGGCCCAAGAGCACTGCAGCGATTGCAAGAAGGAGGAGGACGCCAGCCATAGTCAGGATGGCTTGAGTCTATCCAATGACAGTGGAGCAAAAAGGAGAAAAAGAAACCGAAAAGAAGAAGCAGAAAGAGGAAGGCAGTGAGACAGATTCAGCCCAGGATCAGCCTGTTCATCAGATGAACTGTTTGCCAGCAGAAGACCCAGGAAACACAGAAGGCCATTCAGCTCTTTTTCACTGGGTCAAGGAATCTGCAAAAAACACCCTCCTGAATGAGAATTATGTGGAAGATGATGACAACATGTTCTGATTTGATTACTCCCCAGAATTTGTTTTGTGGGCTCTCCAGCCACCTAGCTGGCTTTCCCAGTGGCACTGTGGGGTTTGGGTGGTCTCAAGTCAGAAATGGGTTGGATTCATCACTGCCATCCCAGCAAACATCCATACCTATTACACAGAGAAGAAGATGGTAGAGATCAACTTCTTGTGTGTCCACCAGAAGCTGCACTCCAAGAAGGTGGTTCCAGTCCTGATCCATGAGATAACCTGATGGGTTTACCTGGAAGGCATCTTCCAAGCTGTTTACACTGCCACAATGGTATTACCAAAGCCTGTTGGCACCTGCAGGTACTGGCATTGGTCCCTAAACCCATGGAAGCTGATTGAAGTGAAGTTCTTCCACTTGAATTCTGACCATGCAGTGCACTATGAAGCTCTACCAGCTGCCAGAGACTCTCAAGACAGCTGGGGTGTGACCAGTGGGAAAAAAGAACATACTCGTAGTGCACCAGCTCCTCACCCAGTACCTGAAGCAGTTTTGGGTCACAACAGTCATGAGCCAGGAGGAGGTGGAACACTGGTTCTACAGAACATTGTCGAAGTTCTATCATTAACAGTTTTGTGGTGGAGAATGTGAATAGTGAGGTGATAGATTTCCTGAACTTTTATACGCTTCTGCTCACCATCATAAACAATCCGCCTCACAAGAGTCTAAAGTCTGCATAGTCTTTCTACAATGTTCATACTCAGACCCCTCTTCTAGAACTCATGAGTAATACCCTCGTTCTCACCAAAATGAAAGGGTTTGACGTGTTCAATGCAGTGAATCTTATGGAGAACAAAACTTTCCTGGAGAAGTTCAAGTGCAGCATGGGGACAGCAACCTACAGTATTATCTACAATTGGAAGTGCCTCATCATGGGGGCAGAAAAAGTTGGGCTGGTGTTACAGTAACAAGTTGCCAGTGATATTCTGGATAAAGCCATTGACAATTCAAACTAGGAGCTTATTGATCCAATTTTTACAAACGTGAGAATTTCTGCCAAGGGGAGCAGAACTGAACCAGCTTTACAAACTCCACTGAACTTGATGATTATATTGCAATGGTATAGGCTGTGTGAGGTCATTTCTAGCCATGTCTCTGGTTTCCCTGTTTTCCAATTAATTACATTGTCATTCAGCTATGATCAAGGGAAGGTAACTGCTGAAAACTAGCTCATGATTGGCATATTATGGAGTTACTAGGGGGGTGTGTGTGTGTGTGTGTGTGTGTAATAAACTATGTACAGTTCAGTGACTTATTCACAGATATGTATAACCATCACAGTTAATATTAGAACATTTTCATCACATCAAGAAGAAACCAGTTAGGGATGTCCCTGTGGTCCAATGGTTAAGAATCTGCCTCACAATGCAAGGGACACAGGTTCAATCCTTGGTCAAAGAACTAAGATCTCACATGCCACAGAGCAAGTTAAGTCCACACTAAACCACTGAGCCTGTGTGCCACAACTAGAGAGCTTATGCACTGCAGCAAAAGATCCCACATGCTGCAACTAAGACCCCAGGCAGCTAAATTAATAAATAAATAATTTTTAAAAAGAAACCACTTAGCTATCATCCCTCCATATCCCCATTCCCTCTTCCCAACCCTAAACATCTACTAATCTCCTTTCTGTCTCTATATATTTCCCTTTTCTGAACTTTCATATGAGTGGAATCATACAGTATACAGGTTTTTTTGTGACTTGCTTCCTTTACTTAGCATATGTTTTAAAGATTCATCTATGTTGTAGCATAAGTATCAGTACTTCAGTCCTTTTTATAGCTGAATAATATTTCATTGCATGGATACCATATTTTGCTTATCCATTTGTCTGTTGATGGACATTTAGGTTGTTTTCACCTTTTTCTTATTAAGAATAATGCTCTTGTAAATGAACTGTGGTGTTGGAGAAGACTCTTGGGAGTCCCTTGGACTGCAAGGAGATCCAACCAGTCCATTCTAAAGGAGATCAGTCCTGGGTGTTCATTGGAAGGACTGATGCTAAAGCTGAAACTCCAGTACTTTGGCCACCTCATGTGAAGAGTTGACTCATTGGAAAAGACCCTGATGCTGGGAGGGATTGGGGGCAGGAGGAGAAGGGGATGACAGAGGATGAGATGGCTGGATGGCATCACTGACTCGATGGACGTGAGTTTGAGTAAACTCTGGGAGTTGGTGATGGACAGGGAGGCCTGGTGTGCTGCAATTCATGGGGGCACAAAGAGTCAGACACGACTGAGCAACTGAACTGAACTGAACTGAACTGAAACATTCAGGTACAAGTTTCTGTGCAGGCATATGTTTTCATTTCTTTTGGGTATATACCTAGAAGTGGAATTGCTGGGTCATATGATAAGCAATGGCACCCCACCCCAGTACTCTTGCCTGGAAAATCCCATGGATGGAGGAGCCTTGTAGGCTGCGGTCCATGGGGTCGCTAAGAGTCGGACACGACTGAGCGACTTCATTTTCACTTTTCACTTTCATGCATTGGAGAAGGAAATGACAACCCACTCCAGTGTTCATGCCTGGAGAATCCCAGGGGTGGGGGAGCCTGGTGGGCTGATGTCTGTGGGGTCGCACAGAGTCGGACACGACTGAAGTGACTTAGCTTAGTTTAGCTTATGATAACTTTATGTTTAATCATTCAAGGAACCACCAGACTATTTTTCAAAGTGGATATACTATTTTATGTTCCCACCAACAGTGTATAAGTGTTTCTATTTCTTTTTTTAATTGGATTGATTTGATAGCTTTATTTTTACCTTTTTAGTGTTTTCTAAAAACTTTTTATTTTGTATTGGGTTTCCCATGTGACACAATGGTAAAGAATCTGCCTGCCAGTGCAGGAGACACGAGAGACACAGGTTCAGTCCCTGGATTGGGAAGATCCCCTGAGGTAGGAAATGGCAACCCTCTCCAGTATTCTTGCCTGGAAAAGTCCATGGACAGAGGAGACTGGCGGGCTACAGTTCATGGGGTCACAAAAAGTCAGACACAACTGAGCACACACACAGTCAGTTAACAAGCAATGTTGTGATAGTTTCAGGTAAACAGTGAAGGGATTCAGCCATACATATACATGGATCCATTCTCCCCCAAACTCCCCTCCCATCCAGGATGCCCCATAACATTGAGCAGGGTTCCATGTGCCATACCATAGGGGTCCTTGTTTTTTATCCATTTTAAATATAGCAGTGTGTACATGTTTATTCCAAACCCTCTGACTATCCCTTCCTCCCATCCTTCCCCCCTGCAACCATAAGTTTGTTTTCTAAGTCTATGAGTCTCTATTTTGTAAGTTCATTTGTATCATTTCTTTTTAGATTCCACACATAAGGGATGTCATATTTCTTCTTCTCTGATTTACTTCACTCAGTATGATAATCTCTGGGTCTATCCATGTTGCTGCAAATGACATTGCTTCATTCTTTTTAATGGCTGCATAATATTCCATTGTGTGTACGTACCACATCTTCTTTATCCATTCCCCTTTCAATGGACTTTTAGGTTGCTTCCATGTCTTGGTTATTGTAAACTGTGCTACAATGAACATTGGGGAACATGCATCCTTTCAGATCATGTTTTTCTCTGGGTTTATGTCCAGTAGTGGGATTGCAGGGCCATATGGTAGCTCTATTTTTAGTTTTTTAAGGAACCTCTTCACTGCTCTCCATAATGGCTGTACCAGTTTACATTCCCACCAACAGTGTAGGAGGGTTCCCTTCTCTCCACATCCTCTCTAGCATTTATTGTTTGTGGATTTTTTGATGATGGCCATTTTTACTGGGGGGTTTCTTCCATGTCAACACTTGTTATCTTTTTTTGTTCTAGCCATCCAAGTAGATGTAAAGTAGTATCTCACTGTAATTTTGATTTGCAGCATTTTCTCGATAGCTAATGATGTCAGAGCATCTTTTGTTTTGGGGCCATTCATATATCTCATTTAGAGAATTGTACATTCAAATTCTTTGCTCATCTTTTGATTGAGTTATTTATCTTTTTATTATTGAGTTGTAAGAGGTCTTTATATATTCTAGACACAAAGCCTTTATTCTTTTTCCCATCACTTGGCTGAGATCCACGTCTGGTAGGAAAGTGCCCAATGCAGACCTTGTAGCCAAGATGATGATGTAATAATAAGACAGGAAATAATCTCAAACAGAAAAAGCTGTACATATGGAGAAAGGACCCAGCCTGCTTCTGAATTTTCTAGAAGTCTGGCAACCTGTGGAGAGCAAGAGGAGCTGTCTACGTCTAGCTAGCTGGCTAGCAATGCTACTCCAGTTAGCTGTTAAAAATTATTTGACCATATACAAACTTCACCAAATGGTGCTTTTTCTGAGGAAAGCCTCACTCTGTGCTTGGTGATTTCAGCTCCTTATCTTGCCAGTATTCATGAAAAAAATTATTCATGACACTTGTTAAAGACAGCAAGGCAGACTTTATTGGGGAATTACTACAATGGAGTCAGCCATGGGGGAGAGAGATTGGGTTTAACTTGGAATATAACAAGAAAAAGTGAGGATTTGTAGTCAAGGAACAGGGTTTGGGCTGGTATATCAGCGGATGAAAAATTACTAAGAGGAAACATCATGGGTAAGGGGGGAATACTGGCTACACTGAACTAACAGGAATCTAACTGAAAGCAGTCTGGGTGATCAGACATCACCTGGGGGGTGGTAGAGAATGAAGAATTCCATCAAATATTGAGGGTGATCAGATAGGAGGTGCATTCTGGTTAAACAGACTCAGCAGGATTCTTGCTAAAATTGGATGCTGCACAGAGGAACACAGAAGCTCAAAAAGTCAGGGCCTAGTTGACAAGATAGTTGGAGTGTGACTAAAGTTTGGTCAAAGAAAGACTCTTTGACACTAGTCCCCCAACCCCCTACATTTTCCCGGTCTGCTTTCCTGTGAGCAGACAGCCAAAGGAGACAAACACTTCTCAAGACTATTGTATGGTCTGATGGTTGCTAGGCAACTGCCAGGGTCCCTTTCAGATTGCAGTTTCCCTCCCAGCTGGGGTTCCCTTTCCTGCCTCAAGACATCTGCCAGCAGTATTAGCAAAGATTCACATGCCTGCAGGCTACAGTACCAAGGGACAGGAAGAGGCAGCACAGGCCTGGTGGAGGAGGGGGCAAAGTCACGCAAGTCCTTAGGATTCACCAGAGCAACCAGAACCTGTTTAGTGCTGCAGGATGCCTCCATCACTCACCTGTTTGTATATTTTGCCATGCCATTTCTCAGGTGAGGGAAACTGGGAGTCCTAGAGGGTGGACCACTGGCACCCATGGGGAGGGTCTGGCACCAGCAGGAGTTAATCTTCACATTCTTGAGGCTCATTAGCTCCAGCCATAACCTCACTCCCTCCATACTTTACTCCTGAAGGACTTGGGTTTTTGAGGTTCCTTCTCTATGACCCAAATGTGAATTTGGGCAGGTCTGAGGTTCATATCTTGGCTTAACTGTTGTCTCATGGGTAGACAGTGGTGGTAATGGAACTAAGCTTATTTGTTTTGCTCAGAAAGGACCAGCAGGCAAAGTGGGGCTTTTGGGTGCTCTGTGTGCTCCTATCCCTGAGGTGGGAACAGTCACATCCTGGGAATGAACTCTGCAGATACGGGCAAGAGCAGAAGATGCATTCAGCCTGGGAGCCTCCCAGGCAATAGACACTGCAGCCAGACTAGCTGGGTCCAAATAGTGACTCTATCACTTACTGGTTGTGTGAGTCCAAGTTAGTTCACCTCTCTGTGTCTCAAGTTTCACATCATGGGTTCTGCATAAATGGGGATAATAGTTCCTAACTCAGAAGGCTGTTAGGGAGACTAAAATGTGTTAATGTATGTAAAGTGATAAATGTTTACTATCATTTTCATTGTGGATAGAAAGGAGGGCAAATTTCTTAGTTTTCAAGGGCCTAGGCCTGGCATCTCTTGATTCCCATAGAACCTACAGGCACTGGGAATCTGGGGCCTGGGCACTTCAACTACACTTGCAGTTAATCCTCTCAACAACCCAGTAATGTAATATCAGCCCTATTTTGCAGGTACATCTCTGAGCAAGACAGGGAAAAGGGTGAGGTGGGATTTGAGGGATGGAGTGACTGCGTAAAAAGCTGTCTCCCCAGTCTCCTCACGAGTGCCCACTCCACTTTACGGTCTGCAACAGAGAACCAAGGAAAACACAATTCCGGGACAGTAGGATAGCAAAGCTGTTCTATGGAAGCAACTACAATGGCTGGAAGGGACGAACAGCCTGCAGAGCGGGGCTTGCTGCTTGGACTTCTATGTTTTGACTCCTGGTTCCTAGGGGTTGTCGTTTTCCTCTGAAGACAGAATTTATTTCCCTCCTGTAGGCAGACCCCAGGAAACAAACCTACTTTCCCATAAGCTAACCTGAGTACTGGCCAAAGAAAGAAACCAAGTTTTTCTTAATCACCAACCCCAGCTACCTCATCCCTTCCATCCCTTACAGGCCAACATACACAGACACTTGGCTCCCTGCCCAATGAGAACTTTGATTTCTAAAGAGTGAAAAAGAATCTCTGGCTCCAATCTAGATTTGCTGAATAAATATCTAGTGATTCCCAAAGTAGAAGAGATAATTTTCAGAAGGAAGAGAGAAGGAAGAGATCAAGAGCAGTGAACTTGTTTTCCCATCCCCACACTCCTCTCCATTTCTGAGCTCTTAGAGGGAAATGGGGATCTGCCTTTGACTAATGTGAGAACAGAGTCAACAGAAGTTTGGAGGTTAGCTCAGATGGGGAGTAATAGAATCCTAGGCTGTAACTATTGATTCCCAGCTTGCTCATAACTAGAACTGTCCTTAGATGGAGGTATGTATAAACTTGCCTCCTGAGATCACTAGCAAGCCACATTTTAGTACACACTTCATCCTCCACCTTCACACTGTAGGTCAGAACTGAATTAAGACTTCTGGAGCAGAAGGACTAAAAAAAATGGTTTTGAGGAAATCAGCTATTTGTCAATTAGGTTTTTGGCATCTTTAAATTTATATATGGACTATTTGTCTTAACAAGCCTATCATTTTTTAATCCTCTGAAACAAATTAGATGTCATAAATATCCCTTTTTCAGGAAAAATGGTTCAAAAGCATGAGATAATTTGAACTTGTGAAGCTGAAGTTGGATTCCAGATAAGTTATAATAAGTTGGATTCCAGATAAGTTATAATTTTATTAAAGAAATTAAGGAAGTCCTGTTTAATGTGGCTGCCCTTCTGTGGAACATCTCTTTAAAATTTTTCCCCCCAAAAAATGAGTCTCTTTTTTGCCATATGAATTTTTTTGTTGCAACGTACACATAACACTGAACAGATTGGATGCAGGGAGTTCATCATCTTCTAGACTCCAAACGACCTTTTCAAAGATCTTCAGACATTTTCAGAGAAACAGCAGATTCATTTATGTTTTATTATCATCTTTTTCTCTATTCACATTCTCCAGGGACTTTTTAAATTAGAGAAAGACATACTTCTTGTCCGGAGAAGGCAATGGCGACCCACTCCAGTACTCTTGCCTGGAAAATCCCATGGACGGAGGAGCCTGGTAGGCTGCAGTCCATGGGGTCGCTAAGAGTCAGACACGACTGAGCGACTTCACTTTCACTTTTCATTTTCATGCATTGGAGAAGGAAATGGCGACCCACTCCAGTGTTCTTGCCTGGAGAATCCCAGGGACGGGGGAGCCTGGTGGGCTGCCGTCTATGGGGTCGCACAGAGTCGGACACAACTGAAGTGACTTAACAGCAGCAGCATACTTCTTATCCTACACTTTGAAATTCTGATATTATGGCAGGTTGACATTTTAGCACCTTTTCCTTAACTAACAACCATAGGTTTCTTGTCAGCACATGTAAGGAGGCTGTCTCCTTCCATTTCTATAAACTAAGACATCTCATTATGTGCTTCTGCATGTTTTGAAGAAATTGAAAATGACTCAAAACTTTCATTATGAAAGTTCTAATTTCACAAGTAAGCAAAACACCCTCCTTTTAAGCAGCATTGTGCACGGGGTGTGCAGGACATTGAACAGGCAAAATATTTTCATTTTCTTTAGAAAGTTTATAGACTGAATGGACTTTTCAAAATTTATGTGTGTACTGTGTGCTGAATATGCAGATATATGAGCAAAATCTAGTTTGTATTATTCTGCTTTCTGTGGTTTCATTAACATCTTCACAGCTATCAAAAAACAATATGAAATTCTACTTTTTTAAAAACATTGAAGTACCTAATGACTAAGAGGAATATTTTTTCTTGCTGAGATCAGACTCATCATTTGATACGCTGTAAAAAAGCATGCTGTAAGGGACAAACATGTGCGTGTGTGTTAGTCGCTCAGTCGTATCCAATTCTTTGTGATCCCATGGACTGTAGCCCACCAGGCTCCTCTGTCTATGGGATTCTCCAGGCAAGAGTACTGGAGTGGGTTGCCATTCCCTTCTCAGGGGATCTTCCCAATCCAGGAATCAAACCTGGGTCTCCCACATTGCAGTCAGATTGTTTACCATCTGAGCCACCAGGGAAGCCCAAGGGACCGACATATCTGTTGTCAAGGGACCAACATATCTGTCATCAAAATTTCCCCCTTTTGTTTGCCTAGAATTGCAACCTCTGAATCAGGATATGTAAATCTAGGCAGTTTCATAGAGTAAACAAAGGGATAACACAATAACGAATGTTCATTTGTGTTGTATGTCCATGCTAATTCAGTAGTTATTATTTTCAACTGAGCAGTGACATCTTTGGGGGAAACTTTTGAAGTACTGGCCAGTCTCATCCAGGCCTTACAAGTCTCAGTCTCCATATATGGTTTCACACAGCCTTCTTCACCATGCCCAATCCCAAATTCTTTATATTGCGTAATAGGTCCTGTTTGGGTTATTTGCCTCCCTAATCCAATTGTAAGTGTTTTTCATCTGTCTAAAATAACACAATAGTTTATCCTTCTTTTCAGTGATGCTGGCATTGGTATTATAATGGTTCTCATTTTCGTTATCTGCATTCTTATAGAACATGCATTCCTCCCAAATTCGTATGTTGAAGGCCCAATTCCCAGTATCAAAGAATGTGGCTCTATTTGGAGATAGGACCTTTAAAGGTGTGATTAAGTTTGTTAGGGTGGGCTCTGATCCAATCTAACTGTGCCCTTATAACAAAAGGAAATTTGGACACATGGGAAGATACCAGAAATGCATGCTTTACAGAGGAAAGACCATGTAAGGACACAGGGAGAAGGCAGCAATCTACAAGCCAGGAGAGAGGCCTCAGAAGAAAATAAACTTGCCTATGTCTTGATCTTGGACTTCCTAGCCACCAAAATCAGGAGAAATTAATTTCTATTTTCTTAAGCCAGTCTGTGTGTATTTTGTTACTGCAGCCTAAGTAGACTAAGGCACATGGTGACAATATTAACAATGTTAAAGGTTAAACCAGCACTATTTCAATACAAAAGACAACAAAGTACAGGCAAAGTCAAAGACTATTAATGCTCATGATTATAATGCACTGAAGTGGCATGATTCAGAGTGACGCAACAATGAAACATCCATTATTCATTCAGAGTGATGCAACAGTGAATGATTCATTACTGTGGACCAAAATCATGGTTATCAATATCAGCAGCCAGGGGAAAAAATCAGCCACAACTACAGAAGGCAGATAATCAATACCATATCCATTTAACACTAAAAACTGTGTTGTTTTCACTCTCTGTTTTGGGTGGTTACCATACAGGTTTTATACCCCACCTCCGACAATCTTTAGCAAACATCACTGAAAATCGAGACTTTTTACATCCCAGGGAGGGGTTTCCTGAGATTTGAAAGTAAAAGTCAGTGTGTTAGTTTCTCAGTCATGTCCAACTCTTTGTGACCCCATGGTCTGTAGCCTCCCAAGCTCTTCTGTCCATGGGATTCTCCATCAAGCATACTGGAGTGTGTTGCAATTTCCTTCTCCAGGGGATCTTCCCAACCCTAGGATCAAACCCAGATCTCTTCTGTCTCCTGCCTTGGTAGGCAGATTCTTTACCCTTAGCACCACCTGGGCTGAACTTTAGGACTTTCTAAACTATAACAGTTCAAGACAAATCAAGACCGTTGGCCATCCCAGGTGGTACTTCTGGGATGCTGTTGGCAATGCTATATTTCTTGCCTGGGTGGTGGTCACATGATGTTTACTTTATAATAACTTTTAGCTGTACATTTATGCTTTATGCATTTTTAGGTTAGTATATTTGTTTTTCAATATATTTTAGAAAAAGTTATGCCTTTCACTTCCCACTCCATATATAATTCAAAATAAAATGATAGTAAATTGTAAAACAGAATAAAATCTAACCAACTTCTGATTTTTCCATGTTTTCTTTTTTTTTAAATTTTATTTTGTTTTTAAACTTTACATAATTGTATTAGTTTTGTCAAATATCAAAATGAATCCGCCACAGGTATACATGTGTTCCCATCATGTTTTATGTATAATGTAAAATTGATTCCATTTTTTATGATGCTCTGCTTTGTTTGTGCCCTAGGCACCTGTTTATTTAAATAACCTGGTATTGTCCTAAATGAATGACATCACATTATCAGACATGGCCTAGCCGCAAGTGACCTCTCACCTTCTATCATACTTTCTGGTAGAGCTAATGGTTCCTTTCCACTGCACTTTGTGAATGTCAAAGCTGAATCACAGTGAATTGAAATTAGGTATTTATTGTATGCCTCCTAACACTGCACTGAACTCATTGAGAGAAGACTGGTGCCTTGTTCATTTCTGCATCATCAGCGCTTTGTGATTGGTACTTGGTAACATGGTTGAATGAATAATGGGATTTTATTACAGCCAGCTATCAAAGTCATCCCTCCCTCATATTCTTGTGCTACAACTACATTATAAGCCTGGTTATTTTTGCTATGAAGGCAAAAGGAGAAGACAGTGGCAGAGGATCAGATGGTTAGGTAGCATCACTGATCCAATGGATGTGAACTTGACCAAACTCTGGGAGATAGTGGAGGACAAGGGAGCCTGGTGTGCTACATTCCATAGGGGCTGCAAACAGTCAGACATGATTTAGTAACTGAATAACAACAACAAATGTTGGCTAAATCCCAAACTCACTCTGTCCAACTGACACCATTTATTTTCTGTACACAACCCATCATCCAAGAATGTAGAACTGGTACTGAAACATATATATTACCATATGTAAAATAGATAACTAGTAGGAAGTTGCTGTATAACACAGGGAGCTCAGCCTTGTGCTCTGTAACAACCTAGAGGGGTGGGACGGAAGTTCAAGAAGGAGGGGATATATGTATACTTATAGCTGATTTGGGCTTCCCTCATAGATGAAGGAAAGCTAGTTTGTAAGTCTTCCAACTTCCTTCATTGTTCAGTTGGTAAAGAATCCACCTGCCATGCAGGAGACCCCGGTTCAATTCCTGGGTCAAGAAGATACCCTGGAGAACAGATAGACTACCCACTCCAGTATTCTTGGGCTCCCCTTGTAGCTCAGCTGGAAAAGAATTTGCCTGCAAAGTTGGAGACCTGGGTTCAGTCCCTGGGTTGGGAAGATTCCCTGGAGAAGGGAAAGTCTACCCACTCCAATATTCTGGCCTGGAGAATTCCATGGACTGTATAGCCCACGGGGTTGTAAAGAGTTGGACGTGACTGAGCGACTTTCACTTTCACTTCATAGCTGATTCACGTTGTTGTATGGCAGAAACCAACACAACATTGTAAAGCAATTATCCTCCAATTAAAAATAAATTAAACAACAATAATAAAATTAATTTCCTTAGGATGCATTTATTGACTGTCCACTATGTACCCTGACCTGTGCCTGCAGGACAAAGAGGCAAAATCAAAATTGGAAGCATACAAAAAATAAAATAAATTCAAAGCATAACCAAATGCTGAATTTCTGGCAGGGAAAATTGGCCTACGTGAATCATTGACTAAGCCTTCTACATTGATGGCTCCTGGAAATAACTGTGTGGCATCATCTTCCAGAGTCACTAGTGGTTTTTTTATTATTATTATTTTTCCAAGTTTTATTATTGGTTTTTTGGGAGAGGGGAGTATTTTCTAAACTCCTAACTCTGAAACTCCTAACTCCTAACGCCATTCTGAAAATCCCCACAATTATTTATTAATTGTGTACAACATTCTCTATCCATGAGAATAGACACTGCAATTTCAGATAGCTCAAGATAAAGAGGCACCGCTGTCTTGAAACATAAACCAAAGATTGTTTCTTCATTGCCCCAAACCAAAAAACAAAACAAAAACTGTCAAAATAATTTTTAATATTCAACTCATAAAATAACAAATATTAGGTAATCTGATGGTCCTTGACCTTCATGAAGTACTTTTGTTTCCATATTTTTGTCTTCGAGATGTTTTGTGCTCTTGATGCAGTCAAGTTTATTTACCTGTATCTTTATATTTTATGCCTATGCTATGCTATGCTCAGTTGTTCAGTTGTATCCGATTCTTTGCAACCCCATGGACTGTAGCCCGCCAGGCTCCTCTGTCCATGGAATTTCCCAGGCAAGAATACTGGAGTGGGTTGCCATTTCTTACTCCAGGTGATCTTCCCAGTCCACAGATTGAAGCTGCGTCTCTTGCATCTCCTGCAGTGGCAGGAGGATTCTTTACCACTGCGGTACCTGGGAAGTACATTTTACATCTACCCTACCCTATATTTCCTTTTATAATTTTATATTTTATGTATAGGTTTTTAACCTATATGAATTTTACTTTTATGCAAGCTGTGAGGTAAAGATCTAATTTTATTTTTGCTAAATGGAGAACTAGTTTTCCTAAGACCATTTATTGAGTACTTTATCTTTTCTTCTTTGTGAAAAACTGAATTCTCATGTAAACGTGGATCTATTTTGGACTTATTATTCTGATTCATTGATTCATTTGTCAGTGTTTGTTCCATTACCACATCATTTTAATTACTACACTTCTATGGTATGTTTCGATATTTAATAGACCAAGTCACATCCCACTCTTCTTTTTCAAAACTTTCTCAGCTATTCTTGCACATTTTCTCTTCCAAGTGATTCTTAGAATCAATTTGCTGGGTTTTATAAAAATTTTCATTAGGATTTTGATGGGGATTAAATTTCTAGGCGTTTTTAGGTTGTTGACATCTTTACAATATTGAGTTTTACCATGTCTATCACTTCACTCAGATATTCTTCCATTTCCATCTGTAAAGTTTTATGTTTTTCTTCATCTAGATTTTGTAAAATTTGTTATTAGATTTCTCCCCCTAGGCAATTTATACTTCTGGGAGTTTTGACTAGGATCTTTTTTATTTTTTATTTCGTTTAGGATCTTTTATCTATTATGTTGTCTAGTAGATTATTGTTGGTATATAAAAATATTACTGTTTTTTTGTATGTTGCTCTTGTATTTATGCCACTTAGCTGAGTTATTTCTATCGGTTCTAATGGTTTCTCAATTGATTGTCTTAGAGTTTTTATGTAGACAATCATATTGCTTACAAATAATAATAGTCATATTTCCCTTTATATTATTAAATCTTTTTTGCCAAAGTTAATTCAGTCATTCAATTAATTTTTGGCAGCTTCTTATCTGTCAGGGCAGCTGCCATGTGCCAAGCATTGTTCTATACTTGGGGGATACAATAATAGACAAAACAGACAAGGTTTATGCCTTCTCATGCTTATATTCTATTAAGACGAGATTAACAACCTAGAAAAAGCATAAAAGGGTCAGCCACGTAGCTGCATATAAATCAATGAAGTTAGAACACTCCCTCACACCATATACAAAAATAAACTCAAAATGGCTTAAAGAATTAAATATATGACATGACATCATAAAACTCATAGAAGAGAACATAGGCAAAACATTCTCTGACATAAATCATAGTGATGTTTTCTTAGATCAGTCTCCCAAGGCAAAAGGAATAAAAACAAAAATAAACAAATGGGACTTAATCAAACTTATAAGCTTTTGTACAGCAAACTAAACCATAAACAAACAAACAAACAAAAAAACCTGCAGTCACGGAGAAAATTTTTGTAAATGATGCAACCAACAATGGCTTAATTTCCAAAATATACAAACAGCTCACACAGCTCAATAACAACAACAACAAAAATAATCCAATAGAAAAATGGGCAGAGGATCTAAATAGACATTTCTCCAAAGAAGACATACAGAAGGGTAATAGGCACATGAAAAGCTGCTCAATTAGAGAAATGCAAACCGAAACTACAATCACCTCACACCAGTCAGAATGGTCATCGTTAAAAAGTCTACAAGTAACAGGCACTTTCCTGCTGTCAGTGGTAAAGACTTCACTCTTCCACTGCAGGGGGCATGGGTTCAATCCCTGGTCAGGAAACCAAGATCTCGCGTTCTGTGTGGCCAAATCTAAACAAATAAATAAAGCGATAGAAAATTTTAAAAGTTCTACAAGTAACAAATGCTGGAGAGGGTGTGCAGAAAAGGGAATCCTCGTACACTGTTGGTAGGAATGTAAATTGGTGCAGCCACTATGGAGAACAGAATGGAGGTTCTTCAAAAAACTAAAAATATAGTTTTCATATGATCCAGCAACACCAGTCCTGAGCCTTTATCTAGAAAAAAAAACTATAATTTGAAAAGGCATGCATCCCTATGTTCATAGCAGCACTATTTACAATAGTCAAAACTTGAAAACAAGCTAAATGTCCATTGACAGACAAATGGATTAAAAAATTGTGATGTATATACACAATGGAATATTACTTAGCCATAAAAAAGTGAAATTATGCCATTTGCAGCCACATGGATGTACCTAGAGATCATCATACTAAGTGAAGTAAGTCAGAAAGAGAAAGACAAATATCAGATGATACCACTTATCTGTGAAATATAAAAAGGAATACAAATGACTTATTTACAAAATAGAAATAGACTCACAGACATTGAAAACAATTCTGTGTTTACCAAAGGGGAAGTGGGTGAGGAGAGATAAATTAAGAATTTGGGATTAACATATATACGCTATTATATATAAAATTGATAAGCAATGGTAGGGACCTAACAGAAGCAGAAGATATTAAGAAGAGGTGGCAAGAATACACAGAAGAACTGTACAAAAAAGAGCTTCATGACCCAGATAATCACGATGGTGTGATCACTAACCTAGAGCCAGACATCCTGGAATGTGAAGTCAAGTGGGCCTTAGGAAGCATCATTACGAACAAATCTAGTGGAGGTGATGGAATTCCAGTTGAGCTATTTCGAATCCTGGAAGATGATGCTGTGAAAGTGCTGCACTCAATATGCCAGCAAATTTGGAAAACTCAGCAGTGGCCACAGGACTGGAAATGGTCAGTTTTCATTCCAATCCCAAAGAAAGGCAATGCCAAAGAATGCACAAACTACCACACAATTGCACTCATCTTACATGCTAGTAAAGTAATGCTCAAAATTCTCCAAGCCAGGCTTCAGCAATACGTGAACCCTGAACTTCCAGATGTTCGAGCTGGTTTTAGAAAAGGCAGAGGAACAAGAGATCAAATTGCCAACATCCAATGGATCATCGAAAGAACAAGAGAGTTCCATAAAAACATCTATTTCTGCTTTAATGACTATGCCAAAGCCTTTGACTGTATGGATCACAATAAACTGTGGAAAATTCTGAAAGAGATGGGAATACCAGGACCTGCCTCTTGAGAAACCTGTATGCAGGTCAGGAAGCAACAGTTAGAACTGGACATGGAACAACAGACTGGTTCCAAATAGGAAAAGGAGTACGTCAAGGCTATATATTGTCACCCTGCCTATTTAACTTATATGCAGAGTACATCATGAAAAACGCTGGGCTGGATGAAGCACAAGCTGGAATCAAGATTTCTGGGAGAAATATCAATAACCTCAGATATGCAGATGACACCACCCTTATGGCAGAAAGTGAAGAAGAACTAAAGAGCTTCTTGATGAAAGTGAAAGAGGAGAGTGAAAAAGTTGGCTTAAAGCTCAACATTCAGAAAACTAAGATCATGGCATCCGGTCCCATCACTTCATGGCAGATAGATGGGGAAACAGTGGCTGACTTTATTTTTCTGGGCTTCAAAATCACTGCAGATGGTGATTGCAGCCATGAAATTAAAAGATGTTTACTCCTTGAAAGGAACGTTATGACGAACCTAGACAGCATATTAAAAAACAGAGACATTACTTGGTCAACAAAGGTCCGTCTAGTCAAGGCTATGGTTTATCCAGTGGTCATGTATGGATGTGAGAGTTGGACTGTAAAGAAAGCTGAGCGCTGAAGAATTGATGCTTTTGAACTGTGGTGTTGGAGAGGACTCTTGAGAGTCCCTTGGACTGCAAGGAGATCCAACCAGTCCATCCTAAAGGAGATCAGTCCTGGGTGTTCATTGAAAGGACTGATGTTGAAGCTGAAACTCCAATACTTTGGCCATCTGATGCGAAGAGCTGACTCATTTGAAAAGACCCTGATGCTGGGAAAGATTGAAGGCAGGAGGAGAAGGGATTGACAGAGGATGAGATGGTTGGATGGCACCACCAACTCAATGGACATGGGTTTGGCTGGACTCTGGGAGTTGGTGATGGACAGGGAGGCCTGGTGTGCTGTGGTTCATGGGGTTGCAAAGAGTCAGACACAACTGAGTGACTGAACTGAACTGAAATTAAGGATCTACTGTATAGCACAGGGAACCATATTCAATAACTTATAATGGAAAATAATATGAAAAATAATGAATATATACCTGAATAACTTTGTTGCACACCTGAAACTATAGCATTGTAAATCAATCACACTTCAATTAAAAAAATGTCAGTCATCACTGGCAAAATATCCTCAAAGTTAGTGGCTTAAAATAACAATAAATGAGGAGGGATAATTTAGGAGGTTGGGATTAGTAGATACATATGGCTGCTGCTGCTGCTAAGTCGCTTCAGTCGTGTCCGACTCAGTGCGACCCTATAGACGGCAGCCCACCAGGCTCCCCCGTCCCTGGGATTCTCCAGGCAAGAACACTGGAGTGGGTCGCCATTTCCTTCTCCAATGCATGAAAGTGAAAATTGAAAGTGATGTCGCTCAGTCGTGTCTGACTCTTAGCAACCCCATGGACTGTAGCCTACCAGGCTCCTCCGTCCATGGGATTTTCCAGGCAAGAGTACTGGAGTGGGGTGCCATTGCCTTCTCTGAGATACATACTACTATATACAAAATAGATAACCAACAAGGACCTACTGTATAGCATAAGGAACTATTCTCAATACTTTATAATAACCTATAGGGGGAAAGAATCTGAAAAGAATATACATATAACTAGTATATGTACATACATATATAACTGAATCACTGTGTTCAACACCTGAAACTAACACAACAATGTAAATCAACTATACTTCAATAAAATTTTTAAATAGGCATAGGCTCTGAAATCAGAAAAACAACAATAAATACTTATCACACACAGTTGATCCTGGTCATGAACCTGGGAATAGTTTAAATAGGTGATGATGACTCAGGGTCTTTCTTGAAATTGTAGACAGGATGTCAGCTGGGCTTGCCATCGCCTGCACACATGGCTGGAGCTGGAGGATTCATTACTAAGGTAGCTTACTACGCGGCTAGCAAGGTTCTGGTTGTTGGCATGAGGCCTCAGTTCCTCATTTCCATAGAGCTACTTAAGTGTCCTCTTCACATGGCAGCAGGCTTCCCTCAGGAAGAATGATCCAAAAAGGAGAGACAGGCAGAAACTATAAAGTAAGTTATGACCTAGCTTAAAACTATTCCATCATTTTCACAATATATTATTGGTTACACAAGTCAACCTTATTCAGTATAAGAGGGGACTACACAAAGGTATGAATACCAGAAGGCAGGGATCGTTGGGGGCCATTTTGAAGGCTGGCTACCACAGAATACACATGAATTTTGAGGGAATTGCAAAGCATGAAAGTAGACAATTTCAGCTGTTAAGTGTAGGCAAGTTGAGGTCAGAACAGAGGCTCATGGAGAAATGAGGATTATAAAGGAAAGAATCTCTAAGACCATCATTCTCAACCATCAAACTCAATAATGACTTTTTATAACAAATATTTTGTAATATCCTTTTATTATCCTGAAATGGAGTTTGTGGATAAATAACCTACCTAGATACATTATTTGAAAAGAGTACAATGTCCTAACTATAATACTAAGGACATAAAATTATATTTTTAGTAAAATAAAATATATTTCAATATCTAAATGCTTAGTCATGATTACACTGGAAGACATAATGAAGTCAGTTGCTTCCAGCTGAAAATGCCAACTGATACAAATGTATTGTATTGGCCAAATACCATGAAACGTATTGCCATGATGATTTTCCAAATGATGAACAACTCTTGGTAAAACTCTGAATAAAACAAAGCACAGTCTTCCCTTGATTTGTATTTGTTGACAATGTTGTTCAGTTGCTAAATTTGTCCGACTTTTTTGTAACCCCATGAAGTACATCATGTCAAACTCCCCTGTCCTTCACTATCTCTTGGAGTTTGCTCAAATTCATGTCCATTGAGTCAGTGATGCTCTCTAACCTTATCTCATCCTCTGCTGCTCTCTTCTCCTTTGCCTTCAATCTTTCCCAGCATCAGGGTCTTTGCTCAAATTCATGTCCATTGAGTCAGTGATGCTCTCTAACCTTATCTCATCCTCTGCTGCTCTCTTCTCCTTTGCCTTCAATCTTTCCCAGCATCAGGGTCTTTTCCAATGAGTTGTACCTTTGCATCAGATGGCCAAAGTATTGGAGCTTCAGCAACAGTCCTTCCAATTAATCAGGACTGATTTTCTTTAGGATTCACTGGTTTGATCTCCATGCTGTCCAAGGGCCTCTCAAGAGTCGTCTCCAGCACCACAGTTTGAAAGCATCAATTCTTTGGCACTCAGCCTTCTTTATGGTACAACTGTTACATCCTACATGACTACCAGAAAAATCATGGCTTTGACTATATAGACCTTTGTCAGCAAAATGATGTCTTTGCTTTTTAATACTCTGTTGCATTTGTTGAAAACTTTAGTGTTAATTTAAATTGTATAAAAATACTTGGTGTTTTTATTTAATATGAAGTTAGGTTATAAGCTCAGATAATTTCAACGTCTTCACCTACATGAATGTTCTAGCAGGACATTCAAAAGTCACATGAGATAGGACTGTCATGTGCACTGGCAGGACTTTAGCAACCCCAAACCCTGCCCCCCTCAATTATTGTGACAAACAAAAGTACTACCTTATATTTCCCAAAATGCCTCTAGGGAGCAGTATGGACCTCCATCCTCACCCCACCCTCACTCCCACCCACAGTCAGGACCACTTACCTAAGAGAGGGCAGGTAAGAGTAGGCAGTGGAAGAAAATGAGAAGTGGAGGGGTATGGTTAGGAGGGGTACTTGAGAACAGGAGATGAAGTATCTGATTCTTGGGGCTTTGCTTAATGCCTTCCACTGTCAGACATATTTATTGATGGAATGAATGTCTCAGAACCAAACACAACCTCATACCAGGGACAGGAAGGAAGATGGAGAGGGGGTAGAAGAGAAAACCATGACTTGTGAACCCTGAGCAAATGGGACTTAGGACTACTATTGCACTTTTGTTGAAGTCACCTTAGCATTTTAGACGCTACCTCATACCTTCCTTCCTTTCACTTTCTTGGAGCTCAAACTAACTGGCGTTTCTAATATGCTGGTTACTGCTGAGAGACATCTTTATTTTACATATGAGAAGACTGAGGCCTAGAGAGATGAAACGCCCTGTGAAACATCCCCACAGCAATTTAATGGCTGAGTTGGGACTGGAGTGAGGATCCTTCCACTAGAGTACTTTTTTTGAGGATATAAAAAATTTATTTTCATAATAAGCATATGATCAGTTTCTAGCACTGGATTCAGGACTCTAGGCTTGGACTTGCTTCAGATTGACCTGGTTTTAATGGATCATACTCTACACTCAGGATTATAGCTGCCATTTGGTGAGTAGACATAAAGTTCACCTCAAAGCAAACAAGGAAATGTAAAAATATATTTATCAGTAATAAATAAATGTTAGATGTATGACTTTCTTCAGGTTAAAGCTTGAAATACACTCAAGGATATTGAACCTCTGATTTTTTTCTTTCTTTTTTTTTAACTGAAGTGTAATTGACTTACAACACTGCGTCAGCTCCAGGTATACAACATAGTGATTCAATACTTCTGTACAAAATGATCATCATGATCATCTTCCACTTCTAAAAATGAACGAGACCGGACTAGAAAGTGCAACTAGTAACGTGCCTCTCTTACCTCTTCAGTCTCCTTTGGAACAATGTCAGGGACAGGTAACACTGTTGTAATTCAGGTTCAGCTTCCTACGATCTGGAAGGTTATGTCATGGGTTTGTTATGTTTTTCTTAAACAGCCAATCACTTAGAAGTCCCAAAGAGTTGAAATGCTTACAGTTGCCCAAGGGCATGTTAGAGTCCCCTGACTCCTGACCAGATGTACTACAAGCTTGCTGACAGCATTAAGAAATGTGTCCTTGGTGAGTAAGCGACCTGAGAAGGATGTGATAATGGATGTAACCTGGAAGGATCTGACCTGGCCAGTGATAATGGCCTCTTTTCTCCTTCTAGCCCATGTCCTCTGCTCCTGATATGGGGCCTAGCCAGAAGTTTATCTTCTCAGAGTTGTTTAGCTTTCCTTCAAAGGACTGATAATATTCTCTAGCAGAACATCCAGAAAGGTGAGTTGCTTCCCCAGGTGCCCAGGCAGGGCTTTTGAGAAAGATGGGTTGGTATTTCCTGGGGGTCCTAATTATTTATTACTGTGTGACGAGGTGCTCCAGAACTTAGTGGCTTAAGACAACAACCATTTTCTCAAATCTCACAATCGTGTGAGTCAGGAATTCCATCAGGGTTTGGCTGAAAGATTCTTTTGTCCCACGTGACTGAAGTTGCTCTCAGCTGGTGGATTGGGATGGTCTGGAGGGTCCAAGATGGCTTCACTCACATGTCTGGCACCTTAGAAGGGATGACTGGAAGGCTGAGCTCAGATGAGACTGTTGAGCAAGGTGCCTATATGGGAACTCTGTGGCATGGCAGTCTCGGGGTTGATGGGATTTCTTACATGACAGCTTAAGCCTTCCAGAGTGAGTGTTATAAGAGACCTGGGAAAAAGCTGCAAGTCTTCTGACCTACCTCCAGAAGTTCCAGAGTGTCACTTTTGCTGCATTCCTTTGGCCAAGCAAATCACTAAGTCTAGCTCAGATTTAAGGAAAGGGGAATTAGACTCTACCTCTCAGGTAGAGAAAGGTAGAAAAGGTTTGCTACTATCCTTTGCCATACCAGTCTTATAGAAACATGCATTCATTCACTCAACAAATATTCACTCAAGGTATACTACATACATATTCTAGGCACCAAAGACAGTAGTGGGAAATAAAGCAGTCAAAAATCCCTGCACTTGTGGACCTTCCTAAGGGAGGTGAACAACAAAAAAGAAATTAGTAAAAATATATAGTATGCTAGATTCCTGCAAGTTTTAAGGACAGAAATAAAGCAGAGTAGGGGGAATAAGAAGCTTTGGAATGGAGATGGTGTGGCTAGAGAAAGCCACATTGAGAAGATGCCGTTGGGGTAAAGAGCTGAAGAAAGCAAGGGAACTAGCCATTCATCTACCTGGGGGCAACATTCCAGGCAAAGAAAAATGCAAGTGCAAACGGCCTGAGAAGGTAGAGTGCCTGGAATGCTTGAGGAATAGTGAGGAGGCCAATGCAGCTGGTGGACAGTGAAAGAGTAGAAAGAGTAATAAAGTAAGACTAACAATGGAGACTGGTGGGTGAGCGGAGCACACGATCAGCCAGGTTCTTGGGAGCCATGGTTACCACTTTGGTTTTTCTTCTGAATGAGACAGGAAGCCATTGGAGGGTTTGAAGCAAAGAAGCGCTATGGGCTGACTTGTGTGATGTCTATTTTAAAAGCAAATTTAGGGCTGCTCTATGGAAAAAGAAAGACTAAGGGGAGTCAAGGGCAGAGCAGGAAGTCCAGTTGGCACTCTTGCAATCATTCAGTTAAAGGTGATTCCTGGTGGCTCACACCAGAATGATGGCAGGGAGCATGGTGAAAAGTGATTGCATTCTGGATACATATTTTCAAGGGTGAACCATTAGGATTTGCTGACAGACCATATATAGAGTACAAGAGAGAGAGTAAGCAGGTACAAAAATATGGCCTCTTCTATAAGTTCACTGAATTCCTAGATACCTTTAGATGCCTTGACAGAACTTGTCATGTAACATCTTTTAATGGTAGGGTTCAAGTGACAAATCCGGTAGTAAGCCTCTGAAGAATGGACCAGTTAGGATTGCTAAGCCTAGAGGCACTCTTCAACAGGAATTATGCTACTGGGCTGGCTAAATTCTTAAGCCTTTATATAAAAGGTAGGAGAGCCTGTGCATTTCTAGCCAGTCTACACGTCTTGAACAGCATTCATTTCACCGATGAGAAAAAATCACTTCTAATTTGCATCATTCTTTATCACAATCTCTGGTGTCCATTGGAGAAAACTTAAGTATTCATGACAGCCCACTGTAGCATGGGCTTTTTCAAATGACAACTAGCACATGGCTTGTGCATTTCTAATTAAGATACTTCAGATGTTGACCAAAAGCTCCTAGAATGTTGATCAACACTAACCAGATACACGCACATGGGTCCCACTCTCTTTGTTAAAGTACTTAAAAGTAAATTTCCAGAAATTGTAACTCTAATTGGTCTCGGCTCTGGGGCCCAGAAACACTTGGTCTGCAGGCCTTGAGAATTTAGATTCTTGTTGGGAAAATGTAGGCTCATTAACTGGAGTGGCTTGCAATCCCTTCCCTCTTTGTGTCAATCTAAGGACATGGAAGCTCCAGGAAGAAATTTCAAATGATGTTTTTCTACACCACCGTCCCACCTCTGTCCCATGCCCTTTACCAGTAAGGTTTATTTTTCCACCTCCCTCACAAGAGTCAAGAAGGACACTGTCAATGCCTCTGAAAGGCAGCTGATCACTCCTTCCTCATTCATCTCTACTCACCTCACTCTGGTGCCCTGGAGCTCTGCCTCCTGGGTGGGTGGGAATGTGAAGGGTGGGCTGGATTTGCTTAGGCCGAGAGGAGCGGGATAGAAATTTGAGCTGGGGAAGGGCATGATGAAAGATAGAGAGTGGAACTACTCATGAGCAGGGTGAGGAAATAAGGATTTATCCTACATTGGCCCTGAAAGCTGTAATAGAGAAGCAGCAGGAGACCAAGGCTGAAACACAGGTTAGGGCCATGTAATACAGGGGCTTGAAAATTTTAAATTTAAAAAAAAAAAAATAAATAAAATAGCTCAACTGGAAAAAAAAAAAATTTAGCTAATTCATCTTCCTTTCAGTAATAAAAAGTAGAAACTTTGTTTTGAATGTCCCTTATGTGTCAAACTGTCCCAGGCCCTTTTCTTACACTGTCTCATATAGTCTCCACATTGAAGTAGAAATTATTTTTCCTGTTTTACATTTTGAGGAAATGGAGGCTTAGAAAAGTTAAAATCCCTTACTCAAGGTTTCCTGGCTAAAGAGTGGTACAGCCCATACTCAAACCTAGCTCTGTGGTTCTCGTGACAATTTAAACCAGTTGCTCTCCTGTTTAAAAACCTTCAGGGCCTTTGGAAGGCTGGGATAGAGGTGAGTGGAGTCTGAAGAGCTGATGGAACTCTAGGTTGATGGTATCTTTCATCCTTAACAACTATCTGTTCCTCTTTTCCTTCCAAAAACTCCAACCCATTCTGAGGAGCTGCCCCAGTCCTCACTTGTACACAGCTGGGAGGCCTGAGACCTGCTATCTCCCTGGCACAACCTCACCTACCAGGCAGAGGCACTTTGGCTCAGTCAGAGTGGCAAGTACTATGCGTATGCCTAGGTCTACCTTCACTTCAGTAGCAGGGCTAAAGACAAGGAGCCCTTCCTGATGGGCAAGCAGCTGATACAGGTATCAATTGCTGCACTGATTATCACCAACCATCCCATTTTGCTTCTCAAGGGTATGGCCACCAAGTGCTGGTTGCCCCAAATCAAGTGTAGCCTACAGCCACTATTCTAATTGGGCATCTTGGAGTCAAGGAGTAGGGGGAGCTCTTTGTGTCTGAATCATCCCTCTCTATAGATTACACTGACAGAATACCCAATTATTTAGGGGCTTTTCCTTCCAGCCATGTGACCAAGCTCATGGCCTGGAGTTGGGGAGTAGCCAGACTAGATCACACATTTTTCTTTTCTTTATTAAATTCTATTTTTTAATGAAGTATAGTTGATTTACAATGTTGTGCCAATCTCTGCTGTGCAGCAAAGCGATTCAGTTATGCTCATATAAACATTAT
This sequence comes from Bubalus kerabau, assembly GCF_029407905.1. Lineage (NCBI taxonomy): Eukaryota > Metazoa > Chordata > Mammalia > Artiodactyla > Bovidae > Bubalus > Bubalus kerabau. Next base: position 104,180,588 of record NC_073647.1, on the reverse strand, counting down.
TTATATTCTTCTCCATTATGGCTTATCACAGGACACTGAATAGTTTCCTGTGCTATACAGTAGGACCTTGTCGTTTATCCATCCTATATATAATAGTTTACATCTGCTAACCCCAAACTCCCAGGCCTTCCTTCCCCACCCATCCCTCTTGGCAATCACAAGTCTATTCTCTATGAGTCTGTTTCAGATCACACATTTTCCTGGACCTGTGAAACCTCAGCATGAGAACTAAAAGATAACCAGATACTCAGATGCCAGAACCCTGGCTGAGCAACTAGGGCTGCTGGCCTTTTGGATCCCCCTCTCCCTTTCTGTCTCAAGAATGTAGTCCATGAGCTGCTTGAAGACCTGATATCATCCCCTCTGCCAATGCAGAGCCTGATAGCCAAAGTGAACAAGGCTGAGGACAGAAGTGAGGAGGAAGAGAAGCAGGAGACCTGCCCCAGAGGAAGACAACAGTGCTCACCTCTGTGCCACCATCCCTGGGGCCAGCAGAGAGTAGCCAGGGGCTGAGAGCTGAATTCCCTGGGAGTGACTTAAGAGACAGTGACTCCACCGAGCACTTCCTGTTGGCTCTTGTTAGGACAAGCAGAATCTACTTTTTCTTCAGAGCATGAAGGAAGTGGAGAAGGCTAACCTATTGGATAAAAAAGCTATTGCTGAAGAAAAGGGAGAAGTAGGTTCTTGCTGCCTACTAGGAGAATTATGTTGTCCCTTGTGTTTATATATGTCCCTACTAATTATTTCTATTAAATAAATATGTAAGGCTACTGAAAAAGCTTTTTGTCATCCCTCACCTCCTTTGCCTTACTCTAGTCTTTCCCAGTAGATCTAGTAGATCTGAGATTGGCTTCCAAGTTGTAACCATTTCTATTTCTTTCCTTCCTTCCTTTCTTCTGGAATTCTCTCTTGGCCCCACGTATCAACTAGCTACAAAGTCCCAGTCTTTTGCCTCAGTTTCTCCACTCAAAACTCAAGCAGTTTGTTGGGACTGGGGCCCTCTTGTAATTTCACTCAGGCCTTTAAATTTGCCCTTGACCTAGCTCTGATCAAACTCTTTCCCAGTGAGAAAACTACTAGGGCTCTCCTGTAAGTGGACCAATTATTCAAAATCCCAAGTCTACTACCTGCTTAACTTAGGAATGAGATGGGATGAATATCTGGATATTTGTTTCATGGGATTTTCATGGAGGAAAGCCATGGTAAGAGGCATCTGCGAGTAGAATGAAAAGATGGTTCATGACTTGGGGACAAGGTCTGAAGGCCACACTCCAATGATAGGAAGTCTTTCCTATATTTGTAGAGTGGACTTGTTGGGATTTTGAGACCATCTGGAAAAGAACAGGGATACCATGAATCTTTCTTCCCTCTGCTACAGGTAAGGGAGTGAAATCAGACTACTGTGCAGTGTCCTAGCCTGTCATTCTCATAGGTCTTAAGCCCTGCAGTTTGGGACAGTTCGCATGGAGATTCCTCAGTGGGTCCTGGATTACGGAGTCAAACAGATCTGTGTTGAAGCCCTGCCTCTGCTACTTACTAGCTTTGAACCCTTTAGGCAAATCACATGTCCCTCTGTACCTGCTTCTTCATCTTTAAATTGGGGCTAATGATAGAGTTATAAGGATTAAATGAGAATTCAAAAATGGTCGGAGAAGGCAATGGCACCCCACTCCAGTACTTGCCTGGAAAATCCCATGGACAGAGGAGCCTGGTAGGCTGCAGTCCATGGGGTCGCCAAGAGTCGGACACGACTGAGCGACTTCACTTTCAGTTTTCACTTTCATGCGTTGGAGAAGGAAATGGCAACCTGCTCCAATGTTCTTGCCTGGAGAATCCCAGGGACGGGGGAGCCTGGTGGGCTGCCATCTATGGGGTCACACAGAGTCGGACACGGCAGCAGCAGCAGCAGCAAAAATGGTAGCTCTTACTCTTAACAAGAAGACAAAGCTAAATTGAGTCTGTTGATCAAAGGAGAAAGCATATAAGTTATGTTGCATTTTGAGGAAAAGAGAGGGACCAGAGAGTGAACCCCTCTGACCTGGTCATCCCCTATTGCTATGTGCCCTTGGTAAAGTAACTATACAATATATCGTTTGAGCTGGGACACTTTTGAAAGTGAAAAGAGGCTCTTCCTTAATACACCATGACACAGGTATAAGCTGGGACTGGCCCAGGGCAAACCAGGGTGCACTGTCACTCTACCCACAGGGAACATGGTATCATACAAGATAAAGGCCCAAACATTGTAAAGATCTTCCAGACCCAGGAATCAAACTGGGCTCTCCTGCATTGCAGGCAGAATTTTTACCAACTAAATTATTAGGGAAGCCCAAAGATAAAATCCATATTGTTTAAATCCATAAATCCATGCTCTTGTCACCTGGGGCCTTGGGAAAATCATCTCGTCTTTCTGAGATTCAATACACACGTTTTTAATTGGGGACTGAAAATCACAGAACTGTGGGTGAGGATTAAGTTCTTTGAGATTTTACATAAAGTAACTGACAGCTCCAGGTGACTAACAAATGCTAGTTCCCTTCTTCCTGTCTTCCCTATGCCCTCAGGACAGACCCCAGCCCCACTGCCTCTGCAGGTCCCAGTCTACTCTAAATGCCCAACTGGCCTCCAACCTGATAACTCTGCACCCAAGTCCTGCCCATTCAGAAAGGTCAGCTGTTAGCAATTCAGTCTCCTTTTGCCTGGCCCAACTCAAAGATCTAAGGCTAGTTATTATAATCTTCTCTGTCCATATGTGCTTCTGGTATTACAAAATGTCTTCTCATCCATCATTTATTACTTTCTCCCAGGAATCCTGTGAAATACTGGTCCAGGAGTTCTCTGGCTTGAGTGGAATCTAAGAGGTACAGTAAGTGCCCACACTGTAGTCATGCTGATAAGCCAGCAACACATTCTTTTTGATGGTTTCAAATGTCCCCATTTAAGACCATGCTTGAATTTCATGGTTATTTGAGGATAGGAATATTGATTCAATTTTAATGAAATTTGGTGTGTCATATTCTGATTGTCAAAGAAATACATGCTTCATTGTAGGATACTTGGAAAATACAGAACAGTATAAGGAAGAAAATTTCAAATCACCTGAAACTCACCCTTAAGACACAGCAGTGTTCCTTCCAGACTTTTCTAGTGGTGTTAATAATAGAGTAGTAACTGGTAATATTTAGTGAGTACTTACCATGAGCAAACACTATACTAAGGGTTTTATATTTACTATCTCATTTCAGTATTCACAAAAACCCTATGAGGTATATAATAAACTGAGGCACTAAGAGTTAAGTTACTTGGCCAAAACAACCACAACTATTAACTATTGACACTGGAATTTGAATGCAGGAAATCTGCCTCTGGAGTCCAGCTCCTACCCTATGCTATGTGGCTTCATATATTAGAGATTTCCTACCTAACGCTTCCTGCAAAATTGCAGACACAACATGTAAAAAGTGGTTTGAGCTTGTTCACTTACCCTTCTTTGTCACATCTGTTACTTTTCATTGAGCTGTTCCCCTTCTAGGAAATGGGCTAGAAGCCACAAACTGATCCAAAACCAAGTAACAGAAGGAGAACAGAGGAAGAAAATGAAGGTCTGGATGAAATGGCCTGCAAGTTCAAGGAAGCCAGGGTCAGACAGAAAGACAGGGTCAGACCACAAGAAACCTATCCTCTGTGAGTTCAAAGTATGACAGACAATTTTGACAAGCATTCTCCTACCTTCTTGCTAACAAAGTGAAACACTGATTAAGTCTCCAGCACAAACTCTTGATCTCAGGGAGGGTAGGCCAGCATTAGAAGATGAGCCATGATTGGTTTATGGCAGTTACAGCAACACTCTTTTCCGACCAGCAATTGGTACAGTTCTGACCAGTGAAGTATAAAAGGAGGTCAGCTAGAGGACTTCTGGGAAAGGTTTACGTTCTTTTCCTAGTGACTCAGATGCCTCCCTAAAGACTTCCCTGTGTCTTCCCACAGCATTAGGTACATGAGTGCAGTTAGCAGAAAACAGGCAGGCCAAAATATAAACACTGCTAAAGCCCAAGGTAAAGCCTAAAAGGATGGGAGGGATTGAATGGGCAGATCATGGAGGGGAGAAGGATTCCAGAAAGAGGATACATGGCAGGACTGAGCATAGTGACCTTGGCCAGGGTATGAGGTACCATGATCCATTCATCTAAGATCATGTGTCCATCATCCTTATGGTCTAAGAAATGGAATCTATTACCAAAAAAAAAAAAAAAGGTAAAAAGTAGTAGACAGAAACAGTTAATGACCATTAATGGGATCCCGACTCTGTGACCCCATGAACGTCAGAACACCACGCTTCCCTTGTCCATCACCAACTCCGGGAACCTACTCAAACTCATGTCCATCGAGTTGGTGATGCCATCCAACAATCTCATCCTCTGTGGTCCCTTTCTCCCCCCACGTTCAATCTTTCCCAGCCTCAAGGTCTTTTCCAATGGATCAGTTCTTTGCATCAGATGATCAAAGTATTGAAGTTTCAGCTTCAGCATCAGTCCTCCCAATGAATATTCAGGACTGATTCCCTTTAGGATTGACTGGTTTGAGGTCCTTGCAGGCCAAGGGACTCTCAAGAGTTTTCTCCAACACCACAGCTCAAAAGCATCAATTCTTTGGCACTCAGCTTTCTTTATAGTCCAACTCTCACATCAATACATGACTACTAGAAAAAACATAGCTTTGACTAGATGGACCTTTGTTGGCAAAGTAATGTCTCTGCTTTTTAATATTCTGTCTAGGTTGGTCATAGCTTTTCTTCCAAGGAGCAAGCAAGCGTCTTTTAATTTCATGGCTGCAGTCACCATCTGCAGTGATTTGGGAGCCCCCAAAAATAAACTCTCTCACTGTGTCCATTGTTTCCCATCTATTTGCTATGAAGTGATGGAACCAGATATCATGATCTCAGTTTTCAGAATGTTGAGTTTTAAGCCAGCTTTTTCATTCTCCTCTTTCACTTTCATCAAGAGGCTCTTTAGTTCTTCTTCACTTTGTGCAATAAGGGTGGTATCATCTGAATATCTGAGGTTATTGATGTTTCTCCCGGCAATCTTGATTCCAGCTTGAGTTTTATCCAGCCTGGCATTTCTCATGATGTACTCTGCACATAAATTAAATAAGCAGGGTGACAATATATAGCCTTGACGTACTCCTTTCCCTATTTGGAACCAGCCTTTTGTTCCATGTCCAGTTCTAACTGTTGCTTCTCGACCTACATACAGATTTCTCAGGAAGCAGGTCAGGTGGTCTGGTATTCCCATCTCTTGAAGAATTTTCAGGGTTTGTTTTGATCCACACAGTCAAAGGGTTTGGCATAGTCAATAAAGCAGAAATAGGTGTTTTTCTGGAATGCTCTTGTTTTTTTGATGATCCATCAGATGTTGGCAATTTGATCTCTGGTTCCTCTGTCTTTTCTAAATCCAGCTTGAACATCTGGAAGTTCATGGTTCACGTACCATTGAAGCCTGGCTTGAAGAATTTTGAGCATTACATTCCTAGTGTGTGAGATGAGTGCAATTATGCAGTAGTTTAAACATTCTTTGGCATTGCCTTTTTTGGGGATTGGAATGAAAACTGACCTTTTCCAGTCCTGTGGCCACTGCTGAGTTTTCCAAATTTGCTGGCATATTGAGTACACAACTTTAACATCATATTCTCTTAGGATTTGAAATAGCTCAACTGGAATTCCATCACCTCCACTAGCTTTGTTCATAGTGATGCTTCCTAAGGCCCACTTGACTTTGCATTCCAGGATATCTGGCTCTAGGTGAGTGATCACACCATTGTGGTTATCTTCGTCATGAAGATCTTTTTTGTATGGTTCTTCTGTGTATTGTTGCCACTTCTTAATATCTTTTATTTCTCTTAGGTCCATACCATTTCTGTCCTTTATTGTGTCCATCTTTACATGAAATGCTCCCTTGGTATCTCTAATTTTCTTGAAGAGATGTCTAGTCTTTCCCATTCTATTGTTTTCCTCTATTTCTTTGCATTGATCACTGAGCAAGTCTTTCTTGTCTCTCCTTGCTATTCTTTGGAACTCTGCATTCAAATGGGTATATCTTTCCTTTTCCCCTTTGCCTTCCACTTCTCTTCTTTTATCAGCTATTTATAAGGCCTCCTCAGACTACCATTTTGCCTTTTTGCATTTCTTTTTCTGGGGATGGTCTTGATCACTGCCGCCTGTACAATGTAATGAACCTCTGTCCATAGTTCTTCAGTCTCTCTATAAGATCTAATCTGTTGAAATTATTTGTCACTTTCACTGTATAATTATAAGGGATTTGATTTAGGTCATACCTGAATGGTCTAGTGGTTTTGCCCTACTTTCTTCAATTTAAGTCTGAATTTGGCAATAAGGAGTTCATGATCTGAGCCACAGTCAGCTCCCGGTCTTGTTTTTGCTGACTGTATAAAGCTTCTCAATATTTGGCTACAAAGAATATAATCAATCTTATTTTGGTATTGACCATCTGGTGCTGTCCACGTATAGAGTCTTCTCTTGTGTTGTTGGAAGAGGGTGTTTGTTATGACCGGTGTGTTCTCTTATCAAAACTCTGTTAGCCTTTGCCCTGCTTCATTTTGTACTTCAACGCCAAATTTGCCTGTTACTCCAGCTATCTCTTGACTTCCTACTTTTGCTTTCCAGTCCCCGATAATGAAAAGGACATCTATTTTGGGTGTTAGTTCTAGAAAGTCTTGTAGGTCTTCATAGAACCATTCAACTTCAGCTTCTTCAGCATTACTAGTTGGGGCATAGACTTTGATTACTGTGATATTGAATGGTTTGCCTTGGAAACGAACAGATTATTCTGTCATTTTTGAGACTGCATTCAAGTACTGCATTTTGGACTCTTTAATTAACTGTGAGGGCTACTCCATGTCTTCTAAGGGGTTCTTGCCCACAGTAGTAGATATAATGGTCTTCTGAGTTAAATTCACCCATTCCAGTCCATTTTAGCTAACTGATTCCTAAAATGTTGATGTTCACTTTTGCCATTTCCTGTTTGACCACTTCCAATTTGCCTTGATTCATGGACCTAACATTCAAGGTTCCTATACAACATTGCTCTTTACAGCATTGGACTTTACTTCCATCACCAGTCACATCCACAACTGGGTGTTGTTTTTGCTTTGGCTCCGTCCCTTCATTCTTTCTGGAGTTATTTCTCCACTGTTCTCCAGTAGCACATTGGGCACCTACTGACTTGGTGAGTTCATCTTTCATTGTCCTATCTATTTGCCTTTTCATACTGTTCATGGGGTTCTCAAGGCAAGAATACTGAAGTGGTTTGCCATTCCCTTCTCCAGTGGACCACATTTTGTCATAACTCTCCACCACGACCCGTCTGTCTTGGGTCAGCATGGCTCATAGTTTCAGTGAGTTAGACAACACTGTGGTCCATGTGTTGAATTTGATTGGTTTTCTGTGATTGTGGTTTTCATTCTGTCAGCCCTCTGATGGATAAGGATAAGAGGCTTATGGAAGCTTCCTGATGGGAGAGACTGACTGAGGGGAAACTGGGTCTTGTTCTGATGGGCAGGGCCTTGCTCAGATCAGATCAGATCAGTCACTCAGTCGTGTCCGACTCTTTGCGACCCCATGAATCGCAGCACTCCAGGCCTCCCTGTCCATCACCAACTCCTGGAGTTCACTGAGACTCACATCCATCGAGTCAGTGATGCCATCCAGCCATCTCATCCTCTGTCGTCCCCTTCTCCTCCCCACAATCCCTCCCAGCATCAGAGTCTTTTCCAATGAGTCAACTCTTCACATGAGGTGGCCAAAGTACTGGAGTTGCAGCTTTAGCATCATTCCTTCCAAAGAAATCCCAGGGCTGATCTCCTTCAGAATGGACTGGTTGGATCTCCTTGCAGTCCAAGGGACTCTCAAGAGTCTTCTCCAACACCACAGTTCAAAGGCATCAATTCTTTGGTGCTCAGCCTTCTTCACAGTCCAACTCTCACATCCATACATGACCACAGGAAAAACCATAGCCTTGACTAGACGAACCTTTGTTGGCAAAGTAATGTCTCTGCTTTTGAACATGCTATCTAGGTTCATCATAACTTTCCTTCCAAGGAGTAAGCGTCTTTTAATTTCATGGCTGCAGTCACCATCTGCAGTGATTTCGGAGCCCCAAAAAATAAAGTCTGACACTGTTTCCACTGTTTCCTCATCTATTTCCCGTGAAGTGGCGGGACCGGATGCCATGACCTTCGTTTTCTGAATGTTGAGCTTTAAGCCAACTTTTTCACTCTCCACTTTCACTTTCATCAAGAGGCTTTTGAGTTCCTCTTCACTTTCTGCCATAAGGGTGGTGTCATTGCATATCTGAGGTTATTGATATTTCTCCCGGCAATCTTGATTCCAGTTTGTGTTTCTTCCAGCACAGAGTTTCTCATGATGTACTCTGCATATAAGTTAAATAAACAGGGTGACAATATACAGCCTTGACGAACTCCTTTTCCTATTTGGAACCAGTCTGTTGTTCCATGTCCAGTTCTAACTGTTGCTTCCTGACCTGCATAGATGTTTCTCAAGAGGCAGGTCAGGTGGTCTGGTATTCCCATCTCTTTCAGAATTTTCCACAGTTTATTGTGATCCACACAGTCAAAGGCTTTGGCATAGTCAATAAAGCAGAAATAGATGTTTTCTGGAACTCTCTTGCTTTTTCTATGATCCAGAGGATGTTGGCAAGTTGATCTCTGGTTCCTCTGCCTTTTCTAAAACCAGCTTGAACATTAGGAAGCTCATGGTTCTTTGCAGCCAAAGATGGAGAAGCTCTATACAGTCAGCAAAAACAAGACCAGGAGCTGACTGTGGCTCAGACCATGAACTCCTTATTGCCAAATTCAGACTTAAATTGAAGAAAGTAGGGAAAACCACTAGACCATTCAGGTATGCCCTAAATCAAATCCCTTATGATTATACAGTGGAAGTGAGAAATAGATTTAAGGGCCTAGATCTGATAGATAGAGTGCCTGATGAACTATGGACTGAGGTTCGTGACATTGTACAGGAGACGGGGATCAAGACCATTCCCATGGAAAAGAAATGCAAAAAAGCAAAATGGCTGTCTGGGGAGGCCTTACAAATAGCTGTGAAAAGAAGGGAAGTGAAAAGCAAAGGAGAAAAGGAAAGATATAAGCATCTGAATGCAGAGTTCCAAAGAATAGCAAGAAGAGATAAGAAAGCCTTCTTCAGTGATCAATGCAAAGAAATAGAGGAAAACAACAGAATGGGAAAGACTAGGGATCTCTTCAAGAAAATCAGAGATACCAAAGGAACATTTCATGCAAAGATGAGCTCGATAAAGGACAGAAAAGGTATGGACCTAACAGAAGCAGAAGATATTAAGAAGAGATGGCAAGAATATACAGAAGAACTGTACAAAAAAGATCTTCATGACCCAGATAATGACGATGGTGTGATCACTGACCTAGAACCAGACATCCTGGAATGTGAAGTCAAGTCGGCCTTAGAAAGCATCACTACGAACAAAGCTAGTGGAGGTGATGGAATTCCAGTTGAGCTATTCCAAATCCTGAAAGATGATGATGTGAAAGTGCTGCATTCAATATGCCAGCAAATTTGGAAAACTCAGCAGTGGCCACAGGACTGGAAAAGGTGTTTTCATTCCAATCCCAAAGAAAGGCAATGCCAAAGAATGCTCAAACTACCGCACAATTGCACTCATCTCACATGCTAGTAAAGTAATGCTCAAAATTCTCCAAGCCAGGCTTCAGCAATATGTGAACCGTGAATTTCCTGATGTTCAAGCTGGTTTTAGAAAAGGCAGAGGAACCAGAGATCAAATTGCCAACATCCGCTGGATCATAGAAAAAGCAAGAGTGTTCCAGAAAAACATCTATTTCTGGTTTATTGACTATGCCAAAGCCTTTGACTGTGTGGATCACAATAAACTGTGGGCCTTGCTCAGTAAGTCTTTAATCCAATTTTCTGTTAATGGGCGGGGCTGTGATCCCTCCCTGTTGTTTGACCTGAGGCCAAACTATGGTGGAGGTAATGAAGATAATGGCAACCTTCTTCAAAAAGTCTCAAGCACTCACTGCTGCACTCAGTGCCCCCAACCCTGCAGCAGGCCACTCCTGACCCCCACTTCTGCTAGACACTCCTGGACACTCACGGCCAAATCTGGGTCAGTCTCTTATGGAATCACTGCTCCTTTCTCCTGGGTCCTGGTGCATACAAGGTTTTGTTGTGCCCTCCAAGAGTCTGTTTCCCAGTCCTGTGTAAGTTCTGGCAGTTCTATGGTGGGGTTAATGGCGACCTCCTCCAAGAGGGCTTATGCTATACCCAGGTCTGCTGCAGCCAGAGCCCCTGTCCCCGAAGCAGGCCACTGCTGACCTGTGCCTCCACAGGAGACACTCAAACACTCAAAGGCAGGTCTGGTTCAGTCTCTCTGGGGTCTCCTGGTGCATACAAGGTTTTGTTTGAGCCCTCTGCTCATCTCTGGTGGGCAGGGGGTTTGATTCTAAACATGATTTTGCCCCTCCTATCATTTTGCTGGGGCCTCTCCTCTGCCCTTGGATGTGAAGTATCCCCTTTTGGTGGGATCCAACATTCTCCTGTTGATGGTTGTTCAGCAGCAAGTTGTAACCCTGGAGTTCTCACAAGAGAAGATGAGCACACGTCCTTCTATTCCACCATCTTGTATCTATCATCCACTACTTATATTTTTTCAATGAGTCCTCATACATTGTCTATTTTGAGAGGTCTACTGAACCCACCATCCCCTTTCTCTGACAATTGGATTCTTCCTCTCATAGGGGAAAGGTTCTGGCATCCATGCTGTCATCCTGACTTCTGGACCAAACTAACTGAATCATACAGAATCCCTGATCCAAGTTGGGACAACCAGATTCTATCCTGAGAATTTCAAACTGGAATACAGAGATGCTAGCCAGTCACTGCTGGTCACTTAAACCTAGGACTTGTAACCCAACAGGGGAAGACCTATTTAGTCAAGTTAGTGGAAAAACAGAGAAGTCAGGATTACAAATTGAAGACTGGAGTGGATAGGGGAAGGTAAAGACCACATGAAATGAGAGGGTGACTAAAAGAAACAGAATTACTTTGGTTCCTAATAACATTCTAGTTCACAGCTTTAGTCCCTCCTAAAACATGACTGCATTTATTTGTGCTCCATGAAACTCTTATATACATATATATATATATATATATATACATTTTTTTTTTTTCCACTCAGTATGTCAGAAAATTTGGAAAACTCAGCAGTGGCCACAGGACTGGAAAAGGTCAGTTTTCATTCCAATCCAAAAGAAGGGCAATGCCAAAGAATATTCAGACTATCATACAATTGCACTCATTTCACATGCTAGAAAGGTAATGCTCAAAATCCTTAAAGCTAGGCTTCAGCAGTATGTCAGCTGAGAACTTCCAGATGTACAAGCTAGATTTAGAAAAGGCAGAGGAACCAGAGATCAAATTGCCAATATTTGTTGGATCATAGAGAAAGCAAGAGAATTTTTAAAAAATCTACTTCTGCTTCATTGATTGCACTAAAGCCTTTGACTGTGTGGATCACAACAAACTGGAAAATTCTTCAAGAAATGGGAATACCAGACCACCTTACCTGCCTCCTAAGAAACCTGTATGCAGGTCAGGAAGCAACAGTTAGAACTGGACATGGAACAACAGACTGGTTCCAAATAGGAAAAGGAGTTCATCAAGGCTGTATATTGTCACCCTATTTATTTAACTTAGATGCAGAGTACATCATGAGAAACTCTGGGCTGGATGAAGCACAAGCTGGAATCAAGGTTGCCAGGAGAAATATCAATAACCTCAGATATGCAGATGACACCACCCTGTGGCAGAAAGTAAAAAAACTAAAGAGCCTATTGATGAAAGTGAAAGAGGAGAGTGAAAAATTTGGCTTAAAGCTCAACATTCAGAAAACTAAGATCATGGCATCTGGTCCCATCACTTCATGGCAGATAGATGGGGAAACAGTGGAAATAGTGGCTGACTATATTTTTCTGGGCTCCAAAATCACTGCAGATGGTGATTGCAGCCATGAAATTAAAAGATGCTTACTTCTTGGAAGGAACGTTATGACCAACCTAGACAGCATATTAAAAAGCAAAGACATTACTTTGCCAACAAAGGTCCATCTAGTCAAGGCTATGGTTTTTTCAGTGGTCAGGTATGGATATGAGAGTTGGACTATAAAGAAAGCTAGTGCCGAAGAGTTGATGCTTTTGAACTGTGGTGTTGGAGAAGACTCTTGAGAGTCCCTTGGACTACAAGGAGATCCAACCAGTCCATCCTAAAGGAGATCAGTCCTGGGTGTTAATTGGAAGGACTGATGCTACGGCTGACACTCCAATACTTTGGCCACCTGATGCGAAGAGCTGACTCATTTGAAAAGACCCTGATGCTGGAAAAGATTGAGAGCAGGAGGAGAAGGGGACGACAGAGGATGAGATGGTTGGATGGCATCATCAACTCGATGGACATGGGTTTGGGTGGACTCTGGGAGTTAGTGATGGACAGGGAGGCCTGGTGTGCTGCGGTTCATGGGGTCACAAAGAGTCGGACACAACTGAGCGACTGAACTGAACTGAACTAAATACAGAGAAACAAGCTTCTGATATAGGTAGCAACAAAGATTGATCCCTAGGAGGCTTATGCTGAGTGAAAGAAAGGTAATCCCTGTGTGACTCCATTCTCTTTTGAGAATATAGTGAATAAAATTCTCAAAATTGACAAAATTACATAGAGAGATGGAGAACAGCTAAGAACATATAGGCAATGAGAGGAAATGTATGATTATAAAGTAGTGACATTGGCGTTTCCTTGTTGTGACAGAACACTTCTGTCTCTTGACTGTGGTGAGGGTTGTATCCATTTGCACACGTGATGTAATAGAATTACACACAAAGACATACTCCAAAAATGAGTGCATTCAAAAACTAGTAAAATCTGAGTAAGAGCTATAGTCTAGATAATTGTGTTGAGCTGATTAATTTCCTGTTTTTGATATGAACTTTAATGACATAAGATATCACTGTTAGGGGGGACTGGGTACAGAGGACCCAGTACATAGGACCTCTCTGTGCTAATGCTGCAATTTCTTGTGAGTACATAATAACTAAGAAAAGAAAAGTTTTTTAAAAGAAAGAAACTTAGAGTTGGGAGTTAAAGCTGCGCCCTAATTTTCACTCGCACAGTTCTTGTTTGCTAAAGACTCTCTGCTCAGGGGTGACTTTCCAGGGTATAAACTTTGCCACCACTGTCTCTAGAGAGCCCTTGATCTTGGGGAACTACCAGACTGCAGAGGTGGAACATTAAATATTTGGGCAGACTCTTTCCCCTAAAACAAATGTTCTTAACCTGGAGTCCACAGATCAAACTTTTCAAGTCTGTCAATGCCGTCTTTGATATTTTAGAATGGTGTTTTTGTTTCTTTAGAAGCTATACACACGCACGATAAAATATTTGTAAAGGATTGATAGCTAAAATTTTAGATTAAAAGCTCTCCAGCCCCAGAATTCTAGTCCTTCTCTCCAACTACAATTTTACTTTTAACATTTTTGTGTATTCTTCCAGGAAAAAGAAAGATATAAGGGGCAGTACACTATAGTCACAGTTTCTACTTTCTATACTTAATAACACATCATTAAGATATTCCATCACTATAAATTGGTGCAGCCACTATGAAACCAGTATGGAATTTCTTCAAAAAACTAAAAATAGATTTGCCATCTGATCCTGCAATCCCACTCCTGGGCATATATCCAGACAAAAATCTGATTCAAAAAGATACATGAACCACTATGTTCATAGCAGCACTATTTACAACAGCCAAGATATGGAAACAACCTAAATGAGCATCAGTGGATGAATGGATAAAGAAGATGTGGTACACACACACACACACACAGAGTGAAATACTATTCAGCTATAAAAAACAATTAAATAATGCCATTTGCAGCAACATGGATGGACCTAGAAATTGTCATGCTAAGGGAAATAAGACAGAGAAAGACAAATACTATATGATATCACTTATATGTGTAATCTAAAATATGACACAAATGAACTCATCTATGAAAGAAAAACAGACTCACAGACATAGAGAACAGACTTGTGGTTGCCAAGGGGAGGGTGGAGAAGGGATGGACTGGGAGTTTGGGATTAGCAGAGGCAAACTATTATGTATAGGATGGATAAACAATAAGGGCATAGGGAACTATATTCAATATCCTGTAACAAACCATAATGGAAAAGAATATGAAAAAGAATCAACATATATGTATAACTGAATCACTTTGCTGTACAGTAGGAATTAACACAACATTGGAAACAAACTACACTTCAATAAAATAATTTTTAAAAAAGATCATTCCACATCAGGACTATGGCTCTACCTCTTGCTTTTAAATAGCTGCTTAGTGTTCTCAATATTAATAGATAAACCACAGTTGTTTAACCAAACTTCAGTGATGGACATTTAGTTTTTTGCTATTATGAAAAATTCTGCAGTAAGTATATTTATATGTTTACATCATGACATGCTTTTGAGTATATAACCACATGGTAAAGTCTTAGCAGTAATCTTTTCGAGTCAAAGATACTTAAATGGTAAATGCTGATGCACGCTGCAAAGTTGCCTCCAAAGAACCTGTACACCCTACAGTGGAGGATAGCACCTATTTTTCCTTATGCTTGCCAACCATGAGCATTATCAAACTTTAAAATATTTTTTTCTGTTCTTTTTTTTTTTTTTTTTGGCCACTCTTCAGGGCATGTGGGATCTTAGTTCCCCGACCAGGGATCAAACCTGCATTGGGCGTGCAGAGTCTTAACCGCTAGACCATCAGGGAAGTCTTTTTTTTTTTTTTTTTTTTTTTTTTGCCATTCTGAAAGATCACAAACGGCATCACATGTTTATTCCTAGAGATAACTAGCTTTGGGTGATTATGAATCTTCTACAATCTTTCTCCAAATGTTCCTCTTTGTCTATTGTCCTTTATTTTTAAATAAATTATTGTATCTCTTTTTGTTACACAAGTAATAAATAACATTTATTGTATAAAGAAACATCAAACAATAAAGAAGTATAAAGAATAAAAGGGAAAACCCCTTTTCTCCTCCCCAACGCCATCAGTCCCACTCCCTCCTCAGAGCCGCAGAAACACTGCTCTGCGCCCATGAGTTTTACTCTGTTAGATGCCAGTGCACTGGCACTCATTCTGATTCCTGTCATTTGGGATTGGAGTATCTGTTACAGGGCATGGCTGAGGTTCAGCTTTCTAATATCCAGAAAGAAGGGATATGCTGAGCACATCAACAGTAATAAAGACTGCAGAGAAAATGGCTAAATGATTTATGTGAATGAAATGACTTACAAGTCCTTCAAAAACTTTAGAAGAGTGTAGGGAAATCCCTACAGCAAACTGTAAATGGTGTGTTTATTAAAGCAGAATCCAGAAGCACTTCAAGGAACCAAAGCTTAATTAATTTATTTCCTATATGCTTTGAAAGTAATGAGATGGTATTTAAATAGAGGTGGGGGGGATTAGTAAGAAAAGACAAAGGCATGGTCTGCATGTTTAGAGACAGACTGGGATAAATTACTGGTTGGCCAAAAATATCGTTTGGATTTTTCTGTAAGATGTTACCAAAAAAAAAGTAACAAATGAACTTTCTGGCCAACTCAATATTTGACCCTTAGTTTCCTCACATCGAATGGGAATAATTATAAAATATCTAGGTCATTGGGCTATTGTAGTAAATAATAATCTATGTAAAGTGCTTAGCACAGTTAGGCAGAAAGTAAGTACTCAGTCTCCTGCACTGGGCAGGTTCTTTACCACCAGTGCCACCTGGTAAGCCCAAATGGTAGCTATTCTTAGCTATTTCTAAAACCTTTTCTGAAAGAGGGAAGGTATTGTGGATGGGAAGCACAGAATGAATCAAAGCTTGGCTTCTGCAATGGGGATAATGTTCTTAGGACAAAGATGAGACCTGACCAGAAGTGGAAGATTTGTGCAGGAAAGGAATGACTGAGGAGGAATGATACTGAAACACTGGGGGAAATGGAGACATTTGGGGCAAAAACTACCATGAGAAGGGGGCATGACAATCTGAGATTGGGAAGCCAGTGGAGAGGTGCTGCAGTAGGAAGCTGTGGCAGTACAGGAGAGAGATCAGGAGATACTAACACAGGACGAACCAGATGACAAAAATGTTTTGTTTTTTGGTTTTTGGTTGGTTTTTTTTTTTTTTTTTTTTCAAAAAATTAAGATGAATGGAAAAATAAAATGTGGCATATACATACAACAGAATACTCTTCAGCCTTAAAAAAGAAGGAAGTCCTGTCATTTGCAACAGCATGGATGAACCTTGAGGACGTTACACTAAATGAAATTAGCCACTCAAGAGAAAGATGAATATAAGTGCATGATTCCACTTCTATGAGCTATTTAAAATAGTCAAATTTGTAGAACCAAAGAGTGAAATGGTGGTTGTTAGGGACTTGGGGGAAGAGGAAATGGGGAGTTATTAATCAATAGGTATAAAATTTCAGTTAAATAAGATGAATAGTTGAGCTATTTCAAATCCTAAAAGATGATGCTGTGAAAGTGCTGCACTCCATATGCCAGCAACTTTGGATAACTCAGCAGTGACCACAGGACTGGAAAAGGTCAGTTTTCATTCCAATCCCAAAGAAAGGCAATGCCAAAGAATGCTCAAACTACCACACAATTGCACTCATCTCACACACTAGTAAAGTAATGCTCAAAATTCTCCAAGCCAGGCTTCAACAGTATGTGAATCATGAACTTCCAGATGTTCAAGCTGGGTTTAGAAAAGACAGAGGAACTAGAGATCAAATTGCCAACATCTGATGGATCATCAAAAAAGCAATAGAGTTCCAGAAAAACATCTACTTCTGCTGTATTGACTATGCCAAAGCCTTTGACTGTGTGGATCACAATAAACTGTGGACAATTCTGAAAGAGATGGGAATACCAGACCACCTGATCTGCCTCTTGAGAAATCTGTATGCAGGTCAGGAAGCAACAGTTAGAACTGGACATGGAACAACAGACTGGTTCCAAATAGGGAAAGGAGTACATCAAGGCTGTATATTGTCACCCTGTTTATTTAACTTAGATGCAGAGTACATCATGAGAAACTCTGGGCTGGATGAAACACAAGCTGGAATCAAAACTGCTGGGAGAAATAACAATAACCTCAGATATGCAGATGACATCACCCTTATGGCAGAAAGTGAAGAGGAACTAAAGAGCATCTTGATGAAAGTGAAAGAAGAGAGTGAAAAAGTTGGCTTAAAGCTCAACATTCAGAAAACTAAGATCATGGCATCTGGTCCCATCACTTCATGGCAAATAGTTGGGAAAAAGTGAAAACAGTGAGAGATTTTATTTTGGGGGCTCCAAAATCACTGCAGATGGTAACTGCAGCCATGAAAGTAAAAGATGCTTGCTCCTTGGAAGAAAAGTTATGACCAAGCTAGACAGCATATTGAAAAGCAGAGACATTACTTTGCCAACAAAGGTCCGTCTAGTCAAAGCTATGGTTTTTCCAGTAGTCATGTATCGATGTGAGAGTTGCATTATAAAGAAAGCTGAGCACTGAAGAATTGATGCTTTTGAACTATGGTTCCAACTATGGTTGGAGAAGACTCTTGAGAATCCCTTAGACTGCAAGGAGATCCAACCAGTCCATCCTAAAGGAGATCAGTCCTGAATATTCGTTGGAAGGCCTGATGCTGAAGCTGAAACTCCAATACTTCGGCCACCTGATGCAAAGAACTGACTCATTGGAAAAGACCCTGATGCTGGGAACGATTGAAGGTGTGAGGAGAAGGGGATGACAGAGGATGAGATGGTTGGATGGCATCACCAACACAACGAAAATGAGTTTGAGTAAAGTCTGGGATTTGGTGATGGATAGGGAGGCATGGCATGCTACAGTCCATGGGGTTGCAAAGAGTTGGACACGACTGAGCGACTGAACTCAACTGAAGATGAATAGGCTGTACACATCTGCTGTTCAACATTGTACCTATAGTCAACAATAGTATACAATACACTTAAAAATTTGAGTAGATATCATGTTATGTGCTCTTATAACAATATAAATTTTTTAAAATAAAATTTAAAAAAGGGAATCCCCAGACCCTGATGCCTGACTAAGGTACAAGGAAAGAAGGGAGAAAAGTATACTTGTTTGCTGAATTGATAGAGGGCTGCTTTTACTCTAGGTGGAGAACTGAGGCTGGCAGTCTGTTCCCTACACAATAAGAATGTGCGCAGTGACTGCAGCAGATTCTAATTAGTAAGGTTTGATTAGAGGTAAAACCGAAAAGACCAAGGTCTTTAGGTCTCCTTTTCAGAATTTCTAGCCTCTAAGCAATTCCAACTCAGAATGGCTAACACAACTGTTACATGTAACCAAAGATGCTAATTTAGGAACACTCACTTTCCTCCTCAGGTATTGTTTTCCACCTACGGATTTCAGCACTATTCCAAAACCTCAGTCCCAGGCCTGGTGGACTGGGAGTTTGCTAATCAAGAAGGTTGCTTTGAGGCCTGACACGATAGCAGTGCCTATTCCAACCTATGGTTTCTCTGTTGTCAGACTGGTTATGGTCCAGAGATCTTGACCCTCGCTATTTCGAGTGTGATTCAAGGACCAGAGCGTTGGTATTACCTGGGAGCTCATTAGAACTACAGAATTTTAGGCTTCATCCTAGACCTACTGGAACAGAATCTGCATTTTTCACAAGGTCCACACACAAAAGTCTGAGAACCACTGATCTAGAGCACAGTTCTGGGAGTCAGAGAGGTTTTGGATTCTTTTGAGGGAGGAGGGGGAAAAATGACTTTAAATGCAAATGTAAAATAATGGTGTGATGAATCCCAATTTCAGAAATTTGAAAAGAAGTAAATCATGAGGAAATGTGGTAGTTATATATTCAATAACGATACTGTTATTTCTGTAGCCCAGCTAGATGATGATATTAACAGTTATTAATTTTCATTGAGTTTACCTTGTTTCAGGTACTATTCTCAATATCTTCCAGATAAGATCTCATTTAACCTTCAGAGTAATTTTGTGCATCACAACCAACCTATGAGACGGGTACTGTTATCATCCCCATTTAACAGATTAGGAAACTGAAGTACAGGGTGGTTTAATTGACTTTCTTGAGTTCACATACAAGGTAAGTATTGGAGCCACATTTTCACACCAGTACAACTGCTAGAGGCCACAGACTTAAATTTCATGTCAATTGACAAATTTTTCTCTATCCCAGACCTGGGAAATTTGATGTTCTCTCCAAGATATCTATATTCTCTATGTCACTCGATCACCCTTGGCCTGAAGAACCCATTGTTACCGAACTATTCTGTATCTCACTCAAATCTTACCTGCTGTGGCTGATCTTTTCTCCTTTCTCTGAAGTAACCCCTACATAAGACTCAGTCTTTTTTCCTTAATTTCCTCCAAAATCAGTTACAAAAGCCATCTGTTTATGTAGCAGACTTTACTGAAAGCTTGGTACCTTACTTTTGGCATTTATTATCAAATCATGGGTAAACTTAGGTTATTCTTATCACACAGAGTCCATTTGCATTCACTTGCTCCCAGACCACAAATATTTATGGTTTTTGTACTATTGCTGTGCTTTAGTAAAAGAGGACTTGAGTCTGTGACTTAACAGGACTCACAGATTCTGGTTCACTCCTTTTACAGCTTCCCTGATGGCTCAGAGGGTAAAGAGTCTGTCTGCAATGTGGGAGACCTGGGTTTGATCCCTGGGTTGGGAAGATCCCCTGGAGAAAGAAATTTCAACCCACTCCAGTATTCTTGCCTGGAGAATCCCCACGGACAGAGGAGCCTGGTGGGCTACAGTCCATGGGGTCGCAAAGAGACATGACTGAGCAACTTCACATTCACGTTCACCTGTTCCCAGAGCTGCCATTTCCTCTCATCTTTCCCAGCAAGATTGCAGGTGAAATACAGTTTCTGAACACTCATATGACCTCTGGCAAGTCTATAGGAAGCAAACATCCTTTGGGCTTGGATCCAGGGCCTGAAATATGCTGAAGTTGGCTCAGAATCGACTGAGGAACAGGAAGTCAAAAGCCCAGGAGAGAAATCACTGTGGAGGAAAAATACATCTGTGGAAAGTAATCTACTCTAATAAATACTAACTGGAAGAGAAAAAAGAATATAAGTCACTATGAATTAGCATCACTCTCATTCTGTATGTGTGTATATAAACTATCATATATAGAAAATTTTAAAAATTCAAAATCTTAACAGTGGTATCTCTGAGAGAAGGAATTATAGATAATTTTATTTTCTTTATTACAATTTTAAATATTTAAAAAATTTTACAGTGATCCTATAATCAGAGAAAAATAAACATTTCCATTTTTTAAAAAGCAGATTGCTTTCCATATGTCCCAGTGTCATCGGTTGAGCAGGTGGGAGCTGAGGGGGCTGGGTTCTGATGGCTAGATTCTAAGAAGGTGTATTTGTGAGTTCAGGCAGCCACAACAAAATACCATAAAATGAATGGCTTAAACAACAGAAATTTATTTTCTCATTGTTCTAGAGGCTGGAAGTATAAGATCTGGGTGCCAACATGGTCAATTTCTGATGAAAGCTCCCTTTCTGGCTTGTAGACAACCACCTTTTCATCATGTCTTAACTTGAATGGCCTTTCCTCAGCAGAGGGAGAGAGAGAGAGAGAGAGGGTGAGCTCTCTGGTGTCTCTTCTTAAAGGGACACTAATCCTACAGGGTCAGGACCCCACCCTTACAATCTCATTTAACCTTAATTATTTCCTTACTCCAATTACAGCTACACGGGGCTGGGGGCGGGGTACATCCAAGGCTTCAACATATGAATTTTCAGTTCAGTTCAGTCGCTCAGTCGTGTCTGACTCTGCAACCCCATGAATCACAGCACGCCAGGCCTCCCTGTCCATCACCAACTCCTGGAGTTTATTCAGACTCATGTCCATCGAGTCGGTGATGCCATCCAACCATCTCATCCTCTGTCGTCCCCTTCTCCTTCTGCCCCCAATCCCTCCCAGCATCAGGGTCTTTCCCAATGAGTCAACTCTTCGCATGAGGTGGCCAAAGGATTGGAGTTTCAGCTTTAGCATCACTCCTTCCAATGAACACCGAGGACTGATTTCCTTTAGAATGGACTGGTTGGATCTCCTTGCAGTCCAAGGGACTCTCAAGAGTCTTCTCCAACACCACAGTTCAAAAGCATCAATTCTTCGGCACTCAGCTGTCTTCACAGTCCAATTCTCACATCCATACATGACCACTGGAAAAACCATAGCCTTGACTAGACGGACCTTTGTTGGCAAAGTAATGTCTCTGCTTTTTAATATGCTATCTAGGTTGGTCATAACTTTCCTTCCAAGGAGTAAGCATCTTTTAATTTCATGGCTGTGATCACCATCTGCAGTGATTTTGGAGCCCCAAAAAATAAAGTCTGACACTGTTTCCACTGTTTCCCCATCTATTTCCCATGAAGTGATGGGACCAGATGCCATGATCTTAGTTTTCTGAAGGTTGAGCTTTAAGCAACTTTTTCACTCTCCTCTTTCACTTTCATCACGAGGCTTTTTAGTTCCTCTTCACTTTCTGCCATATGAATTTTAGGAGAACACAAATATTCAGTTCATTGGGATGTCTAGGGCTTCAACATATGAATTTCAGGGGGACACAAATATTCAGTCCAAAACAGAAGAAAAGAGAAGGAATCTGCATAACTACCAAAAGCCAGGAAGTTTAACACATTATCTTATGAAATTCTCACAACAACCTTGGAAGATAGATGTTGTTGATACCATGCAGGGCCCTGTGGGGCTCCTGGGCACAAGTCTTTCTGTGTTCCCCATTTCTTTGATTATAGGAAACAGCCTTCATCCAGCCTCCATGACCTTCCCTGAGTTCCAACAGGCAAATTCAAGCAGTTGCTAATTAGGGAAGGGAGAGAATGAGAGACCAGGGAGAAACAAAGCAGCCTTGGGTCAAGGTCCTGTTTTCCCATCAATGGATACACACAGCAATATCTTTGAGCTGTTTTGCAGATACTGAAACCCCCACCAGGTGGGAGAAGTTAATGATTAATGATGGTATGCTGCCCACAAGCATGTAGACCCCAGACCAGTTGGACCTGAAGGTTAATGATGCTGACTCCTACTTACCTCACCACCAACCCATCAGAAGAAAGTTCACGAGCTGATCATACCCTCTTTGAACAATTACTATAAAACTTCTCATTATCTTCCCCCAAGTGGGAACACATGGTTTTGAGGGGCATTAGCCCACTGTGTCCCCCTCTGCCTGGCAAAGCAATAAAGTTATCCTTTTCTAGTTCACCCAAAACTCTGTCTCTGAGGTTTGATTCAGCACTGGTGAACAGAGAAGCTGAGTTTTCAGCATCATTATTTTTCCTACTGTATGTGTAATAATATCAATAGTAAAATTTATTAAGCACTTACTGTGCGGCAGGCACAGGGCTATGGGTGAATCCATATTAAGTAGTGGAAAAAAGCTTACTGAAATTGTTTCCTGAAGTTATGTGAAAAGTAGAACAGGAGGGACTTCCCTGGCAGTCCAGTGGTTGACTCTGTGCTTCTACTGAAGGGGGTGAAAGTTTCAACCCTGACTGGGGAACTGAGATCCCACATGCTGCAGTGCACAGCCAGAAATTTTTAAAAAGAAAGTAGAACACAAAGGTGATGAGTTTGCATATTTATTTAACAAGACTTCCAAGCAAAGTGTTGAAGATGTGGTCTGGTATTTTCTTGCTGCTCACAGTAAAATTTGAGAGGGGAAAAATAATTAAGATAACTGTTAAACCTAGAAGAAACCACTACTTGATTGATTCTCAGCCTTTCCAGATGGCAGAAAATGCTAAAATGAAAAAATGGCAGACTTCCCTAGTAGTTCAGTGGTTAGGATTCAGGGCTTTCATTGCTGTTAACAAGTTCAGTCCCTGGTGGAGGAAGATTATTAAGCCACACTGAGTCATAAAAAAGAAAGGAAGGGAAGAAGGGAGGGAGGGATGAAAGAAAGAAAGGGCCTCCAAGCACTGTTAAGAAAGCATTGCATTGAGGAAAGGCTGAGAGAATGGCTGTATAACCTTTGTTAAAACCTCAGAAAGATCAAAGGATCAGAGTGGTATTCACTCACACAGTGGGCCCCTACAAGAGATTAAGAGTATGCCTTCCGGAACCGCTCAAACATTAGGGCCTTGAGAGCTGTGTACCTAGCCATCTCAGGAGCCCAAGGTAGAGAAGAGCTTATCTTGAGCAGATCTATGTGTATGTATTTTTTCTAATGGAGTGAAACTCAGTGAAATCCACTGAAGACTCCTAAAGTTTTTGAGAAAGATATTACAGCAGGAACACTATTACCTTAGACTGAGACAGAGAGTACAAAATCAAAGAAATTTTGGACCCCCAAAATTCTATTGGCAGGAAGCAGGCTGATAAAACTACTCAGCCGCAAATGTATGCTACCTTCCATGAAAAGGGAAGGATAATTTCTTTTTCATGAAAAGCTAGAGGTCAGAACCAAGTGATCAGAGAGGCCTTTGGAACTAATGAAGGAATATTTAACCCAACTGGATTTCAAAATTGCCATGGACTCTTTGATGTCTCCCAAGATCCCCAGCACCCTTTTCGAATGGAAATGTCTATCGTGGCTATCCTATGCCTCCCATGATTTTATGTTGGTTGTATAAGTGGTGGATCGTTTGTCTCTTTAGTTTTATATAGATAATCACATTAAGAAGAATTATGCCTAGAGGACCACATCCATACCTGGACCTGATTTAAATGATGCGATTCTGGACTTTAAGCAGATACTATTAATGGGATGAGTCTTTGGGGAATGTTGGGAGGGAGTGAATGTTTTTGAGTGTAGGAGGGATGTGAATCATTGGAAGCCAAGAAGTGGATTATGGCAGCTAACATGGCCCCCAGGAACCCATCATCACTATCCCTTTGCATGTAGGTAGGACCTGTGACTTTCTTCTAACCCATAGAATATGGCAACAGTAGCAGGATAGCACTACTGTGATTATGTTGCATCATCTTGCAAGGAGCCTCCTGCTAGGAGACTCTCATCCTTACTGGCTTTAATGAAGCAAGCGGTCATGTTGGGGAGGCCCACAATGACAAGTGTAATGGGCATTTTTAAGTGTCAACTTGGCTGGACCATGGTACCGAGATATTTGGTCAAACATTATTCTGGATGTTTCTGGTGTGTTTGAAACCAGAACACAGTTTCATATCAGTATGCAATTGAGAAATGCAATATTCCCTGCCATATCAGTAAACAAGGATGTCACAGTATCAGTGATTGCAGCCACCATGAATGGTGAGCTGGTATGCCTAAGGACACTCAAGAAGGAAAAGAATACCTGCCATTTAGCAGCCTTCAGACTGCTGTCACTCCCCAAAGCACAGGATACTGACCCCAGATAGTGGGCCATATCAAAGAAATGATTTCGGTGAGCCCAGGCTCTTTCATCTTCCCATACATAGAAAAGTGCTAAATTCCTTAATTTGAGATATCTGGTTTTCCATTAATTCACAATAATCTTTTGATGTTCTGACTACCTGCCCTTTGTTGCAAAACTTGTGTATAACCTACTTCTCTCCTTTGCCTCCACAGAGTAGTTCTCTAAGGGTTGAGTTGCTGCCTCCCGGGCTTAAGTCCTAAAAATTTCTGATGAATAAAACATAATTTGGGAAACTCAAACTAGGGCTCTCTGACAACTTAGAGGGGTGGGATGGGGTGGGAGGTGGGAGGGATGTTCAAGAGGGAGGGGACATATACCTATGCCTGATTCATGTTGATGTATGGCAGAAACCAATCTAACATTGTAAAGCAATTATCCTTCAATTAAAAATTAGTAAATTAAAAAAATACAACTCTCAACTTTTAGTTTGTGTGTATTTTTCCTGTTGACAAGATCAACATTTAAACCCATGCCTTTGAGTAAGGCAGATTGGCCTCCATACTATGGGTAGGCTTCATCCAATCAGCTGACGGCCTGACTAGATCAAATATCTGACCTCACCTGAGCAATAGGGAATTCTGCAACACTGGCTCTTCCCTGGGTCTTCAGTCTGCTGGCCCACTCTGCAGACTTTGAATTTGCCACCACCATCATCACATGAGCCAGTTCCTCATAATCTCTCTCTCCTTCTCTCTCTCTCTCTTTTTCTCTCTCCATATCTCTACACACACACACACACACACACACACACACACACACACACACACACTATTGGTTCTGTTTCTGTGGTGAGCTCTAACTAATATAGCAAAGAAACTTAAAGGTGATCTCTGGCTGAAAGGAGGCTAGGAACTGAGACCTTCAGTGTGGCAGCCCACAAGGAATTGACTGCTACCAACAATCACATAAGCTTGGACATGGTTTCTTCCCCAGTTGAGCCTCAGATGAGACCCCAATCCTGGCCAATGCCTTGATTGCAGCCTTGCAAACAACCCAGCTAAACTTTGCCAAGACTCCTGATCCACAGAAACCGTGAGATAATAAATGTGTATTGTTTTAAGCAGCTAAGTTTGTGGTAATAGCACAAACTTTACATAGCAATAGACAACTAATACAAGAAGGTATGGAAACTTGGAGATTCCTATCTATATAATGACCCTTATTTCTTTCTTTCAAGAACTCTCCTCGCTTTCAGTAAGTCAGCCCTGCATAATGCTTCCTTAGCAAAAATAGCCTATGGAAATATTGAACATCATTGTAGAAAGTGGTTTGGGAGTTATAGAGTGGACTTGAATTCTACCTCCATCACTTCCTATCTGTATAACCTAGGCCAAGTCACTTCACCCTCTCATCAGCATGAGTGTCTCTTTCCTCATCTGACAGAAAAGGGTTTAATAACAGTATCTGTTTCTCAAGGTTGTTGTGGGGATTAAACAAAAAAAAATAGATGCAAAGCATGACTCTATTGCTTGAAACAAAGCAAGCATTCAGTATGTGGAACTTTTAAAAATGCTAATCTGTGAAGGGTCTCTAACCCTAAGCCTCAAGGATGAACACTGTTGCCCATGACTGCCCCGGATCTAGGGCTACTTGTTCATCTGCAGTAACAGCTGGTAGTGGCATGACCTTACCATTCTCTCTAAATAGAGAAAGCCTGGAGGTGCCAGGCCCAATAAATATTTGCTGAAAGACTACATGAAAAAAAATAAAACAAACTTCTCCTAGACTGTAAGCCCTATGAAGACAAGGACCCTCTCTGTGTTGTTGACTGCTGTACATCCAGCACTCAGTACAGTGCTTGGGACAGAATAGAAGTTCAATAAATAACCTGCTGAATGCATGGACGAACAAATGAATGAATGGCTACCTCACATATGGGGCATGAAGCGAAGTGGGCTGGGTGTTCATTCTCAACCTGTGTCTCCTCCACCTGAATGGCTCCCCAGAGATCCCGACCACCCAGGGCTCCCTTTAGACCAAATTACTTCTACTACTGTCTGTGGAATGGTTAATTTCCCCCAAAGGGGGGCAAATAACTATGAAAAGAAGGGCTCTGGTTATTTAACTAGAGTGAAATAGAATGCAATTTTTTTGTAGCATTTACTAGATACCAGGCACTGCTTAGTTTTTACATACAGTATCTATTTCTTACCACAACTCTCTAGGAAATATTAATATGATCCCTCTTCGGCAGAAGAGGTTACCAAGATACAGAGAGTTTAGGAGCCTTGCCCAGGATCACACAGCTAATAAGTGACGTAGCTAGGATATGAACTTAGGCTCGTCATACTCCAAAGCCCACACTTTTTCTACTATAGCAGTCTTGGGATCTGGCAGTAGCCAGACTTTTAGAAAGACAGCAGGCTGGGACCCTAGCTTATTTGCCATTGAGCCCCAAGTTCTATCACAGTGGCTGTCAAGTATTAGAGATTCAATAGATGCTTAATAAACAAATCTATCAGTGAAGAACTCTTCACATCCATTCAATCATTTATTCAGCAAATATTTATCGAGTGCTTATAGTTGCCAGAAACGTCTAGGTAGAAGCTGGGGATACAGCGGTGGACAAAATCCCTATGGAACTTACATTCTAATTGGGGAAAATATACTATAAACACATAAATAAGAGAACCTCAGATGACAACGACTTCTCTGAAGAGAAAAAGAACATGAAGCAATTAAGAATGACTGGGAGGTCAGGGAAGACTTCTAGAAGAGAGGACATTTAAACTGAATTATTAAGAAGGTGTTAATTATGTAAGTCTGAGAGAGGTACATTTGAGGAAAATGAAATAGCTAGTGCAAAGATCCTGAGGCAGGAATAAACTGGATGTGTGAGGACCTGGGGGGTGGGGGGAGAAGATATTGTGCCGGTAGCAAGTGAGAGAGAGGCTGAGCACTAAGAGATGAGGTGTATTAGGTTGTTGGGACTGCCATAACAAAGTACTACAAACCAGATAGTTTAAACCACAGGAGCATTTCTTGCCTCAGTTCTGGATGCTGAAAGTCCAAGATTAAGGTATTGGCAGGGTCACTTCCTTCTATGGCTATGAGGGAGACTGTGCCTCTCTCCTAGATACTTGTGGTTTGCCAGAAATCTTTGGTGTTCCTTGGCTTGTAAAAGCATCACCCCAAATCTCCACCTTTATCTTTACCATGTGTGTGCTTGTTTCCAAATTTCTCCTTCTTATAAAGACACCAGTATTATTGGATTAGGGCCTGCCCTACTCCAGTATGACCTCATCCTAATTCAATCATTTCTGCAAGGACCCCATTTCCAAATAAGGGCATGTTCTGAGGTACTGGGGACTAGGACTTGAACACGTGAATTTTCAGTGGACACAATTCAACCCATAACATGAGGTTAGCAAGACAGGCTAGATGAAGGTCATCGAAGGCCTTAGAGGACAGGGTAAAGGGTTTAGATTTCCTCTGGATGTATGTAATGGGAAGTCACCAGAGGGTTTCAAATCAGCCAACTGAGGGCTTTATTTGATCTGGTTTATTTTTTAAAAGTATCATTCTGTCTGCTATGAAAGAAAACAGCCCCATGCCTGCATGAGTCATATGTCTCCCTCCTAGGAATGGGAATTCTCATTATAACAATAACCTACTGGACCTGAGGCTTTAGTTTTCTTGATTTATTATTAGTTTGCAGGAAAAACAAATTCAGCATCCAATTAATGAGATGAATACATATTTATAGCCGCATATAAAATTACTGTTTTCTTTCCTGGATGTTTCCTTTTAAAAAAGTATAAAGTGATATATGCGCCTAGTAAAAACTTCAAATACTGCTAAGGGAAATCAATTAGTAAGTACAGGCCCCCAGAGACTGCTCCCCAACTCTAATTCATCCCCACTCCTCACTTTTCTACACATCCACATTTTAAAAGAAACCACCTTGGAGATACGGTAACTAGAATTGTTTTCTGATCATCTCCACAAGCCTCTATATAGATTCTTACCGCCAGCAAATTTTTAACACTGGGCCAACTGTCCAACCAGGCAGGCTCCTATTACTGTCTTCCCATAAAATCGCCTAGAAACAGGACAAACAGGAGCACTTAGCCACAAGATTAGTAGTAGAAAGATCACTGGACTTGGGGTCAAAGACATTGAGTTCCAGCTTCTGTTACAACACTTCCTGCCTCTGAAATACTGACCAAATCACAAACAACTGTTAGTCTCCTCATATTCTGCCAATCTCACGGGGTTGTTATAAAGTTCAAGGGTATTTGTGTAATAAAATATTTCTAGTATACTGCTGCTAGACAGCTCTCCTCTCCACCTCCCCCCCACCACCTTCACACAGCCATATCTGTTGATATTCACCCACATACAAGGGAGTTCTTGTTTTGTAACTAGAACTAGAAAAAGAAGTTATGCTGAAGGACAGGCAAGGAAGGAAAGCGTACAGTCGGCTTTCTCAAGCTGGGTGATATCTGGGGTAGGGAAGGGTTCTCTGAGTGACTCTGCAGGCTTCACTGTGGTCAAGTGGGGGCTGAAGCCAAAGGGAACAAAGTGGGTGCATCCCTCTTGACAACCATAGCTGACAGATTGTTTTGAGTGTATCTGATTCTGGAGTCTCAGAGGCTGAAACAACTGGGAAACATTTTCGTGGGAGAGGAGGTGCTAGGATTCTAATACTCAGGTGGGTTGCTAAGCCCACAGATATTGGACTTGGAAAAAAAAGACTTTGTCACTAGAATAGACTACTGTTGACTCTACTCTTATTGACTGTGTTTTGGATTATCATCCAGGGAATGGGTCTGTTTTCTTCTTTCACTGAATCTCCATTGTCTGAAACTGTTAGGCACTCAGTCATGTCCGACTCTGTAACTCCATGGACTGTAGCCCACCAGGCTCCTCTGTCCATGGGATTTCCCAGGCAAGAATACTGGAGTGGGTTAAGGAAATGGCAACCCACTCCAGTATCCCTGCCTGGAGTATTCTTGGAGAAGGAAAAGGCAACCCACTCTAGTATTCTTGCCTGGGAAATCCCATGGATTTCAGTCCATGGGGTCTCAAAGGGCTGGACACAACTGAAGTGACTTAGCACAGTCATTTCCTGAATTGACTATTCTCATATATTACCTCATTTAGCTCTCAGTACTGAATGAATAATAATGATGTTTGTATAAAAACAGAAAGTGTTAGTCGCTCCCTCCTCCAGGGATTCTTCCCAACCCAGGGATCAAATCCTGGTCTCCTGCATTGCAGGCAGATTTTTTGCCATGTGAGCCACCAGGGAAGCCAACTTCTAAACCCTTAGTTTTCTTGTCTAGTTTCATTCATTTCAACAGTCCAATGCTGCAGGTTTTATCATCATTACTCCTTTACAGATGAGATCACAGAGGTCAATCATGAGGTGAATAAGCAGCAGAGCCTGAAATAAACATGCTCTTCGTCACTTATGAAGGGTTGTATGAGATGGTGACTAGCAGGTTGTGACTTCAGTATAAATTCTAAGAACTGCTTGTGTGTGAGTAAGAGTGGTGTCCCTGGAAGGTGGGATACATCTAGGGAAGAGATACATCTTCAGGCAAGAAACAGGAACTAAGAAGGCAAGTTTTACACAGGCATCTATCCTACCAACACTGTATTTTTGGAGGTCTTGCTCTGTGCTGTAGCTGGTACTTGGGATACAAGAGTGAACAAGAAGTGGGACAATGAATTCCCCCAGGTGGTACTAAGTTGGTGCCCACAACATTGAAATCTGATAAAGCTTCAGGGTCAGGTGAAACCTGAAATATCCCCATGCATGCTAAGTCGCTCAGTCGTGTCCAACTATTTGTGACCCTATGGGCTGTAGCCCGCCAGACTCCTCTGTCCATGGGATTCTCCAGGCAAGAATACTGGAGTGGGTAGCCATTTCCTCCTCTAGAGGATCTTCCCCACAATATCCCCATATGCTTTTTCAAATACTAGTCTAAGACCTGGCACCAAACCTCCGAGAATCTATATTTTAATATTCATTTCAAATGATTCTGTTGCACAGTCAGGATCAGACAGGTGAGCTCATTGTACATCATGATGGCTTCCTTTTATTTTCCCTGAACTTTTAGATTAAAAGTTCTACCTCCATCTCAGCTGTGCTAGAGAGGTACACTCAGACTAGAATATTAAAAAGGAGTTACCTCCACTATACCCCATGGCCAGTGGGGTAACCAGAAAGATTGTCTCAACAGGAAGGAGAATCTTGTGGAACACACAGTCACCCTTTGACATCCACGAGCCCCATTGGAGACTCTTCCTCCAAGGCCAGTTTCCGAAGTCCTGAGTTTTGCTTGATGGAGAAAGGTAGCAATTCCTTTACAGGAAGCCTTTAAGTCCAGGTCCCCTGGGTCCAAATTCTATGCTTTCTTCATTCTACCTGAAGCTTCCTGGATCAAGATCCTATGATATCTGTTGAGATACATTAAGCAATGGGAAGTGTACAGACACAGAACTTGTTCAATCTGACAGCTCAAGGATGCCTAAGGGAACCCAAAAGCCAAAGCTGTCTTTCTCTTACCCTGAATGTTGCTCTCTGCTCAGCCCTATGATTATTTTTGAGAATAAGAATTGTGGTAGTCTGAACTACTACTTGTGGTGGCCTGAACCTCTCTACCCCACGTCCCAGTAGCAATTAAGGTGACAGAGTTTGTTACAAGGAAGGGAAGAGAGGAAAGACTGGAGCTGGAGATCCCTCAGGAAGAAGGTGACCACACTTCTTGGTTTTACCAGTATTGCAGACTGGATGTTTGTGTCAACCCCAAATTCATATGTTGAAATCTTAACTCCCAATGTTTTTGGAGGTAGGGCCTTTGGGAGGTGAAGTCAAGAAGATGGGAGCCTGAACATGAACGCAATTCGTGCCCTGATAAAAGGACCCCCGAGAATGTTCTAGCTCTCTTTCTGCCTTGTGAGCATACAACAATTCTGTAGTCTGCTACGCTCTTACCAGAACCTTGCCGTGTCAGCACCCTCATCTCAGACTTCCAGCTTCCAGAACTGTGAGAAATCAATTTCTTTTATTTATAAGCCACTCAGTCTATGGTCATTTGTTATAGCAGCCTGGGCTAACACACCTGGGATAGTCCCAGTATGTGCCTGTTGTCCCTGGGTAATTATTAATGCCACCATCCCACTTTCAAAAGGGTCTTAGTCACACTATAAGTTACACGGCCATCCTAATGAGGGAGGAACCAGAATCCATATTTCCTCATTGTTTTTAACCTGAGGCACTGCTTCAAAAAAGAAATGATAACTTTCACAAATCAGGGCAATAAGCTCCTTAAAGGCAGGGACTGCCATGTAATTGATTTAATAATAAGAAAAGCATAGTTTACTATATGCATTAAAAAGAGAGTATCTGATCAACTAAGAAATCTCGGTTGAATCTTGTATTCCCAGCATCTAGCTGTAGATATGAATTAATGCTTCTTGCCATGCCAACTCTCAGACAGTTCTTTTCTGACCAAACCAGAGCTATACCAGTATTTTAATGATTGCACTGACATCTGGTGGTCATTTCCAGGTTTTTTTCTGGGCAGCTCCTGTACTAGATGAATCTGTACCTTGTACTCCATTAAAGCCATTTTTATCTGAGCCCTACAGCAACTAAGACATGACACTCTAATTCACAGCAAGTTGTTGATAGCTGGTAATAGCTGGTTTTTTTCTAAGAAGGTATTTAGATTAGAGGCAGGGATGACGATACGTGTGGCAAGGGCCCAGTAAAATTGTGTGTGTGCATTCCAAGTTGCTTCAGTCATGTATGATTCTTTGTGACCCTGTGGACTGTAGCCCACCATGCTCTTCTGTCCATGGGATTCTCCAGGCAAGAATACTGGACAGGATTGCCATGCCCTCCTCCAGGAGATCTCCCCGACCCAGGGATTGAGCCTGCATCTCTTATGTCTCTTGCATTGGCAGGCAGGTTCTTTACCACTAGTGCCAACTGGCAAGAGTAACATCAAAATCTGAAGTTTCCTTGTGAAATTTTAGGCTTATGAAGGAGCTATTC
Source organism: Bubalus kerabau (assembly GCF_029407905.1). Taxonomy (NCBI): domain Eukaryota; kingdom Metazoa; phylum Chordata; class Mammalia; order Artiodactyla; family Bovidae; genus Bubalus; species Bubalus kerabau. The sequence continues at coordinate 104,147,952 of NC_073647.1, read as the reverse complement.
ATACATAGAGGTGTCCTTCCTGAAACAATATCAAGCAGGCCAAAGGCATTAAAGTTCTTGATAGCAACAAGATATCCAGTGTACACCTGTACTGGAGTGGGTGGCCATTTCCTTTTCCAGGGGATCTTCCCAACCCAGGGATCGAACCCAGGTCTCCCACATCACAGGCAGACACTTTACCGTCTGAGCCACCAGGGAAGCCCGTACACCAGTGCAGATGTTATCAAATGTCAACGGGAGAAACTGTTAAATGAAAACTTGGACAACACAGTAAACTGTCTTCCTAATGGTCTAAAAGAGAAAGGGAGGGAGAGGTAAGGAGGAATCAGATTCAGGAAAAATAGAGTGAGAAAGTAGGAAAACCATGCTTTAAAGGATAGCTTTCCTTTGTTTTCTGGGTTCCAGAGAGATGTGAATAGGAAATGTTTGCACATTCAACCACTTCCCTGAAAAGGCCCACTCCTCAGTCACATCAAAGGGTTTCCCAGAGAAGACATTTTAATCCCAACACACCATAAAGATTATACTACTAGCTCTGCTATTCATTGGAGGAACATTTCCATCACCCATCCCACTCCTTGTAAGAACAGACTGTAGCCAAGAGGCCTGTCAAAGCCAATAACCTTACATCATTAAAAGCTCAAAAAGAGAAAAAATACAGCTCCCAGTTAATCCTCATTTCATCAGGAAAGGATCACCAGTGTATGAGACAGGAACATTTAAGTAGCCATATTGAAGTATTGGGAATCATTCCGAAAAAATCAAGTGCTCCTCATTTGTCTCCTTGTGGTAAAAAGCATTCAGTTCAGCCTCTCAGTTGTGTCTGACTCTTTGCGACCCCATGGCTTCCCTATCCATCACCAACTCCCAGAGCTTGCTCAAAGTATTACTCAATCTGTAAATCTAACTAAATATTTAATAAATCATTTTAAGAAGTAGGCCAACCAGTAGGAGTTTTCAGGTACCTTTCACACTACCCTCCCCCAACCTCCACACTGCAATTTTATGATCAGAAATCAATAGCTACAAAATCAAGCGTCTTCAGAAACACACCAGACACCAAATTGGATAAGGCTGTGCTTTATTACATGCATAATTACAAATCTGTGCTAAGTGAAAAATGTATAAAGCAATGGCGACCTGGGTTTAAGCCACACAGAGAAAGGGCTGGACAATCCCATTAACCCTTCTGCCAAAGTCCATTCCATTGCCTGTAACATGATTGTTTCCATTTCTTACAATTTGCATAGCACTTACTTGTCAAAGTACTTTCCTTTCATTGTCTCAGTTTATCCTCACAACAACCCTGTGAGGTAGGTAGGGCAATTAACACTATCCCCATTTTGCAGATGGGAACACTGAGGCACAGAGCGGTTAAGATCTCGAGGCTAGTTAGTAGAAGCATAGGGAATAGAAACTAGGTCTCCTAACTCCCCAGCTCACATCTTTCCTTTAAAACTATGTTGCTATGCTTGACCAGGGAGCAGAATGAAGTGTGCACTAAGCCATAGCTTTGGTACAGGCTGTGCCTATGAACAGGGACCAACATCTCTAAAAGTTACAATAAAGCTAAGAAAGTGTGACTAAAGCATTGGCAGCACTCAGATAAATAATTGCTCTGAACAGCTCAGCACCAAGCTTCCTATGGAAACTCAGGCTCTATTAGCTTTGGTTGATTCTAGGGTCTAGACACCTAGGCTACTGCTGATGTCTATAATGTGTATTTAGCTTCATTTGAACTTTTACCAACTCTCAGGAACTAAAATTTTGAGTCAGACAGGTTTTCTTTGGCTACTGCAGTTGAAGCCAGCCCTAAAAATGAGCTCACTACAGAGATATTCATAGAATGGTCCATGGGCTGGAACCAGCCCCCCTGATCATCCTGGCCTCACTGGCTCACCCGACAGCTGGTATTTTTCCCACAGCCAGAAATGACTGGAGGTTAAGAAGAGGAGGCTGGCCTTGGCCAAATGAAGAAGAATCACCATCATTACATCAATGGCATCCCTAGGTGACATGACCAGGTGCTGTTCATCAGGCTTAAGTCCTTTCTGGCCTGTACCTGGTTAACAGCATAGCTTCAAAAGACAGTTTAAAAGAACAAAATATTAAACACACTATATATATTTTTTTACCTAGAATGAATTCAATTTATAATCACTACATAGTCCCAAGGGACCAAATATATAATAAAAAAGTAAATATTTATTAAAATCTGAGGAGTAAAAAGGCAGGACAAGGGGAAAGAGAGAGAATAAGGGATAAAGTAAAATGGAGGAGGAGGAGCACTGTTGAAGGACCATATAGTTGAGGTACAGTCAGAAAGATAATGAGGCTAAACATCCCCACCCTGACAAAATCAACCCAGGCCACTCCTTCACCTTCATTCTGCCAAGAGGCATTTCACTCATCAAGTTCTAGATCGCCTCTGACTTTCAACAGATTTGGACTAGTAGTAGATGAGAATAACATTTAGCAATGAATATTTCACCTGTCTGCATAGAGATGCTAAAGCCCTGGACACTGCCAGCAGGTATCACTGGCTTTAGCCCCTAAAGCAGAGCAAAGACCTGTTGGCTCCATCAACTCAGAAGTCATTCTCTACTCTCAGAATGATCCTCTCCCTCTTCCAAGGTCCATATTCAAAACAATACACTTATAACACATGATAAAATTTTGAATTTAGGGCATGGCAGGGAGGAGACAGAAACAGAGAGACAGGGGCACACAGGCGAGAGGAGGAGAGGCAGAGATCATTGATTTAAACCCTCACATTTTATACTACCACATGCCTTTTCCCCTTAAAAGGCTGAACTTTAGGCAAGGCATTCATTCAATGAGTGTGCGCACAGAGGCTGAAGACCTTTTGGCAGGAACTTAAGAGGTAGGAATTCATGACTGCAGGATTGAACTGGATGACCTGATAGGTTCCATCCAAGAAATGCAAACTCCACACATCACAGACTTTCCTTCTTTCTTGGGTGATTTGGCAAAATAAGATTACATGGTGGAAAACCAATTTTGCTCCCTATGTCACTTCAAAACTTTGCCCAGATGCAGATGTTTAGAAATGAGATTGTGACCAGCAAACATTTGGGGAGTGACCTGAAGTTGCTAACACCTACTAGTCCAAGAAAGTCTCCCCTTGGGGCAAGCAATCAAAATTGAGGCAGAGCACAGTTGAGTGGTTGCCACAGGTCTACTACACCAATTTCAGTTCAAATTTACAAAGCTCCCTGAGCTCTGAGACACCGTCACTTTTTTCTTTTTAATATAGAATAAGCGTATACCAAGGAGGCTAAAGACATAAAATTTTAAAGTATTTTTCTATCAAAATTCAAGATAATCTACCAAAAGTTTATCATTTAGGCAATGGCAGGAGACGCGGCCCTCCTCCATGAGCAGATGTCTGGTCTTGGGTCAGCCCTCTCCATAAAAGTAGACTACCTCCAACCAAATGCTGCTTTGAGCCTCTATGTTGCTTGGAAAGCCTGCTCTTTCAGCGACTACTAACTATTCTCCCCTTGAGGCACATAATTAAGCAGTTTAATAAATGTCAGGGTGTTTGGCTTGGAGCATGGAATGACCTTCTCCCACCATCTTACAAGAACTCATATATTTTCTTACTAGGGTTTTTTCACTACCATAACTTTCCACCCTCTCTCCAAAGGGAATCCAGGTAATTCCAGAGGTGGTTTAAAAAAAATCAAGATTGTAGGACACTTAAGTTCAGACCACATATTTAGACATCTTTTACTCACCATTCCACCTCCCCTTTACTTTCTAAACTCTTAATTTTTCTCAGGGTTTTCAAGAGCTCAATACTCTATGTACCACCATGAAAGACACTCTCCTGCTTTCTCTGAACAGAGAGTGGCCTGCATATGGTTCTGATCTGATGAAAGTAAAACAACTTCTCACAATACAATGTGGTCCATCACCAGTAAGTACTTTAGCAATATAAAACACACTGGCCATTTCAAAATTTCAATAACTGTCTTGACTATCATTTATTAAATATTCAACCTCAAAAACTGCACTCCTTATGATTAAAAAAACAAAACCAAAAGATATCATGGGGATACTCACCACCTAACTTAACAAACCAAGGTCAGGACCCAACCAGGACAGTTGATTCAAATACTTAAAGCATACAGTGGTGATCACTTTCCCTATTGGACTCTATTGCACGTTGTTTTTAAAAAATGTATTTGCTCCTCCCCTCCACCTGAATAGGTTCATAAATTCATAGTTAAGAATTACTTCACAGTCTTAGACCACACAAAGTCCCTGTTAATTTATCATTCTTGTGGTCAAGCACAGTTGAAGACTTGATAGAGAAATTGATGCTGTTCTCTGCTCTTTCTGTAAAGGGTTCAGATTCAGTCTCTGGTGTCCAAACAACTGAACTCCTTTGCAGTTCAAGCAGCAAACAGATTGACTGCTCTGCCAGCTGGCACATCCAAAGCACTGTCAATGTCGGATTATCCACCAGAGGATATGGGCTCTGTGGATTATACCACCTCTACTCCAGCTGGACTGAGCCAGAAGGACACTGGAGCCAGAAAAGAGGCGAGTGTCTGAACTAACAGAAATGATCTTAAAAGTGGCCATGACTTCGCATGTTCAGTCAGTTCCCTGCTTCTGCCAATGGTATATCTAAACATGCCTCAGCTTTATTCCAGTTTCTTTAATTCTTTACACTGAAGATCTGAAGATACAAAATATAGCTGTTAGATTTTTAAAAATCTAGACTCTCAAAAAAAAATCTAGACACTCATTCCTTTCATGGCTGGATGCCTACAGATATTTTGCTTTGGAAAACCCTCTCTTGAAGTGCTTATTGGCATAATTTTATAAATCCTTCCCTTGTGTTGGGAAATTTTCTCTCAATACCAGAACAGACTGGTCTCCCAGTCTTTTGCCACTGAGGTATTTGACCATTTCTGGCTACTAACAGACCTCCCTATATCAGCTCTGTTGGTTTAATGATGTCTAACTGCTGAATTGGCAGTGGCAGAAAGAACATTTTCCTTTGCCTCAAGATAAGAAACTCTGAATGTTAAGGTGCTGAGCTAGCAGTCTAGCAGGGAGCGCTACCACAATTAGCCAAACTTTGAGCCAAACCATAGGACTGGACATATAATGGATATCATAAACTACAGGTACTTTTAGCATATAGTTACAAGGATTCCTGAGAAGCTGAGATTAATGAATGAGATTTACTAGGAGTGAGGTATCAAAGGGATGTTTTTCTCTGGAGGGCCAATCAGTGCTTAGCATCTAGAAAGTATACCTTGGCACAGTATTATCTGATTTCTTGAATTTATTCTCTAAAGTAGCACCTGAACACTGGCTCATCTGTTTCAAATCAAAAACAGAGCCTAGAAGAAACACAAAGGCAAACTTACATACCCTCCATATCACCGCTGCCCTAAGAAATGTGACCAAACCTTTGACTGTCATCAAATACCAGAAATATTAACATTTCCTGTTTTGCAAACTTTAGTTGGACGGCTGATAAGAAGAGATAGGTAGTGAACCAGAAGTACACACATAAGAACTTTGACTACTGCACAATAGATGTGGTGGTAGGGCAAATAGCCACATCTCTTTTGAGGGAATCAGTGGCAAAGAAGGGACAAATGACTTACTTGTCCCTTGTGAAGTTACTGAGTCATGACTATACTGTAATAAAACCTAGGGAGGGTCTTTTCTTTTTCATTAAAATGCTAGAGTGTTATATTTAAAGGGAAAGCTCTGGTGACTGCCTTGATACTTTAAAGCTAAAAATCAAAATAAGCCTTGGCTCCCTAGTTCTGGGCAATAAAAGAATTTCAGATTTTGGAAACATAAGAACTAGGGGTAAAAAATCCTAGACTCAGAGATCAGCAACTTTTAAAATGAGGTACACTGAGGTGCTTGAACAGAGGAGACAGAGGGTAGGAAAGGCTATGCTGAATGACTGCTGATTCTAGGCTGGAAGGATGGTGGGAAGCGCTGGGAACAGACTTGGAAAATGGGAAAGGTTCAGCTCTCTCCCCTAGCATTTGAGTCTCACTGCTGTGGGCATCAGCATGGGAATGGAGGCACGGCAGTAGCTACTGGACTATAGAGCAAAGCAAATGGCTGTGTGTTGCCTCTCTGGTCCATGGGCTATAAGCTTCTGGAGGCTGGGTTTACAATTTAGCTCCAGGAGTTATCTTTTTGTAATAGGAATGATTAACTGGGCACAGTGCTCAATCCCAAAGAGAGGACTCAGGACTAAGGCATGGAAAAGGGAGAAGAATGGAGGGGAAACAACAGCATGTGGGTAAACATGTAGAAAACGTAGTTGGAATGATGGTGGTGGCTCTGTAACTCCACCGGGTGTCCCTAGATGTTTTCTACTGCAGTAGAGGTGGTAGGAAATTGAGACAGGCACCTTTTCAATTGGATACAAGCACCTTAGGTGTCACCAGGCCTTGTCCACACCCCTGGGTCTCAGGATGGTTCTGCATTTTATTTAGAAGTCTAAGAAGCCTCAAGGGAGTCAGAGCTGCCTATCCTGTTCCAATGCCTTGAATATATCTGAAAGTACTCTCAAGCCTAAATTCACCATCATGGGGAAAACACTGGCCTGTTAAATGTACTTAACACTGGGAAGAGGCAAGAGTGCCCAGTCATTTTAGTATTGGTGGTTGTTACGAAGGAATGCATGAAAACACAGATACAGCTTGGAATCTTCCCTGGTTTACCAGTATGCAGTCTAGATTTGGTTCCCTTTACTCTTCTATATTCCAGAAGCCGAAAGCACCATCACTCATGGAGGTGGCATCTGGGTAAGAGGATTAGTTGGGACCTCACAAAAATGTGAAAGACCTAGTCATTGACTTTGCTTAGAACTTTACTAATCATTTCAAGGAAGCTGGAGAAATCATTCCTTGTTACTAACAAATTCATGGCCAAGTCTTTGTCTACTAGCTAACAAAGACCACCTGGAAAAATTACCCTATTTGCAGACAAGGAGAAAATTCTATAACTTATCTTTGTGCACGTCAAAAAAGAGTACCAGGAACAAGCAAGCTATAAAAGTTAATCTCTTTAAATTCACTTAGAGGAGATTAACCAAAGCAGCATTGTCTTATAATCAGACATTAAAATTAACATATACATAAACACACAAAACTAATAATGCTAAATACTGTAACAGGAACAAGATAATATTTGAACTGAATTCACAGTCTGGAAAATACCATTACTATTTTCCTTCTGGCTTTCCTTCCTGTGGCTGGAAAAGCAAAGCCCCTTAGTTTACACTTCATTTTCCACCAATGACAGTTAAGAGTCCAAAAAAGTGACTTTTTCATGAGCTTCCTGCAGGCTATAGGTCAGGACATCTGGAATTTTTCTTGCATAGTTTTCAGTGATTGCATATTGGCTAACAATTATGTTTTAAATTAAAAAAATCTTTAAATAAAAAGAAAGAAAAGAATTAAATCATAGCAATCTTGTTTACTCTTTCATGAAATCTTTCTAATGCAATATCACAGAAGCCTAATTGAATTTTCTCCTAAAGAGAAGAATAATTTCCAGAGATTACGTAGTGCAACTGGTTAATTTGCAGGAAAGAGACAACACACTGATATAACTTCACCACCCAAATGTAGGAAATGTGTTTTGGGTACCCAGTTAATAAAATATATCCATGGTCTGCAATGTCCTTCCTGTTTTATATCCAGTACAACCCTGTGATTCTAGTTGAAGAGAATGGAATCGGGATCTTGGTTCGCCATCTGTGCTATATGCTTTAGCACATCCTTTTTGGTAATGATCCCAAGCAACCGCCTAAAAGATAAAACAAGACAACAAACAAAAATCAATCTGTAGCTAAAATAAAATTCACAAAGGTGACACTTTTCCTCCTCAGTCGTTTTCAACTTCGTCTTTGAACACAATTTGCACTTATACAATGATAACAGGACTAGATTACATATACCAGGTAAATGGACCAATGCATGGGTCCCTTTAAGCACTACTTCCTCTAGTTGTTAAGTCCTGCTATTTCCTGTGTATATTACTCTCTATATATACAAGTCTTACCTTTCATAACCCAGTTCAAATGTCCCTATTCCAGAACACCTTTCCTGATCCTATGAACCAGAACTAACTGTGCCCTCCTCCTAGGAACAGTATGTTCTGTGCACATCTCTTCTGTAGCATTTGTTCAGTTTGCTCTGTTATCAGCTTCCCTATAACACTGCATACTCCCTGAGGGCAGAGGGTAGTCTCTTTGATTTCTGTCTCTCCCCAAAATCTAGTGGAATATGTTCTTACATGAAGTTCAGATTTAGTTAAGATTGAATGAACCAGTTAGGGAAAGTCCCCTTACTGATTTCAATTCTGCAAGACATCTGTTACATTATTCAGAAATTTTAGAGGGTGAAATTCTTATATAATCACTAGATTAACATCACCATGCTCACACAAACACACACACACACATACACACACACAAAAACCCACCCTTCTCCTCAACCTGCTTTTTTGTTTCCCAATAAAAATAACATGGCTTCCTTTACTTGATAAGAAATATCTCAGAAAGAAAGAGCCTTAGCCATGGGAGTCAGAAGACTTGTGTTTAAAGCCTACCTCAACTAGACATCAACTGGGGCGTCCTTGTGCAAATCTTTAAACCTCACTGGAACTTGGTTTTCTCACCAGTAAATAATAATGATGAAGGTATTGTAAGGACGAAATAACACACATGTATTACCTGCTGCTGCTGCTGCTAAGTCGCTTCAGTCATATCCGACTCTGTGCGACCCCATAGACAGCAGCCCACCAGGCTCCCCCGTCCCTGGGATTCTCCAGGCAAGAACACTGGAGTGGGTTGCCATTTCCTTCTCCAATGCATGAAAGTGAGAAGTGAAAGTGAAGTCGCTCTGTCATGTCTGACTCTTTGCGACCCCATGGACCGCAGCCCACCAGGCTCCTCCATCCATGGGATTTTCCAGGCAAGAGTACTGGAGTGGGGTGCCATTGCCTTCTCCGACATATACTACCTAGTACCATTTAAATTTCAGTGCTGCCTATTCATAAGAACACAGTATTTCCTTTGTAGGGGAGGAACTGAGTTATTTATAATATGCAACCAGCAGTTCACATCTCTCAAACCCACTATCTTCCCCAAACGTCTTCTCTATTATGACAATGAGAGAAACATATCCATCTTCATCTCAGAGTTTCCAAAAGGTCTATAAGTGCTACTAATGTTCATGTGAGTTGGGCTCTTCTTTCTTTAATCTCTCTACATTCTCTTTCTTCCCCTAACCCAATCTGATTTCACCAAAGAGCTCTCACCCATTGTGTGTAACCAGGCACTGCCGCAGTCCCAGCTTGCGGAAGATATCCACCACAATCTCCATGGGTGTAAGGTCAGTCACAGTGAAGGGGCTGAGATCCAGGATGTTCCGAAGCTTGAGGGTAGGTGGGGTGTATGGTGGCACTGGAGGAGAATGCTCGGTGAAATAAATGACGGAAGTGCTCACAACTCCATCCTGTTTTTTTCGAGCATTTTCTATTTGAAAAACGTAGGGGGAAAAAGTTAAAAAAGAAGGACTAATTCTATCCTTCTGGCCCCTAACCAGTCCCCTCTCCCTTCTGTCTTCCCCTTTTCATGCATGCATGATTATTTATTGTATAGTTGATATATAATGTTGTGCTATTTTGAGGTCTACAGCAAAATGATTTTGTTCTATGGGCTTCCCTGGTGGCTCAAATGGTAAAGAATCCACCCACAATGTGGGAAACCTGGGTTCAATCCCTGAGTTGGGAAGCTCCCCTGGAGAAGGGAATGGCTACCCACTCCAGCATTCTGGCCCGGAGAATTCCACGGACAGAGGAGGCAGGCTAGAGTCCATGTGGTGGCAAAGAGTCAGACATGAATGAGCAACTTTCACATACACACACACATATAAACATATATATATATGTTGTTTGTCAGATTCTTTTCCATTACAGGTTATTATAAGATACTGAGTATAGTTCCCTGTGCGATACAGCAGGTCCTTGTTGGTCATCTATTTTATATATAGTAGTGTGTGTCTGTTAATCCCAATCTCCTAATTTATCCCTCCCCTCCCCTCACGCATATTTATTTATTATTTCTATAGTGGACCTTCTTGTCCCCTTTATGAAATCCTTACCAATTGAAATAATGAGGTCTCTTCGGAGGACAAAACCCACAAGTCTTTGGGACTCGCGGGACACCACCACTGGGAAGCCACTGTAAGTTGTTTCACTGATTATGGTCTCTACGTCTTCCACAGTCATACTGTCCTGAGTAAGGACAGTCAACAAAGGATCATTTCTCCGGGGTTTCATCACATCCATTGCCAGGGTCTTATGAGCAAACTCTTCTTTGGCTTCAAGAAAGGGGTACCCATTGAGACGGATGTGGGCATCATAGATGCCCTCCCGCCCAAGAGCATCCGCCACCCACTTGCTTGTCATAGCTGCAGCCATCAGAGGCACAATGTATTCCAAGCCACCAGTTAATTCAAACATTATGACAACAAGAGAAACGGTCATCCGAGTCACCCCACCTGCAAAAATAGACAACAAGCTACTTAGTGAAGGCAGGAAAAGTATAGGATTCATTACAGTTATGGGCCTTTCACAGGCCCCATCCAGAAAAAGTTACTTACCAGAAACATCACTAAAAGGAGGCCCTTGCCTACAACTGCATAGACTCCTGCAACTGCATTCAAACAAGTTTACAATGGACAGGAGTCACACTTCTCAAAATAACCTCTACAAAAGATACCTCCTTCACTCTTTTTTCATTTGTTTATTGCTCTCCACCAACTCCCAATTATAAAAGTAATTGCATAAGATGTCTATGATTTGTATAAAACCACAGACGTGAGAGGTTCTCTGGGACATGCAGGCCCACTGTAGAATAATTGCAAACTATATATATGTTTAAAGTATATAAAGGAAAGTCTTACCCGTAAACTCACTGCCTAGAAATATGCTGAGTAAAAGTTTCAAGTGACTTTTTTTCAAAAATATATGTTTTTATATAGATGAATTTGTATTATACGTTTAAATTCCCCACCATGCCTTTTCTCCTAACTTTATGTTAGGAATACTTTGCATATTAGTACAAATTTATTTAAATTGTATTTAAAAATATTAAACATATTAGCATCACATTCAGTGGCTCCATGGTATAGCATTATATGGATGTACCATAATTTATTTAACCAGTCCCTTATTGCACTTTTAGGTTGATTACAGTTATTTGCTATTACACATAATACCATGATGAACATTCTTGTGCAGGTATTTTTGTCCAAATTTCTGGTTTCTTCCTCAATATGACAGAATTTGAGAGAATTCCTCTCCAAGGGGAGGAATGGAGATATATGGTAAAGAATGCCTTCTTTTTTTTTTTTTTTTAATTTTTTTAAATTTTATTTTATTTTTAAACTTTACATAATTGTATTAGTTTTGCCAAATATCAAAATGAATCCGCCACAGGTATACATGTGTTCCCCACCCTGAACCCTCCTCCCTCCTCCCTCCCCATACCATCCCTCTGGGTCATCCCAGTGCACTAGCCCCAAGCATCCAGTATCGTGCATCGAACCTGGACTGGCAACTCGTTTCATACATGATATTTAAGAATGCCTTCTTAAAGCACTTCAAAATGGCAAACCCAACAAGAAATGGATAGTTTTTTTTTTAAACCTACAGTCAGTTATATATAGTATAACTCATCTTTATAATGCCACCTGGGGAGCAATTTCTTTGAAACCAATGCAAACAATACTCACCCAAACAGGCTGCAGCCCCAACCATCGCATAAAGGCCCGGGGTGATGCAATCCGCTCCTTGACTGCACCAGCTATTGAAGATGGCCCAGTCATGGTGGTAATAAGCCAGCTGTTCCATCCCAACTCCCAAAAGCCGACCTGCTATAGCACCAACAGCCATGCTAGGGATAAAGAGACCAGAAGGAATCTGCAAAGAGAAAGCAACAGATGGTCAGTGAGAAGTGATGTAATTACGTGGCACGTGATAAGGGCTAGAGGACTGACCCTCTGCAAAGCGAACAGGCCAATGACAATCTAACTATGCACTATGCTAGCAAGTGGCTGCAAAGATCTGTGTAACACTACAGGGACTAGAGGTTCTCTGGGACGTGCAGGCAAGTACAACTGCAAAGATGCTTACCCTGATTCGGGGTCCATCAGGCAAGAGCCTGAACTCTCCAGACCAACACAGAACTGGAGGTAGAAATTAAGCCTTTCCCAAAGAAAAAGGAAAATAGATGGAGTTTCTCATATATGCAGACAGTTTACCCAATTTTGAATTCTTATCAACAGCGATTACCCTTTATTGACTATCTACAATGCTCTATGCTGGATGCTCTACAGACTGGATTTTCTGGGTTCTTTACAACCACCCCAAGAGGCGGGTGTTATTATCCTCAATTCACAAACGATCTAAGGTACAGAGAGGTTAAGAACTCATCCAAGGCCAAGATTTAGTAAATGTTGGTGATGGGGTTTAAATGCAATGCTTCTAATCACTCTCATGTATTGAATCTTGACCCACTGCCCACACAAAAAGGATGGCATTTGAGGTTTCAGTTTATTTTAACAGTATAAAAGAAATAATAAATAAGTTTTTTAATGAGGTAGTGACTATGGTTGCATGGCTATCCCAAAAAGGAATCCCCATCTGTCTCCTCTTTTTGTTTTGTTTTGTTTTTTTTTTTTTTAACTCCTAGAATGTAATTGGGGCTTCTCTGGTGGCTCAGTCAGTAAAGAACCCACCTGCAATGCAGGAGACATGGGTTCAATCCCTGGGTCAGGAAGATCCCCTAGAGAAGGAAATGTCAACCCACTCTATTATTCTTGCCTAGGAAATTCCATAGACAGAGGAGCCTGGTGGGCTATAGTCTATGGGGTTGCAGGACATGACTTGGGGACTAAACCACCACCACCAGGATACAATAGTGCATTCTCAATTTTCTGTGCTAAGAGAGGGAAAATGATGACAGGGATAACCCAAACAGCAGATTATTTTAAAATAGCTTTGATTCTAGAATATATTTGAATTGGGGTAGGTCTGGTGGTCTGCAAATTCACTTTTAAATGAAAGAATAAAGCCATGAGGTGCAAAGTAACTCAAGAAGCACTGCAAATATGTTCAACATGTTGAGGATGGATATGAATTCAGAGATTACTGTACTCCCTAAACTGCATTGTTGGCCCTTATTTTCTGTTTTGAATCTATTTCTCTAGAGAATAGAGGAAATACATTGGCAGTTGAGTGCTAAAGAAAAGAAGGGCTTCCCTGGTGGCTATAGATAAAGAATCTGCCTGAAATGGAGGAGACCCAGGTTCAATCCCTGGGTCAGGAATATCTCTGGGTCTGGAAGATCCCCTGGAGAAAGGAATGGCAACCCACTCCAGTACTGTTGCCTGGACACATAAAAACCAAGGAAGATGAGGAAAATACAAATTTTCCTTCTTGATTTCTTCTGACACATGGAAATTATAACGGTACTGAAAATAAAAGATACTGTCCTGATGTCAGCTTTTGATAATCTAAATATTAATTTAGGGTCACCTATAAAGTTCTTGATAATTGGACACTGTTAACAACTGTAAAAAATACATTTAGCTATGTATTGGGTTGAACCATATGAAATTGCTATTTCAGTGGTTAAAATGGTTGGCAACTTCATTTGGTTCAACCAACTACTTTGCTTGACTGGTAAACTCCAAAGCCACTTTATAAGGACCAAAAATGTGTTGGTCAGATATTGTTTTGATACAAAATGCACTGGGATAAATACCTCACCATCCTTTTTGAGTGGCAAAATATGTTTTCCACAGAAAAGGAGAAAACATTTCTACTTTTAAAATCTCATCACCGAGGTTTGCATTTGGCCTAAAACTAGGCTTGGACAATTTTAGATAGCCATACAATTGTCTAAGAAGTCATGAGGATATTGAGGATATGTGCGGGTAAAAGGGGCCTTGGGGTGGGGTAGTGGATAATGCTGGGTGAAGCTGGACCTACCCCATGAACTATGAGAATTTTATGGTATCTTGGCTTTGCCCTGAAAACCTACAGACACACAAATATCCAGGAAGGACCAAAAGAATCTCCTCACCTTCATGCCAAAGGTGAATATAGTGATGACAATTTTCAGTATGAGTGTCAAGGCCAGCTGCCACATTGCACTGTAGACTCCCACGCCAGCTGGTCTGTCGGGCAGCTCACCCGCCTTGCTTGTGTTGAAACGGTTCTCATAATCACAGAGTTTGGAGGAGTCCAGGAGGCCACAGTCATTGAACAGCTCAGAGATGAGCTCACTTGTGCTCACTCGGGTATACTCATTGGGGAAAGCCAGGATGGCAGTGATGGCTGTCACGACAAGAACCTCTACGACAGGATACTTGCCCAACTGGGTAGTCTTCCGCTTCCGACACCAGGCAATGTTAGTGCGGATAAAAAGAGCTCCCCACAGGCCACCAAATATGCCCAGCAGAATGAAGGGCACAAGCTCAAAGAGATGCCATGGGGTGTGAAACTCCACATAAAATAGAACCAGGCGGCTGTTTCCAAACGGATTGATGGAGCGTAGAGTGAATGCTGCCACTAAAGCAGCGAAAAATGAACGCCACAGTGTTTTGAGGGGAAAGTAGTAGCTGACCTATAGGAGAAAAAGTGAGAAAATCAACTCAAGTCAATATGCAGGAACTATTTGGGGTGAAAAATTGTGCTGTGGCAATTCGAGCTGAGGAAGAAAATGGCCTGGAAATCTCCAGTCCCGTGGCAAAGCACTGCAGTTGGGCAGAGCACTTCGGGACTGCAGTATACACAGACAATGGCCAGAATTCCTGGCACAAAATCACAAGCGTGGCTCTACAGACAGATAAAAGCAGTTACCTCTTCTAGGCTGAATAATACTCCACCAATAGGTGCCCCAAAGGCTACAGATACACCAGCAGCGGCAGCGGCTGACAAGACCTATGATTCAAAACTCAAAATTAGTGATAGAATAAGGCCACTTTCCTACCTTCAGTTACGTTTTAAAAGGAATATTGGTGGTTACCAAACGTAAACAAAACAAAAAAAACTTTACCTGCTCTATACCCAGCTTATTTATGAAAAATGAAGTTCAACATATATTTACTTTGAGAGCAAACACTATCTGCTGAATCTTGAACACATGGTTCACATGCTGGAACACGTAGAGGGCCTTCCTTTGTAATTAATTTAGGTGTGTACTTGATTCCAAATTATGCTCCCATCGCCCATACTCCCAATTCCACAACTGATTTATGGTCTGTAAGACCTATTCACCACCTAAATGAAATATTTACAGTTATGCAATTTACACAGCACTTTCTTTATAAAGAAAAGCTTTTAAAATGAGATTTTAAAGATAGCTCTAATCCCTGCTTATTTAACTTATCTGCAGAGTACATCATGAGAAATGCTGGACTGGAAGAAACACAAGCTGGAATCAAGATTTCAAGGAGAAATATCAATAACCTCAGATATGCAGATGACACCACCCTTATGGCAGAAAGTGAAGAGGAACTAAAAAGACTCTTGATGAAAGTGAAAGTGCAGAGTGAAAATGTTGGCTTAAAGCTCAACATTCAGAAAACGGAGATCATGGTATCCGGTCCCATCACTTCATGGGAAATAGATGGGGAAACAGTGGAAACAGTGTCAGACTTTATTTTTCTGGGCTCCAAAATCACTGCAGATGGTGACTGCAGCCATGAAATTAAAAGACGCTTACTCCTTGGAAGGAAAGTTATGACCAACCTAGATAGCATATTCAAAAGCAGAGATATTACTTTGCCAACAAAGGTTCGTCTAGTCAAGGCTATGGTTTTTCCTGTGGTCATGTATAGATGTGAGAGTTGGACTGTGAAGAAGGCTGAGCGCCGAAGAATTGATGCTTTTGAACTGTGGTGTTGGAGAAGACTCTTGAGAGTCCCTTGGACTGCAAGGAGATCCAACCAGTCCATTCTGAAGGAGATCAGCCCTGGGATTTCTTTGGAAGGACTGATGCTAAAGCTGAAACTCCAGTACTTTGGCCACCTCATGCGAAGAGTTGACTCATTGGAAAAGACTCTGATGCTGGGAGGGATTGGGGGCAGGAGGAGAAAGGAACGACAGAGGATGAGATGGCTGGATGGCATCACTGACTCAATGGACATGAGTCTAGGTGAACTTCGGTAGTTGGTGATGGACAGGGAGGCCTGGCGTGCTGTGATTCATGGGGTCGCAAAGAGTCGGACGCGACTGAGTGACTGAACTGAACTGAATGATACAAACTTGAAATAACGATTGGCTCACAGCTAATCAGGAGCTGCAAATATTCAGACAAGAGGTATTTAGAGTTTCCTGTACTATGTGCCCTAATCCACACCTAGTGACCTATGGAAACAGAAATAGGAGGGTGACTAGAAGCAAAGTTGGGGATCGATTTTGAAGGGAATAGTCCTAAGACCTAAGTGTGTCTAGGTGTGGCAAGGAAAAGGGTAAGGAGAGAGAGAAAGAGGAAGAAGCTGTCAGAGAGAAATTAAAAGGGACAAGGAAGTGGGGAAAGAGAGCAAGTGATATTTCAAGAGTACCATCTTTGTATGTAGTAGCCTTAGGCATGTAAATGTAAAAGGTGCATGATAAACACACCAACACACCAGAATTAATAGACCAAGAAAGTCAGTTTGTTGGATTCTGGTTGCTGTGGAGTGATATATCATGTGTGGTATCAAGGAGCTATTTTTAAAAGGAAGTTGAATAAAACTGTCAGTTTTTTAAAGAAAAAAAAAATGGTTCTTGGCAAATAGGTAGGTTTTTCTGGAAGTGCAAGATGGCTCAGGAAAACGAAGAGTGTGGGGGAAAATGATCTCTGGTGCTAGCTGGGGAGGACTCTGAAATTCAAGACTAGAATGGCTCTCATCTAAGAAGGATGAGGACATTTAACACAGAACTTCAGAAAGGAGATTTCAGTGACTTTGTTTAGGATGAATTACGAGGGAGAAGGAAGAGTTGAACTAGCCAGTAAGTTGTAGAGTGGAGTCTACCTATGCCCTGCTTTCTCAAATCTCTATTTTACGCTCAACCATCTGGCCACTATGACAAGGCCCGAGGACATAAACGGGTTACTGCTGATGGTGAGAACACCAGGAAAAAATAACTGCAAACTCTATATAAGCAATAAGAAGTGAATGACATATTCAACTATTCATGAGTTTAGTTAGAAATATATGATATCTGTTCAGAAAAACAGCCAAATCAAACTCTTCTTTCATTTTATAAGAACTGTTTGAACAAAAATGCCAATTTTATATTAAATAAAATGAAAGTAATCACCAATCTACAGTTTCAAAGTCACCTCTACTTATGCAAAACCAGCAACAATCAACACTTTACTCTTGCCAGTTAAAATGTTTTTTTTTCATCTCTTTAGCTTCTGTTGTACATTACTCCTATCGAACAACTTCACCAATATAAGACTGCCTTTATGTATTTGACAGATAGCTAAACAACCTACTCGGATTTCCCTCTCTCTCCTGCTAGCCTACCTCTCCTGCCAGGAACTTTTCCCCTTGAACCATCAAAATGTATTCCATATTTTAAATTTCAACATCTTTGAGTTTTTTTTTCCGAGTCTTATGGGGAATTTTGTTTTCTTTTGCTTTCAGAATAAATCACGAGGTTCTAATTTTGTGAAAAATCCTCTTCAATAAAATAACCTTGGTCTTGACCCATTCCATATGTGATTTCTTTGTAATTCAAGGGGGAAAAAAAGCAAGAACCATTATTTTCTCAAATTCTTAATTATAGCAGGAAAAAAGTAACCAATGACTTGGAACTTCTTAAAAAATGGTCTTCCTCCTCAAAATGACATACATTAACAACTGTATAAACATGAGAACAACTATAGAGATACTGCAGTGGGACTAATTTGCAGGGCTGAGGTGGAAGGCAGGGAGAGAGAAATCGAATACAGAGAAACAAATACAGTATGCTGTTAGGTAGAAATAAAGATAAAAAAGCTGGCATCTGAAACACATGCTGAACTTATATTCTTTCACAGGAATAAACTTCTTTAAAAAGTCTTCCATTATTTCTGCAACTTCTTTGGAACAGAAATCACACATTCTTGTATAGAATTATATATTATAAAAAGTTAAAGTCTTTACTTCTTCCTCACCAGCATCTATCTCACTTTCCCCCTCACCAGAAGTAGACATTTTTTTAACAGTTTGGGGTGAAACCGCTTCTCAGCCATTTTTTCAAGGACCATATATACACACTTTACAAAAACATTAACTGACTTTTACTATACACATTATTCTGAGATTGGCTTTTCAAAGTTTAATGGTACTTTATAGCCATCATTCCATGTTAGTATACATAGCATTATCTCATTAAGAGTTGCATAGGATTCTAGAGTATGGACAGAATATTGTTTATTCAGTCAGTCCCCCACTGATGGTCACTTGGATTGCTTCAGTTTTTCACTATGTTGACAGATACTATACTGACTATTCCCACAAACCTTTGTGCACACACGGTAGAATGTCTGCAGGATAAATTTCTAGAAATGGAACTTTTGGGTCAAAGAGTATTTGCATTAACACCAGTAGAATCCCCCAATTGTCATCCCTTAGATTGTACCATTTGTGCTCTCACCAAAAAAAAAAAAAAAAAGACTGGTAAAGTCATTTGTTATTACCTCTCTGCGCTTGGCTTCATTCTTCCTGTATTTGTTGAAGCAGTGGCATAGGATGTTCCCACAGCAGCAAGCCACGTGCACTAGGGGGCCCTCTTTGCCCAGGCTCAGGCCAGATGACACTGCCAGTACCAGTGTGATGGTTTTGATCATCAGGGTCCACTTACCCAAATAGCCCCTAATAATGAAACCACTCAAGATAGTTTTTATCTGCAGGTTAAACACAGATTGAACACGGATTAAGTAAGGAAACAAGGCTAAGAAGCAATAAATCTGGTCCTCATTATAGAAACTACACCTTTTAAACAAGTGATACATAAAAGTTTGAAACAGTGATTCAAGTTTGGGAGGGGACCCAGGAGACCAAGAAAATGAGAAATGTTCTTAAAACTTTTATGGTCCCTTTTCTTTTGTGGGGGGGTGCATGTGATAGCTGGGCAAGGGAGTACTGTTAAGTATGAGAGTGCATGTGTGTGGAGAAGGGGCAGCTGAGAAGGGAGGGTGTTTTTCTTACTTTCCCTTACTAGTATAGCCTTGACTCTCTGTCAAAAAATCTGTAGCTATCACTTGATCAGGAAAAAGAGAGGCAAGGCCATCCAGGTAACCTAAAATCTCAGTGGTTTCAGTTACTATCAAGTAATCTAAACCAAAAGTCGTTAGAAATAGGGTTTTAATCACCCTCCTTCTAGCCCAAATCATGTTGTAAAAAATGTAGCAAAATAGTTTCATTTCTTCTGCTCTAAAAAAGTTGACAGTACCACTATTTTTTCAGACCAGAATCCTGCGGTCTACCCTAAAAGCTTCTTGGTTAGGAGTCGGGGAATTCTTCAGGGGGCTGGTTCACCAGGAACCCGTAGGAGGCTAGGAATCAACTCCCTTTAAATGTCTATGTGGCCCAGTAGGGGAGGAAACTTAAGGGAAGATCTAGAAAGGCCCTAGACTGCCTCGGGATCTGATCTCATTTACTATTCAACTGCAGTATATGCTGGAATACATATTAAATGGTTTTAACTAAAAAGGATTAATTATTGTTACCACTTATAAACCATTATAAACCCTTTTAGAGACTCACCTCAGGGATTCCAGAGCCACAGGCATAAGGTGCAAACACCTTGACAAGAGATACAGCAAGGAAGGCAAATAGGAGAGCCCAGAGGACGTACATGAAATAATTGACTATGTAGGCAAAGGCTCCCTGGAACAGGGGGAAAAGAAAGAAGCTGGTTTTAGCCTAGACAACCTCAATGAGGCATGCAGCTCTTAAATAATGGGTTTTCAGGAGAGGAGGTCAGAAAATAAACAAACAATATTAAATTGCTCAAAATGTTTCTTCCAGACTGTCAGCAAAGCAACTACTAAAACACTGTCAGCTCATTTGCTACAGAAAATGAGAGGCTTTGCTCCACCCAAAGGAAAGTGAGGATGGCTTCTACGGATGGACAAGAATGAAAACACAAATTCACTTTCTATATGAGTGCTTTGATAGATTTTGTAGTCAAATATATATATATATATATACACACACACACACACACACATACACATGCATACATACTATGTCAATTTCATTAAAAGTCTTAGCAGTCCTTTTATTGAAATGGCTGAACCTTGGCTACACATTTCAAGTGAAGGCTGGCTCTAGAATTCCATTAAATTCACCTTTGGCTACTACCTACCTTGGTGTCAAATTCTCATAGGCGGTTATAAAATTCTTGGGTGTTTTTCTTAAAATAAGCAATGATATTCTGTAGAGATGACCACATCTTTGAGAATTTTGCCACTGTAGTAGCAAAGGTGTAGTCGTTGAATAGCAACAAGAATATGCAGTAAAACGTTTTGGGCTGTGACCATCAGATAAAATCAATGAGATATCAGATAGCCCAAAGAATAAAACAGAGATGACTATTTTAAAAAATGGAAATAATATACTTATTCTTATATAAGAATATATATATTATTATATATTATAATGAAGTCTGCCAGAAAAGAAATCTAATTTTGACCATTAGTAAGGATTCACCACCATTTGCCTTGCAAAATAGCTATGCCTTAAAAAAAAACCAATATCTTGAACATTGGTATAAGATGCTTGGTGATAGAAATATTAGAAGTTGAAACTCACTCAAATTATATGGATCACAAAACTCAGTGGACTTTTGGCATCTTAAAACCTCCCTCCATGGGATTCTCCAGGCAAGAGTACTGGAGTGGGTTGCCATTTCCTTCTCCAGGGGATCTTCCTGATCCAGGGATCGAACCCAGGTCTCCTGCATTCCAGGCAGATGCTTTAACCTCTGAGCCACCAGGGAAGCCCCTTAAAACCTAAAACACCATCAAAAAATTCACTGACCTAGACGAGGAAAACCAAAACACTCAGGTTTTTTTTTTTTTTTTCTGAGTTGTAATTTTGACATAGGCTTCCCATTATTTTAGTCCCTGAGAGGAACAAATGATTGCTCTCTCTTGGCCTTTAGAATGTAGCTAGGGAGAAAGAATACTCTATGAGGAGGAAACAAAGGGGAAAAGGGAAGAAAGAAGAAAGTGGCTGAAACTGACTAGAGGCAGAGATCAGGAGGCCAAGTTCCTGGCAGCAGAACTCTTTAAAAGCTAGAACTAACTCTCCCCAGGTAAGGATTTCACTCATTAAAAGGACAGCCAGAGAAAGTTATCACTTGAGCAAATCTCCAGTTTGAAAGTTACGGTTGGAACACTTAAACACACATATACATAGCTCAAAGGATTAGCTTTGGGGAGCCTTGTGGTGATGGAATCACACTTCTCCATTTTGATTGTGGTGGTGGCTACACAAATCTATATATGTGCTAAAATTACAGTGAACTGTGCGCCTGCACATACACACTCACTCTCTCTCTCCTTCCCCCTCTTTCTCT
Source organism: Bubalus kerabau (assembly GCF_029407905.1). Lineage (NCBI taxonomy): Eukaryota > Metazoa > Chordata > Mammalia > Artiodactyla > Bovidae > Bubalus > Bubalus kerabau. Next base: position 104,126,292 of record NC_073647.1, on the reverse strand, counting down.
TCTATGCTCATAAAATGGGTGAATATAAGGTCTGTAGGTTGCAACAATGTCACATTCTTTGTTTTGCTAGTGTACTATAAACACTTTGGCCACCTGATGTGAAGAGCCAACTCATTGGAAAAGACCCTGACGGTGGGAAAGATTGAAGGCGGGAGGAGAAGGGGATGACAGAGAATGAGATGGTAGGATGGCATCACCAACTCGATGGACATGACTTTGAGCAAACTCTGGGAAATGGTGAAAGACAGGGAAGCCTGGAGTGCTGCAGTCCATAGGGTCACAAAGAGTCGGACATGACTGAGGGACTGAACAACAACAAATACTTAAATGTTAGGGGCTTCCCAGGTGGTGCTAGTGGTTAAGAACCTGCCTGCTAATGCAGGAGACATAAGAGATGCTGGTTTGATCCCTGTGTTGGGAAGATCCCCTGGAGGAGACCATGGCAATCCACTCCAATATTCTTGCCTGGAGAATTCCATGGTCAGGGGAACCTAGCAGACTACAGTCCATAGGGTTGCAAAGAGTCAGTCACAACTGAAGTGACTTAGCACATATGCACACATACTTATGTCATGACTGGGGGAGGCTGGGTGAAGGCTATGGGGACCTTCCTGTACCTTGGTTTGTAACTTCCTGGGAATCTATAACTACTTCAAAAATAAGAGAGTTTTTAAAAAGCAAGGGAATCACACACACACACACACACTCATGCTAAATTCCAGGGCTTCTCAAACTTTTCTCCATCCGAGAGGATGGGGGTGGGGTACCCGGACAGGAGCAGAGCTGAAATAGAGATTCTGTTTTATCTTAAACATGGAAATCCTTCATTCCTTTACAACAATTGTTTACATTTAATTTTTGGGAAAAAAATTTCTTCCAAATACTTGGGAAACACTGATACTCTGGGAAGGCACACAGCACATATGCTGAGGTTTCACATACCCTCTGGTATGCTGACCTTAACCCGGTTTGAGAAGCACAAACATAAACGTCTCACACGTATAGTATGCAGTTAATCCTCTAATTGACCTCTTTCACAAGCCAATATGCATAGTCAGATATGTACATAAATACTCTTATTTCTGACATTATTTTATTATCCTTCTTTTGCCTTGACTGAGTCTGCGGGGGGTGGGGGGGGTGCTTCAAATTGTTTGGGGACCAAAGTAGGTATGAAAATAAATGTTAAATGTACAAACAACTATTCCAGTCTTGTCCTTCTCACTTTCCTAACACAGTAGATGAGGAGTGAGCTGAGATGGTACCTGTTTTAGAAGTACCTGTGCAGAAGCCAGAGTGGAATTGGGAGTTGAGAGTTATTTCATGTGCTTTTGTGTTCAGTAGGAGAGATCTAACACACAAATCAAGTGGTAAGAGAAAGGTAAGGAACCGAAAAACAAAGTTACTGTTAAATCCAAAACAATTTGCTAGAAGACAAGGACAAAGTCAATTTTAATTTCAAAAGGGGGCCATGAACAATTTTATTCCTGGGTTTCTGCTATTTTGCTAAAGAATATATTTTTTTAATGTTCTAATACAATGCTCAGGGAAAATTTGCTTAAACACATTTGTAACCCATTCCATCTTTTGTTAGAAATTATAGCTTATCTGTTGGCTGACTATGGCATTCCTACGGAAATTACTAGAGAAAGAGTCAGTCACACCATGTACTAACAACTAAGAAGAAACATGGTTTGTTAAAAACAAGCAAAAAAAAAAATTATTTTGTTGTATAAGCATCAAACTCCACATGTCAGAAGATAAAGAAACAGGGCTGCACTTAAACCACAGAGAAAGGCAGCTGGCACTGGTTCCCCTTTTCCTGAAAAGGAAAGTAAAGGAAGATTCCACAATTGCCATGAGGACAGTATAAGAAATGAAGTAAATGTAAGAATAATTAAGTCAGCAGTTCAGAAATCTTCATGTGTTACCTCATTCGTGCTGATGATAAGCTGGGACCAGCTATTCCACTCTGGGCATTTGTCTCTATTTTCAAAGGTGACATGGTTGGAGTTCCAGCAACAGTGTTCATGGTTAAACCAGATTCCTAATGTACATATACCTTCTTTTAAATCTGTCATCCAGTGAGCAGAGATGTCTATCAAGCCAGCTAGGGAACCTGATTTGAGGGAAGGGAAGGAAAGGTTACGGTTGTAAGAGAAAATAAGGGAAAAGGAATCACAATAATGGACAAGTATATACATTTTTATTCTGTTTGCAACCTCCTTCTGCAACCTCCTTTGCAACCTGATTGTCTGCTTGCTTCTTACCTATTATTTCTGATAGATTTTACCTGTTTCAAATACCTCTTCAAGAGGGGAAAAAAGCATTGTCTACACTAAACACTGTGTCTTGCAGAATTTCTATATGGGAAACTTAGAAGAGAGCAAAGTGGTTGGGTTGGGGGTGAGGAGTGAGTGGATTTGACTTTTAGCTGCCTCACCTGGCAAAGACTCTGCTTTGACTGCGAGTTGATGAAGGCTGATCCATAAAGAAAGTCAAGTTTATTAAAGATTGTTTTATTCTCACTTTATACATAAGACTGAGAAAATCTGAACTGCCCATGTTGAAGAATATTATATGACATGTATTTGAGATGGCTTGATGGGGGCAGTTGATGAAGACTATGAGGAGAAGGGCTCAGTCTTGATACTGATTTGGCACCAGGAACGAGGGAATTTGAGCAATGGCAGGAAAGCATTCTAGGCTAAGGGAATGGAATTTATAAAAGCACAAATTGTGATGTACGTGGGAGATGAGATGAAGCTATAGGAAGGGTGAAGCCTCCTGAGCCTAGGGCATGAACTGGTTTTCTTAGTGAGAAGGAGCAAAAAATATTTTATATAGACCATTCCTCAAAGAAAATTACGAGAATGATTATGAGGATTATGAGGATTCATGTACTATGGCTAATAGACTGATAGGGTTAAGATAGTTATAATACTTTCAATTCTGGCCTTCTCATCATTTCTGTTATCCAGATGAAGAAACACTGGAATAAAGAAATTAAATGGTCTAGAATCGTGCTTTAGGGAAATAGCAAAGACATCATAAAATTCACAGCCCCTGAATTCCCAGACTGTTCCTGCATTCAGACACACTGCTTCTATTGTTGCTCTCCAATGCTTAAAAACAAAATACCCTGTGTGTATCAGGGGAAGAAAAATATTCACTGACCACCTAGTGACAAGACATACATTAAAAAGTTGAGGATATTACGCCTATGTTCCAACAGGCTGGAGGCCATACCATGTGTATGTTTTGGTAGGTGCTAAGAGTGTTAATACAGGTTATTTACACACTTGAACAACCTAGTCAAATCTGACAAACTGTTTGAACCTACTCTCGGCCACTCCAGCCCCCATCATCTCTTCCTTCTAAATCCTATTGCACTTATTGCCTGAATTCAGAAAACTAAGCGATGTTAAAGAGTTTGGCTAATTCTCTGGTTGTTTCATGTGTGTACATCTTATTCTACCTAACCCTGGTACTCTGTATTCTATCTTCCCTTCTATGTCTCCCTCTTCTTTTCCCAGTTGACTCTTTCTTCCCTGGTTACAAATTTTAGCGGGTTTCCCCTACCCTAGAGAATGCAGTGCTTCCACCTGTCCATGCTATCATTTCATGGCTTCTGTCCCTTCTCTCCTTCCAGTGACCACCCAGTAGCTCCAAAACTTCTACAATGGTTACCTCCCCTTGAAATCTGGCTCCTGGGACTCCCTGGTTGTCCAGTGGTTAGGACTTGGTGCTTTCACTGCCAGGGCCCAGGTTCAATCCCTGGTCCAGGAGCTAAGATCAGGCAGGCCACTAGGTGCAGCCAAAAGAAAAAAGAAAAAAAAAAACTGGCTACTAATATTTATCTAAGATTTTTTTCAAGGTCACTTGTATCCTCCTAACTGCTAAACTATATAATCCTTTATCAGCCCCCTTCCTTCTCTTCAGCCTCTGTGTAATATTTGACATTACAGCCCACTCAGTCTATTATGAGCCAGCTCTAAACTGTCCAGACCATATTCTCTCTTCTGTACGAGCCAAAGAATGGGCAGCATTAACACCCTAGACCATGGGTTGGAAAACTATGGCCTGAGGGTCAAATCCACCTCTGTGTTCTTAAATAAAGCTTTTCTTGGTCACAGTCCAGTTTGTTTGTGTACCTACTATCTACGGCCACATTTGTGCTATAGAGATCATTTGGCCCACAAATCCTAAAATATTTAGTCTGGCTCTTTATAGAAAAAGCTTGCTGACCCCTGGCCCAGAAATAATCTTTGAAAACTCTGTTATGAATGAACAGTTTCTGATTTGCTATGATCTTTTTTTTTTTTTTTTTTTTTAAGCAAATGGACCTGCAGAGATTTAACTAACATAGAAAACACAGGATAGTCACCAGATTTGGCTGTAACACACGAGCTATTACCAAAGCACACAGAATAAAATCAAATAACAAACCAGATTTACTATGTGGTAGCCTGATGCCTCAAAAGTATCTGGGGGTAAACAAGCCTACTGGATCTTAGTTTCCTATCCCATGACAAAGAAACAAGGGGTGGGATGGTGGAGAGTTAGTTTCTATGCATTGGAGAGGCAAGGGCAATGCCACAGCGTTCAAGAAAAATGGGGGCATTTTATGTAAACAATGTGGCACATGGTGAACATCCCCTGCATGTCCCCCCCGAGGAGCCCACTGACAGGAGATGGGGCTGCAGGGTGCTATGACAGAATGGCAGCAGCTCCCACTAGCTGCTGTGATCACTTTATACTCCACGGCTCATGAATTATCTCTAAGTAACAGCAGCTTGTGAACAACTGGGTGCTGTGCTGAGTGCTATATATATTGTACTTCATTCAATTCTCACAACAAACTTGCAAAATAGGTACTCTTATTATCCCTATTTTACAAGTCAGTAAACTAAAGCTTTCAAGGGTTAAGAAACCTGCCTAAAGTCACAAAACTAGCAATCGGTGGGGCTGGGATTCAAATCCAAGAAGCCACAAACTAGAGCTATGCTGTTAACTACCATTCCATCCCAACCACCTCCTGATTTCCCACCTAACTTCTATTTTAGCTCATTATTCCTAGTCTTCCTAGACCCATTTTTTTTAATGCCATGGGAATATAAATCTCAGCATTTCTGCCTGGTATTCTTGGTTTTCTGCTGCCACCACAAGAGGGGAAGCCTGCTTAGGGACCTGTTTTGAAGCTGTATTGCAAAGCAAGTATACTATTCCTGCTACTCTTGCTGCTAAGTCACTTCAGTTGTGTCCAACTCTGTATGACCCCATAGATGGCAGCCCACCAGGCTCCCCCATCCCTGGGATTCTCCAGGCAAGAACACTGGAGTGGGTTGCCATTTCCTTCTCCAATGCATGAAAGTGAAAAGTGAAAGTGAAGTCGCTCAGTTGTGTCCAACTCCAGCGACCCCATGGACTGCAGCCTACCAGGCTCCTCCATCCATGGGATTTCCCAGGCAAGAGTACTGGCGTGGGGTGCCATTGCCTTCTCCGATACTATTCCTAGATAGACCATATAGTTGGAGTGGCTTAGGAGCTTGATGGAGAAGACAGGAAAAGGTAGTACCATCCCAGTCCTCAACCACCATGAAAGAATAAGAGTGTAGGCCCCTTAAGGGTATGAGTCATGTCCTACATATTTTACCCCTAAATGAAGAGAGAAAATGTTTAAGAAGTAACTACAAAAATCTTTCAAGAAGTCCTCTTCTACATCTTCTTTCCTAAATCCAACGTGAAGAAAGCGAAAGTTTTAGTCACTCAGTCATGCCTGACTCTTTTGCAACCCCATGGACTATCGCCTACCAGGCTCCTCTGTCCATAGGATTCTCCAGGCAAGAATACTAGAGTGGGTAGCCATGCCCTCCTCCAGGGGATCTTTCTGACCCAGGGATTGAACCCAGGTCTCTTGCATTGGAGGCAGATTCTTTACCCATGTGGTATATGTTTAAAAAAACAACTGGGAATTCCCTGGTGGTCCGGTGGTTAGGACTTGATGCTTTCATTGCCAGGGCATGGGTTCAATCCCTGGTCAGAGATCAAGATCCTGCCAGTCACAGAGTTGCTCCCACCCCTCCTCCTCAAAAAATGAAAACAAAACAAACAAACAAACAAAAAAACCCATCTCCAACAGAAAGGTTCTTCCTCAAGATAAGCTCCAAAAGTCAGGGCTAACAGCACCTTAAGATGGATACAATATTTTATAGTATACAAATGCACTTAAATGCATTTCCTTATTTAATCTCATTTATTCAATGAAGGAGATGAGGTATCAATACCTCTTTACAGTTGAGGTCATCAAGCTTCCAAAAGGTCCATGAGTGACTTCTTTCATGTAGGAAAACAATAAAGCACAGCATTCAATTCAGTTCATGACTTGGGGAATGGGCACACCACAATTTTAGGAAATCTGTTTAGAAAGTTAACATGGTTTACCATACCTGATAAAAGCCCAATAAGTAGCATCAACAACCAGCCAGAGAAAGCATCGCTCACACTGTGAATTAAGGCCCATGTTGATTCTTTGCTTTTGTTGGTAATCTAGGGAGAAATGAGAAAACATTGATAGATTTTACACACACCCTTGCTTTTTCACATCAAAATGTGCAATAAAGAAACACAAAGACAAACCTATTGATTAGGAGACCAATTTAGAGTTACTTCTCAAATTTTGGCTCAACCAAAGTCACCAAGAACTCTGAAGTTTACTGAACCTTGTTTTACAAAACCCCACCTTCAATCTCCAGTATTGCAATGCCTGCATGTACCTTATTCAAGGCTTCCCTATTTAGTAGCTATTTTCTTTTGTTTTTAATAAGGCCTTTGTCTTTTATTTATTATTTCTGGCTACACTGGGTCTCCGTTGTTGCACATGGACTTTCTTTAGTTGTGGTGAGCAGGGGCTACTCATTGTTGCAGTGTGCAAGCTTCTCACTGTGGTGGCTTCTCTCTTGTTGCAGAGTAGAGACTCTAGGCATGCAGGCTCCATAGTTATGGCACGTGCGCTGAGTTGCCCCATGACATGTGGGATCTTCTTGGAGCAGCGATCGAACCCATGTCCCCTGCATTGGCTGGAGGATTCTTAGCCACTGGACCACCAGAGAAGCCTTCTAGAGATTGTTTTGTTGTTGTTGGCTGTGCTAGGTCTCTGCTGCTGCTCAGGTTTTTCTCTAGTTGCGGAGAGCAGGGACTACTCTCCAGTTGTGCTGAATGGGCTTCTCACTGTGGTGGCTTCTCTTGTTCTGGATTATGGGCTCTGTGGTGCTTGGGCTTCAATAGTTGCAGCATGTGGGCTCAGTAGTTGCAGTTCCCAGGCTCTAGAGCACAGGCTCAATAGTTGTAGCACACAGACTTACGGGCTTAGTTTAGTTGCTCCTTGGCTTGTGGCTTCTTCCCGGATCAGAGATTGAACACCTGTCTCCTGCATTGGCAGGCAGATTCTTTACCACTAAGCCACCAGGGAAGCCCCTTAGCTGCTAATTTCTTATAACATCAACCTGTTTTGCTTACTGCCGTGGTCTCCTTCTGGCCTGGACATCAGATAGTCCAAAAATGGTCTCTTGACTCATAGAAAATAATCTGATTGTTTTTCAAAGAATAAATAAATATGGGCTTATTTGAGTGGTGAAAATACAATCTGAAGTTTACTACATGAGGCTGTAATTCAGGTCAGGCAAATTCTAAGACTATACCACAAACCCCTAACTGTACAGTGATTATAGTTCCTAAATGATATTAGGGATGATCTCTTTCATTTACAAAAACCTGCTGGGCATATCTGCAGCTATCAAGAGGTACACAAATTTTTACCTTTTTAGGCCCTAGCTTTGTCAATTTAGCTCTTCAGTGCTCATACTTCAAAACCTAACATTCTGACAACTTTGGCATTAGTACTTCCCCTTTCTCCGCCTCTATTTCTTATCTTTGAAATGGAAAGTGAGCTACCCCATCTTGATCTGCAGCTACATCACGAGTAATAAATTACTGTGTGCATATGCTGTGCTGTGCTTAGTTGCTCAGTCATGTTTGACTCTTTGCAACCCCATGGACTGCAGCCCGCCAGGCATCTCTGTCCGTGGGGTTCTCCAAGCAAGAACACTGGAGGGGGTTGCCATTTCTTCCTCCAGGGGATCTTCCCAACCCAGGGATAGAACTTGTGCCTCCTGCATCTCCTGCATTAGCAGGCAGATGTTAAAAGCACTTTAAAATTTCATTTAGACTTATGACTTTAAGTTTCCAATTGAAATGCTGAAAGTAGATGAGGTGACACTTTTCCTGACAGTGTTTCCATTCAGATGATGAACAGCTAATGCTTAAAAAAGGTCTCCTTTGAAGATTCGATAAACACATTTCAATTGATTCTGAATTATTATTATTTGATATAATGTGTCTCAGATGCAACCATATTGATATAATGGGAAATGTGCTCTTGTCATATGACAGGTGGCTTTCACAATCTGAGTAACATGCTGACTAAGCAAATGATGACAAACTAAACTCTGAATTATATAGAGAAAAAAATTCTAAGGCTATAAAACTATATTTTAAAGTCTGCCTGACAAATTAATATAATAGAAAGAATATATGGATATGTTCCCAAATAGCATGAATCTTATAAAAAAAAACAAAATGTTTTATAGAGATCACCTTTTTGAGTGAGGAGAAGAAAACTCAGTGGGATTATCACAAATCTAAGGATTACAAAGAAATTTCTCAAAACCTGTACCTGGGACAATCCTGGGCTCAGGTGGTCATGAGAAAAGCAGTTAGGAGCCAGGAAAGGAATGAAAAGTGACCTGAACCTCACGGCTCAGGAGATTCACTCAAGTCTGAGAGGAGGAAACCAGGAACTCAGGAGAAAATGGAGTCAACATAAAAAGCAATTTTTAAATTTGGACTCAAAGCAGAAATAGTAAGAAAGAAAAAAAATAATCATACCTACTGTTGGTTGTAGACATGTTCCCCATTGAATCAGGATTATGGGGGCTGAGGCCCCCTACCTTTTGAATAAGCTCTCCACGTGCTCCTGACTCAGACTAGAAATTGTGATTCCCTGATTTAAATGATACTCAGCAGTAAGTTGGAGAAGGCAATGGCACCCCACTCCAGTACTCTTGCCTGGAAAATCCCATGGATGGAGGAGCCTGGTAGGCTGCAGTCTATGGGGTCGCTAAGAGTCGGACACGACTGAGCGACTTCACTTTCACTTTTCACTTTCATGCATTGGAGAAGGAAATGGCAACCCACTCCAGTGTTCTTGCCTGGAGAATCCCAGGGACGGGGGCACCTGGTGGGCTGCCGTCTATGGGGTTGCACAGAGTCGGACACGACTGAAGTGACTTAGCAGTAGCAGCAGTAAGTTAAAGGCAAACGACCTTGGTGGGATACTCTGAGAAGTTTTCACATTACTTTGAAAAGACAAAAGTAGGGAGGTTCTCTTGTCATATTCAAAACAAAACTGAGAAATAGCCCTAAGTACTTCTATTAACTATCGTACTAAATTAATGTCATTGATTTGAATTTGATTGGTCTTGGAGTTTTTAGTTGAATGCATAAATGTGCTTTGGTTTTATACTTGTAAAAAAGCTATAATCACAGGTTTATCCTGTAAGCTTCAGTAAACACTCTTTTCCTTTAAAAAGATTCCACTTACTATTCTTAGTTGTAAAAATTCTGCTTCAAGGGAAAACCATAAAGAAAGATGAGATGGGGAAGAAAGATTTTTGAAATTTATTTTGGTCCCTCCCATCAACTGTTTTCACCCTTCTACATAGGCATTTATACCCAATGATCCTTTTCAACCACTCACTATAGGAAGATAAATCATCATTAAATATAAATTATTTTCAAGATGCCTTAAAAATAAAACCCTACATGGCCAACAGAAAATAAATTCAGCCACACCCAGGGTAGAGGGTTATATATGTAAAGAATATGTATTTTCAACTTCTTCTGATGTTTCCTAACACTCAGCTCACAAAGCATCTTTTGTCTTACCTCTCGGTGCCTATCCCGGTCTCGAGACTTCTCTCTCACCCAATCAATTGTATTGAAATCATCATAGGTCCCCACACCAGGGATTGGCTCCTCCAAGAAGTCCATCATCCTATTTGAGGAACCTATTCCTCCACCATTGTATGACCTACTCTCTGGATTGAACAGAAAGAAGACATTAGTAATACAGACACTCTGGACATTTTTAATACCTCTTTTTTGATCACCAGGAGGTGAGCCCTTAAACTATCAGATGACTACAGTTAGGGTATGTTGATAAAGCAGAATGATCACCTGGCAGGAACATCCTTCACATTCAGAGGTTTCTGTGTTTTAGGCACAAAACGATGAGCATCTCGAGGCAGTGTGAATGGAAAGGGACAGATGAGAATGACAGTAAAAAGGGAGAACTGACAGGAGTTGAAATACAGGGTAAATGGGTGTATGAAACAAAAGACACGAGCTTGGAGCAGTTTAGATATTTCAGTTTATGTTTGGGGAGGAAGACAAAAGGGTCAAAGGTTTTTGCAGACAAATTACATCAGAAGCCATTTTATTAATACATTTACAAGGCAGTAATTCAATCCTCAGAGGTGGCTTTTGCCTGAGTAGGGACTCCAAAGAAAGCATGTGGGTCTCTTCCAGAGTTCAGCTGGCTGGAATGTACATATTTCACTTCCATGGATATAAGACTTTGATCCTTGATGTCATGGGCCTGTGGAAACTTTTACTGAGTATGCCAGGACAGTCTAAGATTTCCAAGTAGAGATTTAAAGAAAAGTGCATGGCTCAGAAATGACAGGTCCCTCCCGATCCTTCAACTGAAAGAAACATATCCATTTGGCCAACAATCACATTTACCTCCTTCATTTTTAGCACTTCTACTATAATAACTTAAGCAAATGCTTTATCTTCCTTTCTAGACTAGAAGCTCTTTGAGGGTAGCCCTATCTCTGATTTCACCATTGCCTTCTCCAGTGTCCAGCACACAGCCACAACCCAGTAAATATCAGGTGAGCCCAGTTTGTTGATGAACCGTTGGGATGAGGGAGAAGTATTTAAACTCAGAAGTAGTGCTTACACAAGGTTACTTAGTATGACTTAACAAACTTATTCACAATATTTCCACAATCCTCTGGTAGAACAAAACTTCACTATTAAACACAAAATGTAAAACTGTATTCAGGAATGCATGCAAATGCACACTGAGGAAAAATGCAGAGTAATGCCATCAATGAACTCAACTAGCCACAGCTCACATTTGCAACACCAACCTTGGCAGGGACAAAGCTATATCCAGACTGTTTGACGATAAGTTCCTCTGCAGAGAAGGCTAAAGTGGGCCCAAGCTGACCTTGTCTCCCCCCAGCTACATCCTCACCTTCACTCTCAACTCCTAACAGACAATTTGAGCACTCTCAGAGGACAAGTTTGAATTAAGACCCAAGTTGCACCTGGTTTACAAATTCTAAGTCTTCCAAATACCTAGTTCAGCATACCTTTCACAAACAAGGCACAGCTGAAAGGAAACGCTCTGCAGGATCCAAATCACAGTAAGAGTGGGGGTGAGGTGGGGTGGAGTGGAGGAGGTGAACAAGTTAATCTTAAAACCCCTAACCAAAGTCCTTTCCGTATCTTCAAGCATACCTGACCATGAAATGGTTGGCTGCTGAATCACCAGCTCAGCATTTCCTATCATGTCAGTGGCATACTGATAAAGATAAATGCTGGTGTGTTGTCTGAGAGATTGGAGGGAAACAGCCAGCTGGGAAAGGAGGGCAGGAAGAGGCTAAAGTATGTGGGGCAGCAGGGAACCAAGCTCTTTCAATTCTCAAGACAAATGCTGACATGAACACAGGACACCAACCAACCAGAAACTGACTTTTTCAAGCAGGTTAATGCTTCAATTGAATTTGCTCTGGTTTAAGTGTGCTCCTTTCAGGAGAAATTTTCAAAGGATTTTGTGAAACTGATTTTTAAAAAGCTTCTACTAGATATCTAATGTTACACTAGGTATCAAATGAGGCCCCCAGTTCAAAGGATATTAAGAAAAAATGAAGATCTGCAACAGCTTCCTAACAGGAAAGAAAAAATCCTATTACATCACTGGGTAACATGAGTACTGAATCATCCTTCTTTGTAGATAGTCTATTATAAACGCAAATTGTCAGGCAGCTCGGAAAGAACAGGCAGTGATTAGAATCCAACAACAGACTGCTTGTGATTCTCCAGACCCCCTTCTCCCTGGGGTCATGCTTTGGTCCTTGGCCAGGCTCAAGCCTGCTTACCTTCAATCACAGCTTTCTTTTTTTCTGCCTCAAAGAAGAAATAACCTTGGCAGCCCGCATTTCCTCATTTAGGTTGAGGAGCTTTTACAGAAGGAGCCCCGGTCTGAACTGCTTTAGAAGGGCACTTGCTGTATTCTCTGCCTTTCACAGGAACAAACACCACCTAAAGAAGCACCAATGTTCCCTGGCGGTCAGAATGTGATGTCACTGTTGGAATCACGTGACCAGACCCTTGGACCAGCCTTGGAGAAAGAAGATTTTTAACCAAGCACAGAAGCCTTAAAGATGTAGTCTCATCTAAACAAATGCCATCAAACCAGAGGCAGTCAGGTCAGTTCAGAAAACTGGGATTTGGACAAATTTAAGGTTTTCAGACCTCATTTAGCAGAAAATCTAAGAAGGCAAAGTATAAACATCAGAAAGCATTTAAAGTTACAGGGATCTTAAATATTTTAAAAAGGGGGAGGGAGAGAGAGACAGGCAAATATGGAAAGGCTTTTTTTTTTAATGTACTGGATACCAATAACACAGATAAAAATCTCACCAGAGTAATGAGCTAAATTAGTGAAATGAAAAAAAGATGCCAGACACAAGAGAGCACATAACATGATTTTATTCATGTAAGTTCAAAGGCAGACAAACCTAAGTTATATGGTTTTAGGATACCCATGTAAGTGACTACATTTTAAGGGGAAACAAGAAAATGCCCAAAGTAAAGACAGTAGCTGACTAGGGAGAGAGGGGACTCACCTTCTGGATGGAGCACATGGTGAAGGTTGGGCTTTGGGAAGGCTGGCAATTTTTCTTAATCTGGGCAGGGGTTACCTGAGTATTCACATTATGATTATTCTTTAAACTGTATACACATAGCTTATGTCTTTCTATAGAGAAAATTATGAAAAATTGACCAAGGGAACATTTCATGCAAAGATGGGCTCAATAAAGGACAGAAATGGTATGGACCTCACAGAAGCAGAAGATATTAAGAAGAGGTGGCAACAATACACAGAAGAACTCTACAAAAAAGATCTTCATGACCCAGATAATCACGACGGTGTGATCACTCACCTAGAGCCAGACATCCTGGAATTTGAAGTCAAGTGGGCCTTAGAAATCATCACTACGAACAAAGCTAGTGGAGCTGATGGAATTCCAGTTGAGCTATTTCAAATCCTGAAAGATGATGCTGTGAAAGTGCTGCACTCAATATGCCAGCACATTTGGAAAACTCAGCAGTGGCCACAGGACTAGAAAAGGTCAGTTTTCATTTCAATCCCAAAGAAAGGCAATGCCAAAGAATGCTCAAACTGCCGTACAATTGCACTCATCTCACACGCTAGTAAAGTAATGCTCAAAATTCTCCCAGCCAGGCTTTAGCAATACATGAACCATGAACTTCCTGATGTTCAAGCTGGTTTTAGAAAAGGCAGAGGAACCAGAGACCAAATTGCCAACATCCGCTGGATCATGGACAAAGCAAGAGAGTTCCAGAAAAAACATCTATTTCTGCTTTATTGACTATGCCAAAGCCTTTGACTGTGTGGATCACAATAAACTGTGGACAATTCTGAAAGAGATGGGAATACCAGACCACCTGACCTGCCTCTTGAGAAACGTCTATGCAGGTCAGGAAGCAACAGTTAGAACTGGACATGGAACAACAGACTGGTTCCAAATAGGAAAAGGAGTACGTCAAGGCTGTATATTGTCACCCTGCTTATTTAACTTCTATGGAGAATACATCATGAGAAACGCTGGACTGGAAGAAACACAAGCTGGAATCAAGGTTGCCGGGAGAAATATCAATAACCTCAGATATGCAGATGATATCACCCTTATGGCAGAAAGTGAAGAGGAACTCAAAAGCCTCTTGATGAAAGTGAACGTGGAGAGTGAAAAAGTTGGCTTAAAGCTCAACATTCAGAAAACTAAGATCATGGCATCCGGTCTCATCACTTCATGGGAAATAGATGGGGAAACAGGGAAAACAGTGGCAGACTTTATTTTTGGGGGCTCCAAAATCACTGCAGATGGTGATTGCAGCCATGAAATTAAAAGACGCTTACTCCCTGGAAGGAAAGTTATGACCAACCTAGATAGCATATTAAAAAGCAGAGACATTACTTTGCCAACAAAGGTTCATCTAGTCAAGGCTATGGTTTTTCCTGTGGTCATGTATGGATGTGAGAGTTGGACTGTGAAGAAGGCTGAGCGCCGAAGAATTGATGCTTTTGAACTGTGGTGTTGGAGAAGACTCTTGAGAGTCCCTTGGACTGCAAGGAGATCCAACCAGTCCATTCTGAAGAAGATCAGCCCTGGGATGTCTTTGGAAGGAATGATGCTAAAGCTGAAACTCCAGTACTTTGGCCACCTCATGCGAAGAGTTGACTCATTGGAAAAGACTCTGATGCTGGGAGGGATTGGGGGCAGGAGGAGAAGGGGACGACAGAGGATGAGATGGTTGGATGGCATCACCGACTCGATGGACATGAGTTTGAATAGACTCTGGAAGTTGGTGATGGACAGGGAGGCCTGGCGTGCTGCGATTCATGGGGTTGCAAAGAGTCGGACTCGACTGAGCACCTGAACTGAACTGAACCACCTAAGTGAATGCATACAGCAGCCACTGTTAAACATTAATCTAGTCGGTGTGCTCCAATAATCAGACCTACATATAGTGTTTCAAAATGTTGTGATTACTGTCATCAATTCTTAAGGCCTGATGAATCGTAAAGTATCAATATAACAAAACGTTAGGAAATGTGAGGCACTTCATGGAACCTACATGCTTTTGGTCCAGTCCATCACTATGACAGTATCTCAGTTCTTGATGAACTAACCTAGCACTAACAAGAAGTAAAATGAAGTGGCAACTGATAGTATTGTGGCAAAGAACTAACAAGTTTAAAAAGCAAAAGCTATGACTCAAGTGTGACTGTATTGTACAATTATACTTTTAGAAAAGTATGTATTTCTTACTTAAAGAGGATGACAGGGCCAACCTCACAAGCCTGCTTCAAGGTTTTCTTTACTAAATGGGATTCTATGTGTAGTATCTGAAGACCACTACAGAATATATTCGCTTATAATAAGACTTGCATTACCTTATTAGATTATTTTACACTTTAACATATTAGTTTTTGGTACTTAAGAAAATGTATAGATTTTCAATGTATGGTAACTGGATTGCATAACTAGTACCATGTCAATAACTTCTGGTGAAAGTTCATGTGTTTTTCAAATGCTCCATCAGTGCTTCTGCGGAGGAACTATTTTATTCCATGTAAATTTACCTCTCTTGAAAACTAGAGGACTGATAGCTATGACACAGTCCTCCTACTAAAATGAGATTTAATTACAATTCAGATTAAGAAATGAGGCACTGGATTTTCAGCAACGTGGTTGGCTCTAGATATTATCACACTAAGCGAAGTAATGCAGAGAAAGACAAATGTATGATACCACTTACATGCGGAATCTAAAAAATGATACAAACGAACTTATTTACAAAATAGAAACAGACTCACAGACATATAAAACACACTTACAGTTACTAAAGAGGAAGGAAAGGGAGATAATTTAGGAGTTGGGATTAGCAGATGCACACAACTATATATAAAATAGATAACCAACAAGGACCTACTGTATAGCATAGGAAACTATACTCAATATTTTGTAATAACCTATAAGGGAAAAGAATATGAAAAGGAATATAGATATATTTAGTGTGTGTATACACACACACACACACACACACACACACACTCTAAAATTACAATGAGTTGTATTCAATTTTTGGCTGTAATTTATGCAATTGCTTTTTGTGATTTTTAGAGAAGGAGGCACCTGTGTTACTTTATTACTATAAAATTTTCCTAATCAATATTTGGTGAATTTTACTAGTCAGTCTACCTCACATTTTGTTTATGATTCTAAATTGTTTTAAGTTATGTTTACAGTATGTTTTTATCCTTTAATTTGGTGGCTGCATTAAAATTCTCTCCCATCCTCCCCAAAATGTATAAATGAATCACTCTGCTGTATACCAGAAATTAACACAATATTATAAATCAACTATACTTCAATTAAAAAAAATAAATGAGGCACTGGTATTCAGAATTTGACATTATATTTCTTTTACTCTTTTCTATCCCACTATTCCCTTCTCTGCCAAATGTGTAATCTCTAGCACATGTTCCTTTATACAGGCTGTCAGGTGTAGGTCAATTACTATGGAAATAAGAGAAATGCTTACCAATTTTTAATGTATCCTATGATAAAACCACAATGATAAAGTTAATATTTGGGGACAGAGTTATTTTTGTGGAGCACAGATCTGATCAGATCATTTTCTGTTTCTAATATGTTAGTTGCTCCTACAACAAAGTTTTTAAAACTTTCAACATAGGAAGACCACTTAACGAGGATTTGACACAAGTATGGACTAGGAATTAGAAGATATTCATCATAATTTTTAGAATAGGAAAAAATACTTTAAGTGTATAATAAGGATGATGACAATAATACTACTACTTTTTAAGGTTTTATCAATGAGAGGGATGAAACTTACTCTTTCACAGAGGTGTCTATATATGACTTGATGACAAATAG
Organism: Bubalus kerabau; assembly: GCF_029407905.1. Classification (NCBI taxonomy): domain Eukaryota; kingdom Metazoa; phylum Chordata; class Mammalia; order Artiodactyla; family Bovidae; genus Bubalus; species Bubalus kerabau. Next base: position 104,109,391 of record NC_073647.1, on the reverse strand, counting down.
CTTAAGCTGTGGGTCTTATTCCACATCCAATTGGTCTATTTTCTTAGCATTTTTTTTTACTTAGTAGAAAGAAATATTAAATTCATAAAACTAAGTTATCAAGAATGAGTGTAGAAATTATTCCATTCTGGATCAACTACTGAGGTACAAATAGAGTAGCAAAATGCAAAAGGCTTTTCAAAAAACAATGGATTAAAACTTAAGCTTCTTTAGATAAACAAGGACCTACTGTATAACACAGGGAACTATAGTCAATATCTTGTAATAACCTATAAGGGAAAACATTAATAATCTGAAAAAGTATATATATATATATATAGAATCACTTTCCTGTACAACCTGAAATACTGTAAATCAACTATACTTCAATTTAAAAACAGGGTGATTTTTTTAAAAAGTTAAGCTTCTGGTGTGTACTCTGCCAAGAAAAAAAGCAAAATTAAACAACAGCTCTAAATATCAAGATTGGGGTTCTTAGGCAAGTCTATATTGTTGTGTCTACACACACACACACACAAAGGTAAAACTTAGATAAGTTTTGAAGGCATAGTGTGCCATTCACCGTAAGTTATATAAGAAATGGTTTAATGCTCTAGCAGGAAAATGATTCAAGTTAAAGTACATCTGGATCTTAAATGATAATAGAAAGGTCCCCTAAAGCTTATCTGCATTGCTTGAGTCTGGGACAAAAATGTACAGAAAACTAGTCAGAAAAAAAAAAAGTCAACCTTGAAACAGCTTTCCTGGAAAGGTCTAAAAACTTAATTAATGGGTGTATAAAAGCACATGGCTGAATGAGGAGGCATATAAATGAATGTATTTTGCTCATTTCCCTTTATGGAAACCACTTTCTAATATTTTCTAAAAATCACATGATGCTTAAAACTAGAAAACCCCTTAAGATACAAGAAAATAAATTCCAATTTGAGACTTAATGTTTATTTCAATCTCTAACCAATATGCCATTAGAAATTTCCTGGGGGAGCTGAACAGTAACTGATTAAGTGAATTAGTTAAACACTAACAGAAACACAAGGGGAAAGAGGATAGAAAGAAACCTTGTGCACCCTGACATACTGCTTTAGTGATAACCACACTGCATGTGGGCTCACTTATTGGCAGCAGCCCAAAGAAAGAAAGAAGCACACAGAGAAATGGAGCAGGGCTATTGGTATGCATCAGAGGACTTGGAAAACAGTTGCACTTTTAGGATATATTTCAGTTTTTACAGGGATATTTTGTATTTTTGCAAAGCTAAAAGCACATATACAAAAACAGTCAACATTCTACCTAGCACACATCAGCAGATATTCATCCTGTGATTTTTAAAATTGTACCTTCATTCAACAGCAAGTACTAAGAGTTTATTATGAGCCACTTCTCACTTTCGTATCTGCACCCCTTTCCCTTCTTGTACTGGTTCATCTATTCCAGATCTCCCAACAAGCCATGAACTCTTTCACATTCCATTCACCTCTGTGTTTGAGAATACATTACAGTTGAAGCCTCAGTAATTAGCCAACATTTTTAGGACCTTTCTATCAATTTGTGCCTCCATTTTGCTTTCCCACTAACCCATACCCACTAGTTGAAAAGCAAATATTAGTGAAGCAGCCCTCTCATCAAAGTCCTGGAGAGTGTCACAGGACTATGTTATGCTTTAATATACTATCTTAGTTTGGCTCCTAGGGCACTTATTCAGGGTGACTATTTCCATTGACTGGGCTTCCCAGGTGGTACTAGTGGTAAAGTAACTTAGCAGGCACGCATTCCATTGATACATATCTGTTAAGCCATACTGGTTGTTACATAGTGAAATACCTCACTTTGTGAGTGGCTGTAGAGAGATAACTACTCTTTCCTAAGGACTCTCTTCCCCCACAACCATCCCCCAGAGGCTCCTGAACTTTCCCATGATGCAGCAGCTGGAACACCAAGAGGCTCCGGGACATGGCTCAGTGTCTGTGTTGTTCTGACGGTCACCCCTGCACCCATTTCAATTAAGGACTGACTGCTGAGAGCTGGGCTGCCCAGGTGGCGCTAGTGGTAAAGAACCCGCCTGCCTAATACAGGCGACGTAAAAGACACAAGTTCAATCAGGTGTTGAAAGAGGTGGGCAACAGAACTGCAACAACAGGAACAAATATATATGTGCTATTAAAATAGAGTTTGAGGGTTACAAGAAGTATACAGGAAGATGGGGCATGGCAGAAAGGGATAGGAAAAAGGCTTTTGAGATAAGCATTTATCTAGATTCTAATACCACCTTCAGACTCCATGGCTCCCATTGGATACAGCTCTGTCCCCACAAGGTTGTAGACATTTGCTTCACAGTGTATCTTTTAAGCTTTCTATTCCCAGCCATCTGTTCTAATCTAGAAGTTTCCCCACCCAACTCACTTTCATTACCAGTGGAGCTAGGGTACTAACTGCTAGAGTTACCAGTGTTTGGAAAAACAACTTGAGGAGCATGGTTTGGTACCTATAGACTCCCAATGTACAAAATCAATGCAGAAATGGAAGTAGAGGGGCTAGGTTTGACAGCATTGCTGAGAGGGTTGTCCATATAAAGAAAATAGCTCTCTGCCCCCTTACTTGCTCTTCATTCCTTCCTTCTCAACTTTATACTTTACAAGGGACTGACAAGAGGACTGGCAAATGTAATGGATAGGGAGATCTTGCTCTAAGAAGTACATTCCATACCAGAGCACTGAGAAACCCTTTGGCTAGCACAAGCCTATGTAATTACTTATACTTATTATTTTAGAAGCAGCAACTCATCAGTTCCTCTGTACCGAGCCTACATTGGTTTCTCTCTGTTAATCTCCAAAGGAAGCCGGGGATAAGAGATTAGCAATCATTCTTTGGCAGGGAGAAAAACTTCAAGAGAGGAAATAGCAAGTTCTTCCCAAACTCATGGGAATAGTGTGATGTTATGGACAAAAAAATTAATTAGAATTCCAGTGGTTAAGACCCCATGCTGCCAATGTAGGGGGCACGGGTTCGATCCCTAGTCAGGGAACTAAGATCCCACAAGGTATATGGAATGCCCCAAACAAACAAAAATGAATTAAGCACACACACATATAATCTAGGAAATGCTCTTAAATTTAGAAACACTTGGACCTGCATACACCAACATATGCATGTTATTCACTGCAGCACTGGAAACAATGAAAGAGTCCAGTAATGGGGGAATAGCACAAGGAAAGCAGCAGACTGATGTGTACTGAAACAGAAAAATCTCCCAAACCTACTATGTGAAAAAAGCTATTTACAAAATAATAAGATTTTTAAAAATTGTGTATCTCTGTGTTAACTGGATAGAAAAAGAATTGAAAGGGTCATAACTGAATTATTTTGAAGGGTTATCTCTGGAGTGGGAAGTCGGCAGTGAGGGGGGGGACTTTCACATGTTATATACATGTGCACTGTTTGAATCTCTAACAGTGAGGTGTGTTTATGTATTATGTGTGTTTCTAAAAAGAAAAATAACAATAATGCAGCTAGAAGATTAGAAACAGGACATCACAAAGGAAAGACTTCTATTGTGAGAGGCAGACCATTGGGGTATTTGGAAACAAAACAGGCGACAGGTTTCAGACAACACCAGGAAAAATGTACCAGAAGGAAGATGGCTTACTACATTTTTAAGTGAAAGTCAATGGGAAAAATAGTCTTCGTGATCAGGCCCGTTGTCCAGCAGTAAGAAGATACAGATTCCAAGCCTAGCTCCATAACTCAGTAATTTTGTCAACCTGAGCAACTGCCTTCATCTCTGTGGCTTTAAGGTTCCCCATCTGTAAAACGAGGGTGTATTAACATGTATGATTCTTACAGTCCTTTCCCACCCTCATACTCATTATTTTAGCAATGATTATTTGTGGATCATTCATACATTGTGCTAAATGACTTTTGAGAAGACCTTAGCTTTGAAGAATTTCAAAGGTATTTTGATTGCATAGTTAGAGAATACTCTTCTGGCAAGATCATAAAATGGTACTAATCTTGGAAAAGTAAGATTCAGCTCAGCAGTGAAGTAGGGCACACCTGGGACCAAACGCACCTGGTCTCCAGCTAGCCAGAGCTATACCAACATGGTTACCAAACCTCTGGAGAACCCGCTAGCCACAGACCCCAGAAACACTCACAACACTCCCAAAACATCACAGCAACCCTTTCCTCTACCCTAGAATGTCATAAACTGGAACAAAGTGCAGTTCAAAATAATCCACTCAGGATTTATTAGAGGCCAAATGTTTGTCCTCTAATTTTCTTCTTTCAAGAGGGGACCAAAGCAGTGTAACTAATTAGAAAATAAATGGGGAGCTTCCAGATTCAACCCTTGCAAGTAAAAAGCTCAGTTGTCTTGCTGTTCACTTGAAACTAATACAACACTGTAAATTAACTATACTTCAGTTAAAATAAATAAATAAATAAGAGGTTGTCACTCCCATTTGAAAAACAAGAAAAGGCTAGAAAAAACGAAAATCAGTTAACTTTTCCAGGGCTCACCAGAGAGAATTATAAGGTTGCAAGGGAAATTCCAACCCCCAGATCTGAAGAAACAGGCTTATCTGAAAAGACACCGAGAAAGATCTGCTTACCTGGCCACTTAAATGGCAATTCTGACTAATTTCTGAAGGCTGAGTATGGACTTACGTGAAAATAAGAAACTTCTGAGCCTATACTTTGGTGTTCTCAAAGAAAGATCTCTTCCAGACTCTGATGAAAAGGTAAGAGTTATCATTGTGAAATAGGCCAAACAGGTCATTCTAACAAAGGCCTATGCTCCAGGGGAAAATACTTTGCCTGAGACTTATACCAGGTGGGGGAAGGGCATTCTTCCCTCTCCAGCCCCTACCCCAGCCTCCTAATCTCACCTAAGGGAAAAAAAGCAAAGTCAGTAGGGCTCTGGGCTTCCTGGAAATGGGTTGGAAATTCTGACAGGAGTAGGGGGCAGGGAAAACAAAACGCTATACCACTGGATTATATTTTGTGAAGGTCAAATACAAAACACAGGTCCAACAGACACTGTGATTTAATCAGAAAATTATAAAATAACCTATTCCCCTATACCATACCACCATACCAATAGGGCTCCTGTATACTGGCTCAGAAGGTAAAGAATCCAGCAGCAAAGACCTGTGTTCCATTCCTGGGCTGGGAAGATCCCCTGGAGAAGGGAATGGCAACCCACTCCAGTATTCTTGCCTGAGAAATCCCATAGACAGAGAAGCCTGGTGGGCTACACTCCACGGGATCACAAAGAGTTGGACACGACTGAGTGACTAATGCTTTCACTTTCATACTTAATAGCAGTGAATTACAGCTGCAAGATACAGAATGGAGTGGTGCTTAAGGAAGCTCAGTCAAGACAGGAGACAAAAACAAGGACACTAGAGAGATTTAGCCCCCTAGCACCAATGACTACACCAAACATTAAACACAGCCCAACTCCTAGCCAGTTTAACATAAATCTTAACACAAGAGAATTAAACTAGAAACCTACAGAAAAATAGCTGGAAAATGCCGAAATACCTGGAAATAAAGCAACATGCTTCCAAATAACCCATGGGTTAAAGACCTCTCAAGATGAATTTTGAAATATTTTGAAGTGAAAATGAAAATACAACATAACAAAATTTGTGGGATACAGCAAAAGCAGTCCTTAGAAATTTATAGTATTAAATGTATATATTAGAAAAGAAGATCTAAAATCAAAAGCTCTGACCCTCACCAAAGAAGACATACAGATGGCAAATAGCAAATGAAAAGATGCTCATCATCATTTGTCATTAGGGTAACACAAATTAACAATGAGATCCCACTGCACACCTATTAGAATGGCTAAAATCTAAAACACTGACAATACCAACTGCTTGCAAGGATGTGGAGTTACAGGAACTATCAATCATTGTTGACGGGGAAACAAAATGGCACACCCACTTCAGAAGACAGTTTGGCAATTTCTCATAAAACTAAAAAGTTTTATCACATAATCCAGAAACACACACGCATATATTTACCCAACTGACTTGAAAACTTATACCTACGGGAAAGCTCACACACAGATATTTGTAGCAGCTTTAGTCATAATTGTCAAAAGCTGGAAGAAACCAAGATGTTATACAGTAGGTAGGTGAATGAATAGACTAACTGTGGTATAGCTGGACAATGGAATATTATTCAGCAATGAAAAGGAATGTGCTATCAATCTACACAAAGACATAGAAGAGCCTTAAATGCATATTGCTAAATGAAAGAAGCCAATCTGAAAAGTCTACACACTGTATGATTCTGTTTATAAAGAAACTCTCAAAGTGTTAGTCACTCAGTTGTATCCAACTCTTTGAAACCCCCATGGACTATACCCCACCAGGCTCCTCTGTCCATGGGACTTTCCAGGCAAGAATACTGGAATGGGTAGCTATTCCCTTCTCCAGGGGATCTTCCTGACCCAGGGATCAAACCCACGTCTCCTGCACTGCAGGCAGATTCTTTACTGGCTGAGCCACCCAGGAAAGCCCAAAGATATCCTAGAAAAGACAAATTTATGAAGATGAAAATGGATTGATGGTTGCCAGGGGCTCAGAAGGAAGGACATTGAATAGGTAAGACATGGGATTTCTCAGGGCAGTGAAACTATTCTGCATGATACTGTAATAGTAGATACATGTCACCATGTACTTATCAAAATCTATAGAGCTTTACAGCACAAAGAGTGAACCTTAATGTATGCAATTAAAAAAAAATCCCAGGATGGAATGCATTAAGTGACAAAAGAATCTAATTATATTACAAATTTGTGAAACAGCCTCACTAAAAGGGGTAAAAGGAAAAGATGCTGACCCAAGTAACTAGAAATGGAGTTTTTAAAACTAAAGGCAAAAGGAATTTTGTATAAGTGCTTTACTCTAGTTGATAAAGTAGTTTCCCATGAAGGATATGGGTTAACAATTTGAAATCCATGCATGTACATTGGAAATGAACAGTTAAAAATTGGATGGTGGATGGTGAGAGCCATGTTTCTCACTACCTTAAGGGGAAGAAGTAAGGGAAGAAGGCAAGAATGAACCATGTGTTAATGGATTAGAATTAGAGACATCAGTATGATCTCATGTTTAGCTTAATATAGATGCAGATAGTTAAATATGTAGGTCAGTATACACATATATTTGTATTTCCTTACTGAGTGGGCCTAGAATCAACAACACCACAATAGAAAAAAAGCACACTGAATGCCCAGATCTTGGTTTCTAATACCAACCTCCACTGAAAGGAACCAGGGCTCCTTGGAGAAATGGCTGATTCTAGGACTGAGTCAGGAAATACATAACATGGGCCTGGAGTATGTTGTACCAAAAAGTAAGTGCTCAAGAAACCTCCACAGTAACAGGGGTATGTCAAAGGGAAACAGAGCCGACTGAAAGAGCTTTGAGTGGACAGCTAGAAAATTTTGAATAAAATAAATTATAATGGATTATAGTCCAAAGTATTAAACAAATGAGTCCCTACTGTTATAAATAAATGATTAAATAAATAACTGGGAGAGAATAGAGAAATCTCTAATGAAGAACAATTCCAAATAGTATCTTTAGATACTCCACCCTCAAGGAGGTAGAGAATAACTTCCTTATTCTTAAGTGTCAGCTATGCAGTGACTTCCTTCCAAAGAACACATTATGAAAAGGATGAAAAAAGTGTAACTTCGCAGTTGAAAAAATTGATAAATACTGCCTCATCCAAGTGATCAAGGTGAACATCAGCAGTCATGAGTCATACTGACAGCATATACCTTTGATATGAATGTGGTAAGAAAGACATTTTACCTCTAGTCTTCTCCCCCAAGCTTCAGTCTAATTATGAGAAAAGCATCTAACAAATCCCAGTTGAGCAACAATCTACAAACACGGGGCCAGTACTCCTCAAAACTGTCAAGATCACCAAATAGAAAGGAAGTCTAAGAAACCATCATAGCCAAGAGGGGCCCAAGGAGACACAATGACAAAATGTAATGTTGTATCCTGGATGGGACATTGGGTAAAAACTCAGTAGATCCAAATAAAACATATACTTAAGACAACAATATAAACATATAAATGGGGGAAAGATTACAGGGTGTACATTCTAAAATCTGACCAGGTATTTTTCCATTAAGGAAACTTTAAAGCCTTTAATGCCTGTGGACCATCACCATACACCCCCTTTTATGGGTTCAGCATATAAAACAGGTGAGGTTTATGGCTCCACAGAGCTTCTGATATCAGTCACTCTTTTTTCAAGCTCAAAAAGCAGCAATAACAATTGCCATTCTCCTAGGCTAAGTGTTTAAAAAATCTGCCTACATTGCAAGAGACCGGGGTTCGATCCCTGGGTCAGGAAGATCCCCTGGAGAAGGGAATGGCAAATCACTCCAGTATTTTTGCCTGGAGGATCCCATGGACAGAGGAGCCTGGTGGGCTACAGTCCATGGGGTTGCAGAGAGTCGGACATGACTGAGCAACTAACACTATTACTACTACCACTGCTGCTGCTGCTGCTTCTATTCCTAGGCCAAGTGTTTAGGGAAGTTTGAATACCTAGAGGGTGATGGATCCCAAATTCTGTTTCCTTCTCCTTCTCGCACCATGCACACAAATTGCCTGAGTCAGTTTGGGAGAACCTAACTGAAATGATGATGGTAGGTTTCTCCATTCTGTTTTTTTTGTTTTTTTTTTTTGTTTTGTTTGTTTTTATTTTTGTTTTTGTTTTACAGCAGGGCAGAACAAATAGAACTGTTTCACAGCTTCCATGGTGTATTTCACGCACTGTCATATTTTTCATTTTAAAAGAGTTTTTTTTTCCCTTCCCTGGGACATCAGGAGCTTATGCTGAGGCTGGCAGGGGTGGTCTGGGCATGTGCTCACATGCAAGGGAGAAATGGCCTGCCTATACTTCACCTGGGCTTGTAAGTTATCTCTGACATTTCTGGTCTGTTCTCCATGTCTAATTGGTCTTACTGATGCTCACTCCAAAATTTCTCCAGAACTTATTCTTCCCCCATCTCCAGTCCTGCTGTCTTAACTCAGGCCTTTGCTCTTTTGCCTAGATTGTTCAAAATTAACAGTTTAATGGTCTTCCAGTCCTCCAGCATACCCTTCCCCTGAATCCATCCTCCACACTGCCATACATTCTCTAAAACATCGATCTAATCACATTCCTCTGCTTTTAAATCATTTGGTAACTGCTTGGTTACAAGGTAAGGTCTAAAAGTTCTCCCAACCTATCTCCTGCTCCAACTGTCACCATCCCCACCCTTGAGTCTCATGCCCCAGACTCACAGCCTCTGTTTTGAGCAGAAAAGGGTCTCTCCTGCTGCTGCTTCCTCTACCTGTGCTGCACTTTCTGCCAGGAATCTCTCTTCATTCTACAGTTAGGGAGTAGCAGCAAGGCAGGCTAGGTAGAAAGATGAGGAAGTGAGAGGAAGAAGGGTATCGAAGAACATTACCAAAACAGCACAGTTCATATCTGGGTATTCCATAAAATACTGAATGCATGCATGACTGAATTGCTGACAAGGAGTTCCAGGCTGCGGAGGCAGGCAAGTGAGAACAGATGGACTACGAGAATAGCTCTGAATTTTTTCCTGTTACTCAAACCCTTTTTCTATTTGCCTCCTCCTCCCGTTCATTCAGATCTCTGTGTTTATGTTTCTTGTAATTTACAGACTACTATAACACTACCTCAGATGCATTTAACCGTGCCATGCATAATTTATTTATTCATTCCTCATAAATCAGCCCCTCCAGCCATCTGGAAAGCAAGAACCACTTCTACTGCCTTTCAAGTTCCTTTTAACTCATCTTTTTAGTACGTGCTATTGTGCCTGGTTCAAAATGTAATATTTTATGCACAGTTTCACCACCGAATATCAAGGACTTTATGACCTTTCTTTTCTATTGCTGTTGTCATGATCATTAGGAAATGCTGTGTGAAAACATTAAAGTAAGAACAACTAAAAAGCAAAGCAAGAAAATTATATCATTACAGAGTATTGTAAGTGGACTGATTTTTGTGTGTGGTTCATGGAAAACAGCTTCATTATTATATGGTCAGACTCTGGAAACCACAAGTAGTAATTCTCCTGTGAAGGATAGTGAAAAGTGAAGGACTACTCATGTAAAACCATAGTCTACAATCATAAGCAATGTTAAAATCTTGCCTGTCTCAGTTTTCTAGTTTATTAAATGAGAATAACGGATATTCACCCCATCACCTACGGAGAGCAATATGAACACACAAAAAGTGCTTTGGTCATATAGATGCCATATGAAATCATTTTTCATTAAAAGCAATGATGATAACTAAACTACTCTGGTTTAACCAGAAGGCTTAAGTAGAGATAGCCAATTTAAGTTAACAGATAACCTAACTGACCACTTCAGTAGAGCCAGTAATTGACATAACTGATTCATTATGGTTATAACTACACATAAATGGACATGATACACAAATGTTCCTTTTATATTAGTAGGCAAATAGAAAAACCCACCAAATACTAAGCTATGAGTACCTCTCTCTTATGAACTTTAAATTCAGGGGTCTCTTCTACTGTCACTGCCCTGAGGTAACTTTACCAGGCAAATTTCTTTATCTTTTTTTAAATGTTTTATTTATTCATTCATTTATTTCTGGCTTTGCAGGGTCTTCATTGCTGCGCAAGCTCTTGTCTAGTTGTGGGGAGTGGAGGTTACTCTCTAGTTGCAGTGTGTGGGCTTCTCATTACAGTGATTTCTCTTGTTGCAGAGCAGGGGCTGTAGGGCATGTAGGCTCAGTAGTTGTGGCTCCCAGCATCTAGAGCACAGACTCAATAGTTGTGGTGCAGGGGTTTAGCTGCTCCACGTCATGTGGGATCTCTCTGGATCAGGGATCAAACCTGTGTCTCCTGCACTGGCAGGCAGATTCTTTACCACTGAGCTACCAGGAACGCCCCTTGTTATCCTTTTGAATTCATGTTTTTCATATTGGTATATTCATCACAAGTTGTTCGCCTCCCCTCAGAGAAGCCTTCCCTGACCATTCCAACCACAGTATTATTCTCGGTTATCATCTATTGTCATAATTAACTAGAGAATCTGTCTGTTTATTTATCCAACTAGATCTAAATTCCAGATCAGCTTGGATCTTATCTATGTTAATCCAGCCACTGTATTCCTAGTGCCTATAGGAGTACCTGGTTCATAGCAGGTGCTCGATGAGTATGTGAAAGAATTTGTCCTCACAGTGACAATAAAGTTCATTCAAACTTCTCAGCATGACATTCAAGACCCAAATTTACTTATTTAGGCTTATATCTTCCATTTTATATCTCTATATATTATGTTTGCTGCTCTGTAAAAGCTTACTTTCTGCCTTGAATGTTCTTCCTCCTACCTAGTAACTTATCTTCCAAGGCCCTTCTCAAACACCCTTTTCTGTGAAATTTTGTCCAGGCCTACAAACACACACACACACACACACACACACACACACACACACACACACACAGAATGCGTCCTCTGCTAAGTTCTTATAAGAGCTATAGCACTTATAGGGTTATAATAGACATAAAATAATGATGATGATGATGATAGCTAACATTTTATTGAGCATTAACTTGATGCCAGGTACATAAGCATTTTATATATTATTATCTCATTTAATCCTGAAAACAACTCTAAGAGATAGATACTGTCATAAATAGTTATGTTTCTGCTAGCTAGAATCAACTTTATGAAGGCAGGTATGGTGCCTTAAAGCCTTCCTAATTCCCAGAACCTAGAAAAATATCTGCAATGTCATATGCCCTTAACACAAATTTGCTAAATAATGAATTCTGACAGTAGTTTCTTGCCCCCTGACTTCACTTTGAGAATGGCAATCCCAGTAACTTAAAGAAACAGACAACAGTTTTAAGTACATAAATTTCATCTTAAAGTGATATAGTCCTTTCTAATTATAACAAGAAACTCAGCAGATACAAAAGAGTTATATACCTAGCTATATACAAAGTTTAAAATATTTGAAGATTAAAAAAACAAAGCTAACAAAGGCAAACCAGGAAGAGAAAAAATATATTTTCAACCTACATTAGACAAAAGATTAAGAATAATAATATAAAGTGAAAGTCGCTCAGTCATGTCTGACTCTTTGTGACCCCATGGACTTAGTCCATGGAATTCTCCAGGCCAGAATATTGAAGAGGATAGCCTTTCCCTTCTCCAGTGGATCTTCCCAACCCAGGGATCTAACCCAGGTCTCCCACATTGCAGGCGGATTCTTTACCAGCTAAGACACAAGGGAAAACCAAGAATACTGGAGTGGGTAGCCTATCCCTTTTCCAGTGGATCTTCACAGCCCAGGAATCAAACCAGGGTCTCCTGCATTGCAGGCAGATTCTTTACCAACTGAGCTATAAAGGGCTCTTATAAAAAAAAAATAAGATAGCCCATTAGAAAAACAGGAACATCGTATGAACAGGAAACTTTCAGAAAAAGAATTTTTTTGGCCATGTCATGGGGCTTGTGGGATCTTAGTTCCTCAACCAGAGACTGAACCCAGGCTCCTGGCAGTGAGAATGTGAAGTCTGAACCATTGGACCACCAGGGAATTCCCCAGAAAAAGAAATTTAAATGGTTAATAAACATGAAAATATGCTCAAGCTCAATAATTTAAAAAAGTAAAAATTAAAATAATGGGGATATATTTATTTCATCATATTGTAAAGATGAAAAAATAATTATAATATTTAGTACCAGTAAGGTGGTAGGGAAATACACACTCTTACACACTCATGCTACAAAAATGCTCTCATACACTTCAAAGATACACATCACACACACACACAAATAGTAAAATATTGTAAACAACTGAAATGTGCATCAATAAAAGCTTAGTTAAATAAACTATGCTACAGCTATCCCATGAAATTATATGTAGCCAATGAAAAGAATGACATTACTGGATAACCAAACAATATATAAGAGGAATTCTCCTTTCATAAATATATTCCAGATAATAAAAAAAAAATTATAAAAGGGGGAAAGGATTTGAACAGACATTTCATCGAAGAGGATATAAATTTGGCAAATACGCACATGAAATGATATTCAAAATCATAAGCCATTAGGAAAATGAAATTAAACCATCATGAGATAACACTACATAGCTGTTAGAATGGTTAAAATAAAAATTATTGAAAATACCAACAGCTGTGGAGAATGCAGGACAAATGGAACTACCTATCAAATGTGGCTAGCTCAGATGCAAAATGGTACAGCCACTCTGGAAAATGGTTCAGCAGCTTCTTATAAAGTTCAGCACACATTTATCACATTATTCAGTGATTTCACTCTGTGGTATACTATTCAGCAAGGAACGAACAACTTGGGTGAATCTCCAAAGCATTAAGCTGAGTAAATGAAGTCAGTCTCAAAAGTGGACATACTGGTCTTCCTTGGTGGTCCAGTGGTTAAGAATCTGCCTGCAAATGCAGGAGACACGTGTTTGATCCCTGGTCCAGGAAGATCCCACAGGCTGCGGAGCAACTAAGTCTATGCACCACAACTACTAAGCCTGCACTCTAGAGACCGAGAGTTGCAACTACTTAAGCCTGCACGCTCTAGGGCCCGTGTGCCACAACAAGAGAAACCACCACAATGAGAAGCCCATGCACCACGACGAAGAGCAGCCCCCACTTGCCTCAACTAGAGAAAGCCCACACACAGCAACGAAGACCCAGCACAAAAAGGCAAAATAAAAAGTTGATATACTATGTGACTCCATGTATATGACATTCTCAAAAAGGAAAAACTATGGGCCAGAGAACAAATCAGTGGTTACCAGAGGTTGGGGTAGGGAAGGTCTGAGTGCAAAGGGTAATAAGAAGGAATTCTTTGGAATTGTTGAACTATTCTATATCTTGTTGGTGGGAGGGGTTACAAGTAATCTAAGCACATGTTAAAACTCATAGGATTGGGTACAAGTAGATAAATTAATGCTATTGTATATACATTAGAAATAATTTTGAAAAAGATAAATTATCATCAGGAGTAATAATACCTTCTATTTCTCCATCTAAAGGAGGAACATCATCTCTCATGGAGAAATCCATGGCTGTCCCTGGTATGTCCATCAAGTCTTCATCACTGGAGCTACTTTGGAAGCTATTGAAACTCCCCTGGTGAAAGCCTCTGTGATCCATGGCTCCTGCGCAAAAAAGAAAAACAGGTTTATTACAGTGAGTTCCAAACCCCTTACTGCTTATTCCTTTTTTATTGTGGTATATACACATAACAAAATTTACCACTTAAACCACTTTAAACTGACAATTCGATAGCATTCAGCGCGTTTACGATGACACGCAATCATCATCACTCTTCATTTCCAGAAATTTTTCATCATCTCACACAGAAACTCACTATGCAATAAACATAACTTCCCTTCTCCCTCTTACCCCAGCTCCTTTTAACCTCCATTTTCTTTCTGTCTGTGGATTTGCTAATTCTGGATATTTCATATAAATATAACCATATAGTATGTGGCCCTTTGTGTCTGGCTTCTTTCACTTCTCATATTTTTTTCAAGGCTCAACCATGCTGTAATATGTATCAGTCTACATTTCTTTCAGGACTAAATAATATTCATTGTATGGATATACCACATTTTATTGATTCATTTATCAGTTGCTAGACACTTAGGTAGTCTTCACCTTTTGGGTTACCATTTATTCATATGTCTTATTTTATGTTATTATTTAAATAATATAGACATGTAAATTACTTAACATATTCAGTTACCCTCCAGATATAACACACTGCTACCCTTACCATGTAACACAAGAGACAATTCTCCACATGGACATCACCAGATGGACAATACCAAAATCAGATTGATTATATTCTTTGCAGTCAAAGATGGAGAACCTCTATACAGTCAGCAAAATCAAGACCTGGGGACGACTGTGGCTCAGATCATGAGCTCCTTATTGCAAAATTCAGGCTCAAATTGAAGAAAGTAGGGAAAACACTAGGCCATTCAGACACGAACTAAATCAAATCCCTTAGGATTATACAGTGGAGGTGATGAATACATTCAAGGTATTAGACCTGATAGAGTACTAGAGGAACTATGGACAAAGGTTTGTAACATTGTACAGGAGGTAGTGAACAAAACCTACTCAAAGAGAAAGAAATGCAAGAAGGCAATGTAGTTCCAAGAAGGCACAATAAAGGACAAAAACAGTAAGGACTTAACAGAAGCAGAAGAGATTAAGAAGAGGTGGCAAGAATACACAGAAAAATTGTACCAAAAAGGTCTTAATGATCCAGATAGCCATGACGGTGTGGCCATTCACCTAGAGCCAGACATCCTGGAGTTTGAAGTCAAGTAGTCCTTAGGAAGCATCACTACAAACAAAACTAGTGAAGGTGATGGAATTCCAGCTGAACTATTTTCAAATCCTAGAAGATGATGCTATAAAAAGTGCTGCACTGCATATGCTACCAAATTTGGAAAACTCAGCAGTGGCTACAGGGCTGGAAAAGGTCAGTTTTCATTCCAATCTCAAAGAAAGGCAATGCCAAAGAATGTTCAAATTACAATGCAATTGCACTCTTTTCATATGCTAGCAAGGTTATCCTCAAAATCTTTCAAGCGAGGCTTCAGCATTATATGAACTAAGAACTTCAAGATGTACAAGCTGGATTTAGAAAAGGCAGAGAAACCAGAGATCAAACTGCCAACATCCACTGATCAGAGGAAAAGCAAGGGAATTCCAGAAAAACATCTACTTCTGCTTCATTGACTACGCTAAAGCCTTTGACTGGGTGGATCACAACAAACTGTGGAAAATTCTGAAAGAGATGGGAATACCAGACCACCTGACCTGCCTCCTGAGAAACCTGTATGCAGGTCAAGAAACAATAGTTCAAACTGAACATAGAAAAGCGGACTGGTTCAAAACTGAGAAAGGAGTATGTCAAGGCTGTATATTGTCACCCTGCTCATTTAACTTATATGCAGAGTACATCCTGCAAAATGCCAGGGTGGATGAATCACAAGCTGGAATCGAGATATACCAGAATAAATATCAACAACCTCAGATATGGAGATTATACCACTCATTAGAGTGGTGCCACTAGAGTGGCAGAAAGTGAAGAGGAACTAAAGAGCCTCTTGATGAGAGTTAAAGAGGAGAGGGAAAAAGCTGGCTTGAAACTCAACACTCAAAAAACTAAGATCATGGCTTCTGGTTCCATCACTTCATGGAAAATAGAAGGAGAAAAAGTGGAAGCAGTGACAGATTTTATTTTCTTGGGCTCCAAAATCAGTACAGATGGTGGCTGAAGCCATGAAATTAAAAGACACTTGCTCCTTGGAATAAAAGCTATGTATGACAAACCTAGACAGCATATTAAAAAGCAGAGACATCACTTTGTTGACAAAGGTCTGTCTAGTCAAAGCTATGGTTTTTCCAGTAGTCATGTATGGATGTGACAGTTGGACTATAAAGGAGGCTGAGTGTCCAAGAAACGATGCTTTCAAATTATGGTGCTGGAGAAGACTCTTGAGAGTCCCTTGGACAGCAAAGAGATCAAACCAGTCAATCCTAAAGGAAATCAACCCTGAATATTCATTGGAAGGACTGATGCTGAAGCTCCAATACTTTGTCCACCTGATGCAAAGAACTGTCTCACTGGAAAAGACCCTGATGCTGGGAAAGACTGAAGGCAGAAGGGAGAAGGGATCAGTAGAAGATGAGATGGTTGGATGGCAACACCGACTCAATGAACATGAATTTGAGCAAACTCTGGGAGATAATATAGGATGGAGGAGCCTGGCATGCTGCCATCCATGGGGTTGCAAAGAGTTGGACACAACTTAGCGACTGAACAACAAGAAGGACACATAGGAAACTGAATCTCTCAGTCTTCCCTTCTGTCATTCAGGAAGAACTGTCTTTACTCTTTATTGAAGAAAAAAACAGTTTCTCTACTTTGCTCTGGATCTGACTGAGATAACAGATTTCAGTGCCTTATTCTGAGTATCCTTATCCTTTAAGGAAACCTACTATCTCTAGCTCTCATCTCTATCTTAAGCTCCAGAAACTAAATTCCCAAGAACTCCCTATACACTTCTTTTGCTGTTTCAAACCCAACAGGATGAAGATCAGAAACAAGCAGAGATAACCTTAACCTAAATACAAATAATAACCTCCAAACAAGGCATGTTCCTTGCCCTCACCCCTCACATCAACTTTCCCTTTTAAATGTAGATAGCATCAGAGTCAATATCTGCACTTAATATTTGTCTAACTCTGGGATTTACTATGTTCAACAAACCTATAAAAGCACTCAATCTTAACAGTAGGTATTCCAGGTTTCTAGAAATCTTAACAGAAAATGAGCACCATTTTAGCTGATGAGAAGAACTCGAGAGATTTTCTTTCTGTTTAAATTCATCCAACACCCATGAATTCCAGTGACTAGCACTGAAAAGTAGGCAAAAAAATTTGCAAAACGATGCAGAATCCTTTCCCTCTCTCTTCACTGGTTACATGTTTCATCCAGGAAATGATTTAAAATACACAGTTCCAGCAATTCTACATTAGCCACACAAATCATAGGAAAAAAAAGTATGAGGAGT
The DNA here is from genome assembly GCF_029407905.1 of Bubalus kerabau. Lineage (NCBI taxonomy): Eukaryota > Metazoa > Chordata > Mammalia > Artiodactyla > Bovidae > Bubalus > Bubalus kerabau. The sequence continues at coordinate 104,091,724 of NC_073647.1, read as the reverse complement.
CCAAAAATAATTTATATTTGGCTTTGGAATATGTCCTGTAGTCATATTTTCAGAGGGTGTACCTATTGTTCTGGGAATTCATTAAAACAAAATAATGACACTACAAGATGAAGACTCAACAAAGGAGAAGCTGGAAAACTTTTCCATTTCCCCATAGGGGCCTTACAAACTCCTTCCTGTAACCCACTGACACAGAACAATCTGGCTAAATTGAGCTGCCTCATTTCAAACATTTCCTGCAGCAGTTATCTGGTTCAGTGTTTGGGTTATAAAGTGCTTCCTTAATAAGCATAGAGAAATAAAGTATCAACAAAAGAAAAGTATAAGAACCAAGCAGATCAAGCAAAACAGATGCAACAGACTGGGGGTTCAACAGAGAAAATAACCATAATCAGTAAAAATCAAAGTGGTGTCTTGCCTGTGGATAATACATTATGGTAGTTTGGGGTTTTATTTTGCAGATATAAAAGAGTTCCCTAGGAAAAGTTAAGGCAGCAGAATACTGAGGAAATAATGTAAAGTTCCTACAGTTGAGATTTGATCCTGCATTTAGTTGAACTCCAAGCCTATTGCTCTCTCCATAATACTTTGGGGCTTCACTATGAGATACAGTCCAGAGAATGGTACATCTGGAATAAATCAAATCTCTAGATGGTCACATGCGTGAGGTCAGCCAGAATTTAGGGTAGACCAGGAACAAAGGGGATTTGTTTTACTATCTCAACTAATGGATTACTATAGGGCTTGTCACACAATGGAGGGCTATAGGGGAGGGTAAACAAGGAAAAATGTTGTTTGGTTGTTATCTGCATTATATAGCTGACACTTTCAGTGCTTTTGGTCACCTTCTTGCTTAAAATCACAAGCTGGTTCCCACTGCCTCTGGGTCAAGTTTACATTTTTTTTTAGCATGGCATTCAGAGCCCTCTCAAAGCTAGATCCCATCTTCCCAGACACACTTATCTCTTGCCACAGATTTATTATACTCCACATAGACCATTTACTTCTACGTCTCCATGCCTTTGTTCATCAGGTCCAGATATTCTAGCTGGAATCCCATCCAGCCGCCATCCTCTTTTCAGCCTGGTGAAATCCCCTTCAATCCATCTAGGGCCAGCTCAAACAGGCTTTTCCCTCAAAGCCCCCTTTGTTCAGACATCTATGCTGATTGCATAATCTCTTCCACTTGAGTCTTGTGACTACACCACGTCCTTCTCACTTCTGTTGTCTCAACAACTCTAGTGTTGTTCCGGAGAAGGTATTCAATAAACACTTATTTGAGGAGGATTCTAGTCGGGGAGGAAGGGTGTTAGCCAATCAACATATTTATGTAGCCAACACTCAATAAATCTATGCCTTCAACTATGAGGGAAGAGGATTAAGGATACAAAAAGCATTTGTTACCCTGTCACTGCTCTCAAGGAATTTGTGATCTAGTCAGGGAGTAATAGCTCAGTTGGTAAAGAATCTGTCTGCAATGCAGAAGACCCCAGTTCACTTCCCCTGGAGAAGGGATAGGCTACCCACTCCAGTATTCTTGGGCTTCCCTTGTGGTTCAGCTGATAGAGAATCCGCCTGCAATGTAGGAGACGCAGGTTCAATCCCTGGGTTGGGAAGATCCCCTGGAGAAGGAAATGGCAACCCATTCCAGTATTCTTGCCTGGGAAATCCCATGGACAGAGGAGCCTGGCAGGCTACAGTCCATGGGGTCACAAGAGTCAGACATGACTTGGCAACTAAACAACAACAACAAAGGACAGGGTGACTGTCTGTGAGCAAATGGATGGAGAGAGATCACGAAGTGCCTGGGAAGCCAAAATGGAGTCTCCTTAGGTTTTGAGGAGCAGTATGAAAAAAATAATTTTAGGAAGTAAGTGTGGTGGCAGCAGTGGACTGGAAAAGAGAGGATGAAAGGACTAGGAAGGCAGTTTGCTACTTCCAGTTTCAATGTAGGTGATTGGGATGGAGGAGGAAGGCGCGAAGGAAAGGAGGAAGAGAAAATAGTCTCAACAGTTGCACTGAAAGAGCCAGGTAGGGATGGGGTGAGATGGTGCTAATTGGTGGTATGGCATACTATTAACAGCATCTTTTTAAAAAATTTAAATATAGTTGATGTACCATGTTGTGCCACTCTGCTGTACAGCAAAGTGATTCAGTTATACACATATATACATTCTTTTTAAATATTCTTGCCTGGAGACTCCCCATGGACAAAGGAGCCTGGTGGACTACAGTCCATGAAGTCCCAAAGAGTTGGACATGAATAAGCAACTAAGCACAGCACAGCACAAGTATTGTCTTACCATTAATAGAAAGAACATTAACTCATCCCTAAGAATAACCTTGAAGGTGGTTAAGAACTAGCACATACATAAAATCACCCTTTTTCTGCCTACTTTATTTTGAACTACTTGAGGACAAAGTGACTTAAATCTTTGTTATTAAGTGCTTGACTCAAAGACAGAACTCAGTAAATAATCTAGTTTATACTTCAATTCCTGATTTAGTTACTTTATTTTGAGAGGCAGAAATGAAATGCAAATCTTGGATAGTAGTTTCTGAGGTGCCTTATTTCTTTTTTGTTGATGTTGTTGACATCTATTTATTTTCAGCTTTTACAGTTAGTCTATAATTTAGAACAATGGGTAGCATTTACAGGAGAGAATGTCAGAGTAAAAGTATCAGATTAAAGAAGGACATAAAGGTAGTGTAGGAAAGGAAAAAGTAAGAATAAAAATATCACTTTATTAGAAAGTCAAGAATTATTTTCAAGTGTTAAGAGGACAGTAGAGACTTAAGTACATTGTCAAGGTTAAAAAGTAAACAATAGAAAACTATTATATAAATAAAAAATAGAGGATGATAGAAGCATATGTATATCATATGAGGGAATAAACAGTTACTGTCTAAATTTGATTAAACAAGAAGCACAGGTATTTCCTTGCATTATATTAGTTGAGGTGCCTTATTTCAGAGGTTTGGGCCAATCCTTAACCCAAGGCACCTTCTCTACCTGTCAGAATTTCAAGTAAAAATCCCAGGAGGAAATAATAGTGCTTCTTCTCACAGTGTGGTCTTCATGTGGGAGTCATCCTCATAGATGAGGAGGTGTTAAGAGAAAAGACAGGACTCAGCACAGGCAGTAAAAAAACAGCAGTCCTCAAACCTTTTGGTCTCAGGATCCCTTTAATGTTCAAAATTATTGAGGGACCTAAAGAACTTTTATTTATAAGGAGTCTATTAATATCTACAGATATTTACTGAATTAGAAATCAAACCCAGAAATATTTAAAATACTTATTAATGTATTTAAATATAACAAACTCATCCCATTATATGTTAACATTAACTTTGGGGGAAAAAACTATATTAAAAAAAAAGTTAGTGAGAGGCATTTTGCAAATCCTTTTAATTTTTTATTTACAAATTTATTTATTTTTTATATTTTTGGTTGTACCACATGGCTTGCAGGATCTTAGTTCCCTGACCAGGCCCCCCCAGCCTCGTAGTGGAACCGCAATGTCCTAACCACTGGACCACCAAGGAATCCCCACAAACCTCTTTCTTTAGTACGATTTATTTGGCTGCACCAGGTCTTAGTTGTAACATGCAGGATATTTTAGCTGTAGCATGTGGGATCTAGTTATCTTACCAGGGATCGAATCTGGGTCCCCTGAATTGGGAGCATGGAGTCTTAGCCACTGGACCACCAGGGAAGTCCTCTTTTTAATGTTTGCCTTAAGAGGACACATATTCGATTTGCCATCAGAGCAATGACATAGGAACCTGTCATACAACCTCTAGAAAATTCCACTGAACACTCTTGAGAAAGTGAGAATGAAAAGGGGAAAGAGGGTCTTAATATTAATATGAAAATAGTTTTGACTGGCTACCCCTTTGTAGACCTCTTGGGCTCAGGAAGCCCAGACCACTCTTCGAGAATTGTTAAAGGAGAGAAAAAACACAGAATGGATAAACCATACTTGGGCAATACTCACGATTGCTAAGAAGGAAGAAGAGGACAAAACAGTCAGATGAGACCATGCTGATAGATAAAGGAAGTGGAAGTGAAGTAAACAACAAACTAGTACTTCCTATAAATACTTTTCCAAAAGACAATTAGCTTTGATATATAAAGAGATTGTTCAAATTATTGCAACTGAATCCCAACAGAAGAAAGGGCATAAGATATTGGTAAGTAGATAATTTATTAAAGGGGCTTTAAAAACTTGAGAAATTAAAATTGAAATAGTAACATGCTACCTTCCATTAGCGTTTCTCAAAGATTCTGTTTTGTTTTGTTTTGTTTCTGGCTGTGCCATAAGGCTTAGACTTCCCTGTAGCTCAGACAGGAAAGAATCCGTCTGCAATGCAGGAGACCTGGGTTCAATCCCTGGGGCAGGAAGATCCTCTGGAAAAGGAAATGGCAACCCACTCCAGTATTCTTCCCTGGAGAATTCCATGGACAGAGGAGCCTGGCGGGCTACAGTCTGTGGTTGCAAGAGTCGGACATGACTGAGTGACTAATACCACCACCATGAGGCTTGGGATCTTAGTTCACCAACCAAAGATGGAAGCTGCACACCCTGCAGTGAAATTGCAGAGTCCTAACCACTGAACCACCAGGGAATTCCCACAGAGATTCTTCAAATACCACAGAATCCTGTTAGAGGAAGACTTTCAAGAGAGTGACAAACAAGATAGCTAGAGAAGCACCCTGAAGGTCAAGGACAAGAGCCTGCCACTTGTCCTTGAGAAACCAGTCAAAATTTATAGATCACTCTCACTTTGGAATATATGCATAAAACACCAAATAAACTTTAAGAAACTGAATACAGCATTACATTGAAAGGTTTGCCTACTATAAATAAGGAGAGTTTATTCTAAGTACACAAGATTGATACCACAAGGGATCTATCAACATCATTTATCAGATTAATAGATTTTAAAAAGGCCATAACATAATCATCTCAACAGATGCCAATAATGTATTTTTTAAAAATTATATTTATTCCAGATTGAAATATTTTTAAAAATATTCCAGGAGGAAAATTTGTTTCTTAACATGATACAGAATATTTAAATTAAAACCAAGAAGCAAAATCTCATTCCCCTTAATACAGGATGACAATGATGCCTCCTGCTACCTAATATATTTAACATGGTAAAATAAAACTTTAAGAGGAAAAAAGTGAAGAATGTATATAGGAAAGGAATACATATCCAATTTTGATGTTTGGATTGCATGAATGGAAATTTATACAACTCTAAGAATATTAGCTAAAAATAACTAAAAGTAACAAATGAATTCAGAAATTATAAGGTAAACAAAACAACTGCATTCCCATGAACTATCACAGAACTAGAAAATATAATAATTTATTTATGATAGAGACATAATCTTGAAACACAATGTGCTGCATGCTCACTCGCTTCTGTTGTGTCTGACTCTCTGCGACCCTATGGACTGTAGCCCGCCAGGCTTCTCTGTCCATGGGATTCTCTAGGCAGAATACTGGAGTGGGTAGCCACACCCTCTTCCAGGGGATCCTCCCTACCCAGGGATTGAACCCCAGGTATCCTGCATCTTCTGCATCACAGGCAGATTCTTTACCCCTGAAATGTATTTATGATAGAGACATAATCTTGAAACAAAATATTACCTTAAAATTTATAAAATCCAAGTATGAGGGAAAAAAGAATGACATAAATCGACATGCATCATGTTCTTAGAAAGTTTAAATACAGTAAGAATGAAACAGACACTAACTTGAATTCTGAATTGTATTACAACTATATATTAATCTAGAGTCCCCATGGCATTCTTTAGATAACTTGAAAGACTGATAGTGAACTTCACCTGGAAGAATAAGTAGGCATGGTTACTAGTATATATATTTTCTTTAAAGTAAATATAGCAAACAACCGATCAGCATTTAATCTTGTACAAAGAAACAATCACCAAAACTTTACAGCACTAGATTAAGAATAGAGATTCTACCAATGGATATATTCTGTTTCTAAAACTTAATAAATGATAAATCAAAAGTAATGCAAAGCAAGCAAAAGCAAATATAAGAACAGATTCAATCACTTTTTAGTAAACAGTTGAGGGACTGCTAGATATCAAAATGGAAAACAATATACAATTATAACATATACCACACAATAATAAGTTACAAGTGAAAATCTTTAGAGTTGATTTTAAAAAGAACACAGAATATTGTATTCATCCCAGATGTGGTGGATAGACAAAGTTATTTCTGACCATGGAAAGATACAAAATGAATTAAGTCATATGCAGTAAAATATAACTTTTTGCAACAGGAACTCTCCTTCATTGTTGGTGGGAATGCAAAATAGCACACTCACTTTGGAAGACCGTTTGACAATTTCTTACAAAACTAAACATACTCTTATTATACGATTCAGCAATCATGCACCTTGGTGTTTACCCAAAAGATTTGAAAATTTACATCCACACCAAAACCTGCACACAGATGTTTATAGCAGCTTTACACATAATTGTCAAAACCAGGGAAAACCAAGATGTTCTTCAGTAGACAAACCATAGTAATGGGAAAATGGGATATTATTAACTTTAAAATGGGATATTATTTAGTGAAAAAAATAAATGAGCTATCAAGTCACCCAAAGATATGGAGGCATTCTAAAAGAAGTATAAGAAGCCATTTGGACAAGGCTATATACTGTATGATTCCAACTATATGACATTCTGGAAAAGGCAAAACTGTGGAGACAGTAAAATGACCAGTGGCTGTCAGGGGTGTGGGAAGAGGGAGTAATGAACAGGCAGAGCACAGAGGATTTTTAGGGCAGTGAAGATATTCTGTATGACACCCTAATCGTGGTACATTGGTTCAAACCCATGGAATATGAAACATAAAGAGGGAATCCTAAGGTAAACTCTAGACTTTGTTAAAAGTGAAAGTGGTTTAGTCGTGTCTGACTCTTTGTGACCCCATGGACTATACAATCTTCATGGACTATACAGTCCATGGAATTCTCCAGGCCAGAGTACTGGAGTGGGTAGCCTTTCCCTTCTCATCGTCCCAACCCAGGCATCGAACCCAAGTCTCCCGCATTGCAGGCGGATTCTTTACCAACTGAGCTATCAGGGAAATTATCAGGGAAATTCTGGACTTTAGTTAATAATAATGTATCAATATTGGCCCATCAAGTATAACAAGTGTACTATATTAACTGCAAGATATTAGTAATAGAGGAAACTGAAATGGGGAAAGTATATGGGAACTCTGTACTTTCTGCTCAATTTTTCTGTAAACCTGAAACCACTTTTTTAAAAAAGATCTATTAAGTTTAAAAAAAAAAACAAAGGAGACTAAATGGGCAGTTTACACATAAGGAAACTTTTACTCTTAAAAATCATCCTGTGGAACACAGAAATCTCTATTAAAGTTATTTAAACCAATTCTCCAAATTCACAGTGCATCAGAATCCCCTGGAGCGTTCATTAAAACACAGACTGCTAGGCCCCCTACCTGACCTCACCCCCAACTTTTGATTCCTTTAAGGATGAGGTGGGACCTGACCATTAGATTTCCTAACGAGGTCCCAGGGAACGCTGATGCTGCTGGCCCTGTGCGTCAAGAAAAATATAAAGTCTGAGAAAAAGAAAAGCAAGGCCAAGGAGTCCCCAAAATGGGGCTATAGGGCACACAAAAATTAGAGGGCACATATAAAACACGTTGAGCCTTTTTTGCAGAGTATATTAGACAAGGTTGGGAGAGAGAACAAGTCCCACCTGTTTAAACACTTGAGCAAGAAGACTGAAAGGTAGTATTTGTCTAGTCTTATCACATCCTTTCTCTCATATTGCTATATTGACCTAAAATCATAAATCTGTAATGGACAAAGGCATTAAGAAAGGTAGGAATGGGAGAACAAGATGGCGAAGGAGTAAGTGGACATGGAATACATCTCTCTCCACGGATTCATCAAGAATACACCTTCAGACACAGAAGAACACCAGCTGAGAGCAGACAGGAGTAACTGACCAGTGGAAAAGAATAATAGAACCACGCAAAACTCAGTAGGATGAAGGAACTAGGGGGAAAAACAGGAGTGTTAGTAGGACTGGACCTGCCCTTTGCAGGTAGGGGAACTGAAGCAGAGATCCGATCCCCACATGGGGCAATTGTCTGAGTCAGAGGAGAAACATTTAAGGCTGAAACAGCTGATCTGTGGCAGCCTAAATGGAATGAGAATCAGACAGTCCTTGCCGCAGCCATACATACCCCAGACAGGCACACTGGTCCCCTGGAAGGTGCAGTGGCTGGGAGCTGGAGTTTCGGTATTGTGGAGCAATCCCAGGGTGAGGGCTGCTATTGAGTGCAGAGAGATGGATCAAGGGGATGTGAGGGAGGAGATTGTGATGGGAAATGCCAGTGGAGGAAAGCCAGGCAGTCATGGAAGCAAGGCAATACTGCTGAGTCACGTGTAGGGGGTGGAGCCATCACCACAGCCTCTTACTCCCCACAACACAGCATTGGCAGCTGAATGATAGGGAGGCTGGCCCAGCAAATGCCTGAGCACTGAACTACAGAGTAGAACCCCACCCAGGGTGCCCCTTTAAGTGCCTGATGCGCCAATCTAGAGTAGGACCCCAGCCAGGGGGTGCCACTCTATGTGCCTGACACGCTGAACAACAGAGAAGAACCCCAGGCAAGGGAGCCCTCTAAGTGCCCAAACAGGTGGAGCTATGGAGAAAGACTTGCCAAAGTGGCCTTCTGATTGCCAACTACAAGAGGCTGGAAAAAAGACTCTGATAGGGCCACAACTCCTGCAGAGGAGGCAGTCTGTGTCCCTGCACGCTTAGCACCAGCGGGGTCCCCGCAAGCCAAGCAGCTGTACCACCTTCACACTCAACTCTCACTGGGGCAGAGCTGCCACAGGCAAAATAAGTCTTGCATCTATGCACACAGGGTCATTTCAGTTGTGTCTTACTCTTTACAATGCTGTAGACTGTGGCCTGCCAGGCTTCTTTATCAGGGAGGGGGGTTCTCCAAGCAAGAATACTGGAGCATATTGGCCAATACTGGTTGCCATACCCTTCTAGAGCACTATATTTCCTGCTGCCCTGGCCACCAAGCCCCTTGAGTACCTTGTGCTGCCAGAAACCCTGCAACCCAAGCAACTGCACCACCTCCACACCTGGGCCTCACAGGGGCAAACCCAAGTCCTCCAGGGCAGCCTCAGGAGCAAACCCCAGTGGACGACCCACATGCAGAGGTGGAAATAAAATCACAATTGAAACCCAGGGGCAGTGTGGCTAAGGAAGAAGGCCCAAAACCTTCCCACCAGCTGTACAAGCTTCAGATTAAATCCACAGGATCAACTAGGCAGACTCTGTGTCTATAGAATATATAAAAGGACACTGAGAGCTCCCACAAAAGAAAACACACTAGTTCTGATAGCTGTGGACATTGAAGGCAAGAACACACAGGAGTAAGACCAGATTAGAACCTGAGCTGCCCCCACAGCAGGTTCAGAGATCAGCACAGTGTTGGAGGACATCCTAGGAGGTAAGGTGGACTCCCAGGGAGGGAAAGGACTCTGACAGCAGTGACTCAAGAAAAACATTTATTATTCTTTTTTTTGACTTGTTCTGTAGATTCTTTTGGATTTTTTTCCCTCTCCCCGCCCCCTGTTGTTTAGTTGTCAATTTTATTAGCACTAAGAAATACAATTAAGCTTTTGAGCTTTTTTTTCCTCACTCACATTTTTTTGTTGTTGTTATAAACCTCTACCTCTATGTTGGGCTTTTGCAGTTCTGTGGAGTTTTACTTTTTTTTCCTCTTTTTTGTTTTAATTTTTAATTTTTTAAACCTATTATTATTTTTTCTACATTTATTCTTTGTTTGCTTTTCCTACTGGTCTTTCCCCCTTGCACTTAATCTTTAATGTTTATAAATCTTCTTTATCTACCTCTATTTAACTTTGCATATCTATTTTTTCTTTCTTTTCTTTCTCCCCTTTCCTCTCAACATATTTGTTAGTTTTATTTTCATTGCTTTATTCCCCAATTGGCACCTTGCTTTTGTTTTCTAGTTTGTGGAAACTGTTTTCCAGTTTGTGCTTTAGTTAGTTTTGTTCTGGTAGATATAATTTTTGGTTTCCTTTGTTCATTGGGTCAATCTATTATACTTTATTTTTATTGGACTGTTTTGATTTTGCTTATGGGTGTATATGTATATGTGTATATTCAGTCACACTTTTTGTTGTTGTTATAAACCTCTGTCTCTATGTTGGGCTTTTGCAATTCTGTGGAGTTTTCCTTTTTTTTTCTTTTCTTTTTTATAATTTTAATTTTTTAAATCTATTATATTTTTTCTACATTTATTCCTTTATTTGCCTTTCCTACTGTTCTTTTCCCCTTACAGTTAATCTTTAATGTATATAAATCTTCTTCATCTACCTCTATTTAACCTTGCATATCTATTCTTTCTTACTTTTCTTTCTTTCCTTTCCATTCAACATATTTGTTAGTTTTCTTTTCATTGCTTTATTCCCCACTTGGCACCTTGCTTTAGTTTTGTTTTCCAGTTTGTGCTTTAGTTAGTTTTGTTTTTAATTGGTAAATATAATTTTTGACTTCCTTTGTTTGCTGGTCAATCTACTGTACTTTATTTTTATTGGACTGTTTTGATTTTGCTCATGGGTGTATATGTATATGTGTATATTCCATTATTTTAATTATTATTTGCCTGATTTTGTAACTGCCATTTGTCTAGGGTTCATCTTTGGTTTCTCGTTTTTGGATATTTGTTTTAATCTCACTTAATGCCATAACAAACCACTTGTAGAATTTTCGTTCCTGACCAGAGATCAAGCTGTGAGACTCCAAGACCATAGACTATCAGAGAACTAACCCTAGGGAGTATCAAATAGTGAGAACTCACACAAAGGAAACCACTTGAATACAAGACCCAGTATCAACCTACCACCAGTAGCACCCTGTGCAGGATGCCTGATCTAAACAACAAACAAAACAAAAATACAAACCTAATCATCAGCAGACAGGATTACCACCTCACTCAGTCTTGCCCATCAGAGGAAAAAGAAACAAACAAACAAAAACTCAGCACAAATCTCACTCTACATGAAGCTTACACAAACCACTGGACCAACATTAGGAGGGCAGAAACCAAAAGGAAGAAAGACTTCCACCTTCTTCAAGGAAAGAATTCAACTTTCCTTGAGGCCTGGGAAAAGGAGACCTCAAACACAGTAAGTTAAAAAATAATGAAAAGGCAGAGAAATACTACACAAATGAAGGAACAAACTGGAAACACAGAAGTCCAAATAAATGAAGAGGAACTAGGCAAACCACCTGAAAAAGAATTCAGAATAATGATAGTAAAGATGATTAAAAACCTTGAAAAAATGCAGAAAATGCAAGAATCAATTAACAAAGATTCAGAAGAATTAAGGAATAAACATACAGAGACAAACAACACAATTACTGAAATTAAAAATACTCTAGAAGGAATCAATAGCAGAATATCTGAAGCAGAAGAACAAATCAGTGAGCTGGAAGATAAAATGGTGGAAATAACTTCTGAAGAGCAGAATAAGGTAAAAAGAATGAAAAGAACTGAGGGCAGTCTCAGAGACCTCTGGGACAATATCAAATGCACCAACATTTGAATTTATAGGGGTCCCAGAAGAAGAGAAAAAGAAAGGGTATGAGAAATTTTTTGAAAAGATTATAGCTGAAAATTTTCCCAACATGGAAAAGGAAATAGTCAATCAAGTCCAAGAGGCACAGAGCCCCATACAGGATAAACCCAAGGAGAACACACCAAGACACATCCTAAAAGAACTAACAAAGACTAAACACAAAGAAAGAATATTAAAAGCAGCAAGGGAGAAGCAACAAGTAACATACAAGGGAAACCCCATATGCTTAACACCTGATTTTTCAGCAGAAACTCTGTAGGCCAGAAGGGAATGGCAGGATATATTTAAAGTATTGAAAGGGAAAAATCTACAGCCAAGATTACTGTACATGGCAAGGATCTCATTCAAAATTGATGGAGAAATAAAAAGCTTTTCAGACAAGCAAAAGTTAAGAGAATTCAGTACCACCAAACCAGCTTTACAACAAATGTTAAAGGGACTTATATAGTCAAAAAATACAAGAGAAGAAAAAAGGTCTATAAAATCAACCCCAAACAATTAAGAAAATGCAATAGGAACATATATATCGATAATAACTTTAAATGTAAATGGATTAAATGCTCCAACCAAAAGACACAGACTGGCTGAAAGGGTACAAAAACAAGACTCATATATTTACTGTCTACAAGAAACCCACTTCAGACCTAAAGACATATATAGACTGAAAGTGAGAGGATGAAAAAATATATTCCATGCAAATGGCAAGCAAAAGAAAGCTGGAGTAGCAATCCACATATCAGACAAAATAGACCTTAAAATAAAGACTATTACAGGAGATAAGGAAGGACACTACATAATGATCAAGGGATCAATCCAAGAGGAAGACATAACAATTGTAAATATCTATGCACCCAACAAAGGAGCACCTCAATACATAAGACAAACACTAACAGACATAAAAGGAGAAATTAACAGTGACAAAATAATAGTAGGAGACTTTAACACCCCACTCACAACAATGGACAGATCATCAATACAGAAAGTTAATAAGGAAACACAAGTCTTGGCTATTATGAAGAATGCTGCGATGAACATTGTCATATGGCAGTTCTATTTCCAGTTTTTTAAGGAATCTCCATACTGTTCTCCATAGTGGCTGTACTAGTTTGCATTCCCACCAACAGTGTAAGACAGTTCCCTTTTCTCCACACCCTCTCCAACATTTACTGCTTGTAGACTTTTGGATAGCAGCCATTCTGACTGGCGTGAAATGGTACCTCATTGTGGTTTTGATTTGCATTTCTCTAATAATGAGTGATGTTGAGCGTCTTTTCATGTGTTTGTTAGCCATCTGTATGTCTTCTTTGGAGAAATGTCTGTTTAGTTCTTTGGCCCATTTTTTGATTGGGTCATTTATTTTTCTGGAATTGAGCTTCATGAGTTGCTTGTATATTTTTTAGATTAATTCTTTGTCAGTTGCTTCGTTTGTTTATAATAGCCAGGACATGGAAGCAACCTAGATGTCCATCAGCAGACGAATGGATAAGAAAGCTGTGGTACATATACACAATGGAATATTACTCAGCCATTAAAAAGAATACATTTGAATCAGTTCTAATGAGGTGGATAAAACTGGAGCCTATTATACAGAGTGAAGTAAGCCAGAAAGAAAAACACCAATACAGTATACTAATGCATATATATGGAATTTAGAAAGATGGCAATGATAACCCTGTATGCTAGACAGCAAAAGAGACACAGATGTATAGAACAGTCTTATGGACTCTGTGGGAGAAGGCGAGGGTGGAATGATTTTGGAGAATGGCATTGAAACATGTATATTATCATATCTGAAATGGATTGCCAGTCCTGGTTCAAGGCATGAGACAGGGTGCTAGGGGCTGGTGCACTGGGATGACCCAGAGGGATGGGATGGGGAGGGAGGTGGGAGGGGGGTTCAGGATGGGGAACACATGTACATCTGTGGCAAATCCATGTCAATGTATGACAAAATCACTACAATATTGTAAAGTAATTAGCCTCCAATTAAAACAATAAATTCATATTAAAAAATAAATATCAAGAAAAAAGGTAATTAGCCTCCAAAAAATTAATTAATTAATTTTAAAAAAGGAAACACAAGTCTTAAATTATACATTAGATGAGATGGATCTCATTGATACCTTCAGGACATTTCATCCAAATGCAGAAGAATGCACCTTCTTCTCAAGGGCACATGGAACATTCTCCAGGATAGACCACATCTTGGGTCACAAATCAAACCTCAGTAAATTTAAGAAAATTGAAATCATATCAAGCATCTTCTCTGACCACAATGCTATGAGACCAGATATCAATTACAAGAAAAAACTGTAAGAAATAAAAACACATGGAGACTAAACAACAGATTTCTAAATAACCAACATGTAACTGAAGAAATCAAAAGGGAAATAAAAAAATTTCTAGAAACAAATGACAATGAAAACACGACAACTCAAAACCTGCGGGATGCAGCAAAAGCAGTTCTAAGAGGGAATTTTATAGCAATACAATCCTACCTCAAGAAACAAGAAAAACATGGAACAGACAACCTAACGTTACACCTAAAACAACTCGAAAAAGAAGAACAACAAAACCCCAAAATTAGTGGAAAGAAATCATAAAGATACGAGCAGAAATAAATCAAAAAGAAATAAAAGAAACAATAGTAAAGATTAATAAAACTAAAAGCTGGTTCTCTGAGAAGATAAACAAAATTGACAAACCTTTAGCCAGACTCATCAAGAAAAAAAGAGATAAGAATCAAATCAACAAAATCAGAAATAAAAAGGAAAGGTTATAACAGACAATGCAGAAATACAAAGAATTATAAAGATTATTATGAACAACTATATGGCAATAAAATAGATAACCTCGAAGAAATGGACAGATCCTTAGAAAAGTTCAGTCTTCCAAGACTGAACTGGGAAGAAATAGAAATTATGAACAACCCAATTACAAGCACTGAAATTGAAGCTGTGATCAAAAATCTCCCAAAAAAACAAAAGCCCAGGACCAGAAGACTTCACAGGAGAATTCTATCAAATATTTAGAGAAAAGCTAATGCCTATCCTTCGAAAACTCTTTCAAAAAATTGCAGAGAAAGGAACATTTCCAAACTCATTCTACAAGGCCACCATCACCCTGATACCAGAACTAGATAAAGACAACACAAAAAAGAAAACTACAGGCCAATATCACTGATGAACATAGATGCAAAAATCCTCAACAAAATTTTAGCAAACAGGATTCAGCAACACATCAAAAAGCTCATACACCACGATCAAGTTGGGTTTATTCCAGGGATGCAAGGATTCTTTGACATATGCAAATCAATCAATGTGATACACCATATTAACAAATTGAAAGATAAAAACTGTATGATAATCTCAATAGATGCAGAGAAAGTCTTTGACAAAATTCAGCACCCATTTATGAATAAAACTCTTCAAAAAATTGACACAGAAGGTACCTACCTGATCATAGTAAAGGCCATATATGATAAGCCTACAGCAAACATTATTCTCAATGGCAAAAGACTAAAAGCATTCCCTCTAACATCAGGAAGATGACAAGGATGTCCACTGTTGCCACTATTATTAACACTGTCTGGAAGTCCTAGGTACAGCAATCAGAGAAGAAACAGAACTAAAATGAATCAATATCAGAAAAGAAGAAGTAAAGCTCTCACTATTTGCAGACAACACAATACTGTACATAGAAAACCCTAAAGATAGTATCAGAAAATTACTAGAGCTAATCAGTGAATTTAGCAAAGTTTCAGGATACAAAATCAACACACAGAAATCACTTGCATTTCTATATACTAACAATGAAAAATCAGAAAGAGAAATTAAGGAATCAATCCCATTCACCATTGCAAGAAAAAGAATTAAATGTCTAGGAATAAACTTACCTAAGGAGAGAAAACTGTACACAGAAAACTATAAGACACGAATGAAAGAAATCAAAGATGAGATAAACAGATGGGGAGATATCCCATGTTCCTAGGAAGAATCAATATTGTGAAAATGACTATACTACCAAATGCAATTTACAGATTCAATGCAATCCCTATCAAATTACCAATGGCATTTTTCACAGAACTAGAACAAAAAATTTCACAATTCATATGGAAACACAAAAGACCCCGAATAGCCAAACCAGTCTTGAGAAAGAAGAATAGAGCTGGAGGAATCACCTTCCTGACTTCAGATTATACTACAAAGCTACAGTCATCAAGACAGTATAGTAGTGGCACAAAACAGAAATATAGACCAATCGGCCAAGATAGAAAGCCCAGAAATAAACCATGCACCTTATTTTTGACAAAGGAGGCAAGAATATACAATGGGGCAAAGACAACCTCTTCAATAAATGGTGCTGGGAAAACTGGACAGCTACATGTAAAAGAATGAAATTAGAATTCTTCCTAACACCATACACAAAGATAAACTCAAAATGGATTAAAGACCTAAATGTAATACAAGAAACTATAAAACTCTTAGAGGAAAACATAGGCAGAACACTGATGACATAAAGCAAAGCAAGATCCTCTATGACCCACGTCCTAGAGTAATGGAAATATAAACAAAAGTAAACAAGTGGGACCTGATTAAACTTAAAAGCTTTTGCACAGCAAAGGAAACTATAAGCAAGGTGAAAAGACAACCCTCAGAATGGGAGAAAATAATAGCAAATGGAACAACTGACAAAGGATTAATTGCCAAAATACACAAGCAGCTCATACAACTCAATACCAGAAAAACGAACAACCCAATCAAAAAGTGGGGAAAAGACCTAAACAGACATTTCTCCAAAGAAGACATACAGATGGCTAACAAACACATGAAAAGATGCTCAACATTGCTCATTATTAGAGAAATGAAAATCAAAACTACAATGAGATATCACCTCATACAAGTCAAAAGGGCCCTCATCAAAAAGTCTACAAACAATAAATGCTGGAGAGAGTGTGGAGAAAAGGGAATGCTCTTGCACTATTGGTAGGAATGTAAATTGATACAGCCACTATGGAAGACAGTATGGAGATTCCTTAAAAAAACTAGGAATAGAACTACCATGACCCAGCAATCCCACTCCTAGGCATATACCCTGAGGAAACCAAAATTGAAAAAGACTCATGTATCCCATTGTTCACTGCAGCACTATTTACAATAGCTAGACCATGGAAGCAACCTAGATGTCCATCGACAGATGAATGGATAAAGAAATTGTGGTACATATACACAATGGAATATTACTCATCCATAAAAAAGGAATGTACTTCAGTCAGTTCTAATGAGGTGGATAAACCTGGAACCTATTATACAGAGTGAAGTAAGTCGGAAAGAGAAAGATAAATTCCGTATTCTAACACATATATATGGAGTCTAGAAAAGTGGTACTGAAGAATTTATTTACAGGGTAACAATGGAGAAATAGACATAGAGAATACACTTATGGACATGGGGAGAGGGAACGGGAGGGTGAGATGTATGGAAAGAATAACATGGAAATTTACATTACCATATATAAAATAGATAGCCAAGGGGAATTTGCTGTATGGCTCAGGAAACTCAAACAGGGGCTCTGTATCAACCTAGAGGTGTGGGATGGGGAGGGAGATGGGAGGGAGATTCAAAAGGGAGGGGATATATGTATACCTATGGCTGATTCATGTTGAGGTTTGACAGAAAACAGCAAAATTTTGTAGAGCAGTTATCCTTCAATAAAAAATTAGTATATTTTTAAAAAAAGAAAGGTAGGAATGAATAGATTGGCCTAGTTGAAGTGGAGAGTACACTGGAGAATACTCCTGCTGCTGCTGCTGCTAAGTCGCTTCAGTCGTGTCCAACTCTGTGCGACCCCATAGACAGCAGCCCACCAGGCTCCCCCATCCCTGGGATTCTCCAGGCAAGAACACTGGAGTGGGTTGCCATTTCCTTCTCCAATGCATCAAAGTGAAAAGTGAAAGGGAAGTCGCTCAGTTGTGTCCAACTCTTTTGACCCCATGGACTGCAGCCTACCAGGCTCCGCCATCCATGGGATTTTCCAGGCAAGAGTACTGGGGTGGGTTGCCATTGCTTTCTCTGGAGAATACTCCTAAGACCACCTAAAGATGCTGGACTAAATCTGCATTCTCCATCCCCTTCCTCTTTTCTCTTAAAGACTGATCCCAAACACTGTGACTCACTAGACTGTCCCCTCATTTCCAGGAGACAAAATCTACAACTGCCACCAATTCTGAACTCTGGCACAATACCCTCTGCTTTCTCTACACTCAAACATGGTTGTGGTGGTGGTTTAGTCACTAAGCTGTGTCCAACCCTTTGCAACCCCATGAACTGTAGCCTGCCAGGCTCCTCTGTCCACAGGATCCTCCAGGCAAGAATACTGGAGTGGGTTGTCATTTTCTTCTCCAGGGGATCTTCCCGACCCAGGAATTGATCTCAGGTCTCCCACATTGCAGGTAGACATTTTTACTGACTGAAATACAGGGGAAGCCTAAACATGTACAGTCAAAAGGTGGATGGAGAACATACGAAAAGTTTCTAAAAAACTCCAATATATGTCCACAAGGCCAAACATCCAGCGCTGTCTATCATGTTTAGCACAGTTTTTCTAGCAACCAGCATAGTAGCGGGCACATTATAAATGCTCCCTAAATAACTGCTCCAAGAGTGACCAAATCTGAGGCAAGTGATGGAAAGCTGAATGGTCCTCCTATATGATCACAATGCACACTTTTCTTTCTTAAATTTATTTTCAATTGGAGGATAATTGCTTTACAATATTGTGTTGGTTTCTGCCATACATCAACATAAATCAGCCATAGGTATACATATGTCCCCTCCCTCATAAACCTCTCTCCCACCTCTGACCCCATTCCACCCCTCTAGATTGTCCCAGAGCACCAGGTTTGAGTTCCCTGCATCACACAGCAAATTCCCACAGGTTATCTGTGTTACATATGGTAATGTCTACATTTCCATGCTACTCTGTCAATTCATCCCACCCTCTTCTTCTCCCACTGTCCACAAGTCTGTTCTCTACGTCTGTATCTCCACTACTGCCCTGCAAATAGGTTCAGCAATACCATCTTTCTGGATTCCATATATATGTTCTAAGACTCACCCTCTAAGAATCCTTGTATTGGAGCTCTACAGTGAGAATACTTAGGCCCAGGTACCAAGGACAGGAGAGATGGAGTAAATTCAAACATACACCTACACGCCCTAGGGGAGACAGACAAGGAAACAGAGAGAGATGGAAATAGTACAGTAATATTAAGATCTAGGCTGTTCTCGTCTCCATACTGCGTGCTGTGCATATAAGATGAACAGTAAGAGGAGTCCCCTGCCCTTTACCCACATCCAATTCAAGCACAGTATGAAGTAGGCATCTTAAGGAAGCTCACAGTCCTATCTTCAGGTCCTGGAAGATTAGAGACAACTTATGAGTGCAAACTCCCACACATCCTGTAGACAAGAAGCTTCTCGACAATTGTGCACATCTCTCCATCCTCAGAGGGCAGTGGGTGAGGGTGCCCTCCACGGATGGGGGGAAATAGCTAGGTTCACTCTTTGGCACTCTCAACATTTGCGCCCATCTGTATTGTGGACCTGGGTTTCTCCTAAAGATGCCCACCAGAGGGCACATCCCGTGATTCTGCCTGCCTGGTTCCTTCCTGGATCCTCAACACAGTACCTGACACATGGCAGAAACTCCATTAATATTCAGGAAGGTGAGAAGAGACACAGAATGCACTCAGTCCTGCCCCATGTAGGCAGGGTCCCTCTTTTCAAAGCTCTGACTGGAACAGGGCTCTGACAACACTTGAGATAGTACTCACTCCTAGGCTGAAAGGGAGAGAAGGAGGGAGGTTGAGAGGGTACAAAGGCTCTGGTACCCACCTGCCACTGCATGTAGAGAAGAAGGCAGGAAGGGAGTACAGAAAACACCCACTCTCTAACACTCTATCCACCTGAGCACATATTTAATAAGGACATTTCTTCTAGAACACAGATGAGCCCACCAGACAGAAAGCCCAAATCCCTATCTATCCTGTTCTCTTGTGCTTTTCCAGTATCCACCAGTCACTTAAAAACTCTTACTGAAAAAAAGAAAGTGAGAAAAAAAAACTCTTACTGGGAAGGAAGACAGAATGGAAGGAGTGAGAAAAGAAAGCAGGAAGGGAGGGGAAAAGGGAATGAAGGAGGGAAAGAGGGAGGACATATAGGTTCTGTCCTTGGTGCAGTTCAGCCCACCCTCTCTGAATCCTTGCCCAGGTGCATTGCATGGAGACAGCACTAGCACCCGGAGAGCAAGGATTAGAGGGGTGGGCAGGGCAGATGGCTCAAGCACCCACTGCTCTCAACGCAGAGGAGGCTGGGTCAGTGTGAGAGCAGGAAGGAGAAGTATGCACACTGTGAGCACTAGAAGGGGGATCCCTAAAAAGCGCCATTCTGCTCCGTAACTACCTAGAGGGGTAGAAAGGGGTGGGAGGTGGGAAGGAGGTTCAAGAGGGAGGGGACACATGTATACCTATGGCTGATTCACGCTGATGTACGGCAGAAACCAACACAACATTGTAAAACAATTAGCCCTTCAATTAAAAACAAATACAAAATTTTAAAAAGCCCCATTCTGCCACACAACTGAACTCAGCATATGCAGGATATTAGATGGCACAGAAGTCCACTCTCCTACACACATCCTTTGAGATAAGGACCACATCCCTCTTGTGTACTTCATACGCCCATTGCCTGGCCTAGTAGCAGTACCTTGCTCAATAAATACCTGGGGAAGGGAGGCCAGGAGATTCACAGGTGCTTTGTCCTTCCACCTGCAGGAAAGGGCCCACCTGTGGTGCCAGAGTAGGTGTGCTGCGCCATGCTAGCACTCACATTTAGGGCACAAGGAAAGGAAAGGGGGAGCTGAGCAGAAGGCTCAGCCATGCACACCACAGGTGCACCTGTGTGAGGGGATAAAGGGAAGTGTAGTTCCCACCCTCTGAGCCCATGTATCCACAGGCACTGTCATGGGAAAGCTGACTGTTCCAGGATCCGCTAGACAGTGGAGTTGGTGTCCCTGACTGGCTAGGTCACCATGGCATCCCCAAAGAACAGGAGCTCAGTTAATGTGTTAAACGGATAGACAAAGAAATGCACACATAAATAACTGATGGACTTCCTTGGTGGTACAGTAGATAAGAATCTGCCTGCCAATGCAGAGTATGTGGGTTTGATCCCTGGTCTGGGAAGATTCCACATGCTGCAGAGCAACTAAGCCCAAGAGCCACAACTATTAAAGCCCATGCGCCTAGAGCCTGTGCTCTGCAACGAGAGAAGCCACCACAGTCAGAAGCCCACACTCTGCGAGAGTAGCCCCTCTCACCACAACCAGAGAAAGCCCATGTACAAGAACGAAGAGCCAGTGTAATCAAAAATAAATATAAATAAATATTTTTTAAACTTATTTAATAAAAAACAACAAATAACTGACTGAAAGATCAGCAAAGCACAGGAAGGCAAAATGCTGGATAGGCTTCATTCTACGGAGACCAGGCTCCCAATCTCACATCCTTTTTTTTTTTTTTTTTTTTAATTTTTTGGCTACACCACATGGCATATTGGCTCTTAGTTCCCTGACCCAGGATCAAACCTGTGCCCCCTGCATTGGAAGTGCAGACTCTTAACCACTGGGCCACCAGGGAAGTCCCCCAATCTCACACCCTTGCACAAGCCCACTGCCCTACACCCAGTCGAGGATGCAAGAAGACAGAATGGAAATGAAAATCCAGTCGAGGCACCTGTACCCCATATGTGCTTTTGAATGCAGGCACACAACAAAGAAGTGCATGCTTCTGCAGACAAGTGCAGATATGAACAAAGTCTCTCTCCTCCCTCTAGAGTTTTGTGCAGAAATGTGTCTCTAGGTGTGTCTGTGTGGATCTGCATGTAAACAATGAGAGGACTCGATTCCTGGCACACCCTGCCTTCCTCTTCTCTAGGGGGGAAGTTCATTCAGCCCACATCTCCACCGGACAAGAAGTCCTATAAGGAGAGAAGCTATCTCATATTCAGCAGGATGCTCCCAGCCCAGTGCATGACACACAAAAAGTCATCAATACATACACATATGCTGATTGGATTGTTTGGCAGAAGGCACTTGATGACAGGGCTCCCCCCTCCTGTAATCCATGCACATAGGAGGTGCTTTGAGAATTCACAGCTCCGATATGCAATGGGTACGGGAGAAGGAGCAGTTCATTCTTCTACACATCGTGTGTGTGTATGCATGTGCACATGTGTTGTGTTAATTGCATACCCTGAAAAGTAATGATAAGGGTCTTCCCTGACATGGTCTTGGCTGCGAGTTCACTTAACCTCATATGCTCACCAAGTGTGTGGCTCTGGAAGGTGGAGAGAGATGTGAGCAGATGTACCTCTGCCACAGCTCGCAGGGACGCAACACTGGGCACATGCATAAGAAATGGGGAATCACGTTCCCTCCCACCCTCTACAGGTTAAGTCCCTCAGAGGAGGTTGACTTGCTTGCCACTGCATTCCCAGCACTTCCACTAAATCAGTGACTCAAAGTTGAGCAAACATCAGAGCCAGTGAGAAGGCTTGTGAGAATACACGTGGCTGTGGTCTGTACTTTAGTAGTTCAAGGGGAGGGCCCAAGAATTTGCATTTCTAACAGTGTCCTAGGTGATACTGATGCTCCTGGCCCAGTGACTACACTTTGAGAGCCACCACTCTAAAAGGACATGACACAGATGAAAGAATGGGATAGCTGATGTAAAGACTCTCTACTATTTTAAACACAGATGAGATTCCCTCTCTATGAAATTTTATACAATAGCAATGAACTGGGACAGCATCTGTCCCCACATACTGAGAATGAGAGAGGGAGCTGAATAGGAAGCTCAGGGCTCTTCAGATCTAGTCTATCAGCATGTGTGTGTGTGTGTGTGTGTGTACAAGAAATGTCACCGCCCTGCTCACAGGTGATTTTCCTATGATTGTGCAAAGGGGACATGCCCTTTTTGCATACGCATGTACGGGATAAGCAGTAAGTAAGGGCAACTTCCACCTAAGCTCTGGCTGTGGAAGGAGCATGCAGCAAGTTCACTGCCTTGCACACTGGACATGGAAAACAGCACACTGCTAGTGACACTTAGTATCCTGCATACTCTGTGGATGCCACTCTGGGTACAGGGTACACACTTTCTGTGTCTCTATGCCTGAGCGCTGTGTGTGTGTGTGTGTGTGTGTGTGCAGGGAAGGCTCACTTTTCTGCATCCAGTGTGTTCACACATGATCCTACAGAAAGGGAAAGACAGGCTCTCTCCCACACAGCAGTACAAATGGGAGCAGCAGTGAGAAGGCCTCCATCATTGAGTCCTATCCATAGAAGGTTAGGAAAGTTGGTGGGTCTACATGCTGGAGAGGCAGTGGGACAGCACAACAGCCTATTTCTCCTGCCCTTGCTGTAAGCAGGAGTCTCTGCACGTAGGTCCATGTCACTAAGTGTGTCTGGGGGCTGGGGTGTTGACAAATCTCACTCTGGCATATCCTGCATATGTTTGGGTCTGTAGATCAGGCAGCAGGAACCACAGAGATCCTCCATTCCTCTTAACAGTGGCCTATTAGCGTGTAGCATCCATGTGTTGGTGTGTTTATCAGTCACCCACCAGAATATAAGGGTAACAACTGTGTCCATTTTGACCCCTGCTGCATCCTCTGTGAAGAGATGGTACCTGGCATCGAGGAGACACTCGAATATCTTGGGGAAAAAGGGAAAGGAGGAAAGGTTGCTGCTCTGTCCTCCTACATGAAGACAAGGCTCCTTGCCTTGGAGTCCCAAACAGTGGCAGTGATTCAAGACAGCACCAGCTCCCAGACTGAACAAGGGAGAGGGATGCACCCAGCAGGGGCCCACCCTGTGGTACGTGTTTATGTGTATGCACCCAGTCAGGCCCCTCTTCTGCACAGAGTGCCTTTGTGTGGAACTGTACTGAGGCTTCGAAGATTCTCCTACACATATCTGTCTGTGAACAGGATGTAGGGCAGCTATGTCAATTCCCAACGTGCAGCTCTCCCACCCTGAGGACATGTGGGCAAGATGAATGAAAAGGGGTCCATTCTCCAACCTGCAGGGAAGGACCAGATGCAGTGCATTTTCTCATGGGCTGGTTGCCCAGCACCGCAGCACCTGAGCTAGAGCAGGTACTCAGTAAGTAGTTGTAGAATAGGGAGGGGTGGGTAGAAGGACACAGAGATGCTTTGTTCTAGGCGAAGATGGTGCTCCCTCTCTCAGAATCCTTGCCCAGGTGCATTGCATTCAGAAAGCACTCTCACCCAGGTAGCAAGGATTAGAGAGGGGGAGCCAGAACAGAAGATTCCAGCACCTGCATACCTTGCATGTATGTTTAACAAGGAGGTTCACCATTCCTGCCCACTGCATTTACATAGGATTGAATTAAAGAGAAGGTGCTCCTGCATGGATCAGTGTAACAGAGGACGAGAAGTTTTGAACTTGTTAGTAAGCTGGGGGGCGGGGTAGGGCAGATAAGTCCCCTGCATGGCTGCTCACCCCGAGTACATGCAGCGGTGATGGGTGATGAGAAAGTCTACTCTCCTCTCTGGACTGGAAGATCCAGGAGGACAGGGGCCAAGTCTGTCGCACAGTGCCTCATAAATATTATTCGTGGAAGGAAAGAATGAATGAGGGACAGACGGCAGGCAAGCATGCAGCAAGTAGCTGAGAGGTAATAGCCAGATCATCTGTCCTGCTCCACGCAGAGCAGGCTCACCCTCAAGGATCTCCACCCAGGGCACAGCATTTAGAAGGCACTCTCACTTTTGCACAAAGGAGGAGAGGAGAAACAGAGCAGAAAGCACTGGTGCTGGCACCCTGTACGTGTGCAGATGTACATATTTAATTCTCATGGACCCATCCCCACAAAGCATCACTACATGCTTTTAACAGACTGAGCCGCCTCTCCCCAGCACATACATGTATACTCATCACCACGCACAAGGTCCCACGGCCATTCTCTCTCAGAGCCTCTGAATACAGGCTGTGAGCAGCACCTTTTTCAGATCGTACGTGAAAGTTCACATGTGTTGGCTGTGCATCTGGAGGTTAACAAGAAGGCTGGGATGATCTAGCAGGGGGCCAAGCGGGGCATGCATGTGTATGCACATACTGGGGATGGCATGGTAAAGGGGCTACTTTACCCCTTTCCACTCCTCTGACAAACTAGGAGCTCAGGGAGGGCAATGACTGGTTGTGCCATCACCCACGGCATGTTTCCCCATTAGTGTATGAATGTAGGAAGCCAGAATAAAGAGAAAGCTCACACCCTGACGTAGGTGTAAGCCTGCTACAGGGGAATGAGGCCCTTTCTCCCACCTGTCCTTCAGAGAGCCCAGGGTTGAGGACTCTGGGTCAATCCATATCATTCACCAGTGAATCTCTGCCACCCAGTGCAGCATACCTCCTAGGAAATGAAATGTCTGAAAGACAATGAGTCAGTGGAAGAGGTCATGTATCGGTACTCAGTCCTTCTCCACGTAGACCAGGCTCAGCCTCTTTGAATCCTTGAATAGGTGTGTTGCACTAGAGCAGCACTCACACCTAGGTTCCAAGGATTCGAGAGGGGGAGCAGACAAGAAGGCTCAGGCACCTGCCCTGTGTGTGTGTAGCTATGACACAGTCTTGGTCTCATGTACACACTGAGGATTGATTGTACAGAGAGGCAGAGAACTTTCTGTGTGAGATCAGAGAAGATTCCTGCTTTTGTGTACTTGTGGGTGACAGCAGCAAGGAGACGTCCACTCTGTGGCCCACCCACCCTCAGGGCAGGGGGAGCAAAGGCTGATGAAGAATTCCATTCTCCTCCCTCAACTGTAAGCAACATGAGGGCAGGAACATGGTGTGCCTGTTCATGACTATAGGCTCACCACCCAGCTTAGTACCGTGTATGGAAGAGGTGATTAATAATCATTGGTGAGATGGCTGGGAAGAGGCTGGAAAGGTGCTCTGTCCCATATGGAAGATGGGAGCTCTCACATTCAGAATCCTTGCCCAGGTGGATTGCATTCACAAAGCACTCTCACCTGGGGAGCAAGAATTAGAGAGGGGAGCCACAACAGACAGTCCCACGTGGGCTTAATGAGAGGGCTCAGTCTTCTTCACAGAAGCTGCTTACTCGTGATATGGAAGAGAAGGTTCTGAAGCTTCACAATGAAGATGTCTAGTTGAACACATGTCTTTTCTGTTCTCTCAGATGACAACAACAAAGCAACAACAAAGAAGTATAAACCTACAAGGGCAAAGAGACCGAGAGGAGAAGAAGGTGAGAGGAAAGAGCGAATGAATGAATATCACTGAGGCTCGTTAACATGTGACTACATACTGGGCTTCCCTGGTGGCTCAGAGGTTAAAGCATCTGCCTTCCACGTGGGAGACCTGGGTTCGATCCCTGGGTTGGGAAGATCCCCTGGAGAAGGAAATGGCAACCCACTCCAGTACTCTTGCTGGAGAATCCCATAGACGGAGGAGCCTGGTGGGCTACAGTCCACAGGGTCACAGAGTCAGACACGACTGAGCGACTTCACTTCACTTCACTTCACTTCACTTCACATACTGGATAGCCCACCAGCCTCCTCTGTCCATGGATGGAATTCTCTAGTCAGGAATACCGGTATGGACAGCCATTCCTTTCTCCAGGGGATATTCCTGACCCAGAGATTGAAGCCGGGTCTCCCGCACTGTAGGCAGATTCTTTATTATCTGAGCCACCAGGGAACGCCATAGTTGAGTGCAGTTGTTCTCAAACTCTAACATGCATCAGGATCACCTGGAGAGCTTGGTAATACACAGGTTATAGGGGTATCCAACTCCACAAGCCTGGGGAACGGCCCAAGAATTTGCATTTTTAACAGGTTCCCAGGAGATGCTGCTACTGCTGGGACTACAGTGGTGTGGTGGGAAAACCACGGACTCTGGTGTTCACATAACCCTGGTTCAAATCCAAGTTCCACCACAAATGAGCTTAGAGAGTCGACACTTCTGAAAAATGGGGTCAATAAACCCTACTTCCAGATGTTCAGGCTGGTTTTAGAAAAGGCAGAAGAACCAGAGATCAAATTGCCAACATCCGCTGGATCATCGAAAAAGCAAGGGAGTTCCAGAAAAAACATCTATTTCTGCTTTGTTGACTATGCCAAAGCCTTTGACTGTGTGGATCACAATAAACTGTGGAAAATTCTTCAAGAGATGGGAATACCAGACCACCTGACCAGCCTCTTGAGAAATCTGTATGCAGGTCAGAAAGCAACAGTTAGAAGTGGACATGGAAGAACAGTCTGGTTCTAAATAGGAAAAAGTATGTCAAGGCTATATATTGTCACCCTGCTTATTTAACTTATATGCAGAGTACATCATGAGAAACGCTGGGCTGGAGGAAGCACAAGCTGGAATCAAGATTGCTGGGAGAAATATCAATAACCTCAGATATGCAGATGACACCACCCTTATGGCAGAAAGTGAAGAAGAACTAAAGAACCTCTTGATGAAAGTAAAAGAGGAGAGTGAAAAAGTTGGCTTAAAGTGCAACATTCAGAAAACTAAGATCATGGCATCCGGTCCCATCACTTCATGGGAAATAGATGGGGAAACAGTGGAAACAGTGTCAGACTTTAATTTTCTGGGCTCCAAAATCACTGCAGATGGTGACTGCAGCCATGAAATTAAAAGACACTTACTCTTTGGAAGGAAAGTTATGACCAACCTAGACAGCATATTCAAAAGCAGAGACATTACTTTGTCAACAAAGGTCTGTCTAGTCAAGGATATGGTTTTTCCAGTGGTCATGTATGGATGTGAGAGTTGGACTGTGAAGAAGGCTGAGTGCCGAAGAATTGATGTTTTTGAACTGTGGTGTTGGAGAAGACTCTTGAGAGTCCCTTGGACTGCAAGGAGATCCAACCAGTCCATCCTAAAGGAGATCAGTCCTGGGTGTTCATTGGAAGGACTGATGTTGAAGCTGAAACTCCAATACTTTGGCCACCTGATGCAAAGAGCTGACTCATTGGAAAAGACCCTGATGCTGGGAAAGATAGAGGGCAGGAGGAGAAGGGGACGACAGGGGATGAGATGGTTGGATGGCATCACCAACTCAATGAACATGAGTTTGGGTAAACTCTGGGAGTTGGTGATGCACAGGGAGGCCTGGCGTGCTGTGCGGTTCATGGGATCACAAAGAGTCAGACACAACTGAGCAACTGAACTGAAAGCCTACTTCCTAATGGTGCAAGAAAATGAAACAGGATGACAAATAAACACAAAATGGAGCACAATACCTAGCACATGGCTATCGTTACTTGTATTTCTTACCCTCCACTTATATGCATCTGCGTATTTGAATAAGTGTGCATTTTTAAGGTCAGGGGTCACACTCCTGCACACAAGTGACAGGGGAGAGGAAAGAGGTCTGAAGACCCATGAAACTGAGTACCTGTGGTGGGCGGGGGGTGGGGAGAGAATAAATAGATTTATTCTCTTGAATTCCTTTGTGTGTATGTGAGTTGAGGAGTCTGTCTCTCCCTTAATCTCCCTTATCAACAAAGTTCACACCCTATCCTCATATTAAAGAATGTTAAGGGAAACATCAGAAGTTTCCCTGTCCTCTACTCTGTGCGTGTGTCTGAGAAAAGGTCGGTGGGGGGGTGGGGAGAGTGAGTGTGAGCACAGAGAGGAACGACTGTAATAGGAAAGTGCACCTTGGCCTGCTTGTGCAAATGCAGCCTACAGGAATGGTATTTAGACAGTTCACTGTTCAACTGCAAGAGCAGTAGAGTCAGAGCCTGTGCATTCATACTGGGGATGCATCGTGAGTGAAGTTCAGCGTGTGGGTGGCGGCAGGTTGGGGGGAGTGGGGAAGCACATGCCCTCCATACAAGAGAATGAGGGAGCTGAGGCTTCCCTCCTGAAAACCCTGACTGTTGGAGGGAATTTTAGAAAGCTCACCCTCCCTTAGGCAATGGACATGAGAAGGAAGAGGTGAGGAGGCTCCCTCTCCTGAATGTTTCCCATGCATGTAAGTAGCAGAGGAGAATGACTTACGAAGTGAACTCTGAGTGAGGGTCCACGTGTGCCTGTGGCGAGGGGTGGAGAGGGAAGGGGAGAGAGATGGAGGAGAAATAGAAAAAAAAAAACAGTGGATGAATGAGAATGGGGTATTTGCCCCTGTGAGTATGAAACCAAAGGTTCCAGTTCTCCTGTCTCTGGAAGTTCATCTGCCTGTCTATGCTGCAAACATGGCCATGTGTGGACCTCCCGCGCATGCTCACTCTCCTATCTATCTTGATGGTGTGTTGTATGTCTGGTATCTATGAACGAGAGACCAGCACTAACAAGTAGTGCACCTTCTATTCAATAACTTCTCAAGGGAAGAACACTGAGACAGCTCACTGCTCTTCCTGGGAGGTATGAAAGGGCAGAGTAAGGGCAGGAAGGCTCCATCCCTGCTCACTTTGTCAATGGGACTCTGTGCACGCAGGTCCTCACCCCTCCATAGATGCCCGGCTGTCATGGTGGTGGGGCACGGTGTTTGGACAGCGGACACTAAAGAGTATAATCTCATTCACCAGCATGTGTGCACACCTGCACAGGGGGGTACAAATGAGACTCATCCTCCTTTATGTGTCCACTAGCCGGTATACTCAGAGTAATATGAGCGTCCTGCTGCTGGCTCCCCACAGCCAGCAGACTATCTAGTACATAGTAGGAAGTAAGTAAATAATGGCAGGAAGAAGAGGGAGATGATGTGCAGGCACTCTGTGCTTCCATCTGCAGATTAGGCTCAGCCTGCTCTAAATCCCTGCCCATGCACACTGTAGTAGAAAGCACTTAGCAACCAGGTACCAAGGATTAGAAAAAAGCAGCAAATGAGAGAGCTTTCAGGAGTGGTGTGGGAAGGACAGAAAATCCTCACTTTTCCCAGACCCTTGAACACATGAAGGCAGGCTTAATGGCAGTGAGGAATTTTATTCTCTGGCACAAGGTCAAAGCCGAGCATTTCTGATGTATGCTTAGATTCCTAAATCCAAGAGATGTTTAAAAAAATCTGGGAAAGGAATGAGGAGAGGTGACAGGCGCTCCATTCTTCTCTGTGCAGAAGACACTTATCTTCTGTGAATCCTTGCCCAGGTACATTGCACTGAGACAGTACCTGCATCTGGGCATTAAGATTGGAGACAGGGGAACAGAGCAGAAAACTAGGGCACCCATACAAGCAGTGTCAGCACAGATGCCCAACTCATACATGAAAAAGAGGAAAAAGAACAGTTCATCTTTGACCCCTCTTTCTTTCATTCCTCATATCCAATATATTGGCAAATCCAATTGACCCTAACTTTAAAATAGATCCATATCTGACCAGATTTTACCTTCTCCACTACCACCATGTCTCCATCAACCTGTCACCTGAATTATTTCAATTGTTCTCCCTGTTTCTGCACTTGCTCTCTCTTATAGTCTATTTACCATACAACAGTCAGAACAATGCTTTTAAAACAAAGGCATGTAAAGCCCGTGTGATCTGATTTTGAATTGGAAGTGTAAGAATGATCTCATGTGGGTTTTTTTGTTTTTCTTTTGGTGGCACCACATGGCTTGTGGGATCTTAGTTCCCTAACCAGGGATTGAACAAGTGCCCTTGGCAATGTAAGCACAGAGTCCCAACCATTAGACCACCAAGAAACTCCCTGATTTCATGTTTTATCTAGAAACACGATGAAGCTTTTTTGTTGTTGTTCTGATCATTGAAGAAGCCTGAAAACAATGACCAATCCAGAGGCAATGAGCACCTGTAGGGCCTAGAATAAGGCCTCCAAATACCATGTGTTATAAAAAAGGAACCAAGGCTTATTGAAGACATGGCAGATTCCAGGTCTGGGGAAGGAGATGTCTAAGATAAACCTGGAACAAAATCAATCCATAAAGCAGAGAAGCTCTTGAATAAGTACTGGGCCATGTCCAAGGAACTCAGAAACCAACTTGAAGATGCCCTCCTGGCTAAGATGGGACATTTGAGCTCTACTGAGGACAAGAACCACAATGGGAAGATCAAATATATTTAAATCCATGAGCTTATGACAATTTTTTTCAAGATCCTTTCTGGAGTATGCTACTGAGCCAACTCATTATTTTCAGAACTGATAAATAGAATCAATCATGTATCTGCCTTTTCTGTAAAAACTGTAGCACTGGGTAATCAAACAGTAGTTGAGGGGAAGTTTTCCTTTATAGAAGTAGTCCAGCTAATAAGAATAATGGAATCAGAGTATCGTTATTTTACAGGCCTAATGAAATAATGGCCCCAGGAATCGAGCATCAATGGCAACTAACATCACCAAAGAAAGGACAACCAACCATTATATGCCTCTTGATGGAAATACTCCTGCCCACTTCAAAATTAAGCCTGAATCTCTTTAGGCTTCTAGATACAACTATCAATTTATAGGAAATACAAACAAGGGGAAGCAACATGTAAACTACACCGCAGGGATGCAATCAGAAAAATCCAGTCTGTAGGACACTGCAGGACAAATGGCCCACTTTACAATCAGAGAAAAAATATAGATGGTGGGAGAAGGTATAATTCAGAGACTTCAGATACCTATCAACCAAATGCAATGTATGGACTTTATTTGGATCCTAATTTATTTTTTATTTTTTTGGCTGCTCCATGCAGCTTGCAGGATCTTAGTTCCCCAACCAGGGGTTGGACCCTCAGCAGTGAGAACACAGAGTCCTAACCACTGGATAGTGAGGGGAATTGTAGAGATATACATACTAATCATCAGTTTTCCATTTCTACCATCAGATCTCACTACTTCCCATGTCACAATGACCTCGTTGTTAGAACAGTTCTGAGAACACAGTAGGCCTCTCTTTTTCTTAAAAAAAATTTATTGGAGTATAGTTGATATAGTAGGTTCCACAATGTAGTATAATCACACTCACCTAATGGGAGAGGTTCTCAGTTCAAAACTGAGTAGAAACATTTACTCCCTTTGAGTTCCCTGCAGCTCAGACAATAAAGAATCTGCCTTCAATTCAGGAGACCGGGGTTCAATCCCTGGGTCGGGAAGATTCCCTGGAAGAGGAAATGGCAACCACTCCAGTACTCTTGCCTGGAGAATGCCATGGACAGAGAAGCCTGGCTGCCTACAATCCATGGGGTCTCAAAGAGTTGGACACGACTTACTGACTAACACACACACACACACACACACACACACAGTTTATTTACAGTGTTGTGTTACTTTCTGCTGTACAGCTAAGTAAGTCAGTTATACATATATGTATATCCACTCTTTTTTTTAGATTCTTTTCCCATATAGGTCATTATATAGAGTATTAAGTAGAGTTGCCTGTGCTATACAGAAGGTCCTTATTTATCAATTTTATATATAGTAGTGTGTATATGTTAATCCCAATCTCTTAGTTTCTCCCTCTCCTCTTTTCCCCCATGGTAACCTTAAGATTGTTTTCTACATCTGTGACTCTATTTCTGTTTTGTAGATAAGTTCATTTGTACCATTTCTTAGGACTCCATGTACAAGTCACAACATATGGTATTTGCCTTTATCTGACTCACTTCACTTAGTATGACAATCTCTAAGTCTAACCATGTTGCTGCAAATGGCATTATTTCATTTGGCAATGGAGGACCACATTATCTTCATTACCTCCACCATAGTTTCACCCCAGGTCAAACAACAGGGAGAGAACATAGCCCCATCGACAGATAATTGGAATTAAGATTTACTGAGCATGGCCTCGCCCAACAGAACAAGACCCAGTTTCCCCCTCAGTCAGCCTCTTCCATCAGGAAGCTTCCATAAGCCTCTTACCTTATCTATCTGAGATAGGGCACTGAGAGAGGGCATCAGAGGGCAGACAGACTGCAGACAACTAGCAATCTGATCACATGGACCACAGCCTTGTCTAACTCAATGAAACTAAGTGATGCCCTGTGGGGCCACCCAAGACGGACGGATCATGGTGGAGAGGTCTGACAGAATGTGGTCCATTGGAGAAGGGAATGGCAAACCAATTCATTATTCTTGCCTTGAGAACCCCATGAACAGTATGAAAAGGCAAAAAGATAGGGCACTGAAAGATGAACTCCCCAGGTCAGTAAGTGCCCAATATGCTACTGGAGATCAGTGGAGAAATAACTACAGAAAGAATGAAGGGATGGAGCCAAAGCAAAAACAATACCCAGTTGTGGATGTGACTGGTGATAGAAGCAACATTCAATGCTGTAAGAGCAATATTGCATAGGAACCTTGAATGTTAGGTCCGTGAATCAAGGCAAATTGGAAGTGGTCAAACGGGAAATGACAAAAGTCAACATCAACATTCTAGGAATCAGAGAACTAAGATGGACTGGAATGGGTGAATTTATATCAGATAACCATTATATCTATTACTGTGGGCAGGAATCCCTTAGAAGAAATGGAGCAGCCATCATATTCAACAAAAGAGTCTGAAATGCAGTACTAGGATGCAATCTCCAGAACGACAGAATGATCTCTGTTCATTTCCAAGGCAAACCATTCAATATCACAGTAATCCAAGTCTACGCCCCGACCAGTAATGCTGAAGAAGCTGAAGTTGAACAGTTCTATGAAGACCTACAAGACCTTCTAGAACTAACACCCAAAAAAGATCTCCTTTTCATTATAGGGGACTGGAATGCAAAAGTGAGATGTCAAGAAACACCCACACTAACAGGCAAATTTGGTCTTGGAATACAAAATGAAGCAGGGCAAAGGCTAACAGAGTTCTGCCAAGAGAACACACTGGTCATAGCAAACACCCTCTTCCAATAACACAAGAGAAGACTCTACACATGGACATCACCAAAATCAGATTGATTATATTCTTTACAGCCAAAGCTGGAGAAGTTCTATACAGTCAGCAAAAACAAGACTGGGAGCTGACTGTGGCTCAGATCATGACCTCCTTATTGCCAAATTCAGACCAAAATTGAAGAAAGTTGAAAAAACCAGTAGACCATTCAGGTATGACCTAAATCAAATCCCTTATGATTATACAGTGGAAGTGAGAAATAGATTTAAGGGACTAGATCTCATAGACAGAGTGCCTGATGAAATATGGACAGAGATTCAGGACACTGTACAGGAGACAGGAATCAAGACCACCCCCAAGAAAAAGAAATGCAAAAAAGCAAAATGGTTGTCTGAGGAGGCCTTACAAATAGCTGTGAAAAGAAGGGAAGTGAAAAGCAAAGGAGAAAAGGAAAGTTATACCCATTTTAATGCAGAGTTCCAAAGAATAGCAAGGAGAGATAAGAAAGCCTTCCTCAGTGATCAATGCAAAGAAATAGAGGAAAACAATAGAATGGGAAGGACTAGACATCTCTTCAAGAAAATTAGAGATACCAAGGGAACCTTTCATGCAAAGATGGGCACAAGGAAGGACAGAAATGGTATGGACCTAACAGAAGCAGAAGATATTGAGAAGAGGTGGTAAGAATACACAGAAGAACTATACAAAAAATATCTTCATGACACACATAATCATGGTGGTGTTACCACTCACCTAGAGCCAGACATCCTGGAATGTGAAGTCAAGTGGCCCTTAGGAACACCACTATAAACAAAGCTAGTGGAGGTGATGGAATTCCAGTTGAGCTATTTCAAATGCTGCACTCAAGATGCCAGCAAATTTGGAAAACTCAGCAGTGGCCACAGGACTGGAAAAGGTCAGTTTTCATTCCAATCCCAAAGAAAGGCAATGCCAAAGAATGCTCAAACTACTGCACAATTGCACTCGCCTCACATGCTAGTAAAGTGATGCTTAAAATTCTCCAAGCCAGGCTTCAGCAATACATGAACCGTGAACTTCCAGATGTTCAAGCTGGTTTTAGAAAAGGCAGAGGAACCAGAGATCAAATTGCCAACATCCACTGGATCATCGAAAAAGCAAGAGAGTTCCAGAAAAACATCTATTTCTGCTTTATTGACTATGCCAAAGCCTTTGACTGTGTGGATCACAATCAACTGTGGAAAATTCTGAAAGAGATGGGAATATCAGACCACCTGATCTGCCTCTTGAGAAATCTCTATGCAGGTCAGGAAGCAACAGTTAGAACTGGACATGGAAGAACAGACCAGTTCCAAACAGGAAAAGAATATGTCAAGGCTGTATACTGTCACCCTGCTTATTTAACTTATATGCAGAGTACATCATGAGAAATGCCAGGCTGGATGAAGCACAAGCCACAATCAAGATCACCAGGAGAAATATTAATAACCTCACATATGCAGATGACACCCACCTTATGGCAGAAAGCAAAGAGGAACTTAACAGCCTCTTGAGGAAAGTGAAAGAGGAGAGTGAAAAAGTTGGCTTTAAAATTCAACATCCAGGAAACTAAGAACATGGCATCCAGTCCCATCACTTCATGGCAAACAGATGGCGAAACAATGGAGACAGTGACAGACTTTATTTTGGGGGGCTCAAAAATCACTGTAGATGGTGACTGCAACCATGAAATTGATGCATGTTGATGTATGGCAAAACCAATACAACACTGTAAAGTAATTAGCCTCCAATTAAAATAAATAAATTTAAATTAAAAAAATTAAAAAAATAAAAGATGCTTCCTCCTTGGAAGAAAAGCTATGACCAACCTAGACAGCATATTAAAAAGCAGAGACATTATTTTGCCAACCAAGGTTCATCTAGTCAAAGCTATGGTTTTTCCAGTAGTCATATATGGATGTGAGAGTTGGGACTATAAAGAAAGCTGATAGCCGAAGAATTGATGCTTTTGAACTGTGGTGTTGGAGAAGACTCTTTAGAGTCCCTTGGACTGCAAGGAGATCCAGCCATTCCATCCTAAAGGAAATCAGTCCTGAATATTCATTGGAAGGACTGATACTGAAG
Organism: Bubalus kerabau; assembly: GCF_029407905.1. Taxonomy (NCBI): domain Eukaryota; kingdom Metazoa; phylum Chordata; class Mammalia; order Artiodactyla; family Bovidae; genus Bubalus; species Bubalus kerabau. Next base: position 104,056,012 of record NC_073647.1, on the reverse strand, counting down.
TTGCAATTCCAGTACTTTGGCTACCTGATGTGAAGAAATGACTCATTGGAAAAGACCCTGATGCTGGGAAAGATTGAAGCCAGGAGGAGAAGGGAATGACAGAGGATGAGATGGTTGGATGGCATCACTGACTTGATGGACATGAGTTTGAGTAAGCTCCGGGAGTTGGTGATGGACAGGGAGGCCTGGAGGGCTGCAGTCCGTGGAGTCACAAAGAGTCGGACACAACTGAGTGACTGAACTGACTGACCAATTGGCATACTATGTGTTTTACTTGCTCATTTTGTTCACTGCCTGCCTCCCTCCCACTAGGGAAAGAATTCTTGTGTTTTCATCACTGATGTATCCCTGGAGCATAGGAAACTACCCAATACCTAGTATATGTTCAATAAATATTTTTTAAATGAATGAATGTCTCACTGAATAAGCTGCAAATCTTGCATCCAGGAAGAGAACAGAGAAAGCTCTCCCTGATTCATGTCTATGTGAATGTCTGAGAAAACAAATCTTCACATGCCCTCTTGTGCAAAGAAATGGGCACTGGGGAAGGCATGGGACAGTGGGGGAATCCCACTTTCTACACTCTCTATGGATGTGTGTGTGCATGTATGCACACTTCCATATGTGTTATGGAAAGGCTTCCCTGGTGGCTCAGTGGTAAAGAATCTGCCTGCAATGCAGGAGACGTGGGTTTGATCCTGGGGTTGGGAAGATCCCCTGAAGAAGGGAATGGTAAACCACTCCAGTATTCTTGCCTGGAGAATCCCATGGACAGAGGAGCCTGGTGGGTGACAGTCCATGGAATTGCAAAGAATTGGACACAACTGAGCGACTAACACATGTGTTAAGCAACAGATACTTATTAATCTCCCTCACACACTGAGTTTGTGGGAATAAGCTAGAAGGCTCCCTTTCCAGCATACCACATGTATGGGAATCCTGAAAAAGCCCTCTCTCCTCCCCACTAGGTGCTGACAAGGAAGGAAGAGGTCAAAAGACTCACCCTCCTAAGTCATCCTCATCCCTGAGTATGAGAACCAATACTTGTACAAGATAAGGAAGAAAACTCCCTCTCCTGCAAGATCTATGGATGACTGAGATGACAGAAAGGACCCAGGGCTGAGGACCATCATCCTTCCCACAACTGGTGTGTGCATCTGTCTTTTCTGAAGATGCATGTATGTGTATGAGCATAGGCACAAGAGAGCAAGAAAAGCCGAGGCTCACCATCCTGCAAACCCTGCATGTGGGAGGGGTTTTCAGAAAGCTCACCCTCCACCATGCAAGGGATGTGAGAGAGGGAGCAGGGAAAGGTTCACTCTCTTGGCACTAGCAGCACCCTAGGGGTTGCCCATGGGCAGCAAAGAGTGAGGAAGGAGTGCTAGGGGGGTAAGCCTGGTGGGCACATAAGGAGTGGGACAGCTGTGGGGGCAGTGGTTGGTATAGCACACACAGGATTTAGGAGGGAGGGGCTACATCAAGACCTGGATCACCTGCAGTGTGTATGTGTGCTCATGCTCCTGCTCTGCCGAGGGAGGAAAAGGCTGGCCCTCCTGCAAGCCTTGGGTGTGGGAGGGTAATTAAGATGCCAACGGTCCTACACTCAAGGCATGTAAGAGAGAAAGCAAGTCAGGACGTTTGCTCTCCTGTACAGTGTGTGTGTGTGTGTGTGTGTGTGTGTGTGTGTGTGTGTGTGTGTGTGTGTCTGTCCCAGATACTTTGGACAGGTATGTATACTGGAGTGGGTTGCCTATCCCTTTTCCAGGGGATCTTCCCAACCCAGGAATTGAAACAGGGTCTCCTGCATTGCAGGCACATTCTTTACCAACCGAGCTATCAGGGAAGCCCTTGGTATGTATGTCATTATACCCCATAATATAAATTAATGTACAATTAATGTATAAACTGTATATATTTAAATATCATATTGTACATATTTATTGCACAATATGTACCTTCAAGAGGGTTCACTATCTATTACCTATTTCTTCCATTTTCCTTCTTTCTTTCTATTTTTATTCCAAACACCAGTATGGCATTTATTATTTAGAGGGCACTGTTCCAAGTGCTTTCATATATTAACTCATTAAATCCCCATAAAATATCTACAAGGTAATCATCAGTCTCCCTATTTTATAGATGAACCAACACTAGGAAGTGCAGAGAGGACACATGGTAAGAAAGTTCAGAATCTTACACGCTGCTGTTTAGAAAGAGGCTCCCCCAAAACAGGCTCAATTGTATGCATATGATGGAGACAAAGAACAGGAATCCTAGGCCGCCTAAGGCAATAAGCAGGGGCCTCATTCCCCTCATGCTGCAGGGAGGGGAGGATGTGTGGGTGGGAGTGAATGAGGTGGAAGGGATGTGGGTTCCCTGTGTGCCGGATGCAACAGGGAGTCTCATTCTCTGGCATGTGGTACGGTCCAGGTGTGGGAAGACAGAGCAGAAGAGTCTCAGAGGGAGAAGTGATCAACTTGCTAAGAAGATTCTCTTTTGTGGCAGATCACAGGAGGGAGATTCAAAAAGTACAGCTTTCTGCAGGCAAAGGGTGTGAGACACAAAGAGAGTAGAAGACAAGTCTTATTCACTGGCATGAGAGCAAGGTAAGCCAAGGTTCCCTCCTGCATATCAGCAATGGTTTCAGAAGCTTGCCCTCCACCAGGCAAGAGAGGCAAGCAAAAGAGGTGAGCTGATTCACTCTCCTGAATGTGTGTGTGTACACCCCAAACAAGATGCAAAAAGAATGTGGAGTACTAAGCCATGGGTGGGCAGGTAGAAAAACAAGGCCAGGGCCTGAGCCCATTTTCCTGCAGGCCTGTGTCCCTGCACTCGGCAAGTGTGGTGGTGGCTGGAGGCAAGGGAGAGGCTGCCCAGTTGGCTCAAACTGCACAGGGGGGAGGGGTCAGAAGAAAGCTGAGTGTGGGAAGAGGGAAGAGTGAGAGGAAAGAGACAAAAACAGACAAGATGGGAGAGGCAGAGGGAGGAGGGGGAAGGGGGAAGGAAGGGGAGAAAGTAGGGGAGAGAGGGAGAGGTCCAGTCTGAAAATATAAATATGGAAGCCATCCACATAGGATGGTGTGAAGAGCCACAGGAGAAGATGAGAACCTCTGAGGACTAATGAGAAGTAGAAAGAAATCATCCGAAGTCTAAGCCCTGCGTCTCTCTCTAAGGCTTAGAATTCAGGAAGAAAAAGGAGGAAACATCAAAAAGAGACTGAGAAAGAGAGGATGGTGTGGAAAAGGACAATCAATCGAGAGACTGTGGAGTTCCGGAAACCAGACAAAGGTGATGAACAACTGTGTGAATCCGTCCAGAAAGATGACGAGACTGCCCAATGAACTGAGGGGTACAAGGAGTATTGGGGACTTTAACAAGAATAATTTCAGTGGTGTGGTGAGGATTAAAGGCTTAATGGGAGAGTGTTCAAGAGAGAATAGGAGAAGCATGAATGGAGTCGGCTCCTTCAAGGAATTTTTCTATAAAGTGGAACTGAAAAATGGGGAGAAACTGGAGGAGTTTGTAGGGTCAAGGAAGGAGGGAGTGCCTTTTCATTCTTTAATTTTTCAATTTATTTTTTTCAGTTTATATATATATATATATATATACACACACATACATATATATAGTGGAATTTGAGACACCAAGAGGAAAAGTTGCTTGTCCAGGATCACAAAGCTGATAAGGGATCACAGCAGGATTCTACCACAGGCCATCTGACTGCCAGGATGGCACACCAAACCACCAGACCCCAAGCTGTGTGTACCCATGCACATATGAGAACCACAGGTGATAAGGACTAAGTTTTCTGCACATCCTGGGCACACATGTATGGGAAAAGGAGAGGGGAGATAGAAGAGAGAAAGATTCAGCTCAGTTCAGTTCAGTTGCTCAGTTGTGTCTGACTCTTTGCGACCCCATGAATCACAGCACGCCAGGCCTCCCTGTCCATCACCAACTCCCGGAGTTCACCCAGACTCACGTCCATCGAGTCAATGATGCCATCCAGCCATCTCATCCTCTGTCGTCCCCTTCTCCTCCTGCCCCCAATCCCTCCCAGCATCAGTCTTTTCCAATGAGTCAACTCTTCGCATGAGGTGGCCAAAGTACTGGAGTTTCAGCTTCGGCACCATTCCTTCCAAAGAAATCCCAGGGCTGATCTCCTTCAGGATGGACTGGTTGGATCTCCTTGCAGTCCAAGGGACTCTCAAGAGTCTTCTCCAACACCACAGTTCAAAAGCATCAATTCTTCGGCGCTCAGCCTTCTTCACAGTCCAACTCGCACATCCATATATGACCACAGGAAAAACCATAGCCTTGACTAGATGGACCTTTATTGGCAAAGTAATGTCTCTGCTTTTGAATATGCTGTCTAGGTTGGTCATAACTTTCCTTCCAAGGAGTAAGCGTCTTTTAATTTCATGGCTGCAGTCACCATCTGCAGTGATTTTGGAGCCCAGAAAAATAAAGTCTGACCCTGTTTCCACTGTTTCCCCATCTATTTCCCATGAAGTGATGAGACCGGATGCCATGATCTTCGTTTTCTGAATGTTGAGCTTTAAGCCAACTTTTTCACTCTCCACTTTCACTTTCATCAAGAGGCTTTTTAGTTCCTCTTCACTTTCTGCCATAAGGGTGGTGTCATCTGCATATCTGAGGCTATTGATATTTCTCCCGGCAATCTTGATTCCAGCTTGTGCTTCTTCCAGTCCAGGTATATAATAGGAAGGCTCAAGTTGCTGTCATAGGTGGCAGGGGGCACGCTTGAGAAAGGAGTAATAGGGAGGTTGGCACTGTAGCATAAGCCATGCGTGCATTGAGAGAGTGTAACAACAAGGTTAATTTTACGTTCATTTAAGTCATGCATGGGATGGGAGGTGGGCAGCACTAGAAGTCCCACAGTCCAACAACACTGAATGAAATGGGACAGCTCAAGTGTCTCTCTTACACACAGACTATGTACATGTGCAGGTGAAGCAAAGAAAGAGGAGTGCAGGATATGAGAGAGAGGCAAGTGGGATGGGGGTGGGAAAACACACACCAACAAACAGGACATATAATAGAGAGAATACACTGTCAGCAAGTTCACTCTGCGTGTGTGTGTGTTTGGGGAAACATGCTTAAGAAAAAACAAGCTCATACTCCTGCATGCTCAAGATGGAAAAGATAGTAGGACTATTCAAGAGGCTTGTACTCTTGCATTGACAGTGGGAGGACTGAGCAGGGAGCAGAGGCAGAGATGGGACAGGTATAAGAAGAATGCTTACTGATGAATCTTATAAAATGTTAAAACAGAAATATTTACACTATTTTCATGATGTATATACTTATCATTTGAACAAAGTTCCAAAATCTTTGAAACAACTAAAAGGCTTTTCATGGATAGACTAAGCAAGAAAATATTAACTGTAGGGTGATTCTTATATTCTTTTCCTTACATGTCAGTTGCTTGACAATGCTTACCATAAAGAACCCAATGTATAGTCACCTTGACACTTTTTCTTTAGTCTTCAATCTTTTTGGCCAACAGATGAAAGTTTAGACATTCCCTGCCATCTTTGAAGGATAAACTCTGGTTTCTGATCCTTTGGTTTTCCCCACTAAGAGAGGCAGATATTAATAACTTTTATTCTTCCATACACCCACCATACAAGCCAAATACTAACAGTCAGAAGGATTCTTCTCACTCACTCCATGTATGTGTATGTTTGTATACACATCTGAACACATATGTGCCTGTGACCCTGAGTCAATTTTTTTAAGTTCACTGCTGTCCTACAAAGCATGCTTGTGGGAAGGGAACTTTAAGGCATTCTGGGTGTAAGAGACAGGGCACAGCTCAGAAAGGGTGTGTGCCTGTAAAGCTTGTATGTGGGAGGGGACCTGAGACAGCTCACACCCACCATGTGAGGCCAGAGAGCCCCAGCAGGTCAGGAGGTTGCTGCTCTTCACAGACAGAGGACGTGTACTGACACAGGTACAGAGAGGCAGCGGATAATAAGGCGCCTCCTCCTCCTCTCACCCACTGGCATGCATCATCTGTATGTGTTAGGGCAGACAGGCTGTCACTGTAATAAATTTCAGTCTCATGCACCATGCCTATGAGAAAGGCATGAAGAAATCTCTGTCCTGCCTGCTGGGCGAAGGCTCACTTCTGCAAACTCCACAGATGCGGGTGGAATTTGCAAAGTCTGCTCTCCCTGGGTCAAGCTATATAAAAGGGTGATGGGGTCAGAAGGCTCTTCTCTCGAGTTCTCTGTGTGAGGAGACATGGAAAAGGTTCATTTGCTTCGAACTTTCAGTGTGGGAGGGGGGCTGAGAAAATGTCCCACTCTGTTAAATATTTTTTAATTAAAAGTTTTTAAATATTTTTTAAATTAAAAATATATTTTTTTTTAATTTCACACACTGACATACATAAGGCTCATGAGGTGGCAAGCAGGTCAGACAGTGGGTATGCTTATAGGTCTGAGGTGAGAAGTCTTGTTTCTCTGCACCTTTTCTGTGGGGTTGCTCATGAGACAGTCCACCCCTCTATACAGGGATGTGCAGGGGCCCGTGCAGTGGCAGGTAGTGGGAGCAGGGCCACCAACCATTCACCTTCTCCTTGTCTGGGGCCAGGAGCTGCTAAAGGAGGGTAGACCTGCCTGGACCTGGGGCTAAGTGAAAGAGAAACAGAGAACTAAGGAGATGGATCTGGAGGTGGAATCTTCCATAAAAAATGTTCACCGATAAAATTTGGAAGTAAAGGAAAAAGTGGTGAAATGAACTGGAGGCCGAGAAGGCTGTACATAATGTGTTCAGGAGGTAAGGGTAAGGCACTGAGGAAAAGGGTGAAGGGCGTAGACTGTTCAACAGGAACACGACACACAGGAGGTGAGATGATAAAGTGGTGATTCTGACGGCTCTGTGGGAAACACTGGAGATCAGCAGGATAAGCTAGATAATGAGCTCCTGAGAAATGAGACAAGAGCATATTTAATGGCATCCAGAGTACAGAAAGGGCTTCCCTGGTGGCTCGAGTGGTAAAGAATCCACCTGCAATGCAGGAGACCTGGGTTCAATCCCTAGGCTGGGAAGATGCCCTGGAGAAGTGAAAGGCTACCCACTCTAGTATTCTTGCCTGGAGAATTCCATGGACAGAGGAGACTGATGGGCTACAATCCATGGGGTCGCAAAGAGTCAGACACAACTGAGCGACTAAGCACAGCACAGAGTGCAGAAAACCTTAAAAAGGAGCTATACATTTGGGGCTTGATATGTATAATGTGAGCTTAGAGTCTTTACATCAAGAAAGTCCTAGGCAAAGTTCTCTGAGTTCTATCCCAGTTCAGTCTTTGTGATGCTGTAAGGACAGACTTAAGCCAGATAAAATGAAATGCTTAACTAGTGATACAAGGCAGTAGATGTAAAAGGCAGGGATTTAAAGAGGAAAGACACTGCTGTAGACCAGACAGGCTGGCATGAAGAGTAACCAAAGAGAATGGGAAAGATGCTGACAGGTCAAGGGGAAGAGGAGGTAGAGGAGGGTAATCCAGAAGGTGGGAGAATATGTAAAGGTGCTACCTAAGAGGCCACAAATAAACCAGTTTAGCTGGAGTGGAGAGTTCTGACAGGAAGATGAGGGTGAATAAGGCCAAGAACATGTTGTGGTCCTTAAATGCTGCAAGAATAATAATGAATTGCACATCAGTGCGGTGAGCAACCACTTTGGAGAGGGAACTCTTAGTGCGTCTGGTTGAATGTCAAGACTAATACACTAAAACTAACCCCAGTTCGAGTCTGTATGGAGTTTATTGCTTGAGATGGAACAAAAAGAAATATTTAATTTTTTAAATGAGCTGATTCAAAGGAAGAGAACAAGTCCAGATGGACATGAAGATTATGAAGGCAATATACAAATGACTAGGATGCCCACAAAACACAGCTTCAGGCAATGGGCAGTTCCCAGCATTTTATAAGTTGGAGAACAAAATGCTCCTTCAGGAAGTTTAGTCTAGCAGCAAGTAGAAATATGGATTGGCATGAGGGGAATCAATTTAAAAGCTCAGCTCTCACAACTGACAGATGTGAGAGGAAGTGATGCTGGGCAGGGTGGTGAGAAGCGATTTGATAGATTCCAAGAGCAGGAACTGGCAACTAGCTCTATGTAGCGAGTCTTATGACAATGTTCTGAAAGGCTCGACAAGGGTGGTAGCTGAGCCAATATAAATGTGATGGGCATGAGGGATGCTTTAATCAGTCTACAGAACCCGGATGATTAAACCAAGGCATGATTACAGAAAATGCCAAAGGTTCCAGCATTAACACACAGATAAAGCATTATGTATTTGGGATCTTAGCATCCTTCACTGAAATGATCACGTTGTATTGCAAAGCACTAAACAACAGAATCTAGCTTCCCTGGTGGGTCAGTGGTCATCTGCCTGCCAATGCAGGAGTGTTGCATGTTCAATCCCTGGGTCGGGAAGATTCCCTGGAGGAGGGAATGGCAACCCACTCCAGTATTCTTGCCTGGGAAACTCCATGCACAGAGGAGCCTAGCAGGCTATAGTCCATAGAGTCGCAAGAGTCAGACATGACTTAGCAACTAACCAAGAATAATAAAAGAATGTTGTTTGCTCCACAGGTACCAATGCATTTAAAATACTTTTGCTACTTCGAATTCTGGGCAAGCTACCTATCTGTGCTGGTGTTCCCAAGATGAAACATTAAATTTTCCTCTCATTTCCCAACCCCCGTAGCTCGAAAGCCAAGATACAACACATGATAAAATTGGCAGTTAAGTGGATTTTATTTTATTGCTCAAGAGAAATTTAAACAAAAAACGACAACTTGGAAGGACTTGACTCATGAGCTCAAGTCCCCTCTAAAAATAGACACAGTTACACCATTCATTCGGTACATAAACTAATTACGTCTTACAACTTGGAGGACTGGCAGAATGAATAGAGTTATTATCTCTTCATTTATGCTTTTCTCAATAGCTGTCAGGCCTCTGCACTCTACATTTCCTCCAAGAACCTACTCTAAGACAGTCTGTCCTCTGACTAGCTCCCATAGCACCTACACACGTATTCAGCCCTGCGTTCCAGTTATTTGCACTGTGCCTGATCTCCCCCAGAGGGAAGAGACTGACCTTAACTTCACTTGGAGGCCTCAAATACAGGGTAGAAGTCCATAACTATCTGTGAAATGAATCTGTTTGCATTCAGGCTAAGTACAGCTGCTCTGATTCTGTTTGAAGTACTGCCATTACGAGGCCCCAAAAATGTTTAATCAGCAGCTCTTCAAATTACTTCCCCTTCCCCATTATTGCACAAGAAGATATTGATAAAATGATTTACTACTTCAGGAAGATTTCAGGGTGTGTCAGGTTTGGGGACACACACATACTCCATCCTTCAGTCAGTGTTCTACCTAACCACCCACCCGAGGCGTGTCGACTACTAGCCTGACAGATACCACCTACACCTCACTCTATAATTCAAAAATGTAAGCTAAGTCTTGATCTGAATTTGGGTCCAAGACATAAGATATACAGAGTGGAATGTTACTCCTTTGTCTCTCAATGAGCTAGAGAAAAAAATTTAAAAAAACATATTAACCAATCTGAGGAACTGGATCCTAGTTCCAACCCTGTCACTGACTTTATCTGAATATTAAAGCAAGTAGCTGACACCTCTGCATCTTAGCTGCTTCATACTCATGGTGATATGACCAAACATTTGTTTGGGGGAGAAAACAATCTGCTGAAACTTGGTGGAAAAAATTACCCAGTCTTGTTTAACTTTCGTGACCTACTGTACATATTTCAGGACAATATACATAAGCCTGTGTCTTACACAGAGGAATGGAGTCATGGGTAAGATCTTCTTGGAATGGAGTCCAAGAGGGTATCAAATTCTGCACTATTTTAGGATATATATATATATATATATATATATATATATATATATATGTAAAATATAACCTATAATAGGTTTACATGGTCTAACTTTACATGGTCTAAAGGGCTTAATATCCACTAGAAGCTAACACAGCTAAAGTGAATTTTTTAAACCTTCTATTCTGCTTAATTTTTTTTTAAGATCTGATGTAAGGTGACTCCTCAATCCTTGAAATGCCCACACCTTCATTTATATTATTCTGTACTATAGTATGATTCTCCTCTACTTCTCTGAGCTTTCCTTCTTCTCAATCTCTGTTGCCACGTCTTCCTTCTTCCAAGTTCCTACTGTGCCACAGTCTTTCCTCACCCCTTAACCGGTACTTCCTGACAAAAATACATCTTCAGCTTTCTAATCATCTCTCTGAATTCTACCTTGGGTTTCAGACGTCATTATTCTCACACAAATTCTAAGTATCCCTGCTCTCCCATTCAAGCCACAGGGTATTTGAAACCGTTTATCACAAAATAAAAAGGTTGACACTAAAGCTACACTCATTACTTTTCCCCAAAGCAAATTTCCTTCCCTCCAAGTTACCTGCAGTCACCATTGCTATTTTGAGCTTGCCAATTCAGAATGTTAATTATCTTTTGCTCCTTCCTACTGTCATTTCTATATTTAATTGGTTACCAAGTCAGAACTTCCTGGTTTGTGATGTTTCATATTTGTTCCTTTACTTTATATCCCCACCTTTCTCACTGGAGTCTGGCCCTGGCTCCTTTACACTTTTCATGATCTGTTATTCCTCTCCAAGACCAGTCCCCTCCCTGCCACATTCAATCACAACAACTCTGCTTCTCAGAATCTCTTCAATTTTCTTGCTCAGTAAAGCCAATTTTCTCATGGTCGACCCCCACCCACACCTGACCAGACTTGGGTTACTGGACCAGACTGGACTGTCACCTCCCCTTTCCACATCTCCAATTGTTAATTGTTTTAAAGGCCCAGCTCAAGTCTCACTTTGATGACACTCTGCTTTTCCTGATACCCACTGGACAATGCTACTTTCTTCTTGATCATATTTTCATCCTTTACCTCCCTCGTTGTTTCTTAAATAATAAGCCCAGAGAAGCTAGGTTTAGGGCATTTTTCTCTTATATCCTATTTCACAGTGGTAGGCACATAATGAGTACTCAAGAAATGTTTTTTGGGTACACAATAATTAGCATTCAAACTATAATATTTAATATGAAACCCCCTGCTCTAATTTCTCTCCTCAGTGATCACACAGTGAATCTTGAAGGGCCCAAGAAAGTCATGAAACTCTGGTCCATCTTGCTACTCCCCTCCTTACCTTTAACACATGATATGTAACACACAAAAAAACATACATATCATACTAAAAGTCTGTAACTTGAGAACTTCAGTAACAAAGGACCATAAAATATAGCTAAATACTTCCCTTAAATGTGAAAAACTGCTCCCCAACCCTGCCTCCTAGCAGTCAGACTAAACAAAGCCTTTAAATTAAAAAGCAAGGACAACTGGAAACCTTTCCTCTTCAGGTCCCTGGGTAAATGCTGCTCAGAGGCTGACCTTGGTGGTGGAGAAGGTGGGTGTGGGAAGGAAACCCTCAATGCCTAGAATCTTGGCAAGCCAAGGGAGGAAAACACCTAAATCCGTTGGAGCCCAGCACATCTTTCTCTAATGTCAGAAGTTCAAGGGGCGGGGGAAGGTCTCACTTCCGAATCTGTCTTACTGTATGCTTAAATCCCTTTAAGTTACTGTATTGCTTATCCTATCACCCACCAGCCACCAAGTAACAAGCCCTTAAGAAAACAACAACACACTAGTCACATGCTCTTCTGTACTCTGCCTAAAAGTATCTGCAGCAGTTAGGTTTTTATGGGCCAGGAGAACTTAATTAACTACATTATAAGCCAAGGAAAAATTATAGCTTCACATGTATGCAAACCTTTAGATTTCAACACGTTCCTCAATTAATCATAAGTGAAAGCAAATTACCTGCATTAAAAACAATCTTTAAAAAAAAGTTGCTGGCTTGCTGCAAAGTTAATGTATCATTGACTTAAGAAATTACTGCTGGGGGAAAAGGAAGGCAGAACACTCAGCATATTGTAATAGCAAAGTGCTGGTTGTGTTGCAACAGATTTTAGCACTGTGGCTTTTTTTTCCTTGACACAAATCACAGTATTTAAGTAGTTTTTCTCTTTGTTCCAGTTTTCTTCCTAAATAGAGGTCTTAGAGATTGTATCAGTGATATACCTGGATGGTCACTGGGTTATTTTCATGTGGGTCCTGATTAAAATGCCAACCACACAAACCACAAAAGACCTTGAAGAAGAAAATGGGCAGGTTTCCCAGCGAAGGTACTTTACGAGCTTTGTGTCTTAATCCCATGGTAGGATATATAAAATAGTATGTCAGAATTCATCGCTTGAAAGCCCAGAAAAAAACAGTAACCATGGAAAGATGGGGATGTGGGGAGCTTTTTATAATTGTTCCAAGTTGAAATTCGAAAGGCAAAAAAGAAAAAACAATACACAGGGTTGGGGCAGGCTATAGATCCTTTAGCAGATCCTACAGCACAAGTAAAGAAGATGTACCCAGCCAACTCATAAGTTTGCCACTAACCACAACTAAATATAATTCAAAACACCTGGAAAGTTGTTTTTTGTTTTTGTTTTTTCAAAAAAAGAAGTGAACTGAAAGACCCTATAGACTTGGGCAGTTGTCAGAATTTGTGCTGCCAGACAGATGGCATCCATGCTCTCAGAACAATGAGACAAATCAAAGGCTTAATTCATTCAACTGAGCACCATCTCTGCATATGGACTACAATTTACAATTCATAATGTACACTTCCACTAATTCAGTTCAGTCACTCAGTCATGTCCTACTCTTTAAGACCCCATGGACTGCAGCACACCAGGCTTCCGTGTCCATCTCCAACTCCCAGAGCTGACTCAAACTCATGTCCATTGAGTCAGTGATGCCATCCAACCATCTCATCCTCTGTCATCCCCTTCTCCTCCCGCCTTCAATCTTTCCCAGCATCAGGGTCTTTTCCAATGAGTCACTTCTTCCCATCTTGTGGCCAAGTACTGGAGTTTCACCTTTAGCATCATTCCTTCCAATGAATATTCAGGACTGGTTTCCTTTAGGATGGAATGGCTGGATCTCCTTGCAGTCCAAGTGACTCTCAAGTCTTCTCCAACACCACAGTTCAAAACAATCAATTCTTTGGCACTCAGCTTTCTTTATAGTCCAACTCTCACACCCATATATGACTAATGGAAAAAGTATAACTTTGACTAGATGAACCTTTGCTGGCAAAGTAATGTCTCTGCTTTTTAATAGGCTGTCTAGGTTGGTCATAACTTTTCTTCCAAGGAGCAAGCGTCTTTTAATTTCATGGCTGCAGTCTCCATCTGCAGTGATTTTGGAGCTCAGAAAAATACAGTCTCTCACTGTGTCCATTGTTTCCCCATCATTTTGCCATGATATTAGTTTTCTGAATGTTGAGTTTTAAGCCAATTTTTTCACTCTCCTCTTTCACTTTCATCAAGATGCTCTTTCATTCTTTGCTTTCTGCCATAAGTGTGGTGTCATCTGCATATCTGAGGCTATTGATATTTTTCCCAGAAAACTTGATTCCAGCTTTTGCTTCATCCAGTCCAGCATTTCTCATAATGTACTCTGCATATAAGTTAAATAAGTAGGGTGACAATATAGAGCCTTGACATACTCCTTTCCCAATTTGGAACCAGTCTATTGTTCTACATCCAGTTCTAACTGTTGCTTCTTGACCTGCATACAGATATCTCAGGAAGCAGGTCAGGTGGTCTGGTATTCCCATCTTTTGAAGAATTTTCCACAGTTTGTTGTGATCCACACAATCAAAGGCTTTGGCATAGTCAATAAAGCAGAAGTAGATGTTTTACTGGAACTCTCTTGCTTTTGCAATGATCCAGTGGATGTTGGCAATTTGATCTCTGGTTCCTCTGCCTTTTCTAAATCAAGCGTGAACATCTGGAAGTTGATACTTAACATACTGTTGAAGCCAGGCTTGGAGAATTTTGAGCATTACTTTGATAGTGTGTGAGATGAGTGCAATTGTGCAGTAGTTTGAACACTCTTTGGCATTGCCTTTCTTTGGGATTGGAATGAAAACTAACCTTTTCAAGTCCTGTGGCCACTGCTGAGTTTTCTAAATTTGCTGGCATATTGAGTGCAGCACTTTCACAGCATCATCTTTTAGGATTTGAAATAGCTCAACTGGAATTCCATCACTTCCACTAGCTTTGTTCATAGCGATGCTTCCTAAGGCCCACTTGACTTCACATTCCAGGATGTCTGGTTCTAGGTAAGTGATCACACCATTGTGGTTATCGGGGTCACGAAGATCTTTTTTGTATAGTTCTTTTGTGTATTCTTGCCACCTCTTCTTAATATCTTCTGCTTCTGTTAGGTCCATAACATTTCTGTCCTTTATTGTGCCCATCTTTGCATGAAATATTCCCTTGGTATCTCTAATTTTCTTGAAGAGATCTCTAGTCTTTCCCATTCTATTGTTTTCCTCTGTTTCTTTGCATTGATCACTGAGGAAGGCTTTCTTATCTCTCCTTTCTACTCTTTGGAACTTTGCATTCAAATGGGTATATCGTTCCTTTTCTCCTTTGCCATTAGCTTCTCTTCTTTTCTCAGCTATTTCTAAGGTCTCCTCAGACAACCATTTTTCCTGTTTGCATTTCTTTTTCTTGGGGATGGTCTTGATCACTCTCTCCTGTACAATGTCACGAACCTCTGTCCATAGTTCTTCAGGTAGTCTATCAGATCTAATCCCTTGAACCTATTTGTCACTTCTACTGTATAATTATAAGGGATTTGATTTAGGTCATACCTGAATGGTCTAGTGGTTTTCCCTACTTTCTTCAATTTAAGTCTGAATTTGGCAATAAGGAGGTCATGATTTGAGCCACAGTCAGCTCCTGGTCTTGTTTTTGCTGACTGTATAGAGCTTCTCCAGCTTTGGCTGCAAAGAATATAATCAATCTGATTTTGGTGTCGACCATCTGGTGATGTCCATGTGTAGACTCTTCTCTTGTGTTGTTGGAAGAGGGTGTTTTTTATGACCAGTGCATTCTCTTGGCAAAACTCTGTTAGCCTTTGCCCTGCTTCATTTTGTACTCCAAGGCCAAATTTGCCTGTTACTCCAGGTATTTCTTGACTTACTACTTTTGCATTCCAGTCCCCTATAATGAAAAGGACATCTTTCTTGGCTGTTAGTTCTAGAAGGTCTTTAGGTCTTCATAGAACCGTTCAACTTCAGCTTCTTCAGCTTTACTGGTTGGGGCATAGACTTCGATTACTGTGATACTGAATGGTTTGCCTTGGAAATGAACAGAGATCATTCTGTCGTTTTTGAGATTGCATCCAAGTACTGCATTTCGGATTATTTTGTTGACTCTGATGGCTACTCCATTTCTTCTAAGGGATTCTTGCCCACAATAGTAGATATAATGGTCATCTGATTTAAATTCACCCATTCCAGTCCATTTTAGTTCACTCATTCCTAAAATGTTGACGTTCACTCTTGCCATCTCCAGTTTGACCACTTCCAATTTGCCTTGATTCGTGTACTTAACGTTCCAGGTTCCTATGCAATATTGCTCTTTACAGTACTGGACTTTAATTCCATCACCAGTCACATCCACAACTGGGTATTGTTGTTGCTTTGGCTCCATCTCTTCATTCTTTCCAGAGTTATTTCTCCACTGATCTCCAGTAGCATATTGGGCACTTACTGACCTGGGGAGTTCCTCTTTCAGTGTCCTATCTTTCTGCCTTTTCATACTGTTCATGGTGTTCTCAAGGCAAGAATACTGAAGCAGTTTGACATTCCCTTCTCCAGTGGACCACGTTTTGTCATAACTCTCCACCATGACCTGTCCATCTTGGCAGGCCCTACACTACATGGCTCATACTTCCACTAATGCCATATGTTTAAGAAACCATCATTCGGGTTGTGAAAGGAAGAATGTTCCCAGTCAAATCCTCACCACCCTTGGTTACACAGGAATGTTCACCTTGCAGTAAATCTCTAAGCTGTACCTCTGGATTTGCATGCTATTTTGTATACATGTTATATCATAAAAGTTAAAAAAAAAAAAAACTTACCAGCATCCTCCATTAAACACCTTACTGCAGAAACACTTAAATGGCAGAGCATTCCAGTCACTTGGAATAAACAGGCTCACTGGTTGAAATAGAAATATAACCACTTGTGGACTGCTGTCACGTGGATAATAGGAACCAACCTTGAATCTAAATGTATAGGGGAGAAATTATTCATTGATTAAGGGGTGGGCAGACTGGGCCACTTAACCTAGAACAGGCCAATTCAACCATTTTCAAACTTGGAGCAACTGTAATACTCTCTTAGTTTAAAGTTTCCTCTAACCTCTAAAAAGTAATACATGGTATTTGAATATATAACAAAAAATAATAGAAATTGGGTAAATAGGAATCAATTTTTGAAGTTTCACAACATTCTTAACATGTGACACTGCATGGAATCATTAAATCAGGACTGAGAATAACCGGTTTGAATCAGCAGAAAATGCCTTTGTGAGTCAGGACACCTAACCAAACCTGTGCCACAGTCAAAACCAAACTTGTGACACAGTGGTCAAAAGGTTATGTAATAGGGCGGAATTGGAAGGTGAGTACTCTATATGTACCCAGACTATAATTAACTTAATATGCTTTTAAAATACATGTTTTAATCAAGGGCCTACTATGAACTGTGGGAGACACATTTTAGGGGGACAAAATGTTATTTTTATTTGGATAAAAGAAGATTCAGTCGACTAATATATATTGAAGGACTTACATGGCTAGGTGGCAGGATGCAATGTTTTTTTTAAGACATATTTTATACTTGTTAGCATCTCAGGCTACTCAGGAAGGCAGGGCGGTGGGCAGTATTACTAGTAATAGAGATGGAACAATTGTAGAAAAATCAAATATGATCTGTAATCAGGTGCTAAGCAGTACAGTATTAACTGTAAGTAGAGCAGCAATAGTTCAAGGAAGGGGTATATTCAGTATGGTTTAGTATAGCTGCACAAATGAAGGAAGGAGTGGGTACATAATATGGGTCTTCTAGTATGAGTAGGTAAAATTACTGAAAAAAGAGGGTGTTCCAAGCCAGGGCAGGTACATCTAAGAAAAGGGCAAGACAGTGTAAATTAGCAAGAGGCAGAGCTGTGCTACTCAAAGCATAGTTCAAAGCCTTGTGTGTGCTCACTCACTCAGTCATGTCTGACTCTTTCGGACCCCACGGACTATATAGCCTGCAAGGCTCATCTGTCCATGGAATATACCAAGCAGGAATACTGGAGTAGGTTGCCATTTCCTTCTCCAGGGGATCTTCCTGACCCAGGGATTGAACTCAGGTCTCCTGTATTTCCTGCATTGGTAGGCAGAATCTTTATTACTGCACCACCTGGGAAGCCCTGCAAAACCTTGTGCCAGTACCAAAATATTACTACCAGTGTTCTCCAAGGCTAGTCCAGAAATTAATAAGCATTTTAGAACATTTTACAGCAATTTGACATAGAAATTGGTGTTTTGTGACTCTAACAATAAATATATCTTTATTTACTTTGTATGTCTTTATTTACTATGTCTTTTTAATTTGATTCTAATGATTTTTATTGTATTATGTAAAAGTATCAACCCACTATGAGCTAAAAGCTAAACCAACCAACCAACAAACAAACAAAATCAGTGGGTCTCTCAGCACAACTCCTTGAGAAACACTGGTTGAGGATGACCCAAGGGGCTGGGGTATGGAGGAGAGGTAAGAGAAAACAAAGATGATAAATGAGGTAAGGCAAGACCTTGAAACCCAAGCACATGGAGGAGTTTATGCTGAAGACAATAAGCACTGGAAAATCACCCTAGGTTCACCAATAAGGAAGTGACATGAAGAAAGCAGTTACTTTGACTCTGTAATGGCCTATACAGGCTTTCCACATGGCTCAGTGGTAAAGAATCTGCCTGCCAAAACAGGAGACACAGGTTCAATCTGGGTTGGGAAGATCCTCTTGAATAGGAAATGTCCACCCACTCCAGTATTCTTGCTGGAAGAATCCCATGGACAGAGGAGCCTGGGAAATCTACAGTCCATGGGGTCACAATGAGTCAGACATGCCTTAGCGACTATACAACAATGGCCTATGTGGGAAAAGAATCTAAAAAAAGGAGTGGATATATGTATAACTGATTAACTGTGCTGTGTACCTGAAACACACAACATTGTAAATCAACTATACTCCAAAAAAAAATTTTTTTTAAAGAAAGCAGCTGTTTTGTAAGGCAGAGTCCATTAGTCGGGTTTGATTGGAAGGGAGTTCAGTCTCTTGGGAAATAGAGAGATTGGAGTAATCTGGAAATCTGGTTTAGAAGCTGAATTTGATTCTCCCCTAGCCTGGGGTGATAGACAATTACACTGTGGAACAAGGGGCTAAGTTTAGTACACTAGCTATCTGGGGGTGAAAAGGCAAAACAGGACTCCAAGGTTTCTTACTGGAGGCCAGACACAAAGGGACCTCACTTTTCCAAAATGAAAAGCTAAGCCTTGAATGAGGATGACAGGTAAAAGCAGACTAACAAGGTGTGAGGGACCCAAAACACTTGTAAGATGAAGGGCTTTTTCTGGGGAGTTGGGGAAACAAGGGGTATAACCATGGGAAGCAAGAAAGGTCTAGAAGACTAACACTATAAATACTGAGACTAAGTATCTATACCTCATCAAATCTGCATAATCCATAAACTAACCTATACAATTTCTACTTTGAGATCCCTCTGCACTGGAGTTAGTGTATGTTAAAATAGCCACATTGAGGGGTTGTGGCCTTTCGTAAAGATCTAAACAGCTGTGTTTCCCTGAGTCTCCTTCTCACAGGCACAGGCAACACAATGTTACCTGAGATTTAACAGAGTCTAATTAAGATGGCCTCTGCTTGGGGACTTCCAGGGAAAATGTTTTATAATGCCTTGAAAACATCCTCATACGAAGTTTATAACAACACTGGTTTGTTAACATTTGGTTTGTGGTACATAAGTACTTCCAAGGATATCTTATATAAGGGGCCGTGATTTTTTTCCCCCTTGCCATAATTATCAACCCTTGTACCTGTCAGGGGTTACTTCTAATGGATTTAATAAGCAGTATTTAATAGACTGCTTTTATATAAGTATATTACTGTTAGTAAATTTCCAAAAAGATATACAAATCTCTCCCAGAATCTGGTTGAAAGAGGTCTTACCAGATATCACCTATCTTGTGTAAGAAATGTGTTATTTATACCACCCACCAAGGGGATAAGGGTAGGGTAGACCACAAACAACCTTGGAAAGTTCAGAAGATAAGAAAGGATTACAGGGCTGTTGTTGTTCAGTTGCCCAGTCATGTCAGACTCTATGCGACCCCATGGACTGCATCACACCAGGCCTCCTTGTCCCTCACCATCTCCCGGAATTTGCCCAAGTTCATGTTCATTGCATCGGTGATACCATCTAGTCATCTCATCCTCTGATGCCCACTTCTCCTTCTGCCCTCAATCTCTCCCAGAATGAGAGATTTTTCCAATGAGTCAGCTGTTTGTATCAGGTGACCAAAATACTGGAGCTTTAGCTTTATGAGTCTAGAGTCCCCGAAAAGGTCAAATTTCTTGAAATTTCAATAAACAGACAATGTCAATGAACTTTTGCAACTGAAATATTTTAGAGACATAGGGTGGGGTGGGGGCACCTATGAAGATGAAAATATGTCATTTCAAAAATGTGTTGGTAATATAAGCTGGTTCTATTGTCAGCACTCAAGCTTTTGATCTATGTTAACTGTTGAGTGTGTCTTGCATTTTTCTTTATTATATAAGCTTCTGATTTCAAAGACTATCAAGTCCAGCAGCTCCTTTTGGAAGAGGCCTTCAGCCAGCATTTTCTAAACTGAATTTTGGAACACTTGGTTATATGTTACCTCAAAAAAAATTTAAGTATGATTATTCTACAGTGTTTAAAAACATTTTCTCCCCCTCTTAGAATGCTTCTGAACCTCCTAGAAAACACTGTTTGTGTAGGAAGGCTGCCTTGCCTAAGCACAGTATTTTAAAATCAGTATTTAAAATAAAAACTAAATGAAGTAGTATACTAGAAGAGGGTAAAAAGATTCACGTGAATTTTTTTGGAAAAAATATAATTACTATTAATGTATTTTTATAAATTTCTATTACGCTAAACAAAAAGGAAATGTTTCAGGCACACTTGAATGAGGTGAACAGAGTGGCAGAGATAATTTTATTTTAAAGAGTAAATATTCAGAGGCCATAGGACAGTCCATGGCTGCAGTCCCTGATCCAGAGGTGGATGTGATGGCTGACACAGCTGAGAAGGCAAAGGTCACTGCTGACACCTTCCTGGTAGCCTGTGCCTGCCACTGCTGAGGGACCCACGACCCATGGCCAATTCCCCTGGAAGAGGGCACAACCTGTCTCAGGTTGTAGCAAATTCCTGTGGGCCTCTGCCACTATAGGCACTCCCCACACATCCCAGTCTTGTCTGCTCCATTCTGGGCAGACAGAGCAAGTGGGCCCTAAGCAGTCACTACTTTCACTCCCTCATTTCTGGGCAGGGAACAGATGCCGGAAGGCAGCCTACAAGCAGGCAGGGCCAAAACCAATGCTGAGCACCAGAGGCTATGTGGTGAATTCCAAAGAGAATTCACTCCTACAGTCACAGGAGCAGGGTATTAAATCCCAATTGGCTTGTGGCTGTGGACTTGGGGGGCAACTGTAGACTTCGGAAGCAAGTACAAGCTGGAGTAAGGACAGATAGGAGTCTGAGCTGACCCCATAGTGACCAAAGCAGGTCCAGAGACCTTCCTAGAAATATTGGATGACTTCCTCAGTATGTAGATTGGCTGGAGCTCACCATGTGGTGAGGACACTGACAACTAAGGCCACAGGGAAATATTCTTCTTACTACCACTCTATATATATTTTTATCTTTTTTCTTTTTCATATTGTTCTATTGTTGTTCTTTTTTTACTATTCCTTTAATTTATATTTATTTTTCCCTTTTTAATCATTTTATTTAAAAAATAAATTTATTTTATATTTTCCTATTTCTACAGTACTTTCTCATTATATTGCATTTTTTAAATCATAGTTATCATTTTGTATTTATGCCAGTCTAGTTTTTAGTGTTTGTTTTCATTTATGGGTTTCTTTTCTTTTGATTACTCTCTTTTTTTTGGTTTCTGCTTTTACTCTTTCTTTTTTTGTGTGAGTGTGTGAGTTTCTTTCTGTGTCCTTGTCTTTTTAGTGCTGCTTTTACCATTTGTCTTAGGGTTTAGCCTGTCCTTTCTTTTTTTCTTTGTATGCTTGTTTGTGGGGTTTTTTTTTCTATTTTTCTTTGCTATCTCTTTTTTTCTCTTTCTTTTCTGTGCTGTGTGGCCTGTGTATGCTCCAGCCAGGGGTCAGGCCTAAACCTCCGAGATGGGAGACCCAAATCGAGGATGTTGGACCACCAGAGAACTCCTGAGCCCATGAAATATTAATCAGCAAGAGCTCTCCTAAAGGCCTCCCCCTCAGCAAAAAGACCTGGCCCCACCCAAAAACCAGAAAACTCCAGTTCTGGACACCTCACACCAAACCTTCAGCAGAATAGGAACACAAGACACATGTACTGTAATGTTCACTGCACTGTTTACAATAGCTAGGTCATGGAAGCAACTTAGATGTCCATCGGTAGATGAACTGATAAGGAAGATGTGGTACATATACACGGTGGAATATTACTCAGCTATAAAAAGGAACGCATATGAGTCAGTTCTGATGAGGTTGATGAACCTAGAGCCTATTATATAGAGTAAAGTAACTCAAAATAAGAAAGACAAATACTATATATTAATGCATAAATATGGAATTTAGAAAGATTATACCAACAATCCCATGCGCAGGGCAGCAAAGGAGACACAGACATAAAGAACAGACTTTTGGACTCAGTGGGAAAAGGAGATAGTGGGATGATTTGAGAGACCAGCACTGAAACATACATTACCATATGTAAAACAGATGACCAGTGCAAGTTTGACACATAAAGCAGGGCACCGAAAGCTGGTGTTCTGGGACAACATAGAGGGATAGGCTGAGGAGGGAAGTGGGAAGAGTGGTTCAAATTGGGGGAGACACATATACCTATGGCCGATTCATGCTGATATATGGCAAAAATTATCCTCCATTAAAATAAATAAATAAATTTTAAAATAAAGTGAAGAAATAAAAAAGAAACTCAGATCTACATAAAGAAGGATGATCATCAGAGAAGTAAAAAGTGAAGGTAAAATTAAAACACAAATGAAAATATTTTTGCTATTAAAACAACAACAAAACCCAGGAACATAACACTACCGATTTGCAAACAAGCTGCCCAAAGCCATACCAAGCTCACAGAGACCCCAAAACACACGGTCCCTTCACAGACAAAATCCACCTCCACCGACCAGGACACAGGCACCAGTTCCCACTAACAGGAAACCTTCACAAGGCACTGGTCCAACCCTGCCAACTGGGGGCATAGGCACAAATGAAAAGAACTATGACCATGCAGCCTACAGAAAGGAGACCCCAAACACAGTAAGCTGAACTAAATGAAAAGACAGAGAAACATGCACCAGATGAAGCAGCATGATGAAAAACCAACAAGACCAAACAAATGAACAGGAAATAGGCAGTCTACCTGAAAAAGAATTCAGAGCAAGATAGTAAAGATGATCCAAAATCTTGGAAATAAAATGGAGTCAGAGATAAATAGGATGAGGCATGTATGGAGAAGATACAAGATATGTTTAATGAGGATTCAAGAAGAAATAAAGAACAGATCATCAGCAATAAATGACACAATAACTAAACTAAAAAATAAATTCAGTTCAGTCACTCAGTTGTGTCAGAATCTTTGTGATGCCATGGACTGCAGCATGGCAGGCTTCCCTATCCATCACCAAGTCCTGGAGCTTGCTCAAACTCATGTCCATTAAGTCGTTGATGCCATCCAACCATCTCATCCTCTGTCATCCCCTCTGCTCCTGCCTTCAATCTTTCCCAGCATCAGGATCGATTCTAATGAGTCTCCTCTTTGTATCAGGTGGCCAAAGTATTGGAACTTCAGCTTCAGCATCAGTCCTTCCAATGAATATTCAGGACTGATTTCCTTTAGGATTGATGGTTGGATCTCCTTGCAGTCCAAGGGACTCTCAAGAGTCTTCTCCAATACCACAGTTCAAAGCATCAATTCTTCAGCACTCAGCTTTCTTTATAGTCCAACTCTCACATCCATACATGACTAATGGAAAAACCAAAGCTGTGACTAGACAGAACTTATTGGCAAAGTAATGTCTCTGCTTTTTAATATGCTGTCTAGGCTGATCATAGCTTTTCTTCCAAGAAGCAAGCATTTTTTAATTTCATGGCTGCAGTCACCATCTGCAGTGATTTTGGAGCCCAGAAAAATAAAGTCTGCCACTGTTTCCATTGTTTCCCCATCTATTTGACATGAAGTGATAGGACCAGATGCCATGAGATTAGTTTTCTGAATGTTGAGTTTTAAGCCAAATTTTTCACTCTCCTCTCTCACTTTCATCAAGAGGCTCTTTAGTTCTTCTTCACTTTCTGCCATAGGGTGGTGTCATCTGAATAACTGAGGTTATTGATATTTCTCCCTGCTGTCTTGATTCAAGCTTATGATTCATCCAGCCTGGAATTTCTCATGATGTACTCTGCATATAAGTTAAATAAGCAGGGTGACAATATACAGTCCTGACATATTCCTTTCCCGTTTGGAACCAGTCTGTTCTTCCATGTCTAGTTTTAACTGTTTCTTTTTGACCTGCATACATATTTCTCACGAGAAGGGTATGGTGGTCTGGTATTCCCATCTCTTTCAGAATTTTCCACAGTTTGTTGTGATCCATACAGTCAAAGGCTTTGGCATAGTCAATAAAGCAGAAGCAGATATTTTTCTGGAACTCTATTGCTTTTGCAATGATCCAGTGAATGTTGGCAATTTGATCTCTGGTTCCTCTGCTTTTTCTAAATCCAGCTGAACATCTGGCAGCTCCCGGTTCACGTACTGCTGAAGCCTGGCTTGGAGAATTTTGAGCATTACTTTGATAGTGTGTGAGATGAGTGCAATTGTGTGGTAGTTTAAACATTCTTTGGCATTGCCTTTCTTTGAGATTGGGATGAAAACTGACCTTTTCCAGTCCTGTGGCCACTGCTGAGTTTTCCAAATTTACTGGCATATTGACTGCAACACTTTCACAGCATCATCTTTTAGGATTTGAAATAGCTCAACTGGAATTCCATCACCTCCACTAGCTTTATTCATAGTAATGCTTCCTAAGGCACACCTGACTTTGGACTCTAGGATGTCTGGCTCTAAGTAAGCGATCACACCATCATGGTTATCTGGGTTATGAAGATCTTTTTTGCATGGTTCTTCTGTGTATTCTTGCCACCTCTTCTTAATATCTTCTGCTTCTGTTAGGTCCATACCATTTCTGCCCTTTATTGTGCTCATCTATGCATGAAATTTTCCCTTTTAGATATCTCGTCTTTCCCATTCTATTGTTTTCCTCTATTTCTTTGCATTGATCAATGAGGACGGCTTTCTTATCACTCCTTGCTATTCCTTGGAACTCTGCATTCAAATGGGTATATCTTTCCTTTTCTCCTCTGCCTTTGGCTTCTCTTCTTTCTCAGCTAATTGTAAGGCCTCCTCAGACAGCCATTTTGCCTTTTTGCATTTGTTTTTTTGAAGATAGTCTTGATCATTGCCTCTTGTATAATGTCACGAACCTCCATCCATAGTTCTTCAGGCACTCTGTCTATCAGATCTAATCACTTGAATCTATTTGTCACTTCTACTGTATAATCGTAAGGGATTTGATTTAGGTCATACCTGAATGGTCTAGTGGTTTTCCCTACTTTCTTCAATTTCAGTCTGAATTTGGCAATAAGGAGTTCATGATCTGAGCCACAGTCAGCTCCTGGTCTTGTTTTTGCTGACTATATAGAGCTTCTCCATTTTGTCTACAAAGAATATAATCAATCTGATTTCAGTATTGACCATCTGGTGATGTCCATGTGTAGACTCTTCTCTTGTGTTGTTGGAAGAGGGTGTTTGTTATGACCAGTGTGTTCTCTTGGCAAAATTCTGTTAGCCTTTGCCCTGCTTCATTCTGTACTTCAAGGCCACATTTGCCCATTACTCCAGGTGTTTTGTGACTTCCTACTTTTGCATTCCACTCCCCTATAATGAAAAGGACATCTTTCTTGGATGGTAGTTGTAGAAGGTCTTTAGGTCTTCATAAAACTCTTCAACTTCAGCTTCTTCAGCATTACTGGTCGGGGCACAAACTTGGATTACTGTGATATTGAATGGTCTGCCTTGGAAACAAACAGAGATCATTCTGTCATTTTTGAGATTGCATTTGTGGCATAAGATGGCAGAGTAGAAGGACATGCACTCATGTTCTCCTGCGAGAACTCCAAAACTACAACTTGCTGCTGAACAACTGTTGACTGGAGAATGTTGAATCTCACCAAAAACAATGCCCCATGTCCAAAGACAAAGGAGAAGCCCTAGCAAGATAGCAGGAGGGGCAAAATCACCTTTAGAATCAAACCCCTTACCTTCCAGCGATACTCAGAGGGCTCAAACAAACCTTGTGCCCACCGGGATGCAGAGACCCCACAGACACTGAGCCAGAACTATCTCTGAGTGTCTCCTGTGAAGGAGTGGCTTGCCACAGGGCAGGGGCTCTGGGTGCAGCAAACCTGGGTATGGCATAAACCCTCTTGGAGGAGGTTGCCATTAACCCCACCATAGAGCTGGCAGAATTTACACAGGACTGGGGAAACAGACTCTTAAAGAGCACAAACAGAACCTTGTGCACACCAGGACGCAGGAGAAAAAAGCAATGACCCCACAAGAGAGTGACCCAGACTTGCCCGTGAGTGTCCAGGAGTGTCAGGCACAGACATGGGTCGATGGTGGCCTGTAGCAATCTAGGGGGCACTGACTGGGCAGTGCATGCAAGGGACATTTTGAAGGAGACAGCCATTATCTTCATTACAGCTACCATAGTTTGGCCTCAGGGGAAACAACAGGGCCCCGCCCATCAACAGAAAATTGGATTAAAGATTTACTGAGCATGGCCCTGCCATCAGAACAAGACCCAGTTTCCCCTCAGTCAGTCTCTCCTATCAGGAAGCTTTCATAAGCCTCTTATCCTTATCCATCAGAGGGCTGATAGAATGAAAACCACAATCACAGAAAACTAACCAAACTGATCACATGGACCACAGCCTTGTCTAACTCAATGAAACTGTTCCATGCTATGTAGGGCCACCCAAGATGGATGGGTCATGGTGGAGAGTTATGACAAAACATGGTCCACTGGAGAAGGGAATGGCAAACCACTTCAGTATTCTTGCCTTGAGAATACTGTGAACAGCATGAAAAGGCAAAAAGACAGGAAACTGAAAGATGAACTCCCCAGGTCAGTAGGTGTCCAATAGG
The DNA here is from genome assembly GCF_029407905.1 of Bubalus kerabau. NCBI lineage: Eukaryota > Metazoa > Chordata > Mammalia > Artiodactyla > Bovidae > Bubalus > Bubalus kerabau. The sequence goes on along the minus strand of NC_073647.1, from coordinate 104,029,448 downwards.
CTACAGGAGATCAATGGAGAAATAACTCCAGAAAGAATGAAGAGACAGAACAAAAGCAAAAACAACACCCAGTTGTGGATGTGACAGGTGATGAAAGTAAAGTCCAATGCTGCAATGAGCAATATTGCATAGGAGCCTGGAATGTTAGGTCCACGAATCAAGGCAAATTAGAAGTGGTCAAACAGGAAATGGCAAGAGTGAACATAGACATTTTAGGAACCAGTGAACTAAAATGGACTAGATTGGGTGAATTTAACTCAGATGACCGTTGTATCTACTACTGTGGGCAACAATCCCTTAGAAGAAATGGAGTAGCCATCATAGCAAACAAAAGAGTTCAAAATGCAGTTCTTGGATGCAATCTCAAAAATGATCTCTGTTCATTTCCAAGGCAAACCATTCAATATCACAGTAATCCAAGTCTATGCCCCCAAGAGTACTGCTGAAGAAGCTGAAGGGAGTGGCAAGATATACTTAAAGTGATGAAAGGAAAAAAAACCTAAAATCAAGATTACTTTACCCAGCAAGGATCTCATTCAGATTCTAGGGAGAAGCCAAAATTTTACAGATAAGCACCACCAAATGAGCATTAAAGCAAATGCTAAAGGAAATTCTCAGAGAAGAAACAAGAGAAAGAAAAGACTTATGAAAACAAACCCAAAAGAATACAGTAAATGGTAATCAGATAATACATATCAATGATTATCTTAAACATAAATGGATTAAATGCTCCAACCAAAATACACAGACTGGCTGAATGGATACAAAAACAAGGCCCCTATAGATGCTATCTAAAAGAGATACATCAGACCTAGGGACACATACAGACTGAAAGAGAAGGGCTGGAAAAAGATATTCCATGCAAACAGAAATCAAAAGAAAGCAGGAGTAGCAACACTCATATCAGAGGCATTACAAGAGACAATGAAGGACACTACATAATGATCAAGTGATTGATCCAAGAAGAAAGTATAACAATTATAAATATATATGTACCCAACATAGGAACATCTACTACATAAGGCAAATGCTAATAACAACTATAAATGGGGAAATCGGAAGTAACTCAGTAATGCTGGGGGACTTTAACACCCCACTCACACCAATGGACAGATCATCCAGACAGAAAGTTAATAAGAAAATTTAAGCCTTAAATGACACACTGGACCAGATGGATCTAATTGATATCTATAGGACATTTCATCCAAAAGAAGTAGAATTCACTTTTCTTTTCAACTGTACAGGGAAAATTTTCCAGGATAGATCACAACTTGGGTCACAAATCAAGCCTTGGTAAATTTAAGAAAACTGAAATTGTATCAAGCATTTTTTCTCACTACAACACTGTAAGATTAGATAACAATTACAGGAAAAAAACTGTAAAAAACACAAAACACATGGAGGCTAAACAACTCGCTTCTAAATAACCAAGAGGTCACTGAAGAAATCAAACAGGAAATAAGAAAAAAGCCTATGACAATGAAAACACAACAATTTAATACATACAGGATGTAGCAAATGCAGTGCTAAGAAGGAAGTTTACAGTAATACGAGCATACATCAATGAATGAAAAAAAAAATCAATCAAATTAACCATACACCTAAAGCAACTAGAAAAAGAATAAAAATCCCTCAAAGTTAGTAGAAGGAAAAAAATCATAAAGATCAGAGCAGAAATAAATGAAAAATAAATGAAAGAAACAATAATAGCAATAGCAAAGATTAATATAACAAAAAGCTGGTTCTTTGAGATAATAAACAAAATTGACAAACCATCAGATAAACTCATTAAGAAAAAAAGGAGAAGAATCACACCAATAAAATTAGAAATGGAAAAGGAAAATTTACAACAGACAATGTATAAAGAATCATAAGAGACTACTGTGAGTAACTACACACCAATAAATTGAACAACCTGGAAGAAATGGACAAATTCTTAGAAAGTACAACCTTCCAAGACTGAACCAGGAATAAAGAGAAAATATGAACAGCCCAACCACAAACACTGAAATCAAAACTGTGATTTAAAAAATCTTCCAACAAACAAAACCCCAGGCCAGATGGCTTCACAAGTGAATTCTGCTAAAAGTTTAGAGAAGAGCTAACACCTATCCTGCTCAAACTTTTTCACAAAATTGCAGAGTAAGGAAAACTTTCAAACTAATTCTATGAGACCACCACCACCCTGATATCAAAACCAGACAAAGATACCACAACAAAGAAAATTACAAGCCAATATCACTGATGAAAATGTAAAGTATGAAAAGACAAAGAGATATGACACTGAAAGATGAACTTCCCAGGTTGGAAGGTGCCCAATATGCTACTGGAGATCAGTGGATAAATAACTCTAAAAAGAATGAAGTGACAGAGCCAAAGCAAAAACAATGCCCAGTCACTGATGTGACTGGTGATGGAAGTAAAGTCTGATGCTGTAAACAACAATACTGCATAGGAACCTGAAATGTTAGGTCTATGAATCAAGGTAAATTGGAAGTGGTCAAACAGAAGAAAATAACAAGAGTGAACATCGACATTTTAGTAATCAGTAAAATAAAATGGACTGGAACTGGTGAATTTAACTCAGCTGACCATTATATCTACTACTGTGGGCAAGAATCCCTTAGAAGAAATGGAATAGCCCTCATAGTCAACAAGAGTCCAAGACACAGTTCTTGGGTGCAATATCAAAAACAGAATGATCTCTGTTCATTTCCAAGGCAAACCATTCAATATCACAGTAATCAAAGTCTATGCCCCACACAAGTAATGCTGAAGAAGCTGAACGGTTCTATGAAGACCTACAAGACCTTCTAGAACTAACACCGATAAAAGATGTCCTTTTCATTATATATAAGAGGAATGCAAAAGTAGGAAGTCAAGAGCTACCTGGGGTAACAGGCAAATTTGGCCTTGGAGTACAGAATGAAGCAGGGCAAAGGCTAATAGAGTTTTGCCAAGAGAACACACTGGTCATAACAAACACCCTCTTCCAACAACACAAGAGAAGACTCTACACATGGACATCACCAGATGCTCAATACCAAAATCAAATTGATTATATTCTTTGCAGCCAAAGATGGAGAAGCTTTATACAGTCAGCAAAAACAAGACCAGGAGCTGACTGTGGCTCAGAACATGAACTCATTGTTGCCAAATTCAAATGTAAATTGAAGAAAGTAGGGAAAACAACTAGATCATTCAGGTATGACCTAAATCAAATCCCTTACAATTATACAGTGGAAGTGAGAAATAGATTCAAGGGATTAGATCTGATAAGAGTCCCTGAAAAAGTATGGACAGAGATTCGTGACACTACACAGGAAGCAGTGATCAATACCATCCTGAAGAAAAACAAACGCAAAAAGGCAAAATGGTTGTCTGAGGAAGCCTTACAAATAGCTGAGAAAAGAAGAGAAGCAAAAGGCAAAAGAGAAAAGAAAAGACATACCCATTTGAATGCAGAGTTCCAAAGAATAGCAAGGAGAGATAAGAAAGCCTTCCTCAGTGGTCAGTGTACAGATACTGAGGAAAACAATAGAATGGGAAAGACCAGGCATCTTTTCAAGAAAACTAGAGATACCAAGGGAACATTTCGTGCAAGATGGGCACAATAAAGGACAGAAATGGTATGAACCTAACAGAAGCAGAAGTTATTAAGGCAACAGTACATAGAAGAAGTATGTAAAAAAGATCTTCATGACCCAGATAACCACAATGGTGTGATCACCTACCTAGAGCCAGACATCCTGGAATGTGAAGTCAAGTGGGCCTTAGGAAGCATCACCATGGACAAAGCTAGTGGAGGTGATGGAATTCCAGGTGAGCTATTTCAAATCCTAAAAGATGATGCTGTGAAAGTGCTGCACTCAATATGCCAGCAAATTTAGAAAACTCAGCAGTGGCCAAAGGACTGGAAAAAGTCAGTTTTTATTCCAATCCCAAAGAGGCAATGTCAAAGAATGTTTAAACTACCACACAATTGCACTCATCTCACACGCTAGCAAAGTAATGCTCAAAATTCTCTAAGCCAGGCTTCAACAGTATGAGAACTGAGAACTGCCAGATGTTCAAGCTGGATTTAGAAAAGACAGAGGAACCAGAGATCAACTGCCAACATCCACTGGATCATCAAGAAAGCAAGAGAGTTCCAGAAAAATATCTCTGCTTTATTACCTACGCCAAAGCCTTGGATTGTGTGGATCACAACAAACTGTGGAAAATTCTTCAAGAGATGGGAATACCAGACTACTGTACCTGTCTCCTGAAAAATCGGTATGCAGGTCAAGAAGCAACAGTTGGAACTGGACATGGAACAACAGGCTGGTTCCAAATTGGGAAAGGAGAATGTGAAGGCTGTGTATTGTCACCCTGCTTATTTAACTTATATGCAGAGTACATCATGTGAAATGCCAGGCTGGATGAAGCACAAGCTGGAATCAAGATTGCCAGGAGAAATATCAATAACCTCACATATGCAGATGACATCCCCCTTAAGGCAGAAAGTAAAGAAGAACTAAAGAGCCTCTTCATGAAAGTGAAAGAGGAGAGTGAAAATTTTGGCTTAAAACTCAACATTCAGAAAACTAATCTCATGCCATCCAGTCCCATCACTTCATGTCAAATAGATGGGGAAACAATGGAAATAGTGGAAGACTTTATTTTCTTGGCTCCAAAATCACTGCAGATGGTGAAATCACTGCAGCCATGAAATTAAAAGACCCTTGCTCCTTGGAAGAAAAGCTATGACCAACCTAGACAGCCTATTGAAAAGCAGATACATTACTTTGCCAACTCTGTCTAGTCAAAGCTTTGGTTTTTCCATTAGTCATGTATGGATGTGAGAGTTGGACTATAAAGAAAGTTGAGCGCCGAAGAATTGATGCTTTTGAACTGTGGTGTTGGAGAAGACTCTTGAGAGTCCCTTGGACTGCAAGAAGATACAACCAGTCAATCCTAAAGGAAATCAGTCCTGAATATTCATTGGAAGGACTGATGCTGAAGCTGAAGCTCCAATACTTTGGTCACCTGATGCAAAGAGAAGACTCATTGGAAAATATCCTGATGCTGGGAAAGACTGAAGGTAGGAGCAGAAGGGGATGAAAGAGGAAAACATGGCTGGATGGCATCACTGACTCAATGGACATGAGTTTGAGCAAGCACTGGGAGATGGTGAAGGACAGGGAATCCTTGTATCCTGCAGTCCATGGGATCATAAAGAGTCTGATACAACTGAGCAACTGAACAATTCCTTTTTCTTCTTACCTAATTCCTCTTGTAAGGACTTCCAATACAGGCATACCTCGGAGTTATTTTATATTTGGTTCCAGACTATAGCAATACAGTGAATATTACAATAAAGCAAGTCATATGAATTATTTGGTTTCCCAGTGCATATGAAATAAACTTATGTCAAAATGTACATATCTTAATTTTTAATTAATTATTTTAATTGGAGGATAATTACTTTACAATATTGTGGTAGTTTTTGCCATACATCAACATGAATCAGCCTCGGGTGCACATGTGTTCCCCCATCCTGAATCCCCCTCACTTCCCTCCCCACCCCATCCCTCTGCATTGTCCCCAAGCACTGGCTTTCAGTGCCCTGCCCATGCATCAAACTTGCACTGGTCATCTATTTTACATATGATTACATGCATGTTTCAGTGCTATTCTCTCAAATCTACCACACTTGCCTTCTCTCCCTCATATCCAAAAGTCTGTTCTTTACATCTGTGTCTCTTTTGCTGTCTTGCATATAGGATTGTTGTTACCATCTTTTAATTTCCATATATATGCATTAATATACTGTAGTGGTTTTTCTCTGACTTACTTCACTCTGTAACAGGCTCCAGTTTGATCTATCTTATTAGAACCGACTCAAATACTTTCTTTTTTACAGCTAAGTAATATTCTATTGTGTATGTGTAACACAACTTCCTTATCCATTCATCTGCTGATGGACATCTAGGTTGCTTCCATGTCCCAGCTATTGTAAACAGTGTTGCAATGAACACTGGGGTACATGTGTCTCTTTCAATTCCGGTTTCCTCAGTGTGTTTGCCCAGCAATGGGACTGCTGGGTCCTAGAGCAGTTCTATTTCCAGTTCTGGTACAGCCACTATGGAGAACAGTGTGGAGATTCCTTACATACCTTAATTTAAAAAATACTTTATTGTTAAAAATGCTCACCATCAACTGAGCCTTCAGGAAGTCATAATCCTTTTGCCGATAGAGGGTATTGCCTCCATGTTGATGGTTGCTAGCTGATCAAGATGGTAGTTGCTGAAGGTTAGAGTGGCTGTGGCAATTTATTAAAACAGGACAATAGTGAAGTTTGCCTCACCAATTGACTTTTCCTTTCATTTGAATACTTGGAGGCCATTGTAGAGTTATTAACTGTCCTAATTTCAATACTATATGTTTCAAGGAATAGGGAGGCCAAGGGAAAGGAGACAGGGAAACAGCTGGTCAGTGGATAGTCAGAACATACACAACCACAATTAAGTTCACTGTCCTATATGCACATGATTCGTGGCATCCTCCAAAATTGTAATAGTAACATCAAAGATCAGATTACAGTTTACCATGATAAATATAATAATGAAAAAGTTTGAACTATTGTGAGAATAACCAAAATGTGACTCATGTGACACCAAGACATGAAGTGAGCAAATGCTATTAGAAAAAACGGCACCAAGAGACTTGCTTGAAATAGGGTTGACACAAACTTTCAATTTGTAAAAAATCACAATATCTATGAAGCACAATGAAGGAAAGTGCAGTAAAACAAGGTACACCTATACTATGCTGAATAAAAACAGTGAGACTGGGCATCCTTACCTTGTTTCTGATCTTAGAAGAAAAGTTTTCAACCTTTCACTGTTGAGTATGATGTTAGCTGTAGTCTTATTATATATGGCCTTTATTATGTTGAGGTACCTTCCCTCTAAATCTACTTTGTTATTTTTTTAAACATAAATGGATGCTGAATTTTGTCAAGTACTTTTTCTCCATCTATTTAGATGATCATATGATTTCTAGCTTTCATTTTGTTAATGTAGTGTATCACACTGACTAATCTGTTTGAGAATGGATCATCCTTGTGTCCCCAGAATAAATCCTACTATGATCCTTTAAATGTAAGTGTTGGATTCAGTTTGCTAATATTTTGCTGAGAATTTTTGTGTCTATGTTCATCAGGGATATTGGCTTCTAATCTTTTTCTTGTGGCATTCTTATCTGGTTTTGATATCAGGGACATGCTGGCCTTGCAAAATCAGCTTGAAAGAGTCCTATCCTCTTCTATTTTTTAGAAGAATTTGACAGAGACTGGCATTAATTCTTCTGTTAATGAAATGAAGCCATTTTCTTTGAATAACCAGTGAAGCCTCTGGCCCTGGACTTTCATTTGTTGGGAGGTTTTCGATTACTAAGTCAATCTCCTTGCTAGTAATAGGTCTGTTTAGATTTTTTCTTTCATCAGACTTCATAGGCTGTATTTTTCTAGGAATGTATCCATTTCTTTCAGGTTGTCCAATTTATTAGAGTGTAACTGGTCCATAGTAATGATCCTTTGTGTTTCTGTGGCAACAGTTGTAACATCTCCTCTTTCATTTGTTTTTATCTGACCTCTTTCTCCCTCTTTTTGTTGGTGAGTCTAGAAAAGATTTGTTCATTTTATTTATCTTTTCAAAGAATAAGCTCTTAGTTTCATTGAGCTTTTCTACTATCTTTTTGTCTCAATTTATTTCTGCTCTAATTTTTGTTATTTCTTTCCTTCTATTAACTTTGGGCTTTGTTTTTCCTTTTTCTAGGTGCTCCAGCTTTCTTTTAGTTTCCATTTGCATGGAATATCTTTTTTTATCCCCTCATCTTCAGTCTCTGTGTGTCCTTATATTTATAGCGAGTCTCCTGTAGGTAACATATATAAGGGTCCTAACATTTAAAGCAATTATTGATAGGTGTGTGTGTATTGCCATTTTGTTCATTATCTTTGTTTTTGTAGTTTCTCTCTGTTTCTTTCTTGCTCTCTTCCTTAGCGTTTGATGACTTTCTTTAGTGATAAGTTTATATCCCTTTATCCTTCTCTTCCATGTATTGACTATAGGTTTTTGTTTTATGGTTGTGTGTGCTTAATCACTCAGTCATGTCTGACTCTGTGCAACCCCATGGACTGTAGCCCACCAAGCTCCTCAGTCCATGCGGATTCTCCAGGCAAGAATACTGGAGTGGGTTGTCATGCCCTCCTCCAGGGGATCTTCCTGACCCAGGGATTGAACCCAGGTCTCCTGTATTGCAGGCAGATTGTTTACCATCTGAGCCACCAGGGAAGCTTTTTGCTTTACGGTTACCATAAAGCTTCAGTTCAGTTCAGTTCAGTCGCTCAGTCGTGTCCAACTCTTTGCAACCCCATGAATCGCAGCACGCCAGGCCTCCCTGTCCATCACCAACTCCCAGAGTTTACCCAAACTCATGTCCATCGAGTCAGTGACGCCATCCAGCCATCTCATCCTCTGTCGTCCCCTTCTCCTCCTGCCCTCAATCCCTCCCAGCATCAAGGTCTTTTCCAATGAGTCAACTCTTTGCATCAGGTGGCCAAAGTATTGGCGTTTCAGCTTCAACATCAGTCCTTCCAATGAACACCCAGGACTGACCTCCTTTAGAATGGACTGGTTGGATCTCCTTGAAGTTCAAGGGACTCTCAAGAGTCTTCTCCAACACCACAGTTCAAAAGCATCAATTCTTCGGCACTCAGCTTTCTTCACAGTCCAACTCTCACATCCATACATGACCACTGGAAAAACCATAGCCTTGAATAGACGGACCTTTGTTGGCAAAGTAATGTCTCTGCTTTTGAATATGCTATCTAGGTCGGTCATAACTTTCCTTCCAAGGAGTAAGCGTCTTTTAATTTCATGGCTGCAGTCACCATCTGCAGTGATTTTGGAGCCCAGAAAAATAAAGTCTGACACTGTTTCCACTGTTTCCCCATCTATTTCCCATGAAGTGATGGGACTAGATGCCATGATCTTAGTTTTCTGAATGTTGAGCTTTAAGCCAACTTTTTCACTCTGTTCTTTCACTTTCATCAAGAGGCTTTTTAGTTCCCCTTCACTTTCTGCCATAAGGGTGGTGTCATCTGCATATCTGAGGTTATTGATATTTCTCCCGGCAATCTTGATTTCAGCTTGTGCTTCTTCCAGCCCAGCATTTCTCATGATGTACTCTGTATATAAGTTAAATAAGCAGGGTGACAATATACAGCCTTGACAAACTCCTTTTCCTATTTGAAACCAGTCTGTTGTTCCATGTCCAGTTCTAACTGTTGCTTCCTCACCTGCATATAGGTTTCTCAAGAGGCAGGTCAGGTGGTCTGGTATTCCCATCTCTTTAACAACTTATATCTATAACAGTCTATTTTAACTTGATAATAATTTAAGTTTGATCCCATTTTAAAGCTCAACATTATTACTCTCCCCTTACCATGTTTTATGTTTTTTATGTCACATTTATCTTTCACCTTGTACAGATAATTGTTGTAATCATAGTTATTTTTACTACTTTTGTTTTTTTTAAGCTTCATACTAACTTTCAGTTCAGTTCAGTTGCTCAATCTCATGGACTGCAGCATGTCAGGCTTCCCTGTCCATCACCAACTCCTGGAGCTTGCTCAAACTCATGTCCATCAAGTTGGTGATGCCACCAGCCAGCTCATCCTCTGTCATCCCCTCTCCTTCTGCCTTCAATCTTTCCTAGCATCAGGGTCTTTTCCAATGAGTCAGTTCTTCGCCTCAGGTGGCCCAAGTATTGGAGCTTCATACTAGCTTTGTGAGTGATTAAACCACTACTTTTACTATATATTTACCTTTCCAGTGAGATTTAGTCTTTCATATGTGTTACTAAATAACACCCTTTCTTTTCAGGTTAAACAAGTCCCTTTAACATTTCCTATATGGCTAGTTTAGTGGTGATGAACTCCTTTATCTTTTGTTTGCCTAGAAAACTCTCTCTTCCCCTTCTGAATAAATAACTTTGCCAGGTAGTATTCTTGGTTGGAATTTTTTTTCTTTCAGTACTTTGAATACATTGTACCACTCCCTTCTGCCCTTCAAAGTTTCTGCTGTAAAATCTGTCTTTGGGGGATTCCCTTCTGTGTAACAAGGTGTTTTTCTCTTGCTGCTTTTAATATTCTTTGTCTTTAACTTTTGACATTTTAATTGTGTCTTGGTGTGGGTCTCTTTGGGTTCCTCTTATTTGGAACTCTCTGGGCTTCCTGGATATGGATGTCTGTTTCCTTCCCCAGGTCAGGGAAATTTTCAGCCATTATTTAAAAAGCAAACCAGGATCAAGTAAAAAGTTTCACAAAACCAAAAGCAAATATGTAAAGTCACAAGGATAAGGTGAAAGAGCAATTAAGATAGTATAAGAAAAACAAATATAAGATAGATCACCTAAGCAGTGTATAAGAAAGTCTACCATTCTCTGGTAAATATCCATTAGATAATTAAAAAATAAAAGAATCACTGAACACATCTTTAAGACATTGAGGGGACGTCCCTGGTGGTCCAGTGGTTGAGAAGCTGCCTGCCAATGCAAGGGACATGAGTTCAATCCCTGGTCCAGGAAGATCCCACATGCTGTGGAACAACTAAGCCCATGAACCACATCTATTGAGCCCAGCACTCTAGGGCATGCATGCTGCAACTACTGAAGCCAGCACACCTAGAGCCTGTGCTCCACAAGAGAAGTCACTGCAATGAGAAACCTGTGCACCACAGTGAAGAATAGCCCCAGCTCACCACAACTAGAGAAAGCTCACGCTCAGCATCAAAGAGCCAGGGCAGCCAAAAATAAATAAATAAAAATTTTTAAGAAAGAAATTGAGGCAATATTATCAATTAAGGAATTAAGGCTATCCTTCCACATCACTGAACCATCTCTTAAATTTACAAGAATTTGAATTTAAAAAGAAAAAAGTTCCCTAAATGAAAAATATAGACTAATTATAATGCTAAATTTTATGCAGTAAATACAATAAAAATTATAGATTTGATTAAATGAAATCTGACCCTGATTATAAAAATACATTTAAAAATGTCTACTTCTGCAAATGGCAACAGAAACAGACTCATGGATAAAGAAAACAAACTTGTGGTTACCAAAGGGAAGAAGGAAGGGATGAGGGGCAGATTATGGGCATGAAATTAACAGATACAAACTACTGTGTATAAAATAGATAAGCTGGGCTTCCCTGGTGGTTCAGTGGTTAAGACTCCCAAGCTCCCAATGCAGGGGCCCTGGGTTCAATCCCTGGTCAGGGAACTAAGTCCTACATGCAACAACTAAAGATCCCATGTGCTGCAACTAAGACCCAGAACAGCAAATAAATAAAAATAAGTATAAAATAGATAAACAACAAGGATACAATGCATATCACAGGGAATTATAACCATTATCTTGTAATAGCCTATAATGGAGTATAATCTGCAAAAATACTAAATCACTATGTTGTACACCTAAAACCAATACAATACTGTAAATCAACTGTACTTCATTTTTTTAAAGGCTATTCCTTTTAGGTTTTCTAATGCAAATTAAAAGATATTAGTCACAGAATCTGTTTCTAAACAAGCAAATTTTAAACCAAAACCAGATATTACAATATGATTTTTTAAAGCACGAGATAATGATTTTTTAAATATCCAGGAAGTAAAACAAAATCTAATGATTTTTAATCAAACAAAAAGCTGATAAATTTAACATGACAAACAATTTAACTGAAGAACTGTTTCATTATTTCAATATGGGAAAGCAAATTAGCAACAAAAACAACAATGAAAGAGTTCAACATATCTAAAAAAAAACAATCAATAGAATATAATCATCAGGTTCATAATAATCAGGTGGAAAAGTTTGGGAAAGTGTTTTTCACAAAAATTTATCATATGCTCAGACTTAAAAAGTCTCAATAAATATGAAATGGAAGGATTCTTACATAGTAAAAATTATAAGTAGGATAAAAGAATACAAACCACATGGAATTTTGTGAAATACATTTTTCTTAAATGACTACTAAATCAAGAAAGTGACTATTTAAAATTCAAATATGAATCAAAATATACCCATAGCTCTACATGTCTCTCTTAGGAAAAGGATGCCTTAAAAAAAGTAATAGAACAGATAAACCGCTAGTACAATTCAACAAAAGAGAAAAGCACACAAAGTATTGATTTTAAAGATATATAATTAATGCAAAGATGATATACATCATTAGGGCATTCCATATGCAGATTTTCTTTTAAAAAGTGAAAAGTGAAAGTGAAGTCACTCAGTCGTGTCTGACTCTTTGCGACCCCATGGACTGTAGCCTACCAGGCTCCTCTGTCCATGGGATTCTCCAGGCAAGAGTACTGGAGTGGGTTGCCATTTCCTTCTCCAGGGGATCTTCCCGACCCAGGGATCAAACTTGGGTCTCCCGCATTCCAGATAGACGCTTTAACCTCTGAGCCACCAGGGAAGAGTTTCTTTAAAAAAAGAAAAGGAATAATAGTTTTCTTTTCTAGAAAAGAAAACTCAAGTACCCAAAGTGAAATCAGGAATCTAAGTGAAATCTGGACCAAAGAAATAAACAACATTATCAATAAATTTCAAAAGAAACAAAAATGGCACTTAAATATCTAAATAGTAAATGAATAATAATTCTATCACACAAAGATTCCTTAAAAGTGTTCTATCTAACTCATTTTCATGTAGTGAAAATCAGTTTGAACTAAATCTGACTTAGGGCTATACTCTGAAAAGGAAAATTATAGTTTGGTCCTATCTGTGAACATAGATGTAAAATTCTAAACAAAATTTTACCAAACCATACACCAAAAGTTTAAAATAATTGATCTTCATGGGCATTAAGATTTTAGCCTGAGGCTAATTTTAAATAAGACCAGAGATTCACGAGAAAAACAGAAAAAATAAAATTAAGTGAATAAATAATAGTTTAAATAAGAACTGACTCATTGGGAAAGACCCTGATGCTGGGACAGATTGAGGGCAAGAGGAGAAGGGGGCAATAGAGGATAAGATGGTTGGATGGTAACACTGACTCAATGGATAAGATTTAGCAAACTTTGGGAAATAGTGAAGGACAGGGAAGCCAGGCGGGCTGCAGTTCATGAGGTCGCAAAGAGTTGGGCATGACTTAGCAACTGAACAACAACAAACAGTTTAAATGGCCTGAAAATTCAGTATTCATTTCTGATTTTAAAAGAAGGATTTTCTTTTAACTATAAATATGGTATGTCTGAGAGAAGTCGACACTATTAAAGCACACACACTAGAGGTATTCATCAAAAAAAAAAAAAAAGGCAGAAAACTACACAAAGATATCTAGTCACCATTCCTAATTAATCACGTTAGAAAACTGAATCATTGTAACCATGTATAAAAATGAACACGTAACATAAGCAGATAAAATTAAAACAATAATATTGGCACATTATATAATTATATAACCTAAAAGACAAAGATATTCAAGAAACAAAATTAAAAGTAATGAGTTCAACAAAGGGGTAAATTATAAGATAAAATCTAAAAACTCTTTTACATTCCAATGATAAACATCTACAGAAATTTGTTTTCCCACAGCATCAACCAGCAGAAAAAATTAACCCAAGAGTTACCCTAACTGGGCACATATATGTCATGGGGACTAAACATGGCAAAGATGACAACAGTTTAATACAATACAGAAACATTTAGGACTTCATTTCCACCTGGACATTTACTGAATCCTGTCAATTTTACTTCTGTAATGTGACAGTATGATGTACAAATAGTTTGTCATCTAACTATAACTATAAAGTTAATGCTCAAGTTTCTCAGAACAAGAAGTTAGAGACAGACGGTTTCTATAAAAGGAATGAATGAAATAAACCACAACTAAATGACTACTTACTACAATACTCACCCACTGTGTTAGTAAAATAATACAGATAAAGCCAAGTAAGTGTGGGCTATTTGAGTAATGAAGACACACTCAAGATGCTGTTGACTATACAACCCCATAAACAAACTGTCTGACCCCGTACTCTCAGTCCAGGAACAGATTCCCCCACCACACCCCCAAATTAGATAGCTCCTCTCCCACGTAAAAAGGGTGTTTTGTACAAAAGATGTTTGCCACAACTGCATTCATAATCTGTTTTAAAAATCCCAGAGATGTGATTAAAACAACTCCGATATAGTACTTATTTCCCTTACTCATTGATCATTTGAGTGATACACACATAAATAAAACATGCAGTCTCTAATCTCAAGAAACTTGGGTGATTATTTAATTCAACCATTTAAATAAATGTTTATATCATGCTACATGATACATGAAAATATAAAAAATAATGTTAGCTGAAGAGGTCTATCAGTGACAAAGCAAAAAAAACTGGACAATCTATGGTGAAAGCAATGTGGCAAGATTTTCTCTCTACACTCACACAAATAGAAACAAAGGAGAGAGACAAGAATGTGTAAGAAATAGACAAGAATATAAACATTTGGTGTTCTAAATCTGTGGAATAGTTTTCCACATACGTATACAAATTTGCACTACAACTTCTATAATGCTTTCAATGGCAAAGTTTGGCATTATCTACCTGTTTTTATTTATATTTTTTAAGAGGGAAACTAGTTGTGTATTAATATATGTAATTCAGTACACCCCTCTTTTTCCTTCTCCTCTGTTTCTCTTCTGTCAGTAACATAAAACTCAAGTAGTTCTTGTGAATTACTTGCTACATTTATTGAAGAGTAGGTTTTATGTTCCCTTTTTCTAATTTTAAAACCAGATGAATGGTATATGTTATATTTCTTTACTTTTAAAAAGTTGCTTTTTTAAAACTTGTGATTCTTAACTGAAATCTTCCAGTGGGTCAGTGATCCTTGATAGAAAAAAATAAAATACAAGCTTCCTCACCATGTTTTATGTGATGTTACTTGTTTGAATGTAAAAAGGAATCTTCAAAGTCCGCATAACAAGTTTCCCACCAGGGAGCGGGGCGGGGGGCGGTGGTGGATGGGCTCTACATTTAGGCTCCCCTGGCCCTTTAAGACATTTTAAGGGACTTTAGTCTTAAAACTTCTAACTTATTTTGCTCCTAAATGTCACCTACATTAAAAACAGTGTTTTGTTTCTGTTGCCACTCTGAAAGACAGCTCAAAATTAGGAGATTAAAAACAGAGAAAGAAATGAGCAGGGGTGATAATGGGGGTTGAAGGGAAAAGAGGAACAGCGACTCAAGCCAAGACAACTTCCCCAGATTCCTTCACATGTATGGCCACTGGTTCCAGTTAGAAGCATCACAAAGCCTTCAGACTCAGAGGCAAAAAACACAGGATCCAAGGACTTAGACTAATTTCCTTAATGATGCCACTGAGAGTCTGGTGAATTTAATCTTTAGAAGGTTTATTCTACTGGTTTCAGATTCATATTTTAGCTCAAACACAATTAACGATAGTTCAAATACATTCTTCTCTGTGTTCTTTGTTATTCTCTCAAAAGCTCAACAGCTGCTACTCTCTGGCTACTAGAGAGAAATGAATTTAGTAATATTTGGATTTAAACTCTGAATCTAGAAAGACCTGACTTCTGTACTTAAAAACTTCACTTAGAAAATAAGTAAATAAACAGAATAAAAATCTGCTAAGACTCCTGACACATGGAAAAATAAAATAAAATATCTATGGTATGAAAGTGAAAGTGTTAGTGGCTCAGTCATGTTCACTTCTTTGCTACCCCATGGACTGTAGCCTGCCAGGCTCCTCTGTCCAGGGAACTCTCCAGACAAGAATACTGGAAGGGGTTGCCATTTCCTTCTCCAGGGGATCTTCCTGACCTAGGCATCAAACCCAGGTCTCCTGCATTGCAGGCAGATTACCATCTGAGCCACAGGGGATTCCCTACCTATGATATCTTCCTGTGCAATTTCAAGATACAGTTTTCTGTTTATCACTTTTTTTTTTTTTTGGTTAGTAGGTAGTATAAGGGTTCAGTTTCCAGATTAAAAAGTAGGGAAATATTTTTTAAGTAGGGAAAGACATGTACAAGGCTCAGAGATGGATAAATGCATTTACCATGAAATCTGAAATTAGAATTCAAGCAACTTCAACTATGTGGGAGAATGGGTAGCAGAAAAAGAATTCACACAACGTCTTTGAATTACAGTGTGAGAAACGGTGGTTTATTGGGGAAAGGAACTTTCAAAAAATTCTTTTGGGAAAAAAAAACTCATTCCAGATGAGTCAAGGATTCAAACTTTTTAAAATTTTTGAGACACTATAAGAAAATGGTATACTAACGCATATATATGGAATTTAGAAAGATGGTAACAATAACCATGTATACGAGACAGCAAAAGAGACACTGATATATAGAACAGTCTTTTGGACTCTGTGGGAGAGGGAGAGGGTGGGATGATTTGGGAGAATGGCAATTGAAACATGTATAATATCATATATGAAACGAGTCGCCAGTACAGGTTTGATGCACAATACTGGATGCTTGGGGCTGGTGCACTGGGACGACCCAGAGGGATGGTATGGGGCGGGAGGAGGGTTCAGGATGGGGAACACATGTATACCTGTGGTGGATTCATTTTGATATATGGCAAAACCAATACAATATTGTAAAGTTAAAAAATAAAATAAAATTTAAAAAATTTAAAAAAAAAGAAGGCAGGAAAAAGAAAATGGAAGGGTGCATTTTTACTCAACGTGTGAAAGAATTCTATTAATACCAAAACAAAAGAAGAAATCATCACCTATAGGTGATGAATATGACTAAATAAAAATAAAACTTTTCATACATTAAAAAATTTACAAAGTTTAAAAAGAAAGCAATACAGTCTCCCAGAATAGTGGAAATAAAAACAAAAATAAACAAATGGGACCTACTTAAACTCAAAAGCTTTGCCACAGCAAAGGAAACAATAAACAAAATGAAAAGACAACTCACAGATTGGGAGAAAATATTTGCAAATAATGTGATTTACAAGGGATTAGTCTCCAAAATTCACCAACAGCTTATGATGCCTGACAGCATCACAACAAACAACCCAGTCAAAAACGGGCAGAAGACCTAAACAGACATTTCTCCAAAGACATACAAATGGCCAAAAGACACATGACAAGATGCTCAACATTTCTCATTATTAGAGAAATGCAAAACAAAACTACAGTGATATATCACCTCACACCAGCAAGAATGGCTATCATCAAAAAATTGACAATAAACGCTGGAGAGAGTGTAGAGAAAAGGGAATCCTCCTACACTGTTGGTGGGAATGTAAATTGGTAGAGCCACTATGGAGAACAGTATGGAGGTTTCTTTAAAAAACTAAACATAGAGCTACCCTATGACCCTGCAATCCCAGTCTTGGGCATATACTCCAAGGAAAAGATGATCCGAAAGGATACATGCACCCCAGTGTTCACTGCAGCACTGTAGCCAAGACTTGAAAGCAACCTAAATGTCCATTCACAGGGGAATGGATAAAGAAGATGTGGTACATATATACAATGGAATATTACTACTAGGCTATTAAAAAAGAATGAAATAATGTCATTTGCAGGAACATGGATGGACCTAGAAGTTGTCATGCTGAGTGAAATAAGTCAGACAGAGGAGAAATATATGGCATGAAATCCCATAAATGCAGAATCTAAAAAGAAATGATACAAATGAACTTACCTACTAAACAGAAACAGACTCACAGACTTAGAGAACAAACTTACAGTTGCCAGTGGGGGATGGTGGGGAGGAGGAGAATAGGGAGTTTGGGATCTACATGTACACACTGCTGTGTTTAAAATGGATAACCAACAAGGACCTATTGTATAGCACATGGAACTCTGGTCAATGTTATGTGGCAGTGTGGATGGGAGGGGGGTTTGGGAAAGAGTGGAGATAGCTGAGTCCCTTCACTGTTCACCTGAAACTATCACAACATTGTTAATTGGCTATACGCTAATACCAAATACAAAGTTTAAAGCTTAAAAAAAAAAAAGAAAAAAACAAAAAGTTTGAAAAACAAAAATAAACAATTATTTAATTTTAAAAAATAAAAAGAAAGCAATACAGATAAAAGCAGCCATGATTTTGATGAAAAAAGAACTTAACATAGAAAATAATGAAGATCTAATACAACCTGATAGTTAATACTACTTTCCTTTGGGTTAGTGGCTAAAAAAATATAAAAATCTTATGTCAGTCATCAAAAAAGGAACACCAGAATCTGTTTAGACTCATCAGCAATTAAAGCACTACCTATTAACTCTTACAGCCATATTTTATTCTCCTGATAAACAATACTAGTTTTTAAGGATACAGTATTCTATCGGCTCCAGGTGAATTAGTTAAAGCAACAAATAGTAGAAAAATCCGTATTTTTCAGTCACTGACATTTTATATACTGACCATTTCCATGTACCACTAGGATAGTTCTACAACTTTTAGGGTGTATTTTTAGCATTTCAGTTCCTTTCAGATTTTTTTTAATTTCAGATTTTTAGTCATTTATGCCTAAATCTATTTGTTTGGCAATCTTTCATAAATATTTTTCCACTTTATTTCTGCCATTAAATGAAACTGCTTTTTGAAATTTGGTTGAAAATATTTTCAGCCACAAGCTTATTTATCAATTAATAGTTTTTGTACACATTCTGGTGATTTTACATTTAAAGCATACTTCTAAGAAGACATTTTGGGCTATTTTAATTATTTTGATTCAATAAAGCCTATATGATAAAGAGAAAGCTTTCAACAGCATTGAAGGACTGGCTGAATTTATTCTAAAGTGGCATTAGATATTAAATATTATTTTATGATAGAGGTATCAGACCAACATGCTGTACATCTTAAAACAATGTTATATGTTAATCATATCAACAAAAATAAATGTCATTTTAACTACATAATATAAAACTAAGAGATATATACATATAATTAACTCAGCATCCCAATAATGTTTGTATCATTAATCCTAAATACATTAGACAGTTCTAGACTTTTAATGTGACTAATCAGAATTTGTAAAAGTAAAGTTGCTTCAATACAAAAGAATTATAGGCAACAAAAAGTGAAGAAAGCATAGCTAAAGAAGTAAAACAGGCAGAGAAGTTAAGAAGTCACCTGAACACTTGGAGGACATTTTTTAAATTCACAAAGATATGGCCAAACAAGTAGATATGTATGATGGGCTGAAAGTGAGTTATATTTGTAGAGTCTGAAAAAATTTGAGGCAGAACAGAACTAATTTGAGGCAGAAAAAAAGCTTCAGAACTATCCTGTGATACACAGAAACCAGCAATGTGAGAAAACTGTAGACAAGTTCATTCTTTCAAACAAATCATCTGCTTCCCAAAAGTTTTTAAATTGATCAATGGTTAAACTGTGGTATATTAGTGATGAACTAAAATCTAGCCATCAAAACACAAAAAATGATAAATGTGTAGCCCATGGTGGAGGGTGTGAAAAGAACTGAGCTGTAGTCAAGACTTCAATAAAATAAAATGAAGACAGAACACCAAACATCTGTTGTTTGGTAAAAATCACAAAGACACAAAGAGATAAGAGCTGCATGAATAGTTGGTACTCTGTGGGGAGGGTATTGCCCTCTTTTAAGATGTATTAGTATATAGTAAATAAAAACATCACATTATCTTCAATTTATTTATGCTTGTTTCAGAAGACAAAATGCCCCCCATCTTCTCCATAGTTGGCCCCTAACCTGCATTTTGACTATCCTCACCTTTGTGTGGGCCTGTGCTTCAACTGTCTCCAAGGGACCCCTGTATTTCCAGTGACACATGTAGTCCACTCCTCCCATTTAAAACAGAATCACAAATACTCCTTTATTTTAATCTTGCTGTCCCCTCCAGTAATATACACCCCCACCCCCACCATCCATAGAGACTCTGCTCCTACCTTTATCTTCCACATTAGTTGGAAAAAATGTCCATCCTTTTGGGAAAGTCTATAGGCCAAACCTACCCAACCACTACTTTATCCTGTCTCTTGGTGTTCTATGCAATATAACTATATAAAAAAAAGTAGTTAAGGGATCAGCTTACCCTAGGTCACAACACTGATTTACAACAGAGAGAAAGATCTGAATCCAGAAAGCTTGACACCAGTTGCCCATGGCCACAAAAGACCCTTATGGGCCCTGTCCCTCTTCCAGGTGATTGAGATCCGCTAGTTACAGCAACTGGAGAGGAGCAGCTGTCACCATCACAGCTGAATTGGCTTGGAGCTGGCTGGCCCAGCCCTGCCTGACACCTGCTCCATGCTCTAAAATCAGCCTTTGTACAGCCTGGCTTCTGGGAAAGAGGAGACACTAGGAGGAAATGGGGGTGGGGGAAAGTGGTTCTTTTGTTAAAAGTCTTCCTCCATAGAACTTCTTTGGGGGAATCTTAGACCACATATTTTGAAAAATCTCCCTGTGGTTATGATGTACAACCTTGGGTACTGAGTCCAGTCCAATAAGGGGAGGTATGAAGATATATCAGATAACCTCTAGGAAACTGATCACTACAGCAACTCTGTTACTGTGTTAATTACAGTAGTCTTGGAGAAAACATACCAGGGTTTGGAATTCTACCCCTGACACTTATTTGCTGTCTGACTGGAGCCCCATCATTTTATTTAGAGCCTCAATTTCCTCATACTACAAACTGGGGATACCACCATTAATTTCCCTGGCTTATGAAGTGTGCTTAAAAATTCACTGCACTGTGCCTGACACACATACAGTCATGAAAGTTCCTTCTAAAGGAAAAAAAATTAAAAGTTTTCTATGGAAAATAACTGCTTTAAAAATACAATCAACATTAGGGAGCAGTTCCCTAACATACTCAACTTGTTAGGGAAACAAATCCCTAACACCAGCACCTATTTTAACTCCCTCTCCCAACACAGACAAGGCTCTAACATTCTTTTCTCCCCTCACATCCACTCAATAAAAAGCTTCTTCATAAAACTATCTAATCTGAATGGCTCTGAGTATCTACTATTTATGATACAAGTTTTTTCCCCTGAAGAAGACTTTTCCTCTCCCATTGTCTTATCTATATCCTTGACTTCCTTAATGAAGCTTGAGAAAAATTTCTGTTCTGAAGTTGACTTTACTGGTTTCTTCCCAGAGAACCAAAATTAGCCTAAGGCACCTGCTTTTCCTATGACCACCTGCACCCAAGCAGAACAAATTGGCCATGGGATCTAGTTTACCTCTTCTGCCTACTGCTCTGGTATAACCTTTGAAAACACTTTTTACTTTACTGTGGCAGCAACTCTCCACTGTAAAAATAGCTATGTACATAAACTAAAGCCTGAAAGAAAACACAAAAAGAATAAGAGCTTCTGTGTTAGAGGGATGAGAGTCCTGGCTAGTTATTTCCAGAAACCTAACACTAAATACAAATTTTTACAAGTGGTTCTTCCACACAGATGACTGAAAACTGAAAGCTTTCAGGCCCCTGCTACTCAAACCTGCCACTTCTGAACGACATTATCCTTGCCTCGCTCCATTTCAGGAGTCTTAACTATTAGCAGCAGTCTCACCTCCCTTTGCCTGTTCTCATATTTAGCAACTCTTCAGAAATATCTGATATCAAGGACCACTTCACCCTGGAACCCATAACTTCCTGTGGACTGTTTTACCATTATTCCTTACCCACTCTCCCACCCCAGGAGTCTCTTGGAGTTTTGGCCCTGGCTTTATTACCAGCCCACTTTCCCCACCCTCTGAAGTGAAAACAAGGACTCCTAACCACGTGACTTCCAGGGAATGCCTGCCAACCGAGGCTTTTTACTTTAGAAGTGGTTCTCAAATGTCGGCCTGCACCACAACCCCATGGAGAGCTTGTTCAAAAACAGTTGGCCCATCCCTGGAGTTTCTTTCAGTGGCTTTGGAGTGGGATCTTAGAATTTGCCTTTCTATCGGTTCCCAAGTGGATGCTGTCACTGCCAGGAGTAGGGGGCACACTTAGAGAACCACTGCTTTAGGCAGAAGAGAGCTAAACTTGGTTAGACTTGGGTTTCTCAACCTCAGCCCTACTGATATTTTGGACTGGATAACTGTTGTGGAGGGTTATCTTGTGCACTATAGGATGCTTAGCATCCTTGGCCTCTACTCAATGCTTATAACCACGTGCCCCTCCCCCAAGTCAACTGTCATAATCAAAAGTGTCTCCAGACATTGTCAAGTGTTCCAAGTTGGGGGTGGGGAGAGGCAAAATCACCCCAGGTTAAGAACCACTGACTTAGTCAAGTTCCCTTTTAGTGAAGTGATGAAACTTCTTCCTCTTGTTCATAAAATGCAAATTCTTTTCCAGATGTGATCATTTTTGTTTAATTCATCCATGCACCCATCCCACTATGTGTCAAGCACTGGGGGGCTACTCATAGGTTGATGAACAGGTCCCTGCTTTTATTGCAATTACAATTAATAGAAGAGACAGTGTGAACAGTAGGCTCTGGAAACTGTGGGGACATGGAACAAGGGGACACAGCAGGCTTTCTGAAAGATTATGATAAAGATGGGCAGGAGTTGGCCAGACAAAAGGGTTAGGGGAGGAAAATTCCAGGCAGAAGTCATGGGGGCAACAAAGCATGAAAATCAGGGAACTACCAGTTGTTCCCTATAGCTGGAGGCAATCATCATTTTTGCCCTGTGTAGGAAGGGGCAAGTTAGGGGAAAACAATATTATCAACTCTTTAACCTTTCTATCTCCTATATCCATTTCTGATAATTCTCTGTCCTTCCTCCATTTGTACCTTAAGCTATATCCATTTTTAAAAATTTATTTTATTGAAGTATAGTTGATTTACAATGGTAATTTCTACTGTACAGCAAAGTGATTCTGAATACATATATATATATATACTTTTTTCATATTCTTTTCCATTATGATCTATCACAGGATACTGAATATAGTTCCCTGTGCTACAGAGTAGGACCTTGTTGTTTATCCAAGCTATAGCCATTTTAAACATTTTTCTACTAACCCTGGAGCCTTATAGAATCACTTTCTCCAGGTGTCTGTATTAAATTATTCCCCTTACTTCTATCATGACACCCATTACACTTAGTTATAACTGTTTTTGTCTGTCTGCCCTTACACTAAGTCCACAATCTCCATTAGAGCAGGGACCATGGCTGCCCTTTCTTCAATGTATTTCCAGTGTCCTGAACAATGTCAAGTACAGACAAGCCACTCAAACTAAATATCACCTGAATGAATAATGTCCTCAAATTCTATATGTCCCAAACTGAACACTCACCAACACCTTCCTTCCGCAAACCAGGTTCTACTTCTATATTCATCTACCGTCCCTCCACCTCCTACATACCCCATGCACATAGTCTCATCAAAATCTTGGCATAATCCCTCACTTCTTGTTTTTCTCATTCCATATATTCATCTTAGAGTCTTCAATGAGAAGCAAGATCTATCCCCTGAACCTCACTAAATACTTCATCTGGCAGACAGACTACGGAAAGAGCATGGGGTTTGGGATCAAATTAGAAGTGGGCTCCTCTCACTCCTCCTTCTTAATTACTAGGTTATTTTGAACAAGTTATAATCTCAGAACCTTAGTTTCCTTACCTTTAAATGGGTTTAACAGTATCAACCTTACATAGGTTGTTATGAAGTTAAATGTTATGTTGCTGCTGCTAAGTCACTTCAGTCGTGTCCGACTCTGTGCGACCCCATAGACGGCAGCCCACCAGGCTCCCCCATCCCTGGGATTCTCCAGGCAAGAATACTGGAGTGGGTTGCCATTTCCTTCTCCAATGCATGAAAGTGAAAAGTGAAAGTGAAGTCGCTCAGTCATGTCCGACTCCTAGCGACCCCATGGACTGCAGCCTACCAGGCTCCTCTGTCCATGGGTTTCTCCAGGCAAGAGTACTGGAGTGGGTTACCATTGCCTTCTCCGAATGTTATGTTACTCAATAATAAATATTTCCTTTACCCTCACAGCATCCCTAGCAGGAGTAAGTAGCAGTCAGGAAGACATGTAAAGAGATAAATAAGAAAGTCAATAAAATGGGAAAGACTGAGAGGGATAACACAAAAAGCCAAAGAAGAAATAAAAATTTAATCCCATGAGAGACCCATATTTACTTTCCTACTGTTTTCTTTTCTCAAAATTTAACATTTATGCTGACCAGGCACACAGTAATATCCAAGAGAAATGAAAACATATGTCCACCAAGAAACTACTGTTCATAGTAGCATTATTCATAATAGTACATAGGTGGAAACAACCCTAATGTCTGTGAACTAGTGAATGGATAAACAAAATATGGTATATCAATACAATGGAATTTTATTAGGCAGTAAAAAGGAATGAAGTACAGTTATATGGATGAACCATGAAAACATTACGCTAGGTCAAAGAAACCAGACATAAAAGATCATGTATTGCAATCACATGATTCCATTTATATGAGATTATCTAGAATAGCAGAGAAGGCAATGGCACCCCACTCCAGTACTCTTGCCTGGAAAATCCCATGGGCAGAGGAACCTGGTAGGCTGCAGTCCATGGGATCGCTAAGAGTCAGACACAACTGAGCGACTTCACTTTCACTTTTCACTTTCACGCATTGGAGAAGGAAATGGCAATACACTCCAGTGTTCTTGCCTGGAGAATCCCAGGGACGGGGGAGCCTGGTGGGCTGCCGTCTATGGGGTCGCACAGAGTCGGACACAACTGAAGTGACTTAGCAGCAGCAGTATCTATAATAGGCAAACCTACAGAGAGAGAAAGTAGAGTAGTGGTTTCCTAGGGTTGAGGGGGGGGTGAATATACTTAAAACCATTGAATCATATACTTTAAATGGGTGAGTTGATGATATGTGAATTATATATTTTTAGAAGATTTTATTTTTATTTACTTTAAATTAATTAATTTATATTTTGGCTGTGCTGAGTCTTTATTGCCATGTGTGGGCTTTCTCTAGTTGTAACGAGTAGAGGCTACTCTCTAGTTAAGGTGTGCAGGCTTCTCCTTGCAGTGGCTTCTCTTGTTGCAGAGCACAGACTCTAGGTCATGTGGACTTCAGTTGTGGCACATGGGCTCAGTAGTTGTGGCTCACGGGCTCTAGAGTGCAGGCTTAGTAGTTGTGGCCCATAGGCCTAGCTGCCCTGTGGTATGTGGGATCTTCCCAGGACAGCAGTGAACCAGTGTCCCCTGCACTGCAAAGTGAACTCTCAACCACCACAGCATGAGGGAAGCCCATGAATTATATCTTAATAAAGCTGTCTAAAAAGTGTAATAGAACAACAGCTAGAAAAATGGAAAAAATTATTTTTTCTAATTATTTTCTTCCTATATCCTAGTAGACTGCAAGAAAATCCAACCAGTCCATCCTAAAGGAGATGAGTCCTGAGTGTTCATTGAAAGGACTGATGTTGAAGTTGAAACTCCAATACTTTGGCTACCTGATGTGAAGAGCTGACTCATTTGAAAAGACCCTGATACTGAGAAAGATTTACGGCAGGAGGAGAAGGGGACAACAGAGGATGAGATGGTTGGATGGCATCACTGACTCAATGGACAAGAGTCTGGGTAAACTCCAGGAGTTGGTGATGGACAGGGAGGCCTGGCGTGCTGCAGTCCATGGGGTCGCAAAGAGTCAGACACAACTGAGCGACTGAACTGAACTGATCCTAGTAGATTATCTTATATATTCCACTCTAAGGAATGCCACCTTTGACTAAAGAGAAATTGTCTTGCTATAGAGAAAGTCTCTCTGGCACTAGCCATGAAAAGGATTCACCAGCATTGCCAGACATGCTGGTAAGGGAAAATAGAGCCAGGCGTGAGTTGAAACAGAGGTCAATGTCCTAGACCAGCTCTTCTCAGACCTGAATGTACATGTGTATCAACTTGGGACTTGTTTTCCCAGGGCTGGTGTGGATGTATAATGAAAGAATGTACTAAAATGCATTACAATTGGTAACACGTGATATAAATGTTGCTGTTACTCAGTCAAGTCAAATGTTTCTGAGGATGTGTGGGGTCACTGTGAGCGGAGGAAGGGAAATAGCAATAAAGTTTCCTTTTTCCTTCTCTGCTTAAGGAAATGACAGCCACTTAACCTCACTGGGCCTCAGTGTCTTTAAATCTATATGTTAGAAAGCATCTGGCACAGGTTTTAGAATCATACAATCTTAAATGGCTTAAACATTCCTAAGCATTAAAGTCACGTGTAGATAGCTGAGAGCTTATTCATCAAGGTCACTTGGTGTGGAAAGATAAAAACTCTGGGGTCAGAAATCCTGGGGATGGGGCACAGGTCTAACACTTGCTAAGCTTTATATCTTTAGTAAATTCCTCAGTGTTTCTTCGTATTTGATAGGAATGGGAAAATACATCTTGCCTGCGTCACAGGGTGGTGGTAGGATCAGATGCGTTGACAGCAAAAGCATTTTATCAAACTCTGGATGGGCTGCTTCACACATCTTTTTATTGTATATGTCTATCAGTAGAAAAACAGAGAAAAATCTGAAAAGAATTATTTATATATATATATGACTGAATCACTTTGCTGTACATCTGAAACAAACACCACATTGTAAATCAACTATAATTCAAATAAATAAATTACAATACAGAGTTGAAAAACCAAAGTTTGAAAAAAATAAAACCTAAAACACACACATACAAAAAGAAAAACACTAATATGGACTCTCATGTATTAATATTATGTACAATATAAAACATACAGGCTTCCCAGGTGGTGCCAGTGGTAAAGAACCCGCCTGCTAACACAGATGTGAGAGATCCCGGGGTCAGGAAGATCCCCTGGAAGAGGGCATGACAACCCACTCCAGTATTCCTGCCTGGAGAATCTCATGGACAGAGGAGCCTGGTAGGCTACAGTCCACAGGGTTGCACATAGTCAGACATGACTGAAGAGACTTAGCACACATAAAACATATACAAAACAGAGGGAAGAAGCATGGGGTAAAAATACAGGATTAGATTCCATGGTATAACAATCAATGTTTAAGTTTACTGAAATTGATAACTATCCTACATTTCTGTAACACTTTATCTCTATTCCTAAGAAATATACATGCAATTCTTTAGGGACCTGATGCAAAGAACTGACTCATCTGAAAAGACCCTGATGCTGGGAAAAATTGAAGGTGGGAGGAGAAGGGGATGACAGAGGATGAGATGGTTTGATGGCATCACCAACTCAATGGACATGAGTTTGAGTAGGCTCCAGGAGTTGGAGAAGGACAGGGAAGCCTGGCGTGCTGCAGTCCATGGGGTCGCAAACAGTTGGATGTGACTGAGAGACTGGACTGAACTGAACTGATAGGGCCATGATGTACGCACTTTACCCTCGAGAGGTGCAGAAAATATGTGTACAAGCATACACACCCACACACCAGGGCCTGCAAATGGAGTAAAATGTTAAAAGCAGGTGAATCTGTGTAAAAGGTGTAAGGGTGGTCTTTGTTTGCTTTTCTCTTTTTCTGGCAAAGTTTCAGTAAGTTGGAAATTATCTTCAAATAATTTTTTTTAAAACTAGAAAATCTAATCATTGGGACTTACAGAATGGTGAGGTAATGAACTTGGCCCACTCTCTCCTCAGCAAAGCAACAATTTACGTGGTAAAAATTATTTTTAAAAATAACCATTTTAAGCCTCTAGAAATTGTCCTAAGGGTGTACAGCAAATGGAAGAAAGAAAGAAAATACACTGAAGAAAATCTATTAAATCTCAGTAAGAATGGATGGCATTTGAGCTACAACCTGCTTCTTATTACACTCCCCAAAGCTTTGTGTGATAGGGGCTCTACCCTGAGTAGCCAAGAAGATGGGGGCTCCTTCCCTTCCCGTGGCGGGGGGGCAGGTTGCTGGTATTCCTCATTCACCTGCCCTCTGTTGCAGAAGTTGCATTCTGATCAGGAGCAGCCAAGAAGATCAAGTCTCCCTTGCTCACCCAGCTCACAGTTGCAGGGAAGAAACTCTATTCCAGGTGTAGGAGGATAAGAACATTGGGCCCTGTTCACCCTCACTCCAGCTAACTCCTAGGACAGAGGCTCCAACATCCTTTTGTGATAAAACCATCAATAAACTAGGCATAGAAAAGAACTTTCTCAACTTGATTAAATGCTACCAAAAAAAAAAAAAAACAGAGCTAACATTATAACTAATGTTGAAAGACAACACTTTCCTCCTAAAATCAGGAAAAACACAAGGTGTACAAACTCACATTTTCTATACAATACTGTCCTGGAAGTTCTATCCAAGGCAATTAGGCCAGAAAAAGAAATTAAAAGCATCCAGATTGGAAAGTAAGAAGCAAAACTATCTACAAATACAAATGACATGACCATGTATACAGAAAATCCTAAGGAAGTCACTAAAAACCTATGAGAACTAATAAATGAGTTCAGCAAAGTTGCAGGACACAAGGGTAACATAAAAATCAATAGCATTTTCATACACTATCAATGAACAATCTGAAATGAAATTAAGAAAACAACTGCATTTATAATACCATCAAAAATAGTAAGATACATAGGAATAAATTTAACAAAAGAAATGAAATTTATACTCTGAAAATTCTATAATATTCTTAAAAGAAATTAAACAAGACCTAAATAAATGGAAAGACATCCATGACAGACAATAGCAAGTGTTGGCAAGAATGTGAAGAAATTGGAACCCTCATACATTGCTTCTACGAATGTAAAACACTGCAGTTGCTTTAGAAAAAAAATGGTTTGGTAGTTTCTCAAAATATTAAACAAAGACTTATGATATGACAGCAATTTCACTCCTCGGTATATAACCAAAAGAAATGAAAATATAATGACATAAATGAGTTAAAAGTAAGAGACAATTTAAGGCCACAATGAGATACCACTATGCACCTAATAAAATGGTCAAAATCAAATACACTGACCAATATCAAGTATTGGGACAGATGTGGAACAACTGAAACTCAATGACTCTATCATTTTACATTCCCACCAGCAACTACTTTGGATAACAGGTCAGCAGATTTTTAAAACTTAAACATACACCTATCATATGACACAATCATTCCAATCATAGCTATTTACTCAATAGAAATAAAAGCATATGTCCATAGAAAGATTTCCTCAAAAATGTTCACAGCAGCATTATTCATAGTACCCAAAAAACAAAAATAATTCCAATGTCCATCAGCAGAGGAATGGATAAATAAACTGTAGTACATCCATAAAATAGGATAATAAAAACCAATGAACTACTGGTATGTACAACATGGATGAATCTCAAAATAATTAGGCTTAACAAAGGGAGTCAAACAAAAGAATCTACATAGTGTATGATTCCACTTATATGAGTCTAGGAAATGCAAATTGATACAGAGTGATAGAAAGGACACATTGCTGGCAGTGGCAGGGGTAGGGTTCCCACTGGCTGAGAAGGGAGGAATTAATACAGAACAAGGAAGAAACTTTCAGAGGTAAAGGATACTCTCTTGATATTGATGATAGCTTCATAGTTATATGCATATTTCAAAACATCATATTATACACTTTATTCTTTTAGTTTTATTTTTTATTGAAGTATACTTGATTTACAATGTTGTATCAATCTCTGCTGTACAGGAAAGTGACTTAGTTATTATATACATACACATATTTTTTATTGTATTATTTTCCATTATGGTTTATCACAGAATATTGAATATAGTTCCCTTCATGGATCACAGCCTTGTCAAGGCAAAGGGGTTTGTGTAACTCAATGAAGCTATGAGCCATGGTCATAGCCATGCTTATGACAGAAAGGTCATGGTGAAGAGTTCTGACAAAACATGGTCCACTAGAGGAGGATAGGGCAACCCACTTCAGTATTCTTGCCTGGAGAACCCCAAGGACAGTATGAAAAGGCAAAAAAATATGACACTGAAAGATGTGCCCCGTAGGCCAGAAGGTGTCCAATATGCTACTGGGGAAGAGCAGAGGGCAACTATTAATAGCTATAGAAAGAATGAAGTGGCTGGGCCAAAGCAGAAATGATGCTCAGTTGTGGATGTAGCTGGTGATGAAAGTAAAGTCCGATGCCGTGAAGAACAATACTGCACAGGAACCTGGAATGTTAGGTCCATGAATCAAGGTAAACTGGACGAGGTCAAGCAGGAGATGGCAACATTGAACACTGACATCTCAGGAATCAGTGAGCTAAAATGGACAGGAATGGGTGAATTTAATTCAGATAACCATTATATCTACTACTGTGGGTGAGAATCCCTTAGAAGAAATGGAGTGGCCCTCATAGTCAACAAAAGAGTCTGAAATGCAGTACTTGGATGCAATCTCAAAAATGACAGAATGATCTTGGTTCATTTCCAAGGCAAACCATTCAATATCACAGTAATCCAAGTCTACGCCCCAACCACTAATGCTGAAGAAGCTGAACTTGAACGTTCTATGAAGACCTACAACACCTTCTAGAACTAACACCAAGAAAAAGATATCCTTTTCATCATAGGGGACTAGAATAACAGGCAAGTTTAGCCTTAGAGTACAAAATGAAGCAGAGCAAAGGCTATGAGAGTTATATCAAGAGAACACGCTGGTCACAGCAAACACTCTTTCCCAAAAACACAAGAGACAACTCTACACATGGACATCACCAGATGGTCAATATAAAAATCAGGTTGATTTTATTCTTTGCAGCCAAAGATGGGGAAGCTCTATACAGTCAGCAAAAACAATACCTGGAGCTGACTGTAATTTAGATCATCAGCTCCTTATTGCAAAATTCGGGTTTACATTGAAGAAAGTAGGGAAAAACTACCTGGCAATTCAGGTATGACCTAAATCAAATCCCTTATGAATCTACAGTAGAAGTGATGAATAAATTCAAGGGATTAGATCTGATAGAGTGCCACAAGAACTATGGATGAACATTCATAACATTGTACAGGAGGCAGTGACCAAAACCATCCCAAAGAAAAAGGAATGAAAGAAGGCAAAGTGGTTGTCTGAGGAGGCTTTACAAATAGCTGAGGAAAGAGAAGCAAAAGGCAAGGGAGAAAGGGAAAGATATACCCAACTGAATGTAGAGTTCCAGAGAATAGCAAGGAAAGATAAGAAGGTCTTCTTAAATGAACAATGCTAAAAGAGGAAAACAAAAATGGGAAAGACTAGAAATCTCTTCAAGAAAATTGGAGATATCAAGGGAGTATTTCATGCAAGGATGGGCACGATAAAGGACAGAAATGATAAGGATCTAACAGAAGCAGAAGTGATTAAGAAGAGATGGCAAGAATACACAGGAAAACTATACAGAAAAGATCTTTATGACCCAGATAATCATGATGGTATGATCACTCACTGAGAGCCGGACATCTTGGAGTGTGAAATCAAGTAGGCCTTAGGAAGCATTACTACAAACAAAGCTAGTAGAGGTGATGGAATTCTAGCTGAGTTATTTAAAATCCTAAAAGATGATACTACTGAAGTGCTACACTCAACCCGTCAGTAAATCTGGAAAACTCAGCAGTGGCCACAGGACTGGAAAAAGTCAGTTTTCATTCCAATCCCAAAGAAGAATAATGCCAAAGAATGTTCAAACTACCATACAACTGCACTCATTTCACGTTAGCAAGGTTATGCTCAAAATCCTTCAAGCCAGACTTCAGCAGTACCTGAACCGAGAACTTTAAGATGTATAAGCTGGGTTTTGAAGAGGCAGAGGAACCAGAGATCAAATTGCCAACATTCGCTGGATCATGGAGAAAGCAGGGAAATTTCAGAAAAACATCTACTTCATTGGGCTTCATTGGGCTTCTGCTTCATTGGGCTTCCCTGGTGGCTCAGAAGGTAAAGCATCTGCCTGCAGTGTGAGAGACCTGGGTTTGATCCCTGGGTCGGGAAGATCCCCTGGAGAAGGAAATGGCAACCCACTCTAGTATTCTTGCCTGGAGAATCCCATGGACAGAGGAGCCTGGCAGGCTACAGTCCACAGGGTGGCAAACAGTCAGACACGACTGAGCAACTTCACTTTCCTTTTCCTTTCCTGTTCATTATTTTTGTTCAGTAACCAAGTTGTGTCCCACTCTTTGTGACTCCATGGACTGCAGCACACCAGACTCCTCTGTCCTCCACTATCTCCTGGAGTCTGCCCAAGTTCATGTCCATTGAATCAGTGATGCCATCCAACCATCTCATCCTCTGTCACTCTCTTGTCCTTCTGCCTTCAATCTTTCCCAGCATCAGGGTGTTTTTCAATGAGTCGGCTCTTTGCATCAGGTGGTCAAAGTATTGGAGCTTCAGCTTCAGCATCAGTCCTTCCAATAAAGGACTTCCTTTAGGATTGAATGGTTTGATCTGCTTCTGCTTCATTAGCTATGCTAAAGCCTTTGATTGTGTGGATCACAACAAACTGTGGAAAATTCTTAAAGAGATGAGAATATCAGACTACCTTATCTGTCTCCTGAGAAACCTGTATGCAGGTCAAGAAGCAACAGTTAGAACCAGATATAGAACACCAGACTGATTCAAAATTGGGAAAGGAGTACAACAAGGCTGTATACCGTCACCCTGCTCATTTACTTATATGCTGAATACATCATGCAAAATGCCAAGCTGGATGGATCACAAGCTGGAATCAAGACTGCCAGGAGAAATATCAATAACCTCAGATATGCATAAGATACCACTCTAATGACAGAAAGTTAAAAGGAACTAAAGAGCCTCTTGATGAAGGTGAAAGAGGAGAGTGAAAAAGCTCGCTTGAAACTCAACATTCAAAAAACTAAGATCATGGCATCTAGTCCCATCATTTCAAGGCAAACAGAGGGGGAAAAAGTAGAAGTAGTGGTAGATTTTATTTTCTTGGGCTCTAAAATCACTGTAGATGGTGACTGCAGCCATGAAATTAAAAGATGCTTGCTCCTTGGAAGAAAAAGTATGACAAACCTAGACAGCATATTAAAAAGCAGAGACATCACTTTGCCAACAAAGGTCCATATAGTCAAAGCTATGGTTTTTCCAGTAGTCATGTACAGACATGAGAGTTGGACCATAAAGAAGGCTGAGCGCCAAAGAATTGATGCTTTCGATCTGTGGTGCTGGAGAAGATTCTTGAGAGTCCTCTGGACAGCAAGGAGATTAAACCATAAATCCTAAAGGAAATCAATCCTGAATATTCATTGGAAAGACAGATGCTGAAGCTGAAGCTCCAATACTTTGGCCACCTGATGTGAAGAGCCAACCTAATGGAAAAGACCCTGATGCTGGGAAAGATTGAGAGCATGAGGAGAAGGGGGCAAGAGGATGAGATGGTTGGATGGCATCACCAACTCAATGGACAGGAATCTGAGAACTCTAGGAGATAGTGGAGGAAAGGTGTGCTGCAGTCCATGGGGTCACAAAGAGTGGGACACAACTTAGGGACTGAACAACAACAAATTGAATACAGTTCCCTGTGTGTACAGTAGGACCTTGCTGTTTATCCATCCTATGTAGAACAGTTTACCTCTGCTAATCCAAAACTCCCAGTCTTTCCCTTCCCCACCCTGCTCCCTATACTTTAAATGTGTCATTTATACTTTTTTATTGTGTGTCATTATGTCTCAATAAAGCTGATAAAACAGAGATAAAAATCACATGTTCTCAAAACCAGACAGAATCTTACAAATCATTAAACCAATCCCAGGCATATCCTTCGGCCCCTTTGTCACTTTGATGCTCCTGGTTTAAGCTGAGGAATATGACCCCATGTGTTCACCTTCCAAGTAGAATGAGCAGCAAAAGACAACACAAAACAGACCTATTTCAGTCCCCCTTCTGGGTGTCTTGGAAGCACATATATTTGTTGTATGTGACACAATTTTCCATCATGAACCTATTGATAAAGTTCAAGAAAGGTTTTTCCTTGAACCTGAGACACTTAGTCACTAACAGCCTAAGGCAAGATAAAGTCATCCCATGTGGGGTTTGTAGGGAGCTGCTGAGGAAGCAATGGAAGAGAGGGCTTGTGGAACTGAACGCCCTGATGACTGACTGAAGAAATGAGCCTTGGAGACAAGTACCTGGCTCATAGTAAGTGCTCAAAAATAAGTTAAAAATAATATAATAAAAACAACAAAATTAAAAAATAAATACCGACAACTCAGAATTTATCATAATCTGGATTATAGCTAGGTACAAAAAAACCTTCACATAGGGACAAAAGAGTCCAATAAACAAGTCAATAGAATAAGCAAGATTTCAGGGGGCATGACAAATTCAATTAAGCTAATTAAACTTACAGGTTCTTCAGGAAGAATCTATTTGCAGTTGATATAGGTAGTACAGACTGCCTGTATTTCAAATCATAACATCATGACTTAGTATACTGTAACACTGGGCAAGATACTAAATCTCTATGTGACTCAGTTTCTTCAACTATACAATGGAGGTGACAATAATATTTACCTCATAGGGATGTTGGGAGATTCGTGAGTTGATATTTGTAAGGTGCTTAGAACACAGTCTGGTACTAAATTGCTACTTTTTTTATTAAAGCTGTAACTGGCAAAAGTTTGTATAAGATACACTTTTTGCTAAAATACAGTGACTTTTCCTACAATTGGATGGAATAAACGAAGTTTTTTTCAAGACGTAATCTCTCACCTACTCTTGATAACAATTCTTTCAAAAGAACATATCTTGTTTGCTGCTGTAATTTCAGCAAAAATGTTGTGTTAGTCACTCAGTTGTGTCTGACTCTTTGCTACCCTATGGACTGTAGCCCGCCAGGCTCCTCTGTCCATGGAATCCCCCAGACAAGAATACTGGAGTGGATTGCCATTCCCTTCTCCAGGGGACCTTCCTGACCCCTGGACTGAACCCGGGTCTTCTGCACTGCAGGCAGATTCTTTAACTGTCAGCTACCAGGGAACTCTAATTTCAACAAAAACAGCTCAATTATTCAAAACATTGTTTGACATTTTCTGGTACATAGTTGGTGCTCAATAAATAGCTGCTGAACAAATTCTTCCAGACCAAAGCAAATTTACCATAATTAGCATTACTGTTTTTATAGTTAGAGTTAAAAATGAAAAGTGCATCCCATCCAAATAGGAAATAATCCAAAAGATCTTCCTGATCCAGGGATCGAACCTGCGTGTCTTGCATCTCCTGCATTGGCAGGTGGATTCTTTACTACTGCACCACCTGGGAAGCCCAAGAAAGGCGTACTTCACTACAAAAGCAGCAGAATTAAGGCTTTGGTTTCAGCCAAAATGACGATGCTATGCAGGCATTCCTTAGCACTTCCTGGTGATTACAAGAAAAAAGACAGACTTAATGGTCCACAAACAGGAAGAATATGGACTATATCCTAAATGGCCTCACTAGGAATCTATGTGGGTCTTCAAAGTAACTGACGTGGAATTCACCTATCATCCTTCTTTTTAGGGGAACACTAAACTGATTTATAATTTCTGCCCTGACATACCTTCTAAGGAGGGTAATCAAATTCCCTTTTCCTAACGTAATCAATCAGGAAGAAATATTTCCTTGCTTTGAGTGATCCAGGTGAGCAGAAGTTGAAAGTATCCTCTCCACTTGGTTTTTTCTTATGAAAACCAAAGGCTATAATGCATTCAAATATCTATCACAGTCCATGGCACAGTAGGCACCCCAAAGATGGCCACTATCATCATCATCATCATCATTTGTAGTAAAAAGGCAGTACTTTCTTATTAAACCAATGATGGAAACATGGTAAATAACAGTTGAGTATAAAAGGTGGCAAGTAGTGTCCCCAAAGAAGCAGCCACGTGGTTACCACTTTGTCCTGGGCACTGCCAGACATTTCTGTTTCCTTTTCAAGACTACTTCCTTTCCTCCTCCTTTCAAGACTACTTTTACACTACTGTGACAGCCACCTGTTGTAACAGTTTCTTCTTAAACCTCAATTAGCTTCTCCCCAATTCTCAAACCATGCACTTCACTGAGAAGAGAGATCAACAAACACAAGTTTTCTCGTTCTTTGCCTCTCCAGTCTCAAGAGAAGGGCTATTGTTCCAACACGACTTGTTGTTCTGGCTTCTATCCTTTTACGCAAGTCATTCTGCTCTATCCAGAATCACTTGCTCTTGCCCCTCCACCCCAACCCATGTCAAACACCTCTTAAATTTTTTTTAAAAACCAAGGTAAGTCCTTCACTTTTTTCACCACTCACCTCCTTCTGGGGCCACTGGCTGTCTGCTCATAAAGTCTGCATCCCTTTTACCACTATGTGTATGCCAAGTCCCCAATCTTATTCTAATACTGGATTTTCAGCTCATGCTGTTGCCTCCAGGCTAAGATGGCACCATTTCAATCTGTTATCAGCACTATACCTGGGTTGGGCCAGGAAGGATATGGGGACCTTCATTCTCAAGGCAGGAAATATGACACTGGACCAGGCTGGAACTTAATCACATAGGCTAATTTCTTATCTAGGGGAAAGCTCAAGGTGAGAATGACATTTCAAGCTTAATCACCTAGAGACCACCAAGGACAAGCCTGTAGTTTGATAATGTTAGATTTACTCACTCATCATGATGGAGGGTGGTCCAGAGGAACCATGGGATACTGTTCAAGGAGAGGAAGGGAAACATCTTTTGGAGGTGTTTCTGAGTGATTCTGAGGGGGCTTAACTAAAGGGGGGGATCAGTTCTGGATTGGTTTTTATTTCTGAAGCAAGATTGGGAAAAGCTGGGATAAACTAGGGGTCGGGTGCTTTTCTGAGGCAAGGGCAGCTGAGTAGTTGGGAATCCCCAGTAACAGATGGGCACAGCAGACTGGGTCTGGGGCATGATTAATAAGAAGGCAGTATTCACTGGAAGAGGGTATCCTTATGGCTTTTTACAGCTGCTGCCTGACTTGGGAGAAACAATGTTTCCTGTTAACTTTGCAGTTGTCTTTATTAGTGTCTGTCCTCCCAACCAAATTAACAGCAAAAGCTGACTTTTTTTTTCAGTCCCAGCTAATTCTCCCATCCCAGATATTTTTGACTCTTTCAGTGAGATGGGCATGGATTCTATCCATCTTTGAGTTTATTTTTAATCCAGAAAGTGTTTAGATCTGGCAACAAATTATACAACCAAAAAGAACCTGGACTATACCTACTGACCTTGTAAGTTTAGGTAGAAAACTGAAGACTTTAGGGGCACCTGAGAGCTTTTTACCTCTTCTTCCTTGTTGAAGGTCATGACTTTTGACCAGAAGGGAAGATAGGGGAAATTAATGTATTGCTACTAAGATGATGTCAAAGAATAGGATGTGGTTTTCTGGATAATCCCTTAAGATTGTAGAATGATGAATTTATGGCAAGGGATGGGGGAAATTTCACACACCAGGAAGAAATGGTTTTGCTGGAGATTTATTAACATAATGAATATGAACTTAAAGGAAAATGTTAAGGAAAGGAAAAATGCCACCAAAAATGTGACATAGAAAGAAAAACCACAGTGGAAGAGATACCCTCTACTCTTCAAGAGAAAACCAGACAAAAGAGCCAGAAATCATGCCTAGGGCTTTAGAAGTCCTCAGACTTATTTAAACTGTGGTAGTAATAAACCAAGTCACTGGGGCACATGAAACATCAGGAAAGCAAGTATGATCTTGTGTGCTTAGTCGCTCAGTCATGTCCGACTCTTTGCAACCCCATGGACTGTAGCCACCACGCTGCTTTGTCCATGCTGATTCTCCAGGCAAGAATACTGGAATGGGTTGCATGCCCTCCTCCAGGGGTATCTTCCCAACCCAGGGATCGAACCCAGGTCTCTCACACTGCAGGTGGATTCTTTACTGTCTGAGCCACCAGGAAAGCCCATCCCTTCTCCAGGGGATCTTCCCAACCCAGTAATCGAACCAGGGTCTCCTGCATTGCAGGCAGATTCTTTACTAGCTGAGCTACCAGGGAAGCCCACATGATCTTACCATAATCAGATAAGTAACCATAATCAGGAGCTAGTGAGATGGCATCTGGCCCTAGATCATAGATGGCAGTAGAATTAAATGGTTAAGGAGAGGCTTGAAGCCAGGCCAACCAGGGTGCTGACTTTTGTCTGTCCTGTGATCTTGGTTAAAACACTTACCCTCTCTGAACTATCACTGGTCCACTTATAAAATGGGTATTAAGATATTTACTTCACTGAGCTCTTACTAAAACCAAAGGCTATAGTGCACTCAAATACCTATCACAGTATGTGGCACAGAGTAGGCACCCCAAAGGTGGCCACTATCATCATCATCATCATTTGCAATAAAAAGGCAGTGCTTCCTTATTAAATCAGATGATGGACACATGGTAAATAACAGTTGAGTATAAAAGCAAAGAGAAAGAAGTGATGTTATTAGATCATATTATTTATGAACTTCTCTAGAAGAGAAAAAAGGTATAGTATGAATTATATCCCCTTTCCCTCATATTTGTTTGCCCCTCTAAACAAGCATGGGCAATCTTGTTAGTGCACCCACATGTGCACATGCACGCACACACATATACATACACATATTTCCCCTCCTGTTTTCTATTATCTTGGGACATCTAATCCACATGATCTGAATTTCAAAGTCAATGCTGACCTATGAGAGGTCAGTTTTTAATAGAGGGAATTTTATGAGTTGAAGGCTGAAAAATATAGATGGCTCTTTCAAGAAGTTTTTAGAGAAAATAAAGGAAAAAGGTTTCCCATTAGTCTGAAGGGATGGAAATTGAGGGAAAGCAGGTGAAAGAGGGATTCTTGGACATGCATAAGCAAAAGAAAAAGAGTTCTTTGAGGAAAATACAAAAAGTATAATAGAAAGAAGAGATTAATGAAACAGAATATCTTTAAGAAGGCACTGAGGGATAGGTAAAAAGCCTTGGAAAAGATGATACAAGAAGAATGAAGATAAAAGTAGACATGGAAATAATGTTTCAAGGGAAAGAGAGTCTGTGACCAGTGGGCTCTGTCTTGTCAGGGAAGTATGTAACTAGATTATCTGCTGAGAGGAGCTGGGGATAGGGAAGGCTAAATTAGGGCACTGGAGGGGTGTGGTAAGAAAATGGAACAGATGCTGTGGGAAACTGGAAAAGGAACCAACTAGGAATGTGTAAAAAAGGATTAGTGAGCAGCCGTTGAGGATCCAGCTGTGGTCAGAAATCACAGTTTAGTCATGGGTATAATCAGCACGGTGAGGTGATTTTCCTGAGGACAACTCAGCAGCCTGGGAACAGGGCAGAAGAAAACAGATGCTAAAGTCCATCTGGGCTTGGGGATTGGCAGGGCAGGTGCAAGGGAACAAGGGGAACGTGAAGGAATTGAGCATACTGGTGGGAATTAATATCAAATGGCTGGCAGGGCTAAGTGAGAGTGGGAAATGGCTGAATGAGTGGGAAAGACAGTAGAAGCAGAAGACAACTAAAAATCGGGAAGAAAAGAGAAGGGACCAGATGTGTTGATGAGGTCAGCAAGGTTCTGTGAGAGGAAGGGAATATGGCATGTGAAGGCTAGAGGTACTAGTCAAAAAAATGAATTTCAGAGTCTGAAATATCAGAGATAGACTAGTACCAGTTGGTGACAGGCAAGGCCCAAAGTGTAGCCATAAGATGAAGTTACTGAAGCAGAGCAAAGATGAAGGTCACAGTATTGGAAGTCAAGGAAGTATTATGCTGGAGCATTTGATGATGCATCAGTATGGGCACTGACATGATCGAGGATGATGCCAGGAGTCAGGATAGCACAGAACACTAAGCTAGGTGCCAGAGGTCTTGAAGAATGTGTGCAAGTAAGCCAGCGATCAGTCTATGCCAATGATGAGAGTTGGTCTACTACGCAATGGCATGCACATTCGAGAATAAGGGAAAAGGAAGGTGTTGAACAACATTCCGGCAGCAGAAGCTAGCTTCGAGATTGAGGAACTATGAGAGAATAAGCAATTTCCATTTAAGAGGGCAGTGAAGAAAATAGTGTCATCAAGGCAAAGAGTTTCAGAAGAATGGTTGAGAATATACAGACATTTCCCGACCAAAGAACAGGAGTTCTGGTGGCCACAAGAGATCTGAGAAGGGAGTGTCAGCCAGGGAACAATATGCCTATGAAAGGGGAAGGGCTGTGCTGAACTCATAAGAGGGAAATTTCATTCTTTAGGATGCTGAGGAAGCAGTGAAAGGAACTACAATTCTGTGTAAGTTTGACTAAGAAAGAAGAACCAATTGGTAAAAGTAGAAGTGAAAGAAACTTTAGGAAATACAGCCATGTCATCTTAAGTACTGTTGGGTAATGACCAAGGACAAAAGTGTCTGATAGGTACCAAGATATTCCAGATATCAGGGATGGAGATTTCTACAAGACCCTGGTAACTCTTAAGTGGGCTACTGTTTCAAAGGAATAAAATATTTCAGGGGAAAAGTTCTCATAATATCATCAGTGTCTCATCATCCTGAAAGGAAAAAAGGAGAAATGACTAAAGAACACCATTGCTGCACAGGAAACACGCTGGCAGGCTATGGGACCACATGTAGCTATAGCAAGCTCAGATTTTTTGAGGTAAGATCATCTACCCTAAATAGAAGATATATGTGAACAGGTGACAAAGACAGCAAGTGAGCAAGCAAGAACACCAGTGGGATGACTCAGTTCCTATTTCGATTCTGTCTTAAATTAAAAGGATAACTTTTAAATTTGTGGTAGCACAAATATGAATTATAATTTGTCAGAGTTCAAATTTAATTGATCCTCTGATCCTATATAACATGTGAAAGACCAGTTAGGACCCAAACCCGAAGTCAATCAAGTCCGGGTCTGTCTGCCTCAAAGGAATGAGTCCTAGTCTGACAGTCACATGAAACAGCTCTGCCACTAGCCAGCCTGGTGACTCTGGATAATTATAACCTAAGGCTCAGTTTCCCCATCTATAAAATAAGAGGGACAACATTTGGGGGAGGGTAGTTAGTTTTAGACTTCATATCTCATCCCAAGGGAAAAGCCAGGTGGACTCAAGGTTTAAATGTAATTAAAATCATAAATATTTCTGGGAGAAACAGGTCCATTCCTGACATCTGTAAGGCCGGAGGCTAGAATATAAACGGAGGCTCACAATCCCCCTCTTTGTTCTCCGCCCTCCCCTGACCTCACTCCTCCCAACCTGACTAGGGGCCTTGGGCATATACATGTGGACTCAGTAGCTCTACCCACCCACACGTCTCTCCCACCAAACAACCACCCCTTAGACTTAGGAGAGCTCACACCTATGGCACAGTCCCCTCTTAGGACAGGCCCAGAGGCCTTGGCCAGCCCTGGAAGCAGATTGAGTAGGGAATTCTCAGCTTCTAAGCACCTGGAGTCTGGTCTAGAAAGAACAGGCAGAAGTTTGGGGAAGGCACATCTCCTTGGCCCTGCCTTTTGGTACGAGTTGTGTAAACTGCAAACCACAAAGGAAAAGACCAATACATTTGACTATATAAAAATGGAAAACTTGTGGATATTAAAAACAAACCAATAATAAACATATCAAAACTGAGAAGAAACATGTACATTATGACAGTTACTTCCCTTAATAAATAACTCTTAAATCAGTGAAAAAGTGACCACCCAATAAGGAATTATCAATAATACAAGTATACAAAGAAAGCACAACCTCATTCATAATTAAAATTATATGCTGCTACAACAAAAGGCCCTTTCTGACTCATCAAACTGACAAATATTTTCCAAATGATGAAACACAAGATTGGTAAGAGTTCAAGATTATAAACAGATCAGGCTTTACCCTATCCATCCAATCCTTTTTTTAAAAAAACTATATATATATATATATATATATATATATATATATATATATATATATATAATTTATTTATTTTTGGCTGTGCTGGGTCTTCATTGCTGCTAAGGCTTTTCTCTAGTTGCAGTGAGCAGGGGCTACTCTTTGCTGTGGTGCACAGGCTTCTCACTGTGGTGGGTTCTCTTGTTGCAGAGCCTGGGCTCTAGGGCACACGCACTTCAGCAGTTGCAACACACAAGACTCAGCAGTTGTGGTTCCTGGGCTCTAGAGCACAGGCTCAATAGTTGTGGCCACGGGCTTAGTTGCCCTGTGGCATGTAGGATCTTCCTGGACCAGGAACCGAACCCATGTCTCCTGCATTGGCAAGTAGATTCTTTACCACTGAATCACCAGAGAAGCCCCTATCTATCCAATTCTACTTTTTATAATTTATACCAAAGAAACAGCGAAGGATATGACAAAAATTTAACTCCGAGGATTTTCATGGCAACACTGGTAATGATAGACAACAACTGGAAACAATTTAAATGTCCAACAAGGGATTGGTTAAATCAGTCAGGATGCATCAATACAATGGGGCATTCAGAAGTGTTAGCTGTAAATAAAAAGCTGATAATAGAGAAACAGGCATAATGTAAAGATGAAAAAAAAGTGGCTTAAAAAGTACAATTCATTTTATCATTAGTTACACATACAGGCTAGAAGGCTATACCTATGGGTGCTAAAAATGTTCTCTTTTTAAAATTTTGGATGTTAAATTTATTCTCTGTCCCTTATTTGTATTTTTTTAATTTTTAAAAGCTGGTTACAATAAAAAACACATTACATTAGTTGTTTTGTTTTTTTTTTTTTAAGAGAAGCAATTGATTATCATTTCTAAGGGACTTAGTCACGCCAACATTCTACAAGAGTGTCCCTTTGTAGCTTTAAGATTTTTGGACTCTATTAAAGGAAAAACCAACGAACTGCATGGTATCCTCTGGAGAGCAGGAAGGAGTCACTGCTGCATCTTCTACATTAGTGGGGCAAAACTCTATTAGCACAAAATGAACAAACAAAATCCACCTAGAACACAAAGACCCTGCAAGTATAGTGTGAAGAGGCCCCACCACTTAAGGCTACAGAGTGCTCTTCTTCAGGGATTTTATCTTGAAAGCAATATTCTTCCCTCCACTCCCACTCCTGACAGTCTTTTTTATAATGCCGAGTGACTTCCACACAAAACCAAACCAGTCAATTTGATGCACAATTGGTAGGTGGAAGAACAAGACAGAATTGAACACAGTGGTAATGGTGGAGGGAGAGGGGATGATTTTATTTCCTACTTCCTTTCTAAGTAGAGAGGCCTCTGTTAGAGTAACGTTCCTGGCCTCTTTCTACACCTTTACTTACTCTTCCCCATGGAAGGAGCTACAAATAATTGCTTGAGAGATTAGACAATCATTTATGAGAAAAAATTAGTGTTAAATGTAAATTTCAAGTATCCATTGTACCTATTATTTAAAAACAATTTATCTGTCTGCCCATCTATCTATACATACCTAAAAACACACGCAAGGCAAGCAACGTGCTTAAGCAACACTTGACTATCTGGCTAATCAGAAATCAAAAAGACTTAGATAAGTAAGCTATTCTGTGAGTGGAAGTTTCCATGTCTGTGCAAGATAAGGGTCTGTCAAGGAAGGCACAGAGACACAGAAGTGTCCTTAACAAACTCCCATTTTGATGGATGGATCCTTTCTCCATCTTGTGCCACATTCTGCTTCTA
Source organism: Bubalus kerabau (assembly GCF_029407905.1). Classification (NCBI taxonomy): domain Eukaryota; kingdom Metazoa; phylum Chordata; class Mammalia; order Artiodactyla; family Bovidae; genus Bubalus; species Bubalus kerabau. The sequence continues at coordinate 103,985,849 of NC_073647.1, read as the reverse complement.
TTTGGTAAGCAGAAAACCATGCCAGTTAATGAACTGTCACCAAATTCTGCAGGTCATTTTGAGTACAGAGGGGACATCTATTCAAATCCTATCCATCTTTCTCCAATCAGCTTAAATGTCACCTCCTTCCCAAGCCTTCTCTCCCCCTCACCACAGCTGCAAATTACATCTCATCCTCTTAAGATTCTAAGCCCTTTGTTTCTACCACTCATTACATATGACTTTATACAGAGTCACATGGGTCCAAGTTCTTTTACTAGATAATAAGCTTCTTGGTGGCAAGGTCCGAATTGTTGATTTTTATCTGAGCCACAGTATAAACACAGTGTCTTCCACGGTTATTCATTAGATGTGTGCAGGAATAAAACTTTAGAACTTACATAAGTTGAAAAGCATCTTCCCTCCCCACCCCTTAAGAATGCAAGGATTAGAGAAGAGCCCTAACATTCCCCCTTAAGAGACTCACTGGCAACAGCAGCAAACTTTAGCCCAAGGTTTAAATATTTTTGCCTTCTTCAGCTCTTAGTTTCATGTACATAATGGAGTGAGATTTCACCCACCCCTGGGATCTAGCTTGATAAAACTCTCTAGAGCAATGCCATCTCACAGAAATATAAAAATGCCAGCCACATACACTAAATTTTCTAGAAGCCACGTTAAGTAAAGAGAAATTGGGTAAAATTAATTTTAATGATAGATTTTATTTAGTTCAATATCTAACATGGAATTATTCAACATGGAATCAGTACTTTAAAAAATTATTGAAATACTGTTACTCATTTTATCATACTAAGTCTCTGAATCTAGTGGGTATTTTCCATTTATAGCATATCTCTGCTGCTGCTGCTAAGTCGCTTCAGTCGTGTCCGACCCCATAGATGGCAGCCCACCAGGCTCCCCCGTCCCTGGGATTCTCCAGGCAAGAACACTGGAGTGGGTTGCCATTTCCTTCTCCAATGCATGGAAGTGAAAAGTGAAAGTGAAGTCGTTCAGTTGTGTCTGACTCTTTGCGATTCCATGGACTGCAGCCCACCAGGCTCCTCCATCCATGGGATTTTCCAGGCAAGAGTACTGGAGTGGGTTGCCATTGCCTTCTCCAACAGCATATCTCAATTCATAATAGGTACTTCCTATTAGCTATAAAAGCTACTTACTTAACCTGTCTGCCTCAGTTTCCTCAATTTTAAAATGGGAATAACAATATTCACCTTAGAGCATTGAACTGAAGCTTAAAAATATGGGCTTAGGACAGTACCTGGCACATTGTAAGGTCTCAATAAATATTAACTACCTTTAGGAAGTTAAATAGTTCTATGTTCTACCAAAACAGCTCTGTAAGTTTCATTTTTTTATCTGTAAAATAACACAATATGGCCCACTTTGTAAGGTGATTATGATAGTCTGAGATGATGTGTGTAAATAACTTCTTATGTTGTTGCTGTTATGACAATTTGCAAACCTCATCCTTTCAACCTTTGTGGTTCCATCAATAAACACCATTCTACCTTTGGATGTTCTTAATCCTAAGTAAAAGATATCTGTAATTTTCAGAACAATTAACTACCTTTATCATCAACATCTTCCACTTACTATATGAAAGAACTGAGCAAATGAAGAAACTAAGCAGAACTTCCTAAGTTCATAAAATAAATCAATGCTGGTTCTATTTCCTTTTAAATACTCACCTAGTAAACCATGCAGGGCAGTTGGGAGCAATGGAAAATCATATTTTTTACCCATTTAAATTCCAAAGTGCTAGCCAAATGGAGTTTCGGAGTCAGTCCAAAAGGCAACATTCTTCAAAATGGTAGCTTAAAAAAACACCATCCAGCTGTGTTATACTAAAGGTCTTTTCACCCTACCACTTCCTTTAAGCTCCATCCCCCATTTGGGTAATATTGTATCCACCTTAATTGGTGAAAATGTATAACTCCTTGAGTTTTACTCTGCAATACTTTGGATTATTTGTTTGCTTTTTTCTTAGAAGACCAGTGAGGTTGAATATTCTTGCAAAAAATCACAAAACATCTGGTATCCAAGACCATCCAATCTTTGACATACTTGATTGTGCTCTTCAGGAAAAGAAGCAACACAGAAGCAATGGCAGAACTGAAAAAATAATAGCCTAGAAGTCAGGAGACCTGATTTCTGGCCCAGGGTTTAAATTAAATCACTGTGTGACCTTGGGCAACACACTTAAACTCCTAAGCTGCATCTCAGTTTAAGATAAGTTCACCTGCAATATTTAGGATTAAAAATTAGAATGTAGGGCTTCCCTGGGGGCTCAGTGGTAAAGAATCCACCTTCCAGTGCAGGAGACATGGCTTCAATCCCTGGTCTGGGAAGATCCACATGCCACAGAGCAACTAAGCCCGTTGCCACAACTACTGAGCCTGTGCTCTAGAGCCCGGGAACCACAACTGCTAAGCCACACTCTGCAACTACTGAAGCCCACATGTCCTAGAGCCCGTGCTCTGCAACAGGAGAAGCCACTGCAATGAGAAGCCCATGCACCGTAACGGACAGTAGCCCCCACTCACTGCAACTAGAGAAAAGCCTGACCAGCAACAAAGACCCAGCACAGCCAAAACAAACAAATAAGAATTCGAATGCAGTGTGTGCGTCTGTGTATGTGTTAGTCACTCGGTCATGTCCGACTCTCTGTGACCCCATGGACTGCAGTCTGCCAGGCTTCTCTGTCCATGGAATTCTCCAGGCAAGAATCCTGCAGTGGGTTGCATTTCCTTCTCCAATGCGAATTGTAGTGGTAGTAGTGTCGTCGCTAAGTCGCATCTGACTCTTGCGACCCCACAGACTGTAGCCTGTCAGGTTCTTCTGTCCATGGGATTCTCCAGGCAAGAATACTGGAGAGTGGGTTGCCATTTCCTTCCCCATCGAATGCAGTACACCAGAGCAATAACTCAAAACTGCACCGGGTCTTCACATTCTTTTTTCTCTCTCTTTACATGTTCTGGCAACAAGTTCCTCTTGAAAAAAATGAGTATTGACAAAGTTTGGAAATAATTTCCTCTGAAATCCAAATAATTAGAATAGCTAAAAAGCAAGTAAGGGTAATTTATCTGATATTTATGCTGCTATCACTGAAATCCAAATAATCGTCATATCCCTCAAGGTTTAGAATTATGGGACATCAGCATGAACACAAAAGGGCATCAGTGACCACTTCCATGGATCTCTCCCCAACCCCAATTCCCTGGTTTCTCACCTTGAGCACTGCTGACATCTTGGGTCAGAGCATCCTTTGGTGGGGGTTGGGGGCATGACCTGGGCATTATAGGATACTTAGCAGTTACCCTGATTTCTACCCACTATATGTCAGTAACATCCCCCACAGCTGTGATAACCAAAAAGCCTCCAGACACTGAGGTGACCCTCAATTCCTTTGTAGTGGTGATGGTGGTTTAGTCGCTAAGTCGTGTCTGACTTTTGTGACCCCATGGACTACAGCCTGCCAGGCTCCTCTGTCCACGGGATTCTCCAGGCAAGAATACTGGAGTGGGTTGCCAATTCCTTCTCCAGGGGATCTTTCTGACCCAGGAATCGAGCCCCGGGTCTCCTGCATGGCAGGCAGATTCTTTACCAACTGAGCTACAAGGGAAGCCCCAATTCCTTTGTAATTAAGCTTATACAGAGACTTGCAATTTTTAGTGTGTCATTCGCTTATGACACAGCCTCATTAATACAACCTGGAGTATCAATAATACAACATGGAGTAATCAACTTCGGTCAGCAATCTGGATTCTCAAAAGCATACTCTTGCCAATTAATGTGCATTTTACACACATACACCAGATAAATACTTTTGTAAAGTGATTCACACTGCAGAATGTATCCATTTATCTTTTTCAGAGCCAAAACAATGTTTTCACACAAATAGCAATTTCAGTAGCTGATATTTTATGTCTGTGCTCAGTCACTCAGTCATGTCCTACTCTTTGTGATCCCATAGACTGTAGCCCACCAGGCTCCTGGAGCCATGGAATTTTCCAGGCAAGCATACTGGAGTGGGTTGCCATTTCCTCCTCCAGGAGATCTTCCTGACCCAGGGATCGAACTCGTGTCTCTTGAGCCTCCTGTGTTGGCAGGCAGATTCTTTACCACTGCACCACCTGGGAAGCAGCTAATATTTTAGATTAACATATTTAGAGCCCATGATATTTCTCTTTAAGGTTAGAACATTGGCTTTAATGTACAGATAAAAGCTTCCAAAAAACTATCCATCTATCACTTAATTCTCCTCCAACAAATCCCCATGCTTCCTCTTACTCACCTAACTGTTCACATGTACTGGTTTCCAGTGACTGGGTCCTATACCTAGCCATCCACCTTTTCATCAAAGTTTTGACAGAGGGTTATTCTAGTTCTTTGGGTCTGTACATATAAGCAAACTGGGAAGAAGCGCTAATGAGAGCTTCAGTTCAGTTCAGTTCAGTCGCTCAGTTGTGTCTGACTCTTTGCGACCCCATGAATCGCAGCACGCCAGGCCTCCCTGTCCATCACCATCTCCCGGAGTTCACTCAGACTCACATCCATTGAGTCAGTGATGCCATCCAGCCATCTCATCCTCTGTCGTCCCCTTCTCCTCCTGCCCCCAATCCCTCCCAGTATCAGAGTCTTTTCCAATGAGTCAAATCTTCACATAAGGTGGCCAAAGTATTGGACTTTCAGCTTCAGCATCATTCCTTCCAAAGAACACCCAAGACTGATCTCCTTTAGAATGGACTGGTTGGATCTCCTTGCAGTCCAAGGGACTCTCAGGAGTCTTCTCCAATACCACAGTTCAAAAGCATCAATTCTTCGGCACTCAGCTTTCTTCACAGTCCAACTCTCACATCCATACATGACTACTGGCAAAACCATAGCCTTGGACCTTCGTTGGCAAAGTAATGTCTCTGCTTTTGAATATGCTATGTAGATTGGTTGTAACTTTCCTTCCAAGGAGTAAGCGTCTTTTAATTTCATGGCTGCAGTCACCATCTGCAGTGATTTTGGAGCCCCAAAAAATAAAGTCTGACACTGTTTCCACTGTTTCCCCATCTATTTCCCATGAAGTGATGGGACCAAATGCCATGATCTTAGTTTTCTGAATGTTGAGCTTTAAGCCAATTTTTTCACTCTCCTCAGAGCTTATCAGTCATAAAATAATAGGATCAACCAAACATATAGGGAATATCATTAATGCTGTGTGGACACAAAAATATATACATATTAGACATGAAAGAAACACAGAACAGAAACAACCACAGAATGAATCACATCAACCACATGCCCAAAGTCACTCAACTAACTCATTTCATAGGCTGATAGTAGAGCATTAGACCTAACAGTATTCAGATTGAAGCTGTAGATGAAAAAGTAGAGTTAAGATCCAACCAGTCCATCCTAAAGGAAATCAGTCCTGAATATTCACTGGAAGGACTGATGCTGAAGCTGAAATTCCAATACTTTGGCCGCCTGATGTGAAGAACTAACTCATTTGAAAAGACCCTGATGCTGGGAATGATTGAAGCGGGAGGAGAAGGGAATGACAAAGGATGAGATGGTTGGATGGCATCACTGACTCAATGGACACGAGTTTGAGTAAGCTCTAGGAGTTCGTGTTGGACAGGGAAGCCTGGTGTACTGCAGTCCATGGGGTTGCAAAGAGTTGGACGTGACTGAGCGACTGAACTGAACTGAGAGCTAAGTTTATCGGTTTGGGACTCAACACATGGAAGGATACCAACATGACAATGGTGGTTACATCTGAGGAGGAGGTTAAAAGAGAACATTCATTTTTTACTCAAGATGCTTCTATATTATTTTTTAAGATAAACATGTAATCACATGTTACTTCTATAATTAAAAACCAAGAGGTAAGCCCATGAACCTATGGTCAATTAATCTATGACAAAGGAAGCAAGACTACACAATGTTGGAAAGACAGTCTTTCCTGAAAATGGTGCTGGAAAAACTAGACGGCTACATGTAAAAAAATATGAAATTAGGTCATTCTTTAACTCCATGCACAAAAATAAGCTCTAAATGGATTAAAGACCTCAATATGAGACCAAATACTAAAAAACTTCTAGAGGAAAACACAGGCAGAACACTCTCTGACATAAATCACAGCAACATCTTTTTCAATCCATCTCCCAGAATAATGGAAATAAAAACAAAAATAAACAAATGGGACCTGCTTAAAAGCTTTTGCACAGCAAAGGAAACAATAAATAAAACAAAAACACAACCCACAGATTGCAAGGAAGTATTTGCAAATGATGTGACCAATAAGGGATTAGCCTCCAAAATTTACAAACAGCTCGTGATGCTTAACAGCATCAAAACAAACAACCCACTCAAAAATGGGCAGAAGACCTAAATAGACATTTCTCCAAAGAAGACATACAGATGGACAATCAGCACAGGAAAAGATTCTCAACATCACTAATTATTAGAGAAATGCAAATCAAAACTACAATAAGATACCTCACACCAGCCAGAATGGTTATCATCCAAAAAAATAAAAAATCTACAAACAATAAATGCTGGAGAGGGTGTGGAACCCTCTTACACTGTTGGTGGGAATGTAAATTGGTACAGCTACTAGGGAGAACAGTATAAAGGTTCCTTAAAAAACTAAACATAGAGCTACCATACGACCCTGCAATCCCACTCCTGGGCATATATCCGGAGAAAAACATGATCTGAAAGGATATATGTGCCCCAATGTTCACTGAAGCACTGTTTACAATAGCCAAGACATGGAAGCAACCTAAATGTCCATCAACAGAAGACTTTATAAAGAAGATGTGGTACATATATACAATGGAATATTACTCAGCCATTAAAGAGAATGAAAAATGCCACATGAAGCAACATGGACAAATCTAGAGATTTTCATACTGAGTGAAATATGTCAGATAGAAAAGGAGAAATATTGAATTACATCTCTTATATGTGGAATCTAAAAAGAAGTGATACAAATGAACCTACTTGCAAAACAGAAACAGACTCACAGACTCAGAGAAATGGAGCTTATGGTTGCTGGAGGCAGGGAAAGATGGGGGGAAGGGTTAGTTAGGGAATTTGGAGTGGACATGTACACACTGATATATTTGAAATGGGTAACCTACTATGTAGCACATGGAACCCTGATCAATGTTATGTGGCAGTGTGGATGGGAGGGGAGCTTGGGAGAGAATGGTGGTTTTGTCATTAAGTTGTGTCTGACTCTTGCAACCGTGTGGACCATAGCCCACCAGGCTCCTCTGTCCATGGGATTCTCCAGGCAAGAATACTGTAGTGGGTTGCCATTTCCTTCTCCAGTGGATCTTTCCCACTCAGGAATCAAACCTGGGTGTCCTGCATTGCAGGCAGATTCTTTACCAACTGAGCCACGAGGGAATCCCAAGACTACTGGAGGGGTAGCCGATCCCTTCTCCAGGGGAATTGACCCAGGAATCGAACCAGGGGCTCCTGCATTGCAGGTGGATTCTTTACCAGCTGAGGTACCCGGGAAGCCCTTGGGAGAGAATGGAAACATGTTTATGTAGAGCTGAGTCCTTTCACTGTTCACCTTAAACTATCACATCATTTGTTTGTTAATCAGCTATACCCCAATACAAAATAAAAAGTTTAAAAAAAAAAAGAGGAGATGGAATCTCATAGGGAATATAAAGGGAGAAAAGGCAAAGAACTCAACACTCCCAAATATGAAGATAATTAGGGGGCAGAAGGAAGCAAAAGCAAAGAAGCAACAGCAGGAGAGGCAGGCAGAAAGAGAACTAGAAGAATACAACAACTCTGTGGCCAAGGGAGGGAAGTTTCAAAAAGGAACTGAACTGTCAACAGAACCAAAAAGGGAAAGAGGGGAGAGAAATAAGGTGACAGAACAAAATCTAGATCTTAAAGAGGCTTCTTAAAAATCATAGCCATCTCTCTATATTATGCCCTTCAATATTTGAGAAAAATGAGGCCCAGAAAGGTTAGATGGCTGGCTAGGTAGGTATTAATAGCTATATGGCACAGCAAAGGGAGACAACCACATGTTTACGGAGTCTACCAAATGGGTCCAGTGGAAAGAAAGAGAACATAACAGAAGAAAAGGGGGATGATTGGATAAGTGCTACCTGGAACAGATAGGAAGAGATGGGACTGAAGGCAAAAGCAAACAAAAATAAAACAACTTTTCCTCTGAAGCTGGATGACTTGTTTCCTTTTTCCACTTAAGTTGTTGGATTAGGAGGTCAGGGGACTCAAAGTACTCGGGTGTCCCCAGAACCTCACCCTTGGTACCTTTCCTCTCTCAAACTATACACACAACCTAGAAAACTTTTTACCATCTTTACATGTGTGTGTGTTAGTTGCTCAGTCATGTCTGACTCTTTGTGAACCCATGGACTGTAGCCCACCAGGCTCCTCTGTCTATGGGATTCTCCAGACAAGAATACTGGAGTGGGTTGTCATTCCCTTCTCCAGGGGATCTTCCTGACCCAGGGATCGAACCTGGGTTTCCTGCATTGGAAGCAGATTCTTTACCGTCAGAGCCACCAGGGAAGCCCCATCTTTATAAGAAAGACTCCCAAATCTCTACTCCAGTGCAAAGTGAAGTGAAAGTGTTAGTCACTGAGTCATGTCTGACTCTTTGCTACCCTATGGACTATAGCTCTCCAGGCTCCCCTGCCCATGGGGATTCTCCAAGCAAGAATACTGGAGTGGGTTGCCATACCCTTCACCACAGAATCTTCCCAATCCAGGGATTGAACCTGGGTCTCCTGCATAACAGGCAGATTCTTTACCATCTGAGCCACTGGGGAAGCCCAAACCCTTTAGGAAGCCCCAAACCTGTCAAGATGAATCTCTACTTGGATATCTAAAGATATCCTAACTGAAATCTCCATCTCCACAGCTCTACTCCTGTTTCACTGCTCTTTGTCTCAGTGGAAGGCCCCACATGATGAATGATATCAGGTAAATTATTGAACATCACCTCGCATTATATCTTTGTAAGCAAGATGAAAAAGAAACATTCACTGAATGACAATAAAGAGTCACAGCTGTTAGAACAGCCTTGCTCAGTAAGTATCCCTTGATGGCTTAATGTTCAAGTTGGATTTACAAAAGGCAGAGGAACCAGAGATCAAATTGTCAACATCCGTTGGATCATAGAAAAAGCAAGCGAGTTCCAGTAAAACATCTACTTCTGCTTTACTGACTATTCCAAAGCCTTTGATTGTGTGGATCACAACAAACTGTGGAAAATTCTTCAAAAGATGGGAATACCAGACCAATGACCTGCCTCCTGAGAAATCTGTATGCAGGTCAAGAAGCAAAAGTTAGAACTGGACATGGAACAACAGGCTGGTTCCAAATCAGGAAAGGAGTTCGTCAAGGCTGTACACTGTCACCCTGCTTATTTAACTTATATGCAGAGCACAATATGAGAAATGCTGGACTGGATGAAGCAAAAGCTGGAATCAAGATTGCCGGGAGAAATATCAATAACCTCAGATATGCAGATAACACCATAATTATGGCAGAAAGTGAGGGAGAGCTAAAGAGCCTCTTGATGAAAGTGAAAGAAGAGAGTGAACAAGTTGGCTTAAAACTCAACATTCAGAAAACTAAGATCATGGCATCTGGTCCCATCACTTCATGGCAAACAGATGGGGAAACAATGGAAACAGTGACAGACTTTATTTTCTTGGGCTCCAAAATCACTGAGGATGGTGACTGCAGCCATGAAATTAAAAGACACTTGCTCCTTGAAAGAAAAGTTATGACCAACCTAGACAGCTTATTCAAAAGTAGAGACATTACTTTGCCAACAAAGGTCCATCTAGTCAAAGCTATGGTTTTTCCAGTAGTCATATATGGATGTGAGAGTTAGACTATAAAGAAAGCTGAGTGCCAAAGAATTGATGGTTTTGAACTGTGGTGTTGGAGAAGAGTCTTGAGAGTCCCTTGGACTGCAAGGATATCCAACCAGTCCATTCTGAAAGAGATCAGTCCTGAATATTCACTGGAAGGACTGATGCTGAAGCTGAAACTCCAATACTTTGGCCACCCGATGCGAAGACCTGACTCATTGGAAAAGACCCTGATGCTGGGAAAGATTGAAGGTGGGAGGAGAAGGGGATGACAGAGGATGAGATGGTTGGATGGCATCACCGACTTAATAGACATGCTGCTAAGACATGAGTGTGAGTAAATTCCGGGAGTTGGTGATGAACAGGGAGGCCTGGCATGCTGCAGTCCACGGGGTCGCAACAAGTCTGACATGACTGAGTGACTGAACTGATCTGATGGCTTAATGGTAAATTGCAAGTCTTCAATTAGCCTCATTCAGCTTTATGCTGTGTGTGACAGACACTTGTAGGCTACCTCCAATAATTCCTACCTCCTGGTGCTTATGCCCTTGCCTCGAGTAAGGGTGGGACCTGTGACCAGCTTCTAGCCAATAGAATACAGCAAGGGTGATGGGTGTCATGCCCATGTTTACTATGATTCCTTCTTGCTGTGGTGACATACAGACTTTGTCCTTTGCTGGCCTTGATGGAGTGAACTACTATGTTGTGAAGTGCCTGTGAAGAGGGCCATGTTGCAGGGAACTACAGCTAGCCACTAGGATGTGAAGGCCTCAGTCCTACAACCAACTAAAGAACTAAGTTCCGCCAACAGGTATGTAGGTTGGAAGAAGACCCCAAGGCCTCAGGTGAGACTTGTGGTCCCAACCAACACATTGATTACAGCCTGAGAGAAGGAGCAAAGGACCTAGCCAAGACATGACAGGCTCATGAACCAGGAAACTGAAATAAGACACTAAGGTTGTGGTAATTTATTGTACAGCAATAGAAAACTAATACACCATGCACTATTTTATTAATTACTTGGGTAAAGATATTCACAACATATGTACAATAATAATGTTAAAACTAACAGGATGAACAAGAAATACAAATTTAACTACAGTAAGGTTTAAGTAAAAGCCTAGACAGAAAAATTTTTGTAAATAAAAATATTTAAAAAGAAAGTGAGAAAGAGACAGAGACATACTTGGAGTAAGAAGTAGGCTTTGGGCTCATTATGAGCTCATAGTAAGATGTAGCTGTGAAAAATTCAGTATTACCTGAGGCCATATTAATAAGGCATAATGGACAAAACAAAAGGAGAGACAGTCTTACTATACCATATGAACTGGTCAAAACAAATCAATAACTTTCCTGGGTGCTGTCCCTCAAGTATTTTCCACTCTATATGGGGAGCTAATATAAACATTTTTAAAAGTTAAACCATAATAAAGAATTTAAACAGTAGCTTGAGATAATGATAGAAAAGATATTATAAGATGGGTGTTAGAATTCATCTGGCAATTAGTTAAAGGCAGTAACAGAAGCAGAAGTTCAGAAGAGGGAGATGACACATCATTATCAATATTATGATTATTGTTTTGCCAATATAATATATAAAAGTGAGTGTACTCACACTGAGATTCTATTTACATTACTGAGCACAAGCACTCAAATTCTGAAATATGAAGGTTAAAAAAAAACATTCAGACAATCTATGCTATTTCAGGGGATTTTCAGTTACAGGTAACACTATATTTTACAGATGAGTAAATACTGACAAAGGACAGTTAAATAATTTGATTATAAACCAGTAAGTCAAATACAAGGGGGAAAAGTGGAAGCAGTGACGGATTTTATTTTCTTGGACTCCAAAATCACTGGTGACAGTGACTGCAGCCATGAAATTAAAAGACATTTACTCCTTGGAAGAAAAGATATGACAAACCTAGACAGTGTATTAAAAAGCAGAGATATCACTTTGCCAACAAAGGTCCCTATAGTCAAAGCTATGGTTTGGCCAGTAGTCATGTATGGATGCGAGATCTGGACCATAAAGAAGGCTGAGCCCTGAAGAATAGATGCTTTCGAACTGTGGTGCTGGAGAAGGCTCTTGAGAGTTCCTTGGACTGCGAGGAGATCAATCTTAAAGGACTGATCTTAAAGGAAGTCAATCTTAAAGGAAATCAACCCTGAATATTCATTGGAGGGACTGTTGCTGAAGCTGAAGCGCCAATAATTTGACCACCTGATGCAAAGAGTTGACTCATTGGAAAAGACCCTGATGCGGGTAAAGACAGAAGGAAAAAAGAGTTAGATAGCATCACTGACTCAATGGACATGAATTGGAGCAAACTCCAGAAGATGAATTGGAGCAAACTCCAGAAGATAGTGAAGGACAGGGCAGCCTGGTGTGCTACAGTTCCACAGGGCAGCAAAGAGTCAAGGCACAACTTAAATGACTGAACAAGTCAATTGTACTAAGAAGCAGATTTTCTCTTAATCTAGAAAGCTAATACAAACTCCTATCACCTTTTTAGGTTACAATGGCTACTTTTGGTTCACAATGTTTTTGTTAAATAATGTGAAATCTTGGGTTGTTCTTTACTCTGCTTCTTCCTCCAAAGTGGCCAAGCTTTATCATATCTTCTTTTGTGCTGTCTCTCACATTTAGCCTTCCTTTGGTGGTTTAGTTGCTAAGTTGTATCCAACTCTTGCAACCCCATGGACTGTAGCCTGCCAGGCTCCTCTGTCCATGCAATTCTCCAGGCAAGAATACTGGAGTGGGTGGCCATTTCCTTCTCCAGTGGATCTTCCCGACTCAGGGATCAAACCTGGGTCTCCTGCACTGCAGGAAGATTCTTTACCAACTGAGCTACAGGAGAAGCCCCATCCTTCTTCCTTTAATTCTCCCAAATTAACATCTTATATCCAGGCCCTCACACTGCAACAGTCTCCTAACTAATCCTCTGCAATTCCAGTATCTCCTTCCCACCTGCCTGTCTTTCTAGGATGTCTGTTTTTTCTCCCAGTTTTCCCCTCCTTTATGCCTAGTCCAAGCTGGGGACATTTCTAACAGCTTCTCTGATCATCAGCAATGACAAAAATCTTCCTGTCTATTCTCTAAGCATAACTTCCAGGTCTGGGTTCAGGCTCAACATAAAGCCACAGTACAGGCAGCTCCTCATGCTCTATGGTTTCTAGAACCAGAAACATCTCTCAAAAGTGGCACTCTCTATGATTCCAGTCTTTCTACGCCCATCTTCAGCCTGAAAGTCCTTAGCCTTTCTTCTTTCTCACACTTCTTTCCATCCCTCCAGCCTCTGCCACCTGCCCAATTACACAGACATACAATTATACATCCTACAGTAAAACCTGTCTTGCTTCTTAATCCATTTTTAAGTCTTTTACCATTCATCTCCTGGCTAAAATTCCAAATACTAAAGAACCAGGTTCAGCCAAGACTGGATAATGACTCTTGTCTCCACGTACACACAACTGGGTGAGGGAACTATTCATGATACCAAATCAAGAAGACATTCAACTGGGAGTAACTTTTACTTCTGGAAGCTCAGGTTTTTGCCTTCTTTTGTGAGGAGAGAGTGGGCTGAAAATGAGCCTGAAGCATTTGAAGATTTAACTTAATCATAACTTTATTATGAAAATACAGATAACTTAAATCTTCTCTGCCTCAAACATAAGACTATACTGGCATTCCTCCTCCATCCTTAAGCAAAAAAGCTTAAGAAATGTAGTGTAATATTCACTTACAATATTTAAACAAGGGGAACAAGAACAACAGATATTTATTCAGACACTTAATTGTTTAACTGTGACCTAGAATACAATTATTATGCAACTTAGGTAATAAATATCCATGTATCAAAACTAATGACATAATTAAAATTGCTTCATCTAGAAAACCTAACAAAATCATGATTTTCATCTAATTTTATCTCATTTTCTTAGTATTAAGTTTTAACAAAGTCACACCCACCCCACCTCATCCCCCAAGCCTCCTGGTCATGACAATACCCTGGTAGCTTTCAAAGGCCTTTGATTTGTCCAGACTGCCTCCTGTGCTTCAGACCTGACCTCTCACCTCAACCACTGTTACATCTTTCATTTATTCGTATAACAGTGTCAAGAAAAGAATCTAGTGACTATTATTAAAAGGCAGTATAGCTTGTTGTAAACAAGTCAAGCAATATAGAAAAGTGTCAAGTGAAAATGACAGCTTGCAGCTAGCCATTCCTAATCTAAAAGAACTGATAACTTTCATGAGCATCACTTTCAGAAGATGTCTATGTATATGTAAATTACTTATGCATACAAACTCAGATCTATCTAACCTATACCTCCCCACTTCGTTCTGCTGTACAGATGGGATCATACAATACCATTCTGGACCTTTCTTTTCTCACTTAAAATCTATCTTGGCCATCTTCACTCTTTTTAATGAATACACCATTATTAATGTAACCTGTCTCTCATGATGAACATTTATCAATAGTGAATAAATGGCAATAATGAGGCACCTAACATCCAGGTAACAAGTGGCTTTTGTGCAGTTTCTTTTTAGACTAGAGTCACTGGGACAAAAGGGACACATAGTTTACATTTTGATAAGAACATTCAAGCTGCCCTCCAAATGGGCTCCAACAATTTATACTCCCACCAACATTGCACAAAGGGTGGGCTTTAAGAAAGTCAATCACCTGGTCTGAAGTTCCTGTAATTCAAATAAGGAACCAGATATTTGACACAAAAATAGCAGCGCATTGATGATTTTGTTACATGTTTAACAGTCAAGAAAACTAGATGCCATGGCTAGTGGCAGCCACACCCTACTGTGATTAGCCTTGCCCCATCCAAATGCAAATTCACAGGGTGCTACTCTTCACAATTTATCCAGCTCTTCAATAATGAATTCTTTATGCTCAGAGATTTTATTGAGAGAATTCAGTATAGAAGAGAAACCTATACTGCTTCTGACAACATAATTATCTCTAACACCAGGAGTGCTACATAATGGTGTGATACAAGGTGGTTTACACTCACCCATAATTAGTTAAAGGCATTGGTAATAGAGGCACACTTTGAATATGTAAGAAGTGAGTACATTAATGTATTCATGGCTTGGAATGATCTGGTTGACATTTCATTAGTTTAAAATTTGTTTCCCTCCCCCCCACACCAATGGTAGTGAATATCTGTAAGCATCACTGCATAGAATCCAGTGAATCACATCTAATAGAATAACACTTGTTTAACATTCTACATTTTGCAAAGCACTTTAGCATATTTTACCTACTTTAATATTCATGGAAATCCTGGTAGGAAGGCCAGGCAAATATTACTCATTAAACAAAGCCTCAGTGAACACATAGTATGTGGCAGGCACTCGCTGCTAGACAGCTGGTATGCAAAAGTGACAAAATTCAACACCCATTTATGATAAAAACTCTCCAGAAAGTAGGCATGAAAGGAACTTACCTCAACATAATAAAAGCCATATAGGACAAACCCACAGCAAACATTATGCTCAATGGCAAAAAACTGAAAGCATTGCCTCTAAAATCTGGAACAAAAAACAAGGGTATCACTCACCACTACTATTCAACATAGTTTTGGAAATCCGAGCCACTGCAGATAAGAAAAAGAAATACAGACTGGAAAAGAAAAAGTAAAATTCTCACTGTTTGCAGATGACATGATCCTCTACATAGACAACCCTAAGGATGCCACCAGAAAATTACTAGTGCTAATCAATGAATATAGTAAAGTTGCAGGATATAAAATTAACACACAGAAATCTCTTGCATTCCTATACACTAACAATGAAAAATCAGAAAGAGAAATTAAGGAAACAATCCCATTCACCACTGCAACAAAAAGAATAAAATACTTTCTGTATACAGAAAACTATAAAACACTGATGAAAGAAATCAAAGATGACACAAACAGATTGAGAAATATACCATGTTCTTGGATTGGAAGAATCAATAGAGTGAAAATGAGTATACTACTACCCAAAGCAATCTATAGATTTAATGCAATCCATATCAAACTACCAATGATATTTTTCACAGAACTAGAACAAATAATTTCACAATTTGTATGGAAACACAAAAGACCCCAAACAGCCAAAGCAATCTTGAGAAAGAAGAAGGGAACTGGAGGAATCAACCTGCCTAACTTCAGACTATACTACAAAGCTACAGTCACCAAGACAGTATGGTACTGGCACAAAGACAGAAATATAGATCAATGGAACAAAATAGAAAGCCCAGAGATAAATCCACACACCTATGGACACCTTATCTTTGACAAAGGAGGCAAAAATATACAATGGAGAAAAGACAATCTCTTTAACAAGTGGTCCTGGGAAAACTGGTCAACCACCTGTAAAAGGAAGAAACTAGAACACTTTCTAACACCATACACAAAAATAAACTCAAAATGGATTAAAGACCTAAATGTAAGAACAGAAACTATAAAACTCTTAGAGGAAAACACAGGCAGAACACTCTTTGACATAAATCACAGCAAGGTCCTCTATGACCCACCTCCCAGAGTAATGGAAATAAAAACAAAAATAAACAAATGGGACCTAATCAAACTTAAAAGCTTTTGCATGATGAAGGAAACTATAAGCAAGGTGAAAAGGCAGCCTTCAGAATGGGAGAAAATAATAGCAAACGAAACAACTGACAAAGAATTAATCTCCAAAATATACAAGCAGTTCATACAGCTCAATACCATAAAAACTAACAACCCAATCAAAAAGTGGGCAAAAGAACTAAACAGATATTTCTCCAAAGAAGACATACAGATGGCTAATCAACACATGAAAAGATGCTCAACATCACTCATTATCATAGAAATGCAAATCGAAACCACAATGAGGCATCATCTCATTAAAAAGTCTACAAAGAATAAATGCTGGAGACGATGTGGAGAAAAGGGAACCCTCTTACACTGTTGGTAGGAATGCAAACTGGTACATTCACTATGGAGAACAGTGTGGAGATTCCTTAAAAAACTGGGAATAGAACTGCCATATGATCCAGCAATTCCACTGCTGGGCATACACACCAAGGAAACCTGAATTGAAAGAGACACGTGTACCCCCAATGTTCACTGCCGCACTGTTTACAATAGCTAGGACATGGAAGCAGCAACCCAGATGTACTTCAGCAGACAAATGGGTAAGGAAGTTGTGGTATATATACACAGTGGAATATTACTCAGCTATAAAAAGGAACACATTTGAGTCAGTTCTAATGAGGTGGATGAAACTGGAGCCTATTATACAGAGTGAAGTAAGTTAGAAAGAGAAACACAAACACTATATATTAATGTATATATATATGGAATTTAGAAAGACAGTAACGACGATCCTATATGCAAGGCAGCAAAAGAGACACAGATGTAAAGAACAGACTTTTGGACTCAGTGGGAGAAGGCGAGGGTGGGATGATTTCAGAGAACAGCATTGAAACATGTATATTACCATATGTAAAATAGATGACCAGTGCAAGTTTGATGCACAAAGCAGGTCACTCAAGCTGGTACTCTGGGACAACCCAGAAGGATGGGGTGGGGAGGGAGCTGGAAGGGGGTTCAGGATGGGGGGACACATATATACCCGTGGCTGATTCATATCAACGTATGGCAAAAACCATCACAATATTGTAAAGTAATTATCTTCCAAAATTAAAATTAATTTTTTTAAAAAGTGAGAGACACTCCCCTCTCCTTCGCTGATACCCTGCTCTGTCCAATCTATCTGCAAAGCCTCCACACTGCACTTAGGATACTTGGTTACATGGCCTATGAAACCCTGTGTGACCAGTGACCAGTCCTCTGCTCACCCTTCCAATTTCTTCTTTTTTCCTTTTTTCTTTTTTTGGCTGCACTGCTTGTCATGTAGGATATTACTTCTCCAACCAGGGATTGAACCTGTGCCCCCTGCAGTGGAAGTGCCGAGTCCTAACCACTGGACCACTAGGGAAGTCCCCCTTCCTTCCAATTTCATCCCATGCCCCTTTGTACCTTCTTCACTATGGTACAGCCCCACTGGGCTGTGCTAGGGAAGAATCCAGGTTCTTTCCACCTCAGGGATTTCCACTTTGTTTCCTCTGCCTGGGATGCCCTTCCCCCAACTCTTCGCTTGGATAATTCCTGCTTATCTTTCAGCCTCAGCCAAACCTGTCACTTTTCCCCAGATCTTTCCTCCCAAAAAATTATGTCTCGTTTATTATTCTTTTTCAGAGGATGTTATAGCACTCACGACACTTTATAATGAAACATTTGTGCATTTATTTGTTTGCATTCCAACTTTCCCACATGACTTCAAGGCTTAGAAGGACAAGAATCATGACTTTTGTGGCCACTACTATATTCCCAGCACCCACCCAACACAATGTCTGGCATACGGAAGACACGAAAACAAAAGTACTGAACAAAAACAGTCAATGCCCTCAAGGGATATACAATATAGAGGGGAAATACACAAAGAAGCGAATTTTACCAGAGGATAGGCAGAGTTTCAGGAAGGGCTACAGAAAAGAGATGACCTCTGAGCTAATGATTGAAAGATAAGTAGACATTTGCCAGGAATGTGACCTACTGAAATGCTTTAGGCCATCAAGACCAGACTGTATGTGGGGAATGGCAAGGACCATGTGATGCCATACAAACTTTTGGCTTTAATATCTGGGCAGATAGTGGATCAAGCAGTATAGCGAATATAAGAAGTTCTATTATTACTATTAGTTACCAGGGTCCAGAACCCAAGGAAAAGAAGCCGTTGGCAGAGTTTGGCATTTGGATAGTGTCCATTCCCTTGTTCATCTGCCTCTCATCACTCTCAAGTTAAATAGGAAAGATCATGATTTCAACCTGGGAATATTCAGTGCTTAGTCACAGATGGCCGCACATAGGTCAGGCCAGGCCAAGGGAGGGCAGTGGATTCTGTGACGCTCTTCATGGAAGTAATAAGGGCAGAAATCCTAAATAAATACAATAAAATGCTACCTCACACCTGAATGGTATTGGGTTGAAAAGCATGAAGATATGCCATTACTAGGGAGTTACCACACCCTATTCACTCCTCAACAGCTTCTTTGGTCTGACAACAGGTCTATAAATACCTGCATGTTAACAGAAGGTAGACTTTCCTGGTGGTCCAATGGTAAAGAATCTGCCTGCCAACGCAGGGGACAAGGGCTTGATCCCTGGTCCAGGAAGATTCCACATGCCACAAAGCAGCTAACCCTGTGCACCACAACTACTGAGCCTACACGCCTAGAGCCCCTGCTCTGCAACGAGAGAAGCCACTGCAATGAGAGGCCCATGCACAGCAAATAGAGAGTAGCTCTTGCTCTCCGCAACTAGAGAAAGCCTGTGTGCAGCAATGACCCAACACAGCCAAAACTAAAATAAATTAATTTTTTAAAAAATAGAAGATGGGAAGAAGAAAAATCTGATATTTGTTGCCACCCATAGTGAAATTTTCTGGGCCTCCCTCCCCTTGCCCCGCCACACACAGAACAGTGTTATATGAAACAGGAAGCTTTGAATCACAATTCTGGTTAAAACCTAAGGAACCTATAGTTTATTTCAAAAATGCTAACAGAAGCACAGGAAGAAAAAAACACATCCTGGAAGCCTCCATGACAAAGCAATTCTTTGGGGAGGAAAAAAAACAAACTTTTCAAAACAGCAATAAAGCAGAGAAAGCAACAGTAGGAAAAGACAAACATTTAGCAGAAAATTATAAAATAGGCAAGCCTGCGGAAGTGGTAGCAGTGTAATGCAGTAGGGCTAAACAGGCACACAGATTGGCACTGATTATCAAGCTGGGGGCCTAATCCTGGCTCTGTGCCCCATGTGACAGCTGTATGACCAGAATGAGTCTCCTTGGGCCTCAGTTTCTTCCTGTGCAAGATGAGATTCTGGAAACAGAAGATTCTTTCCAGTTGAAAAACATCCCTGTAAGAGCATAGTGATTTTTTTCTTTCTGTCACAATTATAATACAATGAAAATAGCCATGACAGGCCAGGCATTTTGGTGATTCTCACTGTCACCTACAACTGTGTGAGGGAAACACTATTCTATGCAAAAGGATATGATAATAGAAAAGGACAACATGATTATTATTTTTTAATGGGTAGGGGATTTCCTTTTGGAAATGTCATGAAAATGTCCTGGAACTAAAGAGTACTCACAACACTGTGAATGTACCAAATGTCACTAAATTGTGTACTTTAAAATAGCTAAACTGGCAATTTTTATGTGTATTTTACCACAATTAAAAAAGAAACTTCCCGGGAGTAAAAAAATGAGCATTTGTCTTTGGGATGCAATTTGTTTCTCTTAAAAACTGTGGGAGCCCCACACTGTTGGTGGGAATGTAAATTGGTGCAGCCACTATCGAAAACAGTCTGGAGGTGTCTTAAGAAACTAAAAATAGAACTACCATATGATCCAGCAATCCCACTCCTGGGCATATATATGAAAAATGTGAAAACGAATTTGAAAAAATACATGCACCTCAATGTTCACTGCAGCACTATTTACAACAGCCAAGACATGGAAGCAACCTAAATGTCCATTGACAAATGAATGGATAAAGAAGATATGGTAAATATATACAATCGAGTGTTACTCAGCCATAAAAAAGAATAAAGACATTTTCAGCAACATAGATGGATCTAGAGACTATCATATTAAATGAAATAAGTCAACCAAAGACAAATACTATATGATATCACTTACATATGGAATCTAAAGATATAATACAAATCAACTTATTTACAAAAGAGAAACAGACTCACGGACAGAGAAAACAAACTTATGGTTACCAAAGAAGGGGAGGCACAAACTAGGAGTATGGGATTAATAGATACACATTACTATAAATAAAATAAACAATAAGGATTTACCATATAGCACAAGGAACTATATTCAGTATCTTATAATAACCTATTATGGAAAAGAATCTGAAGCTATACACCTGAAACTAACATAATACTGTAAATCAACTGTAGTTAAATAAAAAATAAAATATGGAGGAGCACTTCCTTATAGATGAATACCAGTTTAAAAAAAATGAGGGATGAGAAAATTAGAAAAATTATTGCTTTTCAGAAATTCGAGTAAAGATTGCCAATTAATGCTAAAACTGTTGGAGGAATGATTTGGGAAACAGGATATTCATAAGGTCTTAAAAGTACCATGCCACAGATATTTTTTATTAATTACCTATAAAAAACAGAACCTCAGCAATGAAGAGATATGGCAGACACCTCCTTAATAAATGATTACTTTAGCATCACCAATAACAGGGTAAACTGACATTACGTGTCTTCACCCAAAATGTAATGCAGTGGACGTACACAGCATCACCTATGTAAATTTCTTGCCAAAAACACAGAACTCAAATCTAATCTCAGGAAAACAATCACACAAAGCCAAACTGAGGAATGTTTTTTATACGACAACTGTCCTGGCTTCTTCAAAACTGTCAATGTATCGCAATGAAACAAAGAAACAGGAACAAAAGGGACAGATAATCAAATACTTGTCCCTTGATTGGATACCAAATGCCTCCTCAAAAATGCTATAAAAGATACTTTAGGATAACTGAAAAAAAATATAATTATAGGCTATAAACTACATAAAATTATTGTATAGGTGATAATTCCTTGAGTGTGAACACTATTATTGTTATGGAGGAGAAAGTCTTTCTTCCCATTCTCTTTAATTAAAATTTTATATTGAGATAAAAACATAATTTGTAGATTCACATGTAATTATAAATAGTACAGAGTGATGCAATATACCCTTTGAAGTATGATTATTATTAACCCCATTTTACAGAAGAGGGTGAGGCCCAAAGAAATGAAGTAATGCCTATAACTAGCAGCAACAGAGCCAGGATACAAACCCAGGGAGTCTGTCTCCAGAGACTACACTTGACCCCAGAGGACATAACTGAGGCTTTTGGAGCTTAGGGAACTCTGGTTACCAACTGGCAGAAATGGGTTCAAATGCAGGTGTACCGGATTCCAAGGCCCATGTTCCTTCCACACTGGACGCTTGGGAAGGAATAGCTGGCTCTGAGAGAAAAATTTTCTGAAAGTCTGTTTTTGGTTACCCCCTACTCAGTGTTTTTCATCTTAATCCATACCTCATCCCATTCTGCCCCACTGAGGAGTTGTGGCAGGGCAATAATGCAGAGAGACGAAGAACTCATTTCCTGTACCTGCCATAGCTGAGACACTGCACCAGAGAAAAAAGGAGGGAAGTGAAGACTCGGTTTTTTACTCCTGTGCTAACACCATCCCTTTTATTTGAGAGTCACACACATACTAAAGTTTTGGTCAACAGAACAGGACCAGATGGCTTTTCCTAGGTGATGGTGATCCAATCATCAAGCCACACAGCCATCGAGATTTCACACTGAAACTCTGTGATCAATTCACTGACTGTTTTGTGATGCTCCCCTTGGCGCCCAAGTGTTAGCTAAATCACCAGAATGTTTACAAATGCACTGTGATGTGCTAAAAAAAAAAAAAAAAAAAAAAAAAAAACTGCAAGGTTGAAATTTACTTCCCTCAGATCTGAAGCCAACAGAACAGTTTCTCACTGCATCTGTTTTATTTTCATGCTTACCCGGACATATTTTGCCACTTCACCTTATTATGTAACTCCCACACTAGATTAAGTGTAATTTCCCCATTTTTGCACACTTTTCCTGTCCCCAATCTCACTCTCAAAAGAGTTTTTTTGGAGTCAATAGGAGAGACAGCCAAAAATTACAAGAACACTTAAGGAAGAATTAATATTAAAAAAAACTGCTCTAACAAAACCCTCAGGGATTTAGTGTGTTTTGTTTTTTATTTGGAGGTCGAGGGCACAGAAAGGCTGAAACAGCTGTCTAGAAGCCCACACAATTCACTTCTTTCCTTGTTGGACGCACTGCTTTTTTATACCTCATTTCCAAATAACTTGTTTTCTGATTTAATAGAAATACATATTTATTATATAAAATGTGGAAAATACAAGTACAAAAGGGAAAAAATATAAATGCATCCTACTACCTGGGGACAGCCAGTTCAACAACTTTGGATCATTTCCATCCATTCTGTATTTATCATCACATTCATAGGTATACAGATGTAAACACACAGAGATATACATAAACTCCCAGTTACATTGAAAAGACAGAAAAAGAATAATCCCATACTCTTCCATTATACCATGAAGATTTTCTCTGGTGTTGGTCTTGATTTTTAATAGCCTGATATTTTACTCTGTGGACCTGTTGTAATTTACTAACATTCCCCTAAGTTAGTTTGTCACCATTTATAAATACCTTAGTACATAAAGTTGTGTACATATATCTGATAGTTCCTTCAGAAATTATACTTGTAAAAATTAACAAGGAATCTATGTTATATACAGAAAAATTAAAAGATACAAATAAGCAAAAAGAAAGTCAACCGCATTTTAAAAAATACTTTGGTGTCTATCCCCTTAGACTTTTCTTTGTATGAAACATATATGGATGTGACACATATATTAATATGGGATACTATT
The DNA here is from genome assembly GCF_029407905.1 of Bubalus kerabau. NCBI lineage: Eukaryota > Metazoa > Chordata > Mammalia > Artiodactyla > Bovidae > Bubalus > Bubalus kerabau. The sequence continues at coordinate 103,962,386 of NC_073647.1, read as the reverse complement.
AATAATAAAAAGTAACAGTTACTAATAATAGTTACCATGTTTTGAGTACTTACCATATGCCAGGCACTGTGATCTTCTTTTTTTCTCCCTTTTTACTGGACTCTTTTTTTAAAAAAAAAAAAATTGTAGTATAGTTGCTTTACAATGTTGTGCTAGTCTCTACTGTACAGCAAAGTGTATCAGTTATATGTATATGTATATTCCCTCTTTTTTGTATTTCCTTTCCATTTAGGTCACCACAGAGCACTGAGTGTAGTTCCCTGTGCTATACCAGTTTCTCATTAGTTATCCATTTTACACATAGTATCAATAGTTTCTATATGTCAATCCCAATCGCCCAATCCATTCACCCAAGCCTTCCACCCTTGGTATCTATAAGTTTGTTCTCTATGTCTGTGTCTCTATTTCTGCTTTACAAATAAAAATTCATTTATACCACTTTTCTAGATTCTACATATATGTGTTAATATGATATTTGTTTTTCTCTTTCTGACTCACTTTACTCTCATCATTTTCTGATGTAATCCTTGCAACCACCCTACAGATTCGCTCAGCAGTTTCCAAAGTCCTCTGCACACTGGAGTCACCTGGTGGGCCTCAATCCCTGAGCACTGGATCTCATTCCTAAGGTCTGGGTGAGGCTTGGGCTTGGGTGGGCTTTAAAGATCCCCAGGTGATCCTAATGGACGTACAGGTTGGGAACTGTTAGGTTCACTTCTATCTTACCCCTCTTTTAACTAATGTGGAAGTTGAGGATGGGCTTCCCTGGTGACTCAGACATTAAAGAATCCTCCTGCCATGTGGGAGACCTGGGTTCGATCTCTGAGTTGGGAAGATCCCTTGGAGAAGGGAACAGCTATCCACTCCAGCATTCTGGCCTGGAGAATTCCATGGACTGTATAGTCCATGGGGTCACAAAGAGTTGGACACAACGTAAGTAACTTCCCAAAACCATGCAGCTCATAAAGCTGGGATTTCCATCTAGCTCTAAGCCCAGAGACCACACTTTTAACTGCTGATAATTTGGGATGTGCTTCCCACCCCCACCATTTAACACCATATTGTGAACCCACTTCTATCTTAATAAGTATAATTAATCCACATTACCATTTTAGTAACTATAGTATTCCACTGTATCAATGCATCAGAATGCAAGTGTTATCAATTTTCCCCACTAGAAAATGCTACAATCAATATACTTATTGATACATCTTTCTGCACATCCTTCATTATTTCCTTAGGATGAACCCAAGAAAAGGAATTGCTGGGTGAAAAGATAAACATGTTTTTTAAAGCTTGTGACAAATATTGCCAAATTGACATTGCCACCAGAAGTGTACGTGAATGCCTACTTGCTTATGTCCTTGCCAAAGCTGCATTTTGTCATTTCTTTTTAATGACTGCAAATTATATTGGAGAAAATGGTATGCCATTTTGATTCCCCCTTTCTTTGACTACTACTGAGACAGAACATTTTTTCATTTATTGGCCATCTGGATTTCTGCTTATGTATTTTCCTATTCCCATCCTCTGCACATTTTTCTAGTAAAATATTTGTATTTTTCTTATTAAGCTGTGAGTCTATATATTACCGATAATGAGTCTTTTTGCAATTGTTTTCAAGTTCTCTCATAGTTTTGTGTAGAAATTTTAAATTTTCATATAGTTGATTATATTAAACTTTTTCTTCATTAGTCTACCTTTCATATTATGCATACAAATAGCTTCCCTACCCCAAAATTATGTGAGTATTCTCCTATATTTTTTGAGTTCCTTTATCATTTTTTAAACTTTTAATTCTTTAATGCAGCAGTTCCCAAACAGGACTACACATCAGAATTGCTTACAGCACTTCTTTAAATGCTCAGGTCTTAAGACTTAATCACAATTTGAGGGGATGAGAACTGAGCAGGAATATTTTTAAAAGGCACTTCCAATGCACCCCCCTCTTTTATTAAGAAACACTATTTTAATCCTTCTAAATTTACATTGGTGTAATTTTTCCAAGTTTCTCCAGCATGTTTGTTAAATAAACCATTTCATAAACTTGAAGTGCTACTTTTATCCTCGTCAGTAAGTTCTGTGACATCGGAGCCCGTTCCTGTGTGTCCTGACCACTGCCGTCTCCAGGGCTCTACATAGTGCCTGGTACACAAAGGGCGCTGGATGTTAATTGCATAAATAAATGGCACCTGACAACACAAGTCTCCACCTCCATCCCACCCCAATTTGGCTAGTATTCTCTTCAATATTTTCTTGACCATTAGGCCACACAGAGTCGGACATGACTGAAGTGACTTAGCAGTAGCAGCAGGCCAATAAAACCGATGTTATTAATGATGACCCTGAGTTATCAAAAATATTAAATTATGCTCAGTAAACTCTGTTTAAAATGGCCAGGAAACGTATTAGAGAACTCCATCAAACAAAGTCAAAATAACAACGTTGGCCATGTTTAAGAGGTATGGGAATTCTGATCCAGTTCTCCATGGAGGAACTAGACAGCATTGACCTGAGAGACTAACGACACTTGGCTTCCTCCAGCTCTGAAGAGTTCCTCTTGCAGATGCAGAAACTGACTCAGAGCTTCCTTGAGCTGAGGACAGAACCACACATGCCCTGCTCCAAGAGTCAATAAAAAAAATTGGAATAGTGAATCAGGAGACCTGAGTTTTAGTTCTGTCACTACTGCTAACCTATTTGACCACAGGCATGTCACTAAACCTCTAGGGGTTGGGCTAGACGTTTTCTAAGGATCTCTTCAGATCTAAACCTCTACACAGAGACCCAAACAAAAGAGGGAAGGGATATATGTGTACATATGGCTGATTCATTTTGTTGTACAGCAGAAACTAACACATTGTAAAGCAATTATCCTCCAAATAAAAAATAAATTAAAAAAAAAAAAAAGACCCAAATAGACTACTGTGGGACAGGCCTTCCAAGGACAACCCGAAATTCCCTCCACAGAATGGGGTCCCAGGTCCATTCCAGAATATAGCAAATAATAATGACAGTAGTAGAAGCAGTAGTAGTAATACTAATAGGAGTACTAGTAACAATAACAGCTATTGCTGAATTTTGTGTGTGCATGCTCAGTCGCTCAGTTGTGTCTGACTTTTGCAAACTCTGACTGCAGCCCACCAGGCTCCTCTGTCCATTGGGATTCTCCAGGCAAGAATACTGAAGTGGGTTTTGCCATTTCCTCCTCCAAGGGATCTTCCCAACCCAGGGATTGAATCCTTGCCACCTGTAGCTCCTGTACTGCCAAGTGGATTCTTCTGGGTTTTTTTTATTTATGTTTTTATTGAGATATAACATATTGATTCAGTATTTGCATGTATATTTAAACAATCACCACGAGTCTAGTTTACCTTTATCACCATACACAGTTACAGATTTTCTTACTGTGATGGAAACTTTTAAGATCAATTATCTTGGCAACTTTCAAATATACACTAGAGTATTATTAACTAGAAGCACCATGCTATACATTACATTCCTATAACTTACTTATTCTATAACTGGAAGTTTATACCTTTTGACTTCCTTTACACATTTTGCCCAACCCCACCCCACATCCTTGGCAATCACCAATCCATTGTCTGAATCTGTGAGCTGCTTTTTTCTTCTTTAGATTCCATGTATAAATGAGATCAGATGGTATTTATCTTTCTCGGCAGGCAGATTTTTTACCACTGAGCCACCTGGGAAGCCCATTGCTAAATTTTACTGAGCACTTATTGTATGACAGACAATATTCTAAATGGCTTACTACTAAAACCAGTGGCACAAAATTTTATGGCACTTACTATGTTCCCAGTGTTTTGTTTATTATTAACTTAATCGTCAAATCAACCTTACAAGGTTGAGTTCTATTGTTATCCCCATTTTACAAAAGAGAAAAATGAGACACAGAGAGATTAAGGGACTTGCCCAAGGTCTCACAGCTACCAAGTGATACAACCAACACAGTTGAACCTAGACCCACACTTATAACTATTCTACCATACTGCCACCCAAACTATCACTGTACTAAGCTTGTCACTTCAGAGGCTGAACAAAGCAAGGAATGAGTTGCAGTTACTTCTGTGGAATACTCCCCCTCCTCATTAATGCTAGAAAAGCTGTTTTCCTCCAATGTGATTTTAAGCAGATCAAATTTCAGGGCCTGAGATAGCAAAATATATTACTTATTAAGAAATTATGACATTTTTATTAAGAACTGTTATCCATTAAAGTGTTTTTATTATAAATCATTAACTTACTAATGACATTTCCATTAAACAGAAAGAAAACACACACTTTTTATGCATCATTAGGAACAAAACTTTAGCTCCCCACCTGTACAAACTCTAGGGCTTCTCAGGTGGCACTAGTGATAAAGAACCCACCCCCAATGCAAGAGACACAGGTTTGATCCCTGGGTGGGGAAGATCCCCTGGAGAAGGAAATGGCAACCCACTCCAGTTTTCTTACCTGGAGAATCCCAATGGACAGAGGAGTCTGGCGGGCTACAGTCCATAGGGTCACAAAGAGTCAGACACAACTACAGCGATTTAGCATGCACTCAGGAACACAACTTTAGCTCCCCACCTGCACAAACTCTTAATTCCATACTTTTAGCACTGTCTTTTAAACACTGACCTGACATCTCACAGTATCTCAAACAAAACAAGCCAAACCAAACGCAGTACACTAACTTCCCACCACCCCCACACCCCTGTCACTTCCTTTCATGGTCCCCGTCTCAATGAATGGCACCACTGGCCCCAGGCACCCAAAACTGGGTGTCAACCCAGGCTCGGTTCCTCCCACATCCAATTACAGAATGTTCACAGAATTCATCTCATTCTCTCTATCCTTGCTGCCCCTCCTTCTTCTCAGACCCTTACCAACTCTTCCCTAAGCCACTATACCAGAAACGTCCCAACTGGTTCTTGGTTTCCATTCTCTCCAGCTCCAACCCTACCTCAATAATGCTGCCAAAGTAATCTTTCTAAAACAAAACCTGATGATGTTACTTTCCTGTTTAGAATCTTTGTCTTCGGGATAAAGTGTGAAATCCTTCCTAGGACATACAAGGTTCTTTATCATCTGGCCTCTGACTACCTTTCCTGCTTCATCCGAGGTCGTGGCCCACACATCTCACATGAGGCCAACAGAGCAACTTGGAAGTTCCCAAACAGTGCTTCTCTGTCTGCCCAGAATGCAATTCCCTCATTTGCCCATCTGGCAAACTCCCACTCATTTTTCATTTTTTTTAGGCCAGCTCAAAACCCACAGTTCATCATGCTTTTCTCTGAGCATCCATCACATTTTGCATCTCTATTATAACACTTATTCAACCCGACACAACTATTTGCTTATATAGTTTGTCTCCTCAATAAGACAAGGAACCCTCTAGGGTTCTGCATCTTACTCATTTCTATATTCTACTTGTTGAATTAAAGAATGTCTCAGAATTTAAACAAGAATATCCAAACTTCGCCTGATAAATGCCCATTGGGTGAGTCAAACCAGGCATATAGGCTGAATCTCATTTCAACAAGTATCTTTAAAGTGACAACCCTAGCATATCAAAGATACTTGTTACAGCCATAACCAACAGGTGACAGTTTTAAAAGAAACATCAGACCACCAACAAACCTACCTGTTGAATATTTATAGACATTTGAGCTCCCTTCATTCTACTCCATCTAAGTGGTTCTTAACCTTTTTTGGGTCACAGACCAATTTACGTAGTGTTTGTCTATCATTTCTTAAACTCATACTCCCTTATGATAAACATAAAAATCCCATGCATCCCTGGAGATTCTGATACTCTTCAAAACCCATCAAAAATAAAAAGAAAGTTACTTATGTGATAAGAAATCACAGGTTCACAAGAGATGTGCTCTATCAGGCAAGATAGCATTAAGCTTTGCTCTCAAGTCATTCCATTGTATTAGAACAGGCATTAATATTAACATATAACATTGAATAGCCTTTAAAGACTTTATTGGGAAGAGAAAGCCAGAGAGGTGCTAACATCTGTCTCCCCCACCTTTGAGAACCTTATGATGGAAATTTGCCAGAAACAAACTGAAATATGAAAAAAAATACCCGCCATCTCCTGACCTATAACCCCCATGAGCACATGTTCAAAAGAAGGCAGTTTTTTGAAAATGCTCCTGGCACTACATTTTCCTGCTACTCCTACTCTCCACACACACCCCTTCACTCCTACTTGAAAATAATCGGAACTAGCTAGCAGCAAGTCCTTTTGAACTAAAAAGCTTTGTCCTGGCGAAGACAAGCAGTTAAATTAAAGAAACAGCTGCCTGGCTGCCTGCCTCTGGCTTGGGGGTTTGGGTTGTGGTAGAGGATAGAGAAGGAGGAAAAACCAGTTGGAGGAGTAAGTACTAACTTCTTACCCTGCCACGTGGCCATCTTGATTCTATTCTCTCCCACGCTGAGGTCAGCAAGCTCAGAGTTTCCCAGACCCCCCAGTTTTGTAGGGAGACTCGACTGGGATGTGGAGAGAACAGCAGCTGTATCGTCTTGTTTTCTGCAGAATGCTCAAGCTGGGACCTGAAAATGTCAACAAGAAAACGAATACCTAAATGAAAAACATTCAAATCCTTGAAAATTATCTCCTGTCCCTCTCTGGACCTCTCTTTGCATAAGCAGAGACAGTCAAGTGTCGTATTTCCACCTAAGCAGCAAGGTATCACTGAAAAAAGAATGGGGAAATCTAGAGTCAGTTAATATTGCCCTTGAGTGTTGTCCAATTCTGCATGAATCACTGGATCTTCAGTACATAGGTTTCAGAATCTCAAAGGATGGGTGGTTGGATGAGATAACCATTAAGTGTCTCTTGACGCAACCTCTAAGTTCCACATTTTGGGGAATGAAGAACAGCATAATATCCAATGCCCTCCCCAACCCTCAAAATGCCCAACCCTACATTAAATTTTTTCATAGAAAGGAGAGCAAATTTTGTGACTAAAGTTTTAAAATGGATCTTGTATAAGAGCCATGCCCTCAAGGTCGTGGTGCTTCCTCTCCACTTCATTATATTTTCTCACATTTTGCCAATGTCCTGTAGGAGCTTAGATTGCTTTTATAATCAGGAAGGAAAAGAACCAAAGGAAAAGAAAAATGTAAAAAGAGAACATTAATTTAAGTAAAACCAAATTAATTCACATAATTTCTATTTTTAAAATGTCAAATTCAGTCTTTGGACAGTACTGCTTGAAAGGATATGAAAGGCACTAGGAATGGGAGAAAAATATGAAAGGTCTGACTACTTTGTTTGATTTAGAAGATGACTATATTAAACACTTTGCTTGTTCATTTAAACAGGTTCTTAAGTATTAGAGTGGTCTTCCTTATGTAGTATACAAGCCGATCTGCTTTTTCTAAGAAACAGTCCTCACCTTTTTGACCCGGGGAACTTCAAAGTAGATTGCGATTTCCATAGCTTTCATACAAGCAACACTTCCACCCTCTAAGTCAAAGTGCTGACAGCAGACACACTAAAGACTAACACGAACTTGACAGCCATCATTTTGGCCTTTTTTAAATGATGTTTTTTGCCGTTGTTTTAGATTTGAGTTTTACTTAATAGATAGTTAGCCAAGGTTTTAACAGAAAAGCTCAAATATATACATAAGAGGAATGAGTAACATAAACGCTCAGGTACCTATCAACTAGATAAAAAAAAATATCAAGTTACCAATCTCATTTCGTCTATTATTATTCATGCATGGTTGTATGCTTAGTAGCTCAACCGTGTCTGACACTTTGCGACCCCATGGACTGTAGTCCGCCAGGCTCCTCTGTCCATGGGATTCTCCAGGCAAGACTACTGCAGTGGGTAGCCATTTCCTTCTCCAGGGGATCTCTCCGACCCAGGGATTGAACCCAGGTCTCCTACATTGCAGGCAGATTCCTCACCGTCTGAGCCACCAGGGAAGCCCTCTTATTCATGGAAATGACTTTTTTTAAGGACGAAAGTGTGAATGTGCACACTAACCCCAAGAAGCCAATAGAGAAAAGACAATGCTTTGGCTAAGGAAAGGCTTGCGAAGTCCAAGAAACTAGGAACTCACAAAGTCCCAGGATGGAATCACCAGGAAAATTGCTTCGATGACTTATCTGGAACCTAGAGCAGTTTGTTTTGGTTTGCCTTTTTTTTCTCCTCTTATTTAGCATGCAGTACTGATACGCGCCTCATGGGACCAGGAGAATTTAACATCTCCGAAGTCAAACCTGGGCAGCTGCTAATAAATCTATGAAGTGTACATAAAGCAGATTCTTACTGGCTTTTCATACTTCACACTTCTGGATTTCCCTCACTTATTCAGGGTAGCTTACACTGACGTTATCATATGGCACACGTACAACTTCACTTGGCACTCCCGGAACGTGATTTGCTCTGAAATATTAATAAGGTACACGCACATCAACGTGAAGGTAAAAAGTTTTCCCCTTGAGGAGAAGGCGCTCGAGCGCAAGCCTGTAAAGTCAGGAGAGAACCAGCTCCCCGCGTTAAGTGGGAAGAGGAAAACGAAGCAACTACTTTTCCGAGAGCTTGGACTCCTCTTCGTTACGACCCACACAAATCTGCCAGCCCAGAGCAGGATGGATAAGAACGGGGCCTCGACGGGGTTTTACCAGCCAAAGCCACCCTGCCCCAATCGTGGAAAGGGGACGCCTGCAGCTAACCTCCCTCCCCCATTCAAAAGCTGGGCGGGCTTGGCGCGGCTCCGCGAGGAAACTTCGCTGGGACAGCGCAGGGACCCTGGCTCGGAGAATAGGGCTGGGCTCCCTGGAAGATGCCGCCCTGCACTGGCTAGAACTGGCCGTTCTAACTCCTCCGAGTGCCAGGCGGTGGCGGCCAGGCACAGGGAACCCCCATCTCCGGGGGCCGAGGCAGCGGGGGAGCGCCTCCCCTGTGTCTCAGCGCCCAGGGGGTTCTCGGGGGGTGGGCCGGGGACCAGCGGCCCGCCTAAGACCTGCTGCGGTAGAGACAGCCCATTTGTCTTTACCTGTCGCCGAGATCCGGAGCGACGGAGCCCGTGTCCGCCGCCGGCGGGCCGAGCGCTCAGTCGGCTCTGGCGTCCGGGACACTAAGTTGAGCTAGCGCCCCACGTAGCCGGCAGAGCTTCATTCACAGCCCAGCCAGGAGGAGGGGGAGCGGAGCGGGCCCGCGGCTCATGTGACAGGCGCCTCGCAAAGATCTGCCAAGCACGGCCGCCGTCTGCGCGTGCGCGCCCCAGCCAGCACTCTCCCCACACCTCGGCTGAGGTGGGGAGGAGGTGATCCCCGCCCGGGAGTCAGCAGGGCGGGGAGAGCCGAGGCGAAGGCGGTGCAGGGCGGAGTTTCCGTGCGCGCAGCCGCAGTAGGTCGGCCTTGCTCGCTGCCATATTTAATAAGGACTGGGCGGACCCTAGCCCAGTGCTGGGCGTGTCAGTTGCTTTTGAAAAATAAATGCTGCTTTATGTTTCACTGTTTCGAGCCTGCGGTACGGTTTTGTGGTTTTGTCCTTAGAACTAAACTGTTTCTCCTGAGCTTCTGGCTCACAAAATACCTTAGCTAATGTAATAAGTATATTACATTGTGTGTGCTGTGCTCAGTCGCGTCCAACTCTGCGACCTCATGGGCTATAGCCTGCCAGGCTCCTCTGTCCGTGGGATATCCCAGGCAAGAATACTGGAGCGAGTTGCCACGCCCTCCTCCAGGGAATCTCCCCGACGCAGGAAGCGAACCCCCGTCTCCTGTGTCTCTTGAAGTGCAGGCGGATTCTTTACCGCTTGAGCCATCAGGGAAGCTAATGGTATATCACATTAGCTCACGTATTTTGGGCTTCCCAGGTGGCGCTAGTGGTAAAGAACCTGCCTGCCAATGCAGGAGTTTTAAGAGAACCTGGGTCAGGAAGTTCCCCTGGAGGAGGGCATGGCAACCCACTCCAGTATTCTTGCCTGGAGAATCCCATGGACAGAGGAGCCTGGAGGGCTACAGCCCATAGGGTCATAAAGAGTCGGACACGACTGAAGCGACTTAGCACGCACGCACTAACTTTGAGCCTCTGATTATATGCCAGGCACTGTTCTAGCCCTTTACTTTTTTCATCTCATTTAATGCGCACAATAACCCCACTGGGGTGTGTACTGTTATTTCTCCACTTTTATTCATAAGAAAACAGAGGCGCAGAAAGTTTGTCCGGGTTCACAGTAATACTTCTAACAGCCAACATGATCCTCATAGTAACACTGAAAAATCCACAGTACGGTTTTGGGTATTGTCTCCATTTTTAATACTTACAAAACAGAGGCTCAGGAAAGCAAAAATCACAGAACTAGAAAGGGGTAGAACTGAGATTCCAACCTAGGCCTACCTGACTCTGAAGCCCTAGGTTTGGAAGAAATAGCCCCTCATTTTACAAAAGAGAAAACAGGCCATTGGGATGTGTTGACCTACTTAACATGATCCAGCTAAATATTTTTTGGCAGAAGTGAGGTTGGAATTTGTATAATCAATCCAGGTAGTCTAACTAGAACCCCAGTACTCTAATTCAGAGTCTACTGTAGTGAATAATTTTGAACTACTACTCTAAACAAGCAAAGTGGTGTGAAATACAAAACCTGTATGTACCCTAGCCTAGTCAGCTCTAGGCCACCAACGACAAATCTATAATCAGAAAAGTCCAGTTTTTTGACCCATTGCAACAAGAGAGTCTGCACACAAGAGAAACCCTGGGGCATCTCACCAAACAAAAAGAGTCATTATGGTGTTGGGGGAAGGGTGGAGTTTCAGTGAATTTTAGATGAAGCATTGTTTTAGTAAGCTTGAAGTGGGGTTGTCTGAAGGGGTCAATATCAGGTCTGGACTTCGAAGTGAACCCAGAATCCTGTTTCCTTGGGAACCACAAAGTAAAGATAGATATGGAATGTTCAAATACCCCTTATCTGAAGCTCTACACCTGGATTGGAAATTGAGGCTGCTTCTCTGGGTCCAAGACACTTCTGTGCTCCAGACAAATGTGGAATGTTTTATTCTCACTGATATGATTTCAAGCAGTAAAATTCCTGATAGCCTATGATTGTAAAAAACAAAAGTTTCTCAGTGAGTAAAAAACATGGTGGTCACTCAAATAAGGGGGCTGTTATCCTCTTATAGCTGCAGCATGTCTTTGGGAGAAATACTGTGTGCTAAGTTGCTTCAGTCATTTCTGACACTTTGTGACCCTATGGACCATAGCCCTCCAAGCTCCTCTGTCCATGGGATTCTCCAGGCAAGAATACTGGAGTGAGTTGCCTCGCCCTCCTCCAGGGGATCTTCCCTACCCAGGGATCAAACCCGCCTCTCTTACATCTCCTGCATTGGCAGGTGGGTTCTTTATCACTGGCACCACCTGGGAAGTCCAGGGGAATAGGCACAAGTAACTAAAAAGAATTGAGGCAAGTCCGGTCCCATCACTTCATGGCAAATAGATGGGGAAACAATGGAAACAGTGGGAGAGTTTATTTTGGGGAGTTCCAAAATCACTGCAGATGGTGACTGCAGCCATGAAATTAAAAGATACTTGCTCCTTGGAAGCAAAGCTATCACCAACCTAGACAGCATATTAAAAAGTAGAGATATTACTTTTCCAACAAAGGCCCATCTAGTCAAAGCTATGGTTTTTCCAGTAGTCATGTATGGATGTGAGAGTTGGACTATAAAAAAAGCTGAGTGCCAAAGAATTGATGCTTTTGAACTGTGGTATTGGAGAAGACTCTTGAGAGTCCCTTGGACTGCAAGGAAATCCAACCAGTCAATCCTAAAGAAGATCAGTTCTGAATATTCAATGGAAGGACTGATGCTGAAGCTGAAGCGCGGATACTTTGGCCACCTGATGCGAAGAACTGACTGATTGGAAAAGACTCTGATGCTGGGAAAGATTGCTGGAGGAGAAGAGGACAGAGGATGAGCTGATTGGATGGCATCACCGACTTGATGGACATGAGTTTGAGGAAGTGCCAGGAGACATGTGAAGGACAGGGAAGCCTGGCATGCTGCAGTCCATGGAGTCACAAAGAGTTAGACATGACTGAGCAACTGAACTGAACTGTGCTGAGTCCTCTGATGATGGTAAATGGGAGGTGCTAACTTGTACAAAGGTGTGCAGGCAGGGAATCACATATGAGGACCTGTGAGTAGTCATCCATGGTTGAAGCTTAGGGTAAAGAAGTGCACAGAAGTTGCAGGAGATGTAACCAGAAGAAAAATTGAGGCCCATTCTTGGAGGATCCTGAATGTTGGACTGAGATTTATACTTAATTCAGAAAGTGATTGAAAAAGAATTAAAGTTTTTGAGAAAGGTAATCCCTTTATTGGAGCACTTTTTAAAAATTCAAGTATAATTGACGCTTAACATTATATGAGTTTCAGGTGTGCTGATGACTCACTATTTGTATATATTGCAATATGATTTCCACAATAAGTCTGCTGCTGCTGCTGCTGCTGCTGCTGCTAAGTCGCTTCTGTCGTGTCCGACTCTGTGCGACCCCATAGACGGCAGCCCACCAGGCTCCCCCGTCCCTGGGATTCTCCAGGCAAGAACACTGGAGTGGGTTGCCATTTCAGTCTTCTTTAACAAGGTCCATGTTCATGGAGAGGTAGGTTAGTTGATCTGTTTTTGTCATTGCAGTATAGGAGAAACCAGAGCCTATTTTTAGGTTGAGCAGGAAGATCCACTAGTGGAACAGAAATTGAAGAGGCAAGAAAAGGAGAGGATAAATAATGGAGTAAAATACATGGGGAGATAGAAATGAGATGCAAGCCAAGCTGGGAAAAGATGCCTTTTCCTGTAAGAAAGAAAAAGGTAAGTTGAAGGATGGCAATTTGGTTGGAAGCTACCACTGTAAAGCGAGCAAATACTGGCTTTACTTGGAATATAGGTTTCTTTGAAGGGGCTTGTTCAGGAGTGATTTATGGAGAGTACGAAGGCTGCAGTGCACCAATATGACCACGTGGTGTCGCCACTGACCGCTGACAGCTTGAAGGGCTCCTGTTGGGGACTTTAGGAATGCGCTTTGTAAAAGATTGTTCAATCTCTTGCAAACTGCAAAACAAAACCAATTATGGGAGTGGGCTCTGGAGCCAGACTCAGAACCAACCAGATTCAGAGACTTACTAGCTGTATCACCTTGTTCAAGTTTCACTCTCCCTCAGGTTTCTTATCTGTAAAATGAATAATATGATAAAATGTATTAATAGATTTTAAATAGTTGGAAAAGGTTAAATGCCCAATAAATGTGAGCTAGTATTGCTACCAATGGTGATGATGATTAATTAGGCCCCTTTGGATCCACAAATTTTGCAGAAGTTATTTATGTGGTGAGTAAAAAATGCCTATACAAAAATACTTACCCAAGTGAAATGATTAGAGTGTGGTGCTAATGAGGCAAAGTTAATAATTTAATCAGGAGTTACTGATTCTATTAACTGTTCTCTTCCCCATGAGAACCTTAGCCAGGTGCCCCACAAGTGTGTGTACATGGTCATAAGTGGATCTGGCCAAAAGAGTATAGATAGATCAATAGTGCAGATAACTGAGACCCTCTGTTCTCTTCCTTCCTTGGAAAAACTTGAAAAAAATGTTCCTACCTGCCACAGTGCTCACCAGACTTTTGGTCAAAAGCCATTTCAGTTCTTACAAAGTAGAAAGTAAACACAATGTGATCTTAAAAGTTAATTTTAAAGAAACAATGAAACAGTGAATTTCTCTGTATAATAAAAGGTAGCATTTTAGAGTTAATGTTACAAAAGAAAAACCTCTAGGTCAATAGCTCACAGTGGCACCTAAACTGGCATGTCTAAAGCAGCTTTATTTTTTAAAAAAACATTTCTTAAAATTGAAGTACAGTTAATTTACAATGTTATGTTAGTTTCAGGTGAACAGCAAAGTGACTCACAGAGAGATAGATATATATATATTTTATATATATATATATATATATATTCTTTTTCAGATCCTTTTCCATCATAGGTTGTGAGTGAGTGAGAGTCACTTAGACGTGTCTGACTCTTTGTGACCCCATAGACTTTAGCCTGCCAGGCTCTACTGTCCCTGAAATTCTCCAGGCAAGAATATTGGAGTGGGTTGACATTTCCTTCTCCACCATTAGAGGTTATTACAAGGTATTGAATATAGTTTCCTGTGCTGTACAGTAGGTGCTTGTTGTTTATTTTATACATAGCAATGTAGGGATGCTTATCCCAAACTCCTAATTTATCTCTCCCCCAATTTCCCCTTTGGTAACCATAAGTTTGTTTTCTATATCTGTGAGTGTTTTTCTGTTTTGTAAATAAGTTCATTTGTATATATCTGTTTAGATTCTACATATAAGTGATATATGGTTTGTCTTTCTCTGCCTGACTTATTTCATTAATGTGATAATTTCTAGGACCCACTCCAGTGTTCTTGCCTGGAGAATTCCAGGGACAGGGAAGCCTGGTGGGCTGCCATCTCTGGGGTCGCACAGAGTCGGACACGACTGAAGTGACTTAGCAGCAGCAGCAGCAGGTCCATCCAATGTTGCTGAAAATGGCATTTTTCCATTGTGTGTGTTATGTGTGTATATATATATATTCATTTTTATCCATTCATCTATTGATGAAAATTTAGGTTCCTTCCATGTTTTTTGGCTATTATAAATAGCAAAGCAGCTTTATCTTTAATTTTGAAATTGTCATTGCAAATCCAGACTGAAATATTTATATGAGTACATAGTCTTGTCAAGTAGTAAGTAAATGTTTCTGGTATTGTTCTTTATTTGTTCCACATTTTGTTCAAGTCTTTACTATTGTGCCAGGCACAGCGTTAGCCCCTGGGCTTCCCTGGTAGCTCAGATGGTAAAGAATCCGCCGGCAATGCAGGAGATGCAGGTTGGATCCCTGGGTCCCTGGATCAGGAAGATCCCCTGGAGAAGGGAATGGCTACCCACTCCAGTGTTCTTGCCTGAGGAATTTCATGGACAGAGGAACCTGGCGGGCTATGTGTGGTTAGAGTCCAGGTTTTCCCCAATGGTTTCACTCTTCACTATGTTAGCCTAAGGATACTAGTTTTAAAATAAAATATGTGGTATAAACCACTATATATGAAATAGATAACAGAGTCCTGTATAACTCAGAAAACTATATTCAATATCTTATAATAACCTATAATGGAGAAGAATATGAAATATATACATATACAACTGAATCACTTTGCTGTACACCAGAAACTAACATAATATTGTAAATCAACCATACTTCAATTAAAAACTAAAGTAAAATACCATGCATAAATAAAATATCTTGGGTGCCCAGGAAATGCCTGAAATAGTTCTAGGAAAATGAGGCTGAATAAAAGGAAATGAACAAAGTTCTCTAGTTCAGGGGATCTATCAAGACAGTAGGTTAAGAAGTCTAAAAATAGGGTAATCTAGGATCACTTACAATCACTTTGTACTTGAAGAGCTGAGTATCAAAATTAACAAATGGCAGGACTTCTCTGGCGGTCCACTGGTTAAGACTCTGGGTTTCCACTGCAGGGGGCACAGGTTTGATCTCTGGTCAGGGAACTAAGATCCTGTATGCCCTGTGGTGTGTCCAAAATGGAAAAAAAAAAAACTGTTTTTAATCAACAAATGTCTTCTAGGACATAATGGTAGCTAACCTCATGACTGGAGAAACACTAATGAAAACCACAGTGTGGCACCCTTAGTAAAGCATAAAATGTTAGTAATACACTGTGGTGAACAACCTGGAGGTGGGGGGAGTCCTCTTATAAAATGCTAGTGGTAGTGCAATTAGTCAATTGAGGGCAACTTTGCAATAACTATAAAAATTTCAAATACATGAAACTTTGATCCCAAAAATCCATTTCTAGAAATCTCTCAGTTATGTTTGCATACGTGTAATCTATTGTGTGCAATTGTTTGTCATAATAAAAATAAGAAACAACCAGATCTCCATCAAAAGAAGATTGTTCAAATAAGTATTGATACATCTACCCAATGAGAAAGCTCTTTGTGTGATTTCTTTATTGAAGTATAGCTGACTTACAATGTTGTGTTAGTTCCAGATGTACAGCACAGTGATTCACAGATATATGTGTGTGTATATATATATTCTTTTTCAGATTCTCTTTCTTTATAGGTTATTATAAAATATTAAGTATAGTTCCCTGTATTATACAGTAAGTCCTTGTTGGTTATCTATTTTATATATGTTTTTTATGTATTTATATATAAAAGTCAGTGAAAAAAAGGAAGGTGTGGAGTTGTGTACTTTCTCAATTTTATGCCATGGAAGTGTATAGCCTATTCAATTATATATCTTAAAAAGTAATACAGAAAAATTGGGGTATATTAAAAGCTGGGTATATTAGTCACTCAGTTGTGTCCAACTCTTTGTGACCCCATGGACTATAGCCTGCCAGGTCCTTATGTGCAGAGAATTCTCTAGGCAGGAATACTGGAGTGGGTTGCTATTCCCTTTTCCAGGAGATCTTGTTATGCAAGAAAATCTATGTTATGCAAAAACTCAGTCTTTATAGTTCTCTAATTGGGCCCAGCAAAATTTTTGACAGATGGTTTTCAGAGAAATTTTACTTTGTAAAATTCCATGTCAGACTGCCCTCTATTTGAGAGAAGTTCAATTCTATCTAGATTAGAGTTGCTAGAGTCTAAAGGAGCAAATATGAGAGCTTGTTTAGGGAGTGGTTTTGACAATGTGCAGGCCTCTACTCTGTATCTCATCAAGCTCTGTACTGCCTTCTGTTTCGTGCACGAGTGCAAGCTCATGGAACAGCGCTGGTGCTTTCTCAGAATCACCGTGGTGCCTGGTCACCCACCACTGGGAGAACGCCTTGAGGGCACAGTCCATGACCTATTCTTCCTTTATATTTATCTTAGCAGAGCTTTTCAAACCATTTGTGGTGAAGGACCATTTTTTGTCAAATCCATTGTGTACTGATACTTTTATAAAATACAATAAAAGTGAATAACTGGAAAAATGAAATCAAAAAGACAGAAAATACAAGTCTAATTCTTCTCTGATTATATTCAACAAACATAAAATTACTCTGTCAATGTTTTGTTAAGGTTTTGAAACATTTACACCCAATTTCTTATTGCAGACCAGTGATAAACAGTTTTTGGACTGGCACTGGGCCGTGGACCACACTTCAAGTAGTATTGTCTCCCAGCACCACCACGGTGCCCAGCTCATAGTAGGCAATGAATACGTGCTGAATTGACTATATCATTCTTCTAGTGTTTTCTATTTTGCAGAGTTTTCACATCTCTCTCCTCCTCCTACCATCATACCACCCTCAGAATTAAGTAGACCAGATTTTATCATTCTCATCTAAAGAAGATGAGGCATGCAGATTAAGTGACTTGCCTGGACTGAAAACAGCCCAAATTAGTCTCTGACTCCTATTGCACTTTGTGGTAGCGGCACAAAGAAAACCTTCCCATCAGAGAGCCTCCCAAGAATTCCACCAATTAGAAAAACTTGCCTTAAGCTTCGCAAAGGACCTCCTGGCATGATGGTGTGATGGAAAGAACACAGGTTCTGGAATTAAAGAGCTAGTCTGGAATTCAGGCTTTAGCAAGAGATTTTTACCTCTGAGCCTGTTTCCTTATCTCTGACATGGGGATAATGATAACTTCTCCACTAAGCTGTGCTAACTAAATGGTGAATATAAATAGCCAGGTACCTAATTCAGAAAGACTGGTTATTAATAAAATCAGGTTTGGTTTAGAAGGGCCCCATTAAAGGATGTTGGGGGCTTCCCTGTTGACTCAGTGGTAAAGAATCTGCCTGCAATGCAGGAGACACGGGTTCAATCCCAGGGTGGGGAAGATCCCTTGGAGAAGGAAATGGCAACCCGCTCCAGTATTCTTGCCTGGGAAATTCCATGCACAGAGGAGCCTGGCGGGCTACAGTCCATGGGGTCGCAAAGAGTCAGACACCACTGAGTGACCAACACTTTTAACTACTTGTTACACATGCTCTGTCACCTAATCACGTGGAACGTGCGCCATCTACTGGTGGAATAAAGAACATAACTCTAGGATGAGAGACCACTCCGTTATGAATCAGCTGCAGCTCAGTCACTCGGTCCAGTCCAACTCTTTGTGACCCCATGGACTGCAGCACGCAAGGCTTCCCTTTCCATCACCAACTCCCGGAGCTTGCTCAAACTCATGTCCATCGAGTCGGTGATGCCATCCAACCATGTCGTCCTCTGTCGTCCCCTTCTCCTGCCTTCAATCTTTCCCAGCTTCAGGATATTTTCCAGTCAGTTCTTCACATCAGGTGACCAAAGTATTGTAGCTTCAGCTTCAGCATCAGTCCTTCCAATGAATATTCAGGGTTGATCTCCCTTAAGGTTGACTGGTTTGATCTCCATGCTTTCCAAAGGACTCGCAAGAGTCTTCTCCAACACCACAGTTCAAAAGCATCAGTTTTTCTGCACTCAGCTTTCTTTATGGTCCAACTGGAATCAATAATTGTGCCCTTCTTGTCTTTCTCTTTTAACTCCTTCCCAATTGTAACAGGTGCTTCTCCTGCCCCACAGTGAAAACAAGGTAGGAAACATGGTCTTCCACCTCCAACTGGTAGTAACAAGGCCACATCCCCTTTTGGACATAGTATCAGAAGAGGTCAACTAAACAGACAATTTAAATAAAATCCAGAGTCCCATCACATACCATAAAAAACGTCCAGAATAGAAATGAAAATAACCTGTAATAACAAGAAAATCAACCAACAGACACCAAGACCTATGTCACACATGTTGAACATGTTGGAATTATATGGAATTATAATGGAATTATATACATTATACAAGGATTTTAAAGCATTCAAGATAAAAATGCTTCAAAGAGCAGTACTGAACAGGTATTTTTTTTTTCTCCCTTTGTTTCTTGATGAGTCTGGCTAATGGTTTGTCAATTTTATTTATCCTCTCAAAGAATCAGCTTTTGGCTTTGTTGATTTTTGCTATGGTCTGTTTGTTTCTTTTGCATTTATTTCTGCCCTAATTTTTAAGATTTCTTTCCTTCTACTAACCCTGGGGTTCTTCATTTCTTCCTTTTCTAGTTGCTTTAGGTGTAGAGTTAGGTTGTTTATTTGACTTTTTCTTGTTTCTTGAGGTATGCCTGTATTGCTATGAACCTTCCCCTTAGCACTGCTTTTACAGTGCCCCACAGGTTTTGGGTTGTTGTGTTTTCATTTTCATTCGTTTCTATGCATATTTTGATTTATTTTTTTATTTCTTCTGTGATTTGTTGGTTATTCAGCAGCATGTTATTCAGCCTCCATATGTTGGAATTTTTAATAGTTTTTCTCCTGTAAATGAGATCTAATCTTACTGCATTGTGGTCAGAAAAGATGCTTGGAATGATTTCAATTTTTTTGAATTTACCAGGGCTAGATTTATGGCCCAGGATGTGATCTATCCTGGAGAAGGTTCCGTGTGTGCTTGAGAAAAAGGTGAAATTCATTGTTTTGGGGTGAAATGTCCTTTAGATATCAATTAGGTCTAACTGGTCCATTGTATCGTTTAAAGTTTGTGTTTCCTTGTTAATTTTCTGTTTAGTTGATCTATCCATAGGTGTGAGTGGTGTATTTTAATTTCCCCTTTCATACTTGTTAGCATTTGTCTTACATATCGCGGTGCTCCTATGTTGGGTGCATATATATTTATAATTGTTTTATCTTCTTCTTGGATTGATCCTTTGATCATTATGTAGGTCCTTCTTTGTCTCTTTTCACAGCCTTTGTTTTAAAGTCTATTTTATTTGATATAAGTATTGCTACTCCTGCTTTCTTTTGGTCTCTATTTGCGTGGAATATCTTTTTCCAGCCCTTCACTTTCAGTCTGTATGTGTCCCTTGTTTTGAGATGGGTCTCTTGTAGACAACATATATAGGGGTCTTGTTTTTGTATCCATTCAGCCAGTATTTGTCTTTTGGTTGGGGCATTCAACCCATTTATGTTTAAGGTAATTATTGATAAGTATGATCCCATTGCCATTTACTTTATTGTTTTGGGTTCGAGTTTATACACCCTTGTGTTTCCTGTCTAGAGAAGATCCTTTAGCATTTGTTGGAGAGCTGGTTTTGTGGTGCTGAATTCTCTCAGCTTTTGCTTGTCTGTAAAGCTTTTGATTTCTCCTTCATATTTGAATGAGATCCTTGCTGGGTACAGTAATCTGGGCTGTAGGTTATTTTCTTTCATCACTTTAAGTATGTCCTGCCATTCCCTCCTGGCCTGAAGAGTTTCTATTGAAAGATCAGCTGTTATCCTTATGGGAATCCCCTTGTGTGTTATTTGTTGTTTTTCCCTTGCTGCTTTTAATATTTGTTCTTTGTGTTTGATCTTTGTTAATTTGATTAATATGTGTCTTAGGGTGCTGAACAGGTTTGAAATGAGTGAAAAATAGAAAGGCTCAGCAAAGAAATAGATGACATAAAGGAAAACTGAATGGAAATTTTATCCTTAGTACAGTTTTTTAAATTGAAATATAGTTGATTTACAATGTTATATCAGTTTCAGGTATACAACATAGTAATTTGGTATTTTTTCAGATTATACTTCATTATAGACTATCACAAGATAATGGCTATAATTCCCTCTGCTATACAGTGTATCTTGTTGCTTATCTATTTTATAAATAGTAGTTCATATTTGTTAATCCCATACCCCTAATTTGTCCCTCTCCTCTTTGCTAGCCACAAGTTTGTTTTCTGTATCTGTGAGTCTGTTCTTGTTTTGCATAAATATGCATTTGTAGTTTTTTTAGATTCCAAATATAAGTGATATCATACAGTATTTGTCTTTCTCTGTCTGACTTATTTCACTAAGCATAAAATTCTCTAGGTCCACTCACATTGCTGCAAAGGGCAGAATTTCATTCTTTTTTTATAGCTGAGTAATATTACAGTAATATTTGAAATGTAGTACTGGAGAAGACTCCTAAAATCCCTTGGGCAGCAAGGAGATCAAACCAGTCAATCTTAAGGGAGATC
The DNA here is from genome assembly GCF_029407905.1 of Bubalus kerabau. Lineage (NCBI taxonomy): Eukaryota > Metazoa > Chordata > Mammalia > Artiodactyla > Bovidae > Bubalus > Bubalus kerabau. The sequence goes on along the minus strand of NC_073647.1, from coordinate 103,941,327 downwards.
AACCCTGAATATTCACCGAAAGGATTGATGCTGAAGCTGAAACACCAGTATTGTGGTCATCTGATTCTAACAGATGACTCACTGGAAAAGTCCCTGCTGCTGGGAAAGACTGAGGGCAGAAGGAGAAGAGGGAATCAGAATATGAGATGGCTGAATGGCATCATCAGTGCAATGGACATGAACTTGGGCAAATTCTGGGAGATGGTGAGGGACATGGAGGCCCAGCATGCTGCAGTGCATGGGATCACAGAGTCAGATATGACTCAGCGACTAAACAACAACAACACTATTACAGTATAAGCACACACATACACACACACCACATCTTCTTAATCCAGTCGTCTGTTGATGAGCACGTGGGTTGCTTCCATGTCTTTGCTATTGTAAATAGTATTGCTAAGAACATTGAAGAACTGCAGAACCTTAGAAGAAATGGAGTAGCCCTCATAGTCAACAAAAGATTCCAAAATGCAGTACTTGGGTGCAATCTCAAAAATGACAGAATGATCTCCATTTGTTTCCAAGGCAAACCATTCAATATCACAGTAATCCAAGTCTATGCCCCAACCACTAATGCCAAAGAAGCTGAAGTTGAATGGTTCTATAATGACTTACGAGATCTCCTAGAACTAACACCAAAAAAAGATGTCCTTTTCATCATAGGGGACTGGAACAAAAGTAGGAAGTCAAGAGATACCTGGAGTAACAAGCAAATTTGGCCTTGGAGTACAAAATGAAGCAGGGCAAAGGTTAACAGAATTTTGCCGAGAGAACACACTGGTCATAGCAAACACCCTCTTCCAACAACACAAGAGAGGACTCTAGACATGGACATCACCAGATGCTCAATACCAAAATCAGCCTGATTATATTCTTTGAAGCCAAAGATGGAGAAGGTCTATACAATCAGAAAAAACAAGACCAGGATCTGACTGTGGCTCAGATAATGAAATCTTTATTGCAAAATTCAGACATAAATTGAAAAAAGTAGGGAAAACCTCTGATCATTCAGGTATGACCTAAATCAAATCCCTTATTATTATACAGTGGAAGTGACAAATAGATTCAAAGGATTAGATCTGATAGACAGAGTGCCTGCCTATGTATGGACATAACTATGGACTAACTATGGACAGAGGTTCATGACACTGTACACGAGGCAGTGATCAAGACCACCCCCAAGAAAAAGAAGTGCAAAAAGGCAAAATGATCGTCTGAAGAGGCCTTACAAATAGCTGAGGAAAGAAGAGAAGCTAAAGGCAAAAGAGAAAAGCAAAGATATACCCATCTGAATGCAGAGTTCCAAAGAATAGCAAGAAGAGATAAGAAAGCCTTTCTAAGTGATCAGTGCAAAGAAATAGAGGAAAACAATAGGATGGGAAAGACAAGAGATCTATTCAGGAAAATTAGAAATACCAAGAGAACATTTCATGCAAAGATGGGCTCAATAAAGGACAGAAATAGTTTGGACCTAACAGAAGCAGAAGATAGTAAGAAAAGGTGGCAAGAATACACAGAAGAAATATACAAAAAAGATCTTAGTGACCCAGATAACCACGATGGTGTGATCACCCATCTAGAGCCAGACATTCTGAAGTGAGAAATCAAGTGGGCTTTAGGAAGCATCACTATGAACAAAGCTAGTGGAGGTGATGGAATTCCAGTTGAGCTATTTCAAATCCTAAAAGATGATGCTGTTAAAGTGCTGCACTCAATATGCCAGCAAATTTGGAAAACTCAGCAGTGGCCACAGGACTGGAAAAGGTCAATTGTCATTCCAATCTCAAAGAAAGGCAATGCCAAAGAATGTTCAAACCACCACACAATTGCTCTCATCTCACACGCTAGCAAAGTAATGCTCAAAATTCTCCAAGCCAAGCTTCAACAGTATGTGAACCAAGAACTGCCAGATGTTCAAGCTGGATGTAGAAAAGGCAGAGGAACCAGAAATCAAATTGCCAACATCCATTTGACCATTAAAAAAGCAAGAGAATTCCAGAAAAATATCTACTTCTGCTTTATTGACTACACCAAAGCCTTTGACTATGTGGATCACAACAAACTGTGGAAAATTCTTAAAGATGTGGGAATACCAAACCACCTTACCTGCCTCTTAAGAAATCTGTATGCAGGTCAAGAAGCAACAACTAGAACCGGATATGGAACAACAGACTGGTTCCAAATTGGGAAAGGAGTACATCAAGGCTGTATATTGTCACATTGCTTATTTAACCCACATGCAGAGTACATCATGCAAAATGCCAGGCTGGATGAAGCACAAGCTGGAATCAAGATTGCCAGGAGAAATATCAATAATCTCAAATATTCAGATGACACCACCCTTATTGCAGAAAGTGAAGAGAAACTGAAGAACCTCTTGATGAAAGTGAAAGAAGAGAGTGAAAAAGCTGGCTTAAAACTCAACCTTCAAAATCTAAGATCATGGCATCCGGTCCCATCACTTAATGGCAAATCAATGGGGAAACAATGGAAACAGTGACAGATTTTATCGTTTGGGGCTCCAAAATCACTGCAGATGGTGATTGCAGCCACGAAATTAAAAGACGCTTGCTCCTTGAAAGAAAAGCTATGACCAACCTAGACAGCATATTAAAAAGCAGAGACATTACTTTAACAACAAAGGTTCATCTACTCAAAGCTATGGTTTTTCAAGTAGTCATGTATGGATGTGAGGGTTGGACCATAAAGAAAGCTGAGCACATAAGAATTGATGCTTTTGAACTGTGGTGTTGGAGAAGACTCTTGAGAGTCCCTTGGACTACAAGGAGATCCAACCAGTCCATCCTAAAGGAAATCAGTCCTGAATATTATTGGAAAGACTGATGCTGAAGCTGAAGCTGAAGCTCAAATACTTTGGCCACCTGATGTGAAGAACTGACTCATTGGAAAAGACCCTGATGCTAAGAAAGATTGAAGGCAGGAGGAGAAGGGGACAACAAAGGATGAGATGGTTGGATGGCATCACCAACTTGATAGACATGAGTTTGAGCAAGCTCCGGGAGTTGGTGATGGACAGGGAAGTCTTGCTGCAGTCCATGGGATTGCAAAGAGTCAGACACGACTGAGCAACTGAACTGAACTGAAGAACATTGGGGTGCATGTGTCCTTTCAAATTAGTATTTTCATTTTTCCCTGGATATATTCCCAGGAGTGGAATTGCTAGATCATATAGTAGTTCTATTCTTAGTTCTTTGAGTAACCTCCATACAGTTTCCTGTAGTGGCTACACCAATTTACATTCCCACCAACAGGATATAAGGGTTTCCTTTTCACCATATCTTTTCCAACTTTTGTTATATGTAGACTTTTAAAACATTATTTATTTTGGTTGCCCTGGTTCTTCATTGTTCCACGCAGCCCTTCTCCAGTTTTGGTGAGTGGGGGCTGCTCTTCACTATGGTACACAGGCTTCTCATTGCCATGTCTTCTCTTAGTGCAGAGCACGGGTCTACACATGCAGGCTTCAGTTGTTGTAACATATAGGCTTGATAGTTGCAGCTCACAGGCTCAGTAGCTGTGGCACATGGGCTTAGTTGCCCAGAGGCACGTGGAATCTTCCCAAACCAGTGATTGAACCCATGTCTCCTGCATTGGCAGGTGGATTCTTTACCAGTGGACCACTAGGGAAGTCCTTGTAGACTTTTTGATGATATCCATTCTGACAGATGTGAGTTGACATCTCATTGTTGTTTTGATTTACATTTCTCTAACAGTTAGCAAATTTTCATGTACCTGTTAGCCATCTGTATGTATTCTTTGTAAAATTTCTATTCAGGTCTACTGCCCATTTTTTTATTGGATTGTTTGGGGTTTTGATACTGAGTTGTATCTGTTTGTATATTTTGGATATTAACCAATTGTCAGTCACATCATTTGCAAATATTTTCTCTCATTCAGTAGTCTGTCTCTTTGTTTTGATGGATTTTTTGCTGTGCAAAAGCTTTTAAGTTTAATTAGGCCCCATTTACTTATTTTTGCTTTTATTTCTTTTGCTGATCTAAAAATATTGCTATGATCTATGTCAAAGAGTGTTCTGCCTATGTTTTCTTCTAGGCATTACAGTTTCAATTCTTACATTTAGGTCTCTAAACCATTTTGAACTGTTTAAATATAATGCAAGGGCATGCTCTTATTGTTTTACATGTAGCTGTCCTGTTTTCTCAGCACCACTTGTTGAAGAGACTGTCTTTTCTGCATTCTGTACACTTGCTTCCACTGTCATGGATTAATTGACCATAGGTGTATGGTTTTATTTCTGGTCTCTCTATTATGTTCCATTGACCTATGTGTCTATTTTTGTGTCAGTACCACGCTGTTTTGATTATTGCAGCTTTGTAGTATAGTCTGAGCTCTGGGAGGGTTATACCTCTAGATTTGTTCTTTTTTTCAAGATTGCTTTCTATTATACAGAGTGAAGTAAGCCAGAAAGAAAAACACCAATACAGTATACTAACGCATATATATGGAATTTAGAAAGATGGTAACAATAACCCTGTGTACGAGACAGCAAAAGAGACACTGATGTATAGAACAGTCTTATGGACTCTGTGGGAGAGGGAGAGGGTGGGAAGATTTGGGAGAATGGCATTGAAACATGTAAAATATCATGTATGAAATGAGTTGCCAGTCCAGGTTCGATGCACGATACTTGATGCTTGGGGCTGGTGCACTGGGACGACCCAGAGAGATGGAATGGGGAGGGAGGAGGGAGGAGGGTTCAGGATGGGGAACACATGTATACCTGTGGCGGATTCATTTTGATATTTGGCAAAACTAATACAGTTATGTAAAGTCTAAAAATAAAGTAAAATTAAAAAAAAAAAAAAGATTGCTTTGGCAATTCAGGGTATTTTGACCAACCTAGATAGCATATTGAAAAGCAGAGACATTACTTTGCCAACAAAGGTCCGTCTAGTCAAGGCTATGGTTTTTCCTGTGGTCATGTATGGATGTGAGAGTTGGATTGTGAAGAAGGCTGAGCGCTGAAGAATTGATGCTTTTGAACTGTGGTGTTGGAGAAGATGCTTGAGAGTCCCTTGGACTGCAAGGAGATCCAACCAGTCCATTCTGAAGGAGATCAGCCCTGGGATTTCTTTGGAAGGAATGATGCTAAAGCTGAAACTCCAACACTTTGGCCACCTCATGGGAAGAATTGACTCATTGGAAAAGACTCTGATGCTGGGAGGGATTGGGGGCAGAAGGAGAAGGGGATGACAGAGGATGAGATGGCTGGATGGCATCACTGACTCGATGGACATGAGTCTGGGTGAACTCCGGGAGTTGGTGATGGACAGGGAGGCCTGGCGTGCTGCGATTCATGGGGTCGCAAAGAGTCGGACACGACTGAGCGACTGAACTGAACTGAACTGTGGTTCCATATGAGTTTTAGGATTATTTTTTCTAGTTCTGTGGAAAATGTCATGGATATTTTGATAGGGATTGCCAAATGGAAATTTTAGAACTGGAAAATATGCAATTTTCCCAATTTGGGGGAAAGATATGAACCTACATATCCAATGGCTTGGAAACCACAAACAGAATAAATGCAAAGAAATCCACACCAAGGTACATCATAATCAAACTTTTGAAAACTAAAAGCAGAGAAAAAAATCTTGAAAGCACCAAGTGAGACATGACACCTTACTTAGGAGGAGGGTAGCTATTTGAATTAAGACATGGTTCTCATAAGAAACCATGGAAGCCAGAAGGAAGTGGAACAACACTTTTAAAGTGCCAAGGGAATAGAATACATAAAGAACACTTGAAACTGAACAGTAAAATAAAGCAAATACTCCAATTAGAAAATGAGCAAAAATCATGAAGAAACATTTCACTGAGGTGGATAAACAGAAGGTAAATAAACACCTAAAAAGATGCTCAATGTCACTAGCATTTAAGGAAATTCAAAGTAACACTATGGTGAGATATCACCAGACACCTCTTAGAACTGCTAGGCTAAAACAAATAAACAAACAAACCTGATAATACTAAATGCTGGCAAGGATGTGGAGAAACTGGATGTTTTATACATTTCTGGTGGGAATGTAAAATGGTAGTCACTCTGGAAATAGCTTAGTGTTTTCTTAATAAACTAAACATATACTTAGCATATAACCAAGAACAAACTCAAGGTGCTGTATGAGGAAGAACAGAAGGGGCCCATGACCACCCTGTGTCACTGAAACTGCCACCTGATGTCAGCCATCAACCAGAAGGGTTTTCTATGGAGCATGTGACCCAGCAAGCTGAGAGGCATGGTCTTTATTAGCACACAACTGTACTTCCACCAGATAATCAGTGTGGAGCATTTCATCCTGGCCATGGCTGTTATGAAGAGCATTCCAACTGCTATGCTATCAGGAGGAGAGCAAGACTCTGAGCCTCTGGTTTTGGGATCACAAGCCCCTCAAGGTGTACGTTGTAGACCTCATGGTAGACAATACTCAAATGGGATTCAGTATGTCTGTCCAAGACCACAAGCTCATCATCTACCTGTACCTGCTGAAAGCCAAGGAGAGTTCCAGAGACATGTGCCTGCTGCAGGGGGCAGACTTCCATGTGGGCACCTAAATGAATATGATTTGGAGGATCCTGGATGGAAGGCCACATAAAGGCCCACCAAAAAAGTCAGTGGTGTGGGAGAACAAGCATGTCACATGGTTTGTCACACAGGACAGTGACATAGGGCTTCAGAGGCTGCCGAAGCTGAAGAACAGGCTGACCACCGTGCTGCCACATCTCACTTGGCTCAAGCCCCATGATGGTTAGGTGTAGTACATAGACTGTCACATTCTATAGAATGTGGTGCTGACCATCCTCACCCCAGATGCTCAACTGCTGTCTTCACTTCGAAACTGGAGTGTTGTGAGTTGGCCAAGATCACCACCATGCCCGGCACTGTCCTAGATGACCTGATAGAGACTTACAGTATCACCATCCACTTCTAGACACAGGGAAGCTGTCATCATCCCCATGCAATGCTTTCCTTTTATTTATAAAACACAAGGAAGTGGGGAGGGGGAAACGATTGATACATGCAATAACTTAAATGGATCTTGAGGATGGTGAGTGTAAAAAAGCAATCTCAAAAAGTCACATATTATAGGATTCCATTTACTTAAGATTTTCAAAATGAGGAATTTGTAGAGATGGAGAATAAATTAGTGGTTGCCATGGATGAGGAATAATAAAGGGAGGGGAGTGACTAAAAAGGAGTAGCACAAAGGAGATCTTTATGGTGATAGAACAGTTCTTTATCTTGATTGTAGTGGTGGTTACACAAATCTACACGTGATAAAAATGGCATAGAAGTATTCACACACTTTGTACCAATGTCAATTTCCTATACCATTGTCAATAGTTTGTAACATGTAACTGTGGAGGAAATCTGGGTGAAACTTACAAAGGACCTCCATATTATTTTCATAACTTCCTGTACATCTATAATAATTTCAAATTAAAAAAATTTTAAAGAATGGAGGACTTGTAGACATTGAATATGGATGATTCTGATGAGGAATTTTGCTTTAAAGGAGGGTAGAGAAATCAGGTGGGTAGAGAGCAAGAGAAGGTGATTCAAAAGAAGACTTTAAAATTTTTTAAATGAGAGGAATAATAGCATGATTGAAGCTGATGGGAAAAACTCTGTAGAAGGGGAAAAAAGCTTGAGGGGCAAGAGAGGAGAGAATTGCCAGAAGAGGAGTGGAGGGGTTGGCTTCAGCTAAGAGCAGGGACAGTTCATCCATAGTCATAGGAGAAAGGGTAGAATATATACACAGATTTAGATAGGTAAGTAATATATGCAGTGGTAGAAATTTATGGGCTTTGTTTTCTGATTGCCTCTGTTTTTTCAGTGAAATTGGAAGCAAGGTCATGAGCTGAGAGTGAGGACACGGGTGCAGAGGTGTTAGAGGTTTGAAGGGAGAGGAGAAGGTATGAAATAGTTGTCTAGGAAACAGAGAGTAAATGGACTAGGATAATATTATGTGATTTCCTGGCAACATTAAGTGCCCACTTGAGGTTCATGGTCTTGAATTTAAAGTGAAAGTGTAATTTTGTGCTTTTCCCTAGCCATGTTCCACTCCAGGGATATAGGAGACGGATAGGAGTCACTGGAAATGACAAAATGGAGAAAGAGACTGCAATTAGGTGGAGGACAAAACTGTAGGAGAGAATTTCAAGGGACTAAGATGCTAGAGGTTTGAAGAATCAGGTGTTGAAATCACAAAGAATTAAGAACCAGGTATTGAAATCACAAAGAATTAAGACAATCTTAATTGCAGACAGTTACAGTGAGACAGAAGCTAAACTGTACATATTATATATGTGTGTTAGTCACTCAATTGTGTCCAACTCTTTGTGACCCCATGGACTATAGCCGGCCAGGCTTCTCTGTTCATGGAATTCTCCAGGCAAAAATACTGGAGTGGGTTGCCATTCCCTTCTCCAGGGGATCTTCCCGACCCAGGGATCAAACCCGGATCTCCTACATTACAGGCAGTTCTTTACCATCTGAGCCACCAGGAAAGCCCATACATATTATATTGTATATTTAATATATTTAACATATTAAGTGATAGGAAATTCAAAGAAAGATGGGGATTTCTAGGGAGGAGAAAGAGAATGATTTGAAAATAGCAGTGAGGGACTTCAGTTTGTGGGAATAAAAATAACCAGTGCTCAAGAGGATTGTAAGGTCCTTGGGCAGATTCAGATTTCAGTCAGATTAAGAAGGTGAGGGAAGCATTCAGTAAACAGGGAAAAAATATAGAGAGTTTTACTGAAGACTTTGAGTACTATATAGGATGATTATATAATTTATCATCCAAGCTGGGATACCTATGAAAATGACAAACGTTAAACTGGGCGAGACAGCGGCACACCATGTATAAACTGGAATTGTCCTGGGCAAACCAGGACTATGATTCCACAGGACAACGTGGAAGGATTTCAAGGCTAAGAGGTGGGACTAGGTTAGGTGAATACACAAAATTGTGTGACACTAGAACATGGAATTGGAGAAGGCAATGGCACCCCACTCCAGTACTCTTGCCTGGAAAATCCCATGCACAGAGGAGCCTGGTGGGCTGCAGTCCATGGGGTCGCTAAGAGTCAGACACGACTAAGCGACTTCACTTTCACTTTTCACTTTCACGAATTGGAGAAGGAAATGGCAACCCACTCCAGTGTTCTTGCCTGGAGAATCCCAGGGATGGGGGAGCTTAGTGGGCTGCCGTCTATGGGGCCGCGCAGAGTCGGACATGACTGAAGTGACTTAGCAGCAGCAGCAGAACATGAAATATGCAGGTAGTGACCAAGGAGTCCCAGGAATTTTGTAATGACTGACATAAAGTTGAAGGTAATGAAGAGCTTAGTCCTGGTGATATTAAGGCAGAGTATGGTGGCAAGTCTGAGTGCTGAGAGGGAGAAATGGGTGGCTGTTTGTGACCTGCCCTTCACTCCTGCCAATGGATATGCAGAGGAGTTCTATTCCCAGTCAGACAAAAGCTGAATCCTAAGCCTCACTGAGGAAGATTTTGATATTTCTGAAACTCTTTGTGCTTCCAGTCTGAACTATTTGGGGGAACTGAAACTGAAATAACTACAGGTGAGGAAATTAATAAGCCTACCTGTGAAAATAGATGTTTTTCTGGAACTCTCCTGCTTTTTTGATTATCCAGCAAATGTTGGCAATTTGATCTCTGGTTCCTCTGCCTTCTCTAAAACCAGCTTGAACATCTGGAAGTTCACGGTTCACATATTGCTGAAGCCTGGCTTGGAGAATTTTGAGCATTACTTTACTAGCGTGTGAGATGAGTGTAATTGTGTGGTAGTTTGAGCATTCTTTCGCATTGCTTTTCTTTGGGATTGGAATGAAAACTGACCTTTTCCAGTCCTATGGCCACTGCTGAGTTTTCCAAATTTGCTGACATATTGAGTGCAGCACTTTCACAGCATCATCTTTTAGGATTTGAAATAGATCAACTGGAATTCCATCACCTCCACTAGCTTTGTTCATAGTGATACTCCCTAAGGCCCACTTGACTTTGCACTCCAGGATGTCTGGCTCTAGGTGAGTTATCACACCATCGTGATTATCTGGGTCATGAAGATCTTTTTTGTACAGTTCTTCTGTGTATTCTTGCCACCTCTTCTTAATATCTTCTGTTTCTGTTAGTTCCATACAATTTCTGTCCTTTATTGAGCCCATCTTTGCTTGAAATGTTCCGTTGGTATCTCTAATTTTCTTGAAGAGATCTCTAGTCTTTCCTATTCTATTGTTTTCCTCTATTTCTTTGCATTGATCACTGAGGAAGGCTTTCTTATCTCTTCTTGCTATTCTTTGGAACTCTGCATTCAGATGGGTATATCTTTCCCTTTCTCCTTTGCTTTTCACTTCTCTTCTTTTCACAGCTATTTGTAAGGCCTCCTCAGACAGCCATTTTGCTTTTGTGCATTTCTTTTCCATGGGGATGGTCTTGATCCCTGTCTCCTGTACAATGTCATGAACCTCCGACCATAGTTCATCAGGCACTTTATCAGATCTAGTCCCTTAAATCTATTTCTCACTTCCACTGTATAATCATAAGGGATTTGATTTAGGTCAAACCTGAATGGTCTAGTGGTTTCCCCCACTTTCTTCAATTTAAGTCTGAATTTGGCAATGAGGAGTTCATGATCTGAGCTACAGTCAGGTCCTGGTCTTGTTTTTGCTGACTGTATTGAGCTTCTCCATCTTTGGCTGCAAAGAATATAATCAATCTGATTTCCTGTATGCAGGTCAGAAAGCAACAGTTAGAACTGGACATGGAACAACAGACTGGTTCCAAATAGGAAAAGGAGTTCGTCAAGGCTGTATACTGTCACCCTGATTATTTAACTTACATGCAGAGTACATCATGAGAAACGCTGGGCTGGAGGAAGCACAAGCTGGAATCAAGATTGCCAGGAGAATATCAATAACCTCAGATATGCAGATGACACAACCCTTATGGCAGAAAGTGAAGAGGAACTAAAGAGCCTCTTGATGAAAGTGAAAGAGGAGAGTCAAAAAGTTGGCTTAAAGCTCAACATTCAGAAAACTAAAATCAGGGCATCCGGTCCCATCACTTCATGGCAAATAGATGGGGAAACAGTGGAAACAGTGTCAGACTTTATTTTTGGGGGCTCCAAAATCACACTGCAGATGGTGACTGCAGCCATGAAATTAAAAGACGCTTACTCCTTGGAAGGAAAGTTATGTCCAACCTAGATAGCATATTCAAAAGCAGAGACATTACTTTGTCAACAAAGGTCTGTCTAGTCAAGGCTATGGTTTTTCCAGTGGTCATGTATGGATGTGAGAGTTGGACTATAAAGAAAGCTGAGTGCTTAAGAATTGATGCTTTTGAACTGTGGTGTTGGGGAAGACTCTTGAGAGTCCCTTGGACTGCAAGGAGATCCAACCAGTCCATCCTAAGGGAGGTCAGTCCTGGGTGTTCATTGGAAGGACTGATGTTGAAGCTGAAACTCCAATACTTTGGCCACCTGATGTGAAGAGCTGACTCATTTGAAGACCCTGATGTTGGGTAAGATTTAAGACAGGAGAAGAAGGAGACGACAGAGTGCGATGGTTAGATGGCATCACCAACTCAATGGACATGAGTTTGCATAAACTCTGGGAGTTGGTGATGGACAGGGAGGCCTGGCATGCTGCTGTTTATGGGGTTGCAAAGAGTCAGACATGACTGAGCGACTGAACTGAACTGAACTGAACCTGTGAAAAGCTGAGGATTGGGAAAGACAAGGGACTCAGTGGTATTTCCAATGGAACCTATAGGGAAACGCACTAACACCGACACAAGTAGAAATACAAAGCTGAACAGGAAAAAAACCCTAACTGCACAAGAACAAAATGGTTTAAGATGCTGCTGAATTACTCAACATTTCTTATTACTTTTTTCTTATCTATGTTCATTCCCTAGGTGAGTTTATTTCATGGCTTTAATTACCATTAATATGCTTATAACTTCCCTACAAATAACAAATGCTGGAGAGGGTGTAGAGAAAAGGGAACCCTCCTACACTGTTGGTTGAAATATAAGTTGGTACAGCCACTATGGAAAACAGTATGAAGATTCCTCAAAAACCAAAAGTAGAATTGCCACATGATCTAGCAATCCCACCCCTGCACATATATGTGGACAAAACTGTAATTCAAAAAGATCCATGCACCGCTATGTTCATAGTACCGCTATTTACAATAGCCAAGACATGGAAGCAGCCTAAATGTCCACTGAAAGAAGAATGGATAAAGAAGATGTAGCATAAATATATATATATATATATATATATATATTAACACACACAATGGAATACTACTCAGTCATTAAAAGAATGAAATAATGCCATTTGCAAGAACTTGGAGGCAATTAAAGATTACATCCTGGGTGAACTAAGTCAGAAAGACAAAGACAAATACCATATGATATCACTTGTATGTGGAATCTAAAATACTGCACAGAGAGTTCCTTGGTGGTCCAGTGGCCAAGACTCCGCACTCCCAATGCAGGGGGGTCCTGGGTATCATTTCTGGTCAGGAAACTAGATCCATATGCCACAACTGAGTCCACATGCCACCACTAAATATCCTGAGTGCCACAACTAAAACTCAGAACAGCCAAAAGAAATAAATATTAAAATTAAAAAATAAAATAAAATATGGCACAAATCAACATATCTACAAAACAGAAACAGACTCACAGATAGAGAGACCCTGATGCTGAGTAAGATTGAGGGCAGGAGAAGGGGACGACAGAGGATGAGATGGCTGGATGGCATCACCAACTCAATGGACATGGGTTTGGGTGGATTTGGGGAGTTGGTGATGGACAGGGAGGCCTGGCATGCTGCAGTTCATGGGGTCGCAAAGAGTTGGACACGACTGAGCGACTGAACTGAACTGACTGATACCTCAATAAAATAAATTTTTAAAAATATGCTTTTGACTTCCAAGCTTATCGCTCTAAACCTAATATCTCCCTTAAATTTCAGATCATAGAACTGCCTTCTTGACATCTCAACTTGGATGTCTAATAGATGTCTCAAACTAAATATGTTCAATACTGAAGCCTTGATTTTTCCTTAAAAATGTGATCCACCCCCACCATGCCTCATCTCAGTTGATGGAAAACTATCCTTCCTCAAGCCAAAATCCATTGATCATAGCTTTAACCCTAATTGTATCCCAGTTCTCT